>NC_046184.1:80423343-81048343 GCF_011004875.1 Balearica regulorum gibbericeps
AGCATATCTTGAATCTGGGGTGGATAAATAAATCACGAAGAGATTAATTTTTTTAACTTCCTTTATATGGAGTGAGATTGTTTTTATATTCAGTCATTCTTGATAGCTGCCTTGCAGACAGGATTTACAGCTGTCTGTTTCTTGGAAACTCCTTTGGCTGGCCATCGCACTTGCTGTTTTCTATCTAGCCAGCAGGGAATGCTGGTGTATGGAAGTAACTCTTCCTCTCCCTGTCATACACAGAAATGCCTCTTCCTCAGTTAGGAAAGCACAGAAAACATTCCCTGCACAATCTGGAATTTATTTTTTTCTGGAACAGCAGCGTTCAAATGAAATGCCAAAATAGTTTTCAAGTGCACCTTAGTCTACTCTGCTTTGCTAGGTTTTCTAGCGGCCTGAAAGTAGGATATCCTGTTTTACAGAATGCTACTAATGCATCAGCCAAGATGGATCTTCATGCTGCAGTTGCAGAAAACCTAGCTTGTCTCCAGGCTGGAAGAAACACTGGTCTTTAAGTTGCCAGCCTATATTCTTAAACATGTAAATGGTCCAAAGATCTCTCAGAGCTTGACATGATATGACATAGCAAAGGTATTTACATTCCATGATTATTTTCCCTTGTCAGACCCAGTGAGGATAACATACAGATGTACTTTAAGACCTTCAGTATTCTCAAAAGAGAAAGTCCTTTTGGCAGGCATCCTTACTTTTTCAATAAACAGAAGGTTTTTCTAGCTTTTAATTTATAGCAGTGAAAGTTAGTATCTTTTCCATTCTGTAGTTGATGACACTGAAAGCTGGAAGCTAATAGTATCACAAAAAAACCCCCAAAACCTAAAGCCTTGTTTCCAAAACCTGTATGCATTTTTTATACTTATTGAGTCAGAGGATATTTGGGAGCATGTTCTCCAAAGTAACTGAGCTCCAAGATAAATTTTCATGGGGACTCAAAAACCCACAACCCCAAGAAAAAAAGTTGCTCCTCGCTTATTGCGCCCCTCCAAAGAACCACATGGAAATGTCTGCCAAAGGAGAGAGGAAAGAAGGACAATACTGTGTTTGGGCTGCAGTTGCAAACCTGGTGGGAGTGAAAGGAGGCAGTGCAGCTGTGGCAGCAAAATGCCCAAGTTTTATCTGACTTGACTTCCCAGATCATAAATCTGCTGATCTTGAGGGGCATCCTCATTCTTTGACAACCATTCACAAGCCTCTGGCAAGCAGGGATGTAGTTTGACAGCTTGGCAAGGAGCGCAGTGTGGCAGAGTTTCTGCCACCCTGGGGTTTTGTGCCTCTGCCTCAGCTATGGGTACGCCAAATGCCCAAGGAAAAGTGAACCAAATGAGTGGTCAGGGTCTCAAATCCCGTGTGAGAGGTGAAATATCATGAGACAGGCGATGTGGCTGCTACACAGGGCCACGTAACAGGGGAGGCGCCAGGTTGTGCGCCATCAGGGAGGAGGTGATGCAGCCAGAAGGAGAAGGCACATTGTCTCCTGAGCCTGGGGTCCCACCAGGTGTCAGGCACCCCCGCTGTAATGCCACAGGGCCACTGTCCCTAGCTAATATATGTACATATGTATACACACCTATACAAACCATATACTAGTTTTAGCCAGTGACTGAATTGCCATAGAGGCCAACCTTCAGCCTCATACAGAAGACACTGATTGGGACAGAGAGCTATTGTACAGATCAGCACATGGGTAGAATTACACCTATCCACCTATCCCTAGGGGAACATAAGAAAAATGTCAATTGCATGAGAGTTTTGACTTGTATCTAACAGGTTAAGCTCAGATAGGTGAAGAAGGTACTGCCCCTCCCTGCTCTTCTCTTTGAATCTGTCACTGCTTGTGGTAGGAAAGGCAGATCCACACCTCAACTGTCATGGTTTAAGCAACTGAAGAACCTCTGAGTTTAACCCACCAACATTTGTGAATCAACAAGATATGCATGAACCTACCCAGGTCTGAACATCTGATGCTGTGGCCTGACTCTTACATTGCTGAGTGGGAAAGGAGTTGCTTTAAAGGAACCATTTCAGCTGAACCTCAGCAAGTTTGCAGATGACACCAAAATGGGAGGAATGGCTGATACGCCAGAGGGTTCTGCTGCCAGCCAAAGGGACCTGGACAGGCTGGAGAAACAGTCTGGCAGGAACCTTGTGAAAGGGAAGTGGAGAGAGTCCTGCACCTGGGGAGGAACAGCCCCATGCACCAGTATATGCTGGGGGCTGCACAGCTGGAAAGCAGCTTTGCAGAAAAGGACCTGGGGGTCCTGATGGACAACACGATGAACGTGAGCCAACAGTGTGCCTGGGCCGCTAAGAAGACCAATGGTGTCCTGGGCTGCATTAGGAGGAGTGTTGCCAGCAGGTTGAAGGAGGGGATCCTTTCCCTCCTTCAGCTGGGCTTCCCAGTACAAGAAAGCCATAAACATGCTAGAGGCAGTCCAGCAAAGGGCCATTAGAATGATGAAGGGAGCATCTCTGCAATGAGGAAAGGCTGAGAGAGCTGGAACTGTTTAGCCTGGAGAAGAGAAGGCTCGGGGTGGATCTTATCAATGTATATAAACACCTGAAGGAAGGATGTAAAGAGGACAGAACCAGGCTCTTTTCAGAGGTGCCCAGTGACAGGACCTGGCAACGGGCGCAACCTGAAACAGAGGACAGTCCATCTGAATATCCATCTGAAAACACTTTTCTACTGTGAGGGTGACCAAGCGCTGACCCAGAGAGGTGGTGGAGACTCCCTTCTTGTAAATATTCACAAGCCATCTGGACATGGTCCTGAGCAACTGTCTCAAGGTGGCTCTGCTTCAGTAGGGGGATGGATCAGATGACCTCCAGAGGTCCCTGCCAACCTCAGCCATTTTGTGATTCTGCAATCCTGTATTATAGCGCTGCATCACATATTTTGAAAACTGTATTCTGGGCATTCTTCTACTGAAGCACTGACCCTTGCGATTCAGCATGCTCCAAATATACCATAGCTGAATGAAATGCCATGAAAAATGCTCTCTAGTGCCACTCACAAGCTGACAACATGTAGGAATATTTCAGGCTAGTGTTGAGTGACAGGTGGCAGTTGTTGCTTAAGAGGAGGACCTTTCTCTCTCTCCATAGACAAGGGAAGCAGACCCATGCTGAACATCCTACCTTCTCCACTGCTGATGACCAGATAACAGATGAAGTATAAAGATCAGCTGCTGATGACAAAATATGAAGACCAAGTGCAAGGTCCTGCACCTGGGTTGGGGCAATCCCTAAAATCAGTACAGACTAGGTGATGAATTGGTTGAAAGCAGCCCCATAGAGAAGGACTTGAGAATATTGGTGTATGTAAAATTGGGTAAGAGCCGACAATGTGTGCATAAGAAGAAGTGTGGCCAGCAGGTTGAGGAAAAAGATTCTTTCCCTCTACTCCGCTCTGGTGAGACCTCACCTGCATCCAGCTCTGGGGTCCCAGTCCAAAAAACACATGGAGCTGTTGGAGCGAGTCCAGAGGAGGGCCATGAAGATGATCAGGGGGCTGGAGCACCTCTCCTATGAAGACAGGCTGAGAGAGTTGGGGTTGTTCAGTCTGGAGAAGAGAAGGCTCCAGGCAGACCTTATAGCAGCCTTCCAGTACTTAAAGGGGTTTACAGGAAAGCTGGAGAGGGACTGTTTATCAAGGCATGCAGTGATAGGACAAGGGGTAATGGGTTTAAACTGAAAGAGGGTAGATTTAGACTGGACATAAGGAAGAATTTTTTTTCTTTTTTTGGTGGGGTGGTGAGGCACTGGAAGAGGTTGCCCAGAGAAGTTGTGGATCACAGAGTCACAGAATGGTAGAGGTTGGAAGGACCTCTGGAGATCGTCTAGTCCAACCCCTCTGCTAAAGCAGGATCACCTACAGCAGGTTGTACAGGATTGTGTCCAGGCAGGTTTTGAATATCTCCAGAGAAGGATACTCCACAGCCTCTCTGGGCAGCCTGTTCCAGTGCTCTGTCACCCTCAGAGTAAAGAAGTTTTTCCTCATGTTCAGATGGAACTTCCTGTGTTCCAGTTTGTGCCTGTTGCCTCTTGTCCTGTCACTGGGCACCACTGAAAAGAGTCTGGCCCCATCCTCTAGACATCTGCGCATTAGATATTTGTAAGCATTGATTAGATCCCCTCTCAATTTTCTCTTCTCCAGACTAAACAGACCCAGCTCACGCGTATGAAAGATGTTCTCCTAAACATCTTTGTAGCCTTTTGGATGTCCCATCATGCGAAGTGTTCAAGGTAAGGTCGGACAGGGCTTTGGGCAACCTGGTCAAGTGAAAGATGTCCCTGCCCATGGTGGGGGGGGTAGGACTACATGATCTTTAAAGGTCCCTTCGGACGCCAACCATTCTGTGATTCTCTGTATCCATGATATCAAAAGTTTTACTTCAATACCAAATAGCCATAGCATTGATAATTCAACCAGTTTCACTATTAGCTAAGCACCCTGCTGTTAGTTTCAGGGTTGGCTCTGCTTTTTCCTGAAACTCCTCGCATTATCTGGGAAGGAAGCCAAACAGCTTTGAAAGATCAGTTCGTGACAAGACAGAGCTATTTATCAGCTTCATAACACAGGGCACCAGGATACACACTGTCCTGATGTTTCATTCCCTGCACTGTTTCCTCTCTGAGCCTCCATGCTGAGTCCTCCCTGGGACTTCTGGAGCACCTTCCCTGCCACAGCCATGGGGGACCAACTTTCCTACATGCACGCTACCTTCCTCTCTTTTCGCAGACTGCCCACCAACAATGGCAGATCTGTAAGTGATAGATAGGAAGGTTTCACAGGAGCTAAGGCTAGACTTGCTCTTGCCACAGAGAAGCTCCTGAATCAAAAGGAATAAATATGGGTGGATTGTTTTGGGGGGGGTTTTTTGTGCTTTTTTTTGGGGGGGGGGTTATGTTCTCTCTCTGAATAGGCCATATTTGCCCAGTCAAGCAATGACCCAGAAAGAATAATGATTGCTACTGCATATTGCTGTTTTTAAACATTAAGCTCCTGTCCTGATGGAGACAGCTAGGCAGAGATAAGGCTGAAGAGCAGTTCCTGTGGAACTTCAATCTTAATTTTTATAATAGGACACTGTGGAAAGCAGTGTTATTTTGAGAGACCTAGTTTATCTGGGAAATTTCAGCTTGCAGCTGAAATATTACTTTCATGATCCATACGCATGGATTTTTATGAACAGTTCTTAAAGTATACTTTTTGCTTCCAAGCCAGTGTTTGGTGACATTTAAAATTATAATAGCAGCATTACAAAGAATAACCTGGTCCAAGAACCCTTTAGAGCCATGAGCACGCATAGCAGATGTGTAGCATCTGCACATAGCAATAGCTCTTCCATTCACCAGGGCATGCAGGCTTTGCACAAAATCTCACGGACAAAGCTGCTTGGGGGCATAGCCACCACATTAGTTGGGGTACTTGGGCTGCTCTTCAGCTATTTCATGTCCTCACTGAGCAGACAGCAGTCATTTTCCATGCCTGTGGAGACAGATCCTCTCAAAGATCACAGGCCTGCCTGGTGCAGCTAAAACTTTGCAGCAACTTTGCACCCTAACACTTCCCCGCCCTCAGAAAAATGTACTTTATGCAGCAGTAGAGCATTGCTCAGCTCAGACCCCAGTGCCTGTCTCTCAGTAGGAAACACCTGAAAAGTTCAGTATCTTTTATGCCAGGTAATCAGCCTACAGTATGATCTGCACACATCCATCAGGACCATGGCCGAGTGCCCCGTGTAGAGCTTCCAACAGACAGACTCCCCCTATATCTTTTTTCTCTTTCCTTTCTTTTCTCTTTGTTTACTTTCCAGAAATTGTCTGAAGTGTTTCCAGCATGACTTTATGCAGCTTCAGTTCTGATCTGACTTTTTCTTTTTTTTTTTTTTTTTTTTTACATTTTTTTCATGGGCAGCCTCACTTGAACCTCCTGGCAGCTTAGCAGCTAAGTCTGCTGACTTGCAGCATCCCCGGGCGGTTGATTCAGTCAACCTCCCTCTGTGGGTCTCTTCAAAGAGCTCCAGCTCAGAGCTGCAGCAGACTGGCAGCTTGCTCTGCTTTTAAATACATAACTGAACCAACTGAATGTCAGCGCAGGAGAGCTGGTAGGGTAGTGAGTGAAGGACTGGGGAGTGGTGAAAGGCAGGGGAGAAGGGTCTTGAAAGATATCCCAGTAAAATCCATAGATATATCACAGGGAGCGACCCAAGGTTGGGAGTGCAATCTGCAAGGTATTGAGATTTTATGAATTTTATAATGAAATAGAGGAACTTTGAAATTTTCTTTTGCGTTCACCTGAAATGTGTAATTTTGCTTTGGGATGCTTATCCCTTTAAAGGCCCCCCTCCCTTGTTTTTAATGAAATATGTCTTGATTTTTTTTTTTAAAGGTAATCTTGGAGTAAAAGAGAATTTCATTCAGGATTGATGAAACACGTCAGCTTTCCATAAGCAATACATTTCCATTCTTTAAAATGTTGAATTGTTTTGTCTTGATATTTTCAAAAACCCTTCCCTCATTACTTTTGCTGGGACAGATTCCTAAATTTAAGTGGATTCATGAACAGTTTTAATTTCTCCAAAATTCTATTTGTGGTTGGATTTACTATCCATCGAACACAGAAGCTGTATGGTGCCAACAGACCTTGTGTAGAAGAGCAGTCTCATGGCTAAGCCATCACCCTGGGACTCAGAAGACCTAGGTACAGCTTCTGACTCTGCCAACTGACTTCATGTTGGCCTTTTCCCAAGGCCAAATTTTTAAAGGTATTTTGGCAGTTTTTGTTGTCTTGGTTGTTTTGGGGGTTTTGTTTTTCGGGTTTTTTGGGGCTTTTTTTTGTTTGTTTGTTTGTTTGTTTGTTTGTTTTAAAAAAAGGTGCCAAAACAAGCTAGGCATCTAATACACACACTGACATAATTTCCTAATAACTACAGCTAGTGAAAACCTTGGGATGACGTAGGATGATAGAGCTTCCCTTGTGCTTCTTTTCTGTGTTGTGCAACACTATGTTCATGGTGCAAAACTACACAAACAGGTCACCCAGGGGAGCTGCCGGACTCTGGATCTGGCACCTAGATCAATAAAAGGCAATTCTAACTGGTTCCCAATCAGCTCATTACAATTACTTGCTACATGGCAAACTGGTAACCCAGCACACTAATTAAGATGCTGGCAGAGAAAAAACATTGAGCTGCAGAAAGTATTACATAATTCAGAAACGTTTGGGGGAAATGAATCCAAGCCAGAGCTAAGGAAAGGCCAAAACACTGCAGCGACATTTCTGTGAGCCTCCCTGTGTTGGGACCTGCTTGGGAGACCACTGGCAATCTTCATTCCAGCCAAATTCTCCTTGTTTTCCCTGAGATACTGTATTCCTGGGTCACCCTGTAGCACAAACAATGAACCCATAGGAACAATTACTTATATCCAGATAGTTCTGTGATCGTCTTTTTATACCCTAAAAATTAAAGATTGGGGCTGCTCTGAGGGAAGGAGCTTTTGCTGTCACCATACTGATGGGGAAGATGAGGACAGCGTCAGGAGAGACATTTGTCCAGGATTGCACTCAGCAGCAGTACATGGAAAAGACTGTCACAAGATACTAAAATGAATTTTCTCTCTTTTCTGACCTTGCAGTTTGGGTCTTGGTGATATACCATGCCTTCATAATAGGCTTTAGGCTCCTCAGACCAGGAACTGCCCTGTTGGTATGCTCCATTGCAATCAGAGATACGACCGCAGGTACAGACACATCCAAGCTATCCTAAAGCTGCCCCACTCGCCGCTGCAAGTGGAGTGGCAGCGGCACAGAGTCCGGGGAGCACTAACTACAAAGGCAGGAGGCACTGAGTGTTGGACAAGGTCACTAATTTAGCTTAAAATTAGCTCAGATGCTGCAATAACATCTCTATATTACACCTTAGATATAACTGCATGCACTTTAGTGACTCCCTGTGTTGTTTAAAGCACTATATGCATATATATTAATATATACATACACTACTTTATATACAGATTACATGTATTCATTGTCCAAAGTGATAGCCTGACTTTTGCATTGGTATTGAGCCTCCTTTGCAGTTCCTAGGAGTTACAAATTAAAGGATGTGAAGAGTTGATTAATATGGCTGAGGTCTGCACAGCTGGACTTTTCAGAACTGACAAAATGTATACTCTCTTCATCCAAAACTCCCTTGTTGAATCACTTACACTTGCTTATGAATTATCTTCATTGTTAAGAACTCTTAATAACTTTTTTGTTCAATGATAGTAACCAAGACACTAAAAGTCCCATTTACATATTTGTAAATGAAATCACATCTTTCTTAAAGCAAGAACCTGAATGTGAATCTTCCACACCTCAGGAAGGTGCTGCACCAGTTTCTCCCTCCCCTGGCTCAAGGCTCGTTCTGGGGCAGGGAGGAACACAGGGATGCCTGTGCCATCTCTGCCGGGGCAGATCTTGCTCTCTAGAGCAGAAATCCTTCCCTACACTTGTTGAAATCTTCCCCATTAAAGTTGCTGTGACAAATTCCAATAAAAGAGCATGTTTGTGGTAAGTCAGTGTTTTGTCAAGCAAAGCATCTTTTGCTGAAAAATTCTCCAGCTGCTCCCGCCTCGTCACTGCCCAGCCCTACAGTGCTCTGGCTCTGTGGAGGTTGGGGCATGTGGGATGCAGGGAATTTGCTCCTCTGCACCAGCTGCAACCGCAGCCTGAGGGCTACTGTAGGGGCACACGCAGTTGCATCCTTCTCCAGCACAGAATGGGGCATTTTTCAGCAGAGAAGCTTATAGAGGTGCAACTCCCTCCATAATACCCCTGCCCTCACCGACTTCTTTTCTCTTCACCATGCTTTACAAGCAGCAAGGTAATGGCATTGCCTATATAAAACACTAAGCTCCCAACCGCCAGGAAAAAACCTTAAGATATGAATTTATAAGTGGGGTTTCCTATAAAGCATTTAAGAGGAGGTCCTTGGAGGATATAACCTGTGTATACACAGGAGTGCTAGGGTGCTTGAGACGAGAGGGAGCTCATAAAATAAATGCCTTCATGACCAGTCCCTACAAAATTGCCATCCATAAGAAACCATTCTGGGTCAGGCACTTGTACAGACACTTGTTGTCTTTGCTGACTTTGCATCTCTTTCACTAGTTCTGTAAATAAGGAGATCAATTCAGTTTTCGAGCAGTCAGTTCTCACTGAAAATTCTCACAAACTCTCCTCCCATAAAATGAAGATCACAAATGAAACAACTCTACTCCGACAGAGGAGAGGACCACACTATCTTACAAAATGCATTTTTTAAGTGCAAAAAGAATTGAGAGAAAAGGCTAAGTCGAAATAAAGAACTCTGAATGCTAAGGAGTCATCTGCATGTTAACAATAAAAATAAGTACTGCCCATTTTGGAAATGGGAGGTGCAAGCCTGAGGGTTGTTTGTGCATTAACTTGTCATAGTGGCTTTACAAGTGTGTGCCTGCCTGTTTATTCATGGATGCAGCAAGAACGGTGTGTTTTCCATGGTAAAGTCCATACTGCAAGTAAGAAATACAGCTCACAGATAAGTAGTATTGCATGGAGACAAAACACCCATCAAAAAACTGTGGGAACTTTGGTGTCTTTATAAAACATGTTTTGATGGGGAAAGACATGTATAACAACAAAGCCATCTCACTGGTAACAGTATTTAACATTTCTCCTAATTCCATTAACACTTTAATTCTCACAGGAAGAAAGGCTGGCAAAGTTCATTTGGTTTTAATTAGAGGGATGAAGTAATAGGTGACTAGGGTTTGCAAATCAGTCAAGTTGCTTTAAGGAACTGGTTTACAAATTTTTTTTTCTTATGATTTTTTCTCTTAAAAATAAATAATTTTTTTTTTAAAAAAATCTATTTAAGATATTTTCCCAAGCTTAAATGAGGCTTGTGGTAAGTATTAGAGATTAAAGTGGAAATTCAGGTGTACTAGACATAATAATTTTTAAATTGTTTCTTCCTGTCTCAAGTTTACCTTCAGACTTTATGAGCTCTTTCGAATGCATGTCTTCAGTGCCTATTACCACAATATGCTCTTCTTAAATACAGCCCTGTTAAACTGACAGGGAAGACAGGCGGTCACCCATTTCTTGATTTTCCTTAGTGCAGTTTTTCACACTGTGTGAGCTGAGAACTGGGTTTCAGGAGGAGAGAAAAGTGTTTGTTTTGCTATATGGGACCTATTCGCCTGAGCCAAAAAAAAAAAAAAAAAGCCAGAAGAAATTTGGATTCATTGCAATGGTCACAAAGGCGGCCATAAAGTGATTTTTACTAGAGTTCAACTCTTGGTCAATGAGATTCATGTTTGCATATATATCACTGAGCCGTGGGGGTCCTGCAGCAGGTGTTCTGTGGGGAAAGGCTCGGCACCACAATGGCACCTGTGCCCATAAAGTCATCACCTACCGCCCGAGACGGGCGCAGAAGCGCCGCGGGTCGCAGAGCCTCTCTTGTTCCGGCACTGCTGCGCGGTCAGGGGTTGGGCTCCTTCGAGGGGCGAGCCGCTTGGGAAGGATTAATGGCAGAATTACTCTCTCCCCTTCTTGGGGCAACAACTGCCAGCGATGCGCTTCTCTCCTCACCCCCGCCAGCCCCGCTTGGAGACAATAGGCAGATTTGGCTGCAGCTGGCTGGCGAGCTGACATAAAACTGAACACCTGTGGACCAAATATGCACAGCTGCAGCGTGCCAGGGCTGAGCTATCTATTGTGCAAGCTACGCACGTGCCGCCTGCGAGCACCTGTGAAATGACGCAAGTTCAAAGACGGGGGTGAGGGAAAGAGAGGTTCTACCAGAACCCAGTTATCTGTTTTTACTCAAGTCTTTTCTGCAGCAGAGGGCATTTCTTAGAGCTGCGCGATGTATGGATGAACCACTTGGAGCACTAATCAGACTATAGAATTAAATGTCTGCTGAGGACGCACTTGGCCCTAGTTTGCAGCATTGTTGCATTCGGTTTTTGTGTTATCTCTGTGATTCACAGAGAGTGATTCACGAGAACAATACATTCATGTAATGGCCGATGCTATCGCTGAATAGATACAGAAAATACCTAGGGAATCATTGAGTTGCTTCTTTGTGAATTACTTTCTGTACTGTGCTCTGAATATGTAAAATAACATATTATTAGCCGCAGCAAGTGAGTGTAATGCAGAATCTTATGGGCAGATATTTCACGGAGCTGCTTTTGTTTATGACTCATATAGATCTATTTAGACCATGCTTCCTACCCAAGGTTACACTAGCTTTAGCAAATTAAGAAGTAGCCTTTTCCAAATTTGAAATACTAAATTGTTATAATTTGTTAGCATGGATAGGGGATGACTACTTTACTGAAATTTCTTTGAAACTGCTCTAAAAAAACACCACTATCCTGAAATCCCCCTCTGATATTTCAGCTTGGGCAGAATGTTGGAGGATGAGCTCTTGAATTAAGAAATGAGGCTAGCACCAGTTGCATGGTGAAAATTTAATACCAGCATATTTGTATCCCTAATAATGACCTCTTCATTAGATGTGTGGTCCAACCTGACTGGCTAAGCACTTTAGCCTCAGAGCTTCTTTTAATTGTAGGTGAAGGCCTCTTCAGAAACTCCTTCACCCACGTTACCAGGTGAACCAAGATATTTGCACATATGTCTGATTGATTGCCTCTAGAGACATGCTCGGTGTTCCCAGTTCTTCCGAAGAGTCCTTAGGAAAGAGGACAGTCAAAACAGGTCATCACCTCCAGAACAGGTTATTCTGTCAGCCTTTGTTCTTAGGCATGCTTTGAAATATCCAGGGAATAGGCTGGAGGCCTGCCAGCATTCCCACGGACCCAGTGATGTCTTGCTGGGTATGTGAAAAGTCAGGGGCTCTTAGGCCCCAGGAAAATGCCAGAGACAAGGCATGGGATGGATGAATTGTCCTGGTGACTGCGCATGTCCCATGAATGTCAGCTGGAGAGTGTGACACTGTCTGTTTTTATACAGTTACTTCAGACTCTTAAATTAGTTGCATGGGCTAGCTGACTGCTCCAGGGCAGAAGCATAAGCACAGCTACTTTTTTCCTGGCAGGATATTGACTGTAGGATTTCTAAATTTTTAAGTTAGTATGACAATGAAAATAAATTTTGTGAGTTTGTTTCTTGTTTGTTTATTGTGTTTTTGTTTTCAGGAGAAAATGTCTGTAAAGCTATTTTTCATGGTGAAAGTTTTATATACTCAAAACAAAAGAAAGTTAGAACTTGAACTTAACATGACAAGATGCTTCAGAGCGTTTGCGTTTATTATGTTCTCCGCATGCCAGTGTGGCATTTCTGGCTTCTGGGAAGCTGGCACTTCTGAAAACCAGACGCCCTTGTTTGTCCCACAAACCAGTGACAGCATAAGGAAAATCACTATTCAGCCAATGTACCCCTACACTGATATGAGTAAAATGGACATCCTACACCAGTTTATGGGAGCTATTAAAAGGGTGTTGAGTTTTTTACGCTTGCTGGGAAATGGACGGAGGCCACCAAACTCATTGCGCAAAGGCTGCTACAAATCCTCCAGTCAGTAAAAACTTTCAGTCATCCACGGCTGGATTTGAACTGGCAATCCATATGTAAAAGCTGCTGTATCCCTTCATCACTCAGCCCCTCTCTCCTCAGTTTTTACGGTCAGCAGGTGTGTGTGTAGGAGAGACTGTGGTCTCTCATTTCATTTGTTTCTCCTGATTTATTATATAATATCAGTTAGGCAGGCTTCAAGTTTCACCCGGACATCGGTATATTAAGGCAAAGACAAAAGTGAGACTACAGCACTTTAAGTACACAGCGGATTAAACTATGTGCCACAGATGGAAAACAGGAGAGATGAAAAGTCATCGCTGCTCAAGACCTCTGCAGTCTCAAAGAGGAAGAGAGCTGAGAGAAGTTCAACTGATACCGGCAGACAAACCCAACTCTGTCATGTAGAAAGAGGGGAGAGTCCCCAAATCAAAAACAATGAAGCCAGAAAATCAAGATGAGAGCAAAACAGCAGCCAGAAACTTCCGCCAACCTGATCGGGGGGAAAACCTTATCTTAATTCCAGATATGGTGACCAGCAGAGCCCTGGGTATGACAAGAAGGAACAGCAGCAGGAATATAGGAAATAAAACTCTCTGCCATCGCAAGATTGCTCTTCTCTTTCCTTCTCCCTTCAAGCTTCTGAGGAAGGTCAAAGCAAAAAAAAAAATAAAAAAAGAAAAAGGCTGCCTTGCATGGCTAATGTTAGAATTGCATTTTATAAAGGTTTATAAGGGCACTCAGAGACATTGGGCATGTGACGCTGAGAAGCGACAAGTGTAGTGTCATTTTAAGATGAGAAGTGTGGGGAAAACCAATCCTCGGAACAAGCCATGACACTAGGGCAGCTCTCTTGAGCCCCGACTTTCCTGACTAGGAAACAACTGACTAACAAGGATCATGCATGGAATTAACTTACTGTCAGAAGGGGGAGGAAATAATAGTTTTGTTTTGTTGGTTTTATTCCATCAGAGCAAAAGGATCACTGGAGAAAAGCCAGTCCAAGCTCCATAGTTTTTAACAAACTAAGAAGGGGACAAGACACAAGCATTGCAAGCAAATTAAAAAAATAAAGCAATATTTGGTGGACTTCAGCATCTTGTTTCTTTCATCTGTGTAAAAGTTTTAGGCAGAAAACATACAGTGTCTTCCCTGGAATTATTAGGTGAAATGATAGGGGTTTTTAACTGATCAAAATTCTCAGCTATCACCTTCCTCCCAATTTTATTCTTCCATTTTCATATTAAAAGGTCAGGTGCCACAGCAGCGCTGCCTGTTGCTGGCAAAGGGCATGGGGTGACTTCACTTGTGCAACTAATTTTACTGATTTTTACTGATGGGATTTCTCAAGCAAGTAAAATTGCATGCATACTTAGCTATTTTTTCAGATTCAGATTAAGGCTTTGCCTTTGCAGAGAGAGAGAGAGTCTGTGTGTCTTACCTTTGCATTTGCCTTGTGCCTCCTTCAGTTTATCCATGTTATACTATTGAATCTGAATCGGTTGGGGGTACTTCAAGAAGTAAAACCACAGCATATGGGGTGTATTGGGTAAGTGTATTCAAAGGAGTGAAGAGTTTAACATTGAGTGGCTGGTTCATACCAGCTTTCATAAAAAGTCATTATTATTTAAAAAAAAAAAAGAGGGAAAAAAAAAAGAATCAAGAACATCAGCAAATGCTGACATAAACTGAAGATTTTACAAGATTCTGAATAGAAAACCAAGTTTTCTTGTGTAATGATGTCACCTGCACATACAATGTGATTCATACAGCCCCTTTTGAACCAAACTCTCTCTTGATATTTTTCTATGCACCACAGAGACTTTGGGCTCCCTCCACAAGCAATGGGAGGGAAAACATTAAGAGAGCTGCGGGGAGAGACTGGAAGGGAAAACAAGAAAATGGTGAAGGTTGTTTTAAAAAAATAAAAGAGAGAAGGATGCAAATTGCTGGAAAAAGTGTCTAGAAGGAAAAAGTGTAGAAGTGGAAAGGAAAGAGGAAATTCAGCAAAAATATGTACAAGCCAGAGACCAGCAAGCCAGGTTTTCAGCTGGGGTAAGCCAGTCAAACTCCACTAAAGTGAGCAGAGCTGAAATGATTTCTAGCAATTGAGGATCTATCCCATTTTGTTACATTAAAGAAATAAAGAACAGGAAATTTACTTTATAGAGAAGCTAGAATTCATGAATTAAATGTGATTCAGCTGGCTCCCAGAAAAATTCAACAAGAACCCTGCTAAGGCCCACTATTCTATAAATGCTATCCAATTCAACTCATTATATTTTAGAAAGCTTGATGTGCATACACTCAGGATGGATCTTGAGGATGCTTGAGAAGATCCAAATGTGTAGCCTGGGGTTCTGGCTGCGTCCAAGAACAACAGGGAATATTGGAAGGCAGACAAGGATTTGCCCATTGCATCTACACATTCAACACAGGTCACCCAACTTTTCCTTAAGCCTTCATGTTTGAATTGCCCAGTCCTCGAGTTTATCACAGCAGGCAGAGAAGGCAGCTACACATGCAGTAAATCACAGCCTCTTGTTAACAATTGCCGTGCCAGACCATTAGAAAGTTTGAGAGAGCTGCTAGACCAGCTTTGGAGGACAGCTCTATTTGATTTGACAGAGAACAAATCATAAATCAAACAAAACAAACCTCCATAATTAAGCCTCGTGTAAGGCTGCCCTTCTTGAAAAGCTGGAATAGTCAATGCTAAAGCCAGTTGTGTCTTTTGGGGTGGCAGGGAGAACTCCAGAATCCCGTCCCACATGCGATCTCTCCTTGCTGCACTGTGGCAGCCCTCCATCCATCTGGAAACGCTCTGAAGTTCGGAGGAAGCTCGAGAGGAGCAATGTGCAGCGCTCCTTCTCACAGCCGAGGGAGCTGTGCCAGGGACCAAGTTCAAGACCTGAACAATGCCCTGCTTGGCTAGTCGTTTGGATAGAAAAATTAATTTACAGCCAAATTGCAGAGGAGGGGCCAAATTCCAAAGAACACTGAAGTCTCTGGAAGCTTAGCTGAAAAATTAGTAGTGCTGCCACAGCAGCTGAGATTCCCACTTGTTTCAAACAGCAGCAAAACTTGATGGCCACGTACAAGGGTAGCCCAAACTGACCTGCACATCACACTGTCAGTGGTCGTTGTGGCCACCAACCAGGAACAGTGTGCGGTGCAGCCTTTCACCACGAGTACAGTTAAGGTTAGGTCTCCTTGCTGACCTAAGTGGTGGGTATTCAAAATGAAGAAAACCCTGAGATGCTAGGAGCTGTAGTGCATTACTCCTGATAGTAACATGGAAACACTTCGTATTAAACATGAGAATGGTTGCAAGCGGGTCTTTTCCTGCGGGCTAAGTGCAAATGCTCCAGCTCCTGGAGAAGAGCCAGTATTTCTCCCAGGCAAGCAGGAGTGCCTGGTACTACCATGTACCACCTCTACATTTCAGTATCTCGCTGACTCCTCCGTGTCGGCACATTTAGACAGTAGAAGAATTGCTGAACTACTACGCTCAGGAAAAAAATCTGCACCAGTTTGGAGTGAGGGGAACCATCCAGCATGGGGTTTAGTACTTCTGAAGTAGACTGTGACATCCAGCCCTCCACACTGACCATGGCCGCTGTGACGCGAAGCACTGGGAGCAATGGAGGGGGAAGATGTTGAAGACGCTTTCCTAAACAAGGGGAGAGGTTAATGGTTTCCTGGGGGAAAACAAGAGTTGTTTCAACCACAAAAAAAAAACCAAAACCAAAACCAAAACTTGGGATTTTAGAAAGGCAAAACCCAGATCACAGTCCTATTTCTACTGTGTCCAGTGAGTATTTATGAAGAACTTTCAAAAGCTTTATTTCACATTTTTACCTAGATTCTCTATTACCTTAGAGAAGATGCACCTTTTGGCAATAAAATACAGCGCCATAAATGTTGCAAATTTAATCTGACTTCCATGTTTTGGGATAAAAGAAGAGGTTTTGAATCTGCCAAAGGTAAAAAAAAAACAACAAATGCTTGTCTCTGAGTGCATGGCTACTAAAAATAGATCCTGACTACTTACCTCATTCATTGCTCTCAAAAGGTGGGGGGCTGCGCACACAGCCATCACTTGCAAATGTGTGCCAAGCCCCTTCAAAGGAAGTGGCTCGTGAAATAAAACTTTACAGCTAAAAAGCTAAAAATAAAACTTCAGTTCTTCTCAAGTGTCTGGCTTAATATTCTCTCTGTTATTCTTCTTATTCTGATGATTCTTCCTGTTATTTGTACAGCTGAGCCAATGTTTCCAGGCAATTCACAAAGTTACTCAGAGAGCTCAAGTGAGACATGAGGCATTTTAAACTGCAATTTTGATTCTCATTTACACTACAGCTTCATTTACACCTAATTTTAAAGTCTCTTTACATTCAAAGAGGTATGAAGGGGATTTTGTTGGTAACAGTATCAGGGGGTTTCTATACATATCATTATATTATTATTATTGTTATTATTATTGTTATTATTATTATTATATCTCATAATCAAATTTTGGGGCTTTCCAAGAAGAACTCAATTCTTGGTAAAATTCCACAGAAATCAAGGGAATAATGATTTTGGCTGCTTGTATTATTTTTAATAATTTTTCTACTGCATGAAAGAAATCCTGAAGAGTGATACAGTGCAAATTAAGTTACTTAAAATGTGTTCTTTCTGAAGTGTATATGCAGGAATGTTATAAACTTTTGCAGCCTTGCAAAAAAAAAAAAACAACAAAAAAACCCACGAGTTCTCAAGAATAGTGATTCACTTTATAAATCACTGTTTAATCATATTTCTCTCAGGTAGATATAATATTATTTAAAGACTTTTCAGCATAAAGGCAAGATATTTCTCCTTCAGAAACTGTAGGCTTTTTAAGGGCAGTCTTTTAGTTAGTAGCATAGTTGCAAAGTTAATCCAAATACCTTCTCATTACCCATGATCCTCCCACACCTGATTTTAGTTGACCAGAGTATCAGTTACTCTCTTGACTTTCCTAACAATTGGGAAAAACACAGGAAAATAATGTTTAACATCACAATATATAGATATATTCTCACAAATAAAATAATTTCATGCCATGTAAGAAGGTATTTTTCTACTTGAACACTGCACTAGTACTTTATTTTAAAACTTTTCTATAGATTAAAAAGGCAGATATTTGAAATTGAGTAATGCTTCCTTTCTGTCCAATTTTCATAAGCATCCTTTTATTTCTCTGCCTTCTGCTCCATTCTCTGTCTTCCCCCCCTCCCCACTCTACCTTTTCTTGGCTGTTGTAAGTGTACATTCCCTTAACATGAGAATCTCTCTTAATGAAAGCTCATGAAGATTTTTTTAAACTATTATTTTCATAGGGATAGATCAGGTCCAAGAAGCATGCCTGTACTTGTGGAGATTTTTCTTTCAAGACATAGTACGAGAGATGCCATATATTTGAAGGTAATCATAGGCTGAATTGAGCTCACCCCATATAATCTACTAACATTTTCATTGTAAGAGATGACATCATTTACAATGGGCGTTTGATACATACTGGGAGCAGGGCTGATTCAGAGCATGCTGAAATCAGTAGGAGTCTCACTACTGACTGCAGTGAACTTATGATCAAGCCCTTTAATACCATCTGTAGAAGACAATTTCAAGACATTCCTTTCATTTAAAAAACTCACAAACCCTCTGGTGCACAGCAAGGCTTTTAAGAAGCCTGCATATATCCAGTGGGCATGTCAGCCTACCTGCTCACTGCATGTTCCAAAGCCCTGCAAATTGCCCTCGGTGTTCGTTTGTCTAAGAAATATCATAATAGTTATTGAACCATTTTGACAGCTGAATGCAGAGACACCTTGAGTCGATAAAGTATTGCTGATGTGCCAGAGGCTGAAAAGCCTTTGCTTCACTTTGACTTTTTATTCCTACCAAACTGCCATTCACATTTCAGCAAAATTAAATATCCTTCTGTTTAGGTGCCAGCAACTGAGGGCAGCAGTAGGAGAAGTTAATTGAAGCTATTGGCTGCGATACTGAAACAAGATTAAAAAAACTAAGCCAAGCCAAACCAAACAAAACAAAAAAAAAAAAAAAAAAGAAAGAAAAAGAAAGAAAAAATCGTGGTTTCCTAAAAGTCCTGTAGCTGTGACACAGAGTTACTTAGGACTATAAAATATAAAAACCTCATGTTCTATTCTTGGGATGTTCCATTACATGGACTCTTTTTTCCACTTAAACTACTCTTTTGACTTTATAGCAGTCTGTCGAAATCACAGTTTATGTCAGGTGGCTCCCGGTACCGCACAGCTCACTGTTCCTACTTTTCCCTCTCTCACATGAACTAGTGCAGGGCTGGGTATTGTCCACCCTTACCCTCAGCGAGAAAGCTCTTCCCTCCCAATTATTCCTGTTTTGTAGAAGAGCTGATGGATCCCTTTGGGAGAAAAGGACACAGGGCCAGGCCCAGAGCTGTGCACAGTCTCCATCTGAGCAGCGGGCAGATGAGGAGGGAGATACGGGGCAGCCTGGGGTTGGGGGCTGCAGCTGGGGAGAGGTACACCTGGCTCCCACCAGCACTTCTGCTCATTGCACCTGGCATGTAGGATGGAGGTGCTGGAGAAAAGCCATAGTGCTGTGGGGGAAAAACGTGAAGCACATGGGAAGCAGGGGGGAGAAACTAATTGGGGAGGAGGAAGAACAAAACCGCTCTACCCACCCCCCAGTAAACTGAGAACTGTCAGACCTTTAAGGTCCTATAATTAGCAGCATGTAGGCGGGCTGCTGCACCCTTGTGGAGCGCCTCTGAAGCTGATTGTGCACAGCCAAGTCCAGGATCCAACCCCCAACTCTGCAGCCCACTACACTAAATGTTTAACTCAGGAGAGCACCATGTCCACCAGCAAAAGTTTGCAAGATCAGAGCCAAAGAAACCAATTTTACCAGAAACAGTTTTAAACTACATGTGAGGAACGGGAACAGGGAAGACTGCAGAACGGGAAGGAAAAGCAGATGGGACGTAAATCTGTGTCCAAAACTATGAAGTTGTGCAGTATCTAGCAATTGAGCAGTGGGTGACTGCTTCCAGGATGCCTTTGCTCACTGCTGGTGTGCCCCATGACTAAGGAAGATCTTCAGGCTGATGGAGCCGCCTCTTGTCTCTGCTCTGTGCTTTTGCTTCTAAATACAACCCCTTTGTCACTACAGGGTATTGAAACAAAAATAACTTCTAAATCAAACTTACAATTTAATATGGATAGTATTCTTTCTTTGTTGTACTTCACTAATCACAAACTCAACTGGACTTCATCCCTCCTTGTCCACATGTACAAGACTGTGCATTTGGGTTTCCCTTGTAAGTTCCACCTTGTAGAGCCAGACCGGTCCATACAGGTCCCGCTACTCTTAATCTGTCTCTGTGCTAGTCAGCATCAAAATTTTTTGAGGAGAGCTCCAGAAATGCTGCAGAAGGCAGCCATGCTCTGGGTTTTCTGTTCCTTTCACTTCTTCGTTCTGTCTACAGAAATTACGATTAGCCACAGACATACGGTAATCCATTCTTTGAATAGTGCTAAATTCTCACCTCAACAGCTTCCTGCAGCCATGAATCCTGTAGTCTAACTACACACCCTGAGAGACAGCACTTCCTTTCATCAGTTCTGAATATGCTGCTTTTCGCTTTCATTGTCTCCTTTTTCTAGTATTTTTAGATGGAATCCCATTCTGATCAAATAACTTACAAGCCCCAAATCAGCTCTTCCCTTACAATGTATAAACAGACCTTAGAAAGATTTACCTCTTTCTCCTCTGGAGCTTTCTTGGCATTTTAAGCGGTAAGTTCAAAATTGAATTTTGGGTCATTCTGTCAGTGTCTGCTGGGTGACTTGTGTTCATACAATCATCTGGAGTATGTAAGAGGGTTTTGTTGTTTTTTTTTAATTCAGTACTTGGCTAACTGAACAGAGTGGAAACAAGTACCTGCCATGGGATGGACTGATCTCACTTCTAGCCACTTATCTGTAATATTCTGGTTTATACAAATACTTCAAATACTTGAGAGTCTCTTTGGCCTCCATACAGTGAAGACTCCTAGCTAGATCAGTGGTGAAAAACCCCCACATGAATTTGCACCGAAACAGCCAGAGAAATAAGCTTTTCACATACTGAAAGCTTTGATGCCGTCAAGCCTCAAGTCACCCGGCATACGCAGCTCCAGCTGCACCAGCCCTGCGCTTGTGCGGCCGAGCGGCTGCCCAGCTGGGTTGTTTCTTACCGGCGGCTCTTCCTGATGCCGGGCAGCCTTGCAGCGCAGCTCTAGCCCTACTTGGGGCCTTGCATGGACACAACTTGGCTCCAGCTCGTTGTTGCTGGAGCTGAAAGGCAGCAGCCCCTGGTTGCTTATCCCTTCGGCCCATCCCACATTTTGCTAGGTTAGAAAATTGTGGGTGGATGGGGGTGACAAAGGACCTCACAGCTGGCTCTGGGCCACCCTGAGGGGGAGGTTTACGCTGTCTTTCTGGCTGTGTTGAGCTCTCTGGACTAGGTAAAGCTACGATAGGAACTACCCACTGAACAGATGCATGGTTTCAGAAATGTCACCTTCCTTCTCACTTCTCCTTTCCTATGTAGAACTGATAAAGTCAAACCAGAGGTTAGTAAACATTGTGACAGGTCCATAAATCAAAATGTATGGAGCTTGTGCAACAGACACACAGCATAATTAAGTTCCTTGTGAATGACATGTAGCGTTACTCATGAAAAATATTATGAATACTCTGCATTCACTGTCATAAAAATAAACATACTGTCACTAGCCGAGCCAGTTGTGCTACCATTACGTACTTTGCTATTATAATCCAAGACATCTCTGTCGCCAGAACCAAGGCTTGCTGCTGAAGGACTTTATAATCTGGCCATTGCAGAAATACTGATTTTTGTTTGACGAGTATTCAGTCTGGTAGTTCAAGCTTTCTTTGGACTGGGCTGCTGCTAAGCAGTTGTTGGGGGTTTTTTTTGTTTGTTTGTTTGTTTTGGGGGGGGGTTTTGTTTTTTTAAGGAAGAATTAAAGCCTGGAAAATTTACTTCCTGGTATCACTACAAATTATTAGGCAAAACTGGTTCTGATTTCTGGGCAATGTGATCTCCAAAATCTCCCAAAGCCCACTGTAATTCCTATGTGTAATACAGGGGTTTTGTTAAAATGTAGTAATTTTCATCAACAATAGTTGCCAGAAGACCTGCAGTTTAAAGTCAGAATCATAGATCTTATGTCTCCAAGGAAGGACACGGCAAAGAGACTTGACACTAAAACTTTCACAGGTCTCCAAATGAGCTTGTTACCATTTTAGCCATGATATAATCTGTTAAAACCTTCTATTAAAGTATTAAGGACACATCTCAATGAGACACCAATAGAAGTTAGCCAACTTACTTACTACATAATTCTATTTTAAAATTATCATGAATACTTATCTAGCTGTATTCCTATAGCTCCCAAGAGTCCAAGACTATTTGATATCCTTCTGGGATGTGCATTGAAATACGTCCAGTATTATACTAAGAGTTAAGATGGATAAGCTTGTTACTGTAGGGTAAATACAGGTGTGAACTTGCAGCAGTACAGTAACTGTTTTGCACATGTGGCAGCTTGTTTAGCTGTCCATACCTCAAATTAGTGAAGATCACTGTAATTAAGTGAAGGACTCTTAAAAAAAAAACAACGCCATCAAAGATAAACTGCATAATCCTTTATACAGAATCAGCAGCCACAATGGATTTGTAAAATGATCTAAACAACTTGTTTACAAACAAACAAAAATATCATATCTTAATTCAATATAACTAATTTCAAAGAAGTTTCTTTCAAATACCAAGGTATGCCTATTCAAGTACACTGCTACCTACTTCCCTTTTTGACCCCAGCAAAGACAGGCTCAGGTCTGGATGGACTACTCCTGGGATTATGAGAGACAAAAAATCCCTTTTTTTCAGGATGGGTTTCTTAAGAGACTGTACAGGAAAGGGGGACAGGAAAGAGGAATTGGCCACCTGTGACAGTGGAAAAGAAAAGTTTTATATTGTAAATCAAGGACCAAGTGCTGGAGGAGATGTATGTGGTCTCCATGCCTGGTCCTAGTTGACAGAGAACGCATGATAAAGGGTATTACAGCAGCTGAAAGAACGAGGCAGAATAGATGGACAGAGCATGAGGATGAGAACAGCAGCCAAGCAGATGATAGCTGGTGATAGGTACAGTCAATGGGAGGCAGAAATGAAATTTTGTACAGAAAGGACAGGACATATCTTGAAATGAAGAAACCAGAACATCTGATGCAGGACATCAAATATATCATTGCAGGAATAACCCAAACCTGGTCTAACTATGGTTGGAATAGGGGTTATGATCAAAACGCAGTTGCTAGAAGTACTTGCTGTTCCACAAAAACACATGTAATGACAAAAGCCATGGGTAACCCTGCACATTAACAGAGAGATAACATGGATAAACAGAAATAAAACTGTGACTATCTGCTCACCATCATTTGAAATGGGAAAAAAAACCCCAAACCTGGGCTACAGGCTGGAGTCACATTTTGGTATGAAGAAAGATCTATGTAATGCTAGTAGAGACAGAAACATTTCTGAGGATTGTACTATGTTGAGATACTGTAATTTCCCAGAAATATGCTGAAGAACAAATTCTACCTAATAACGTCAGACACCAGGGGTTCTTGGCAGGGGACCTGACAGGTATATTTTCACTGCTACCCTTGTGGAACTAACACAGGGAGATGTTATCTCAGATTCGTTTTTTTGTGAGTACTCGAGGAAACACTGCCAAACTATTCAGAGGGGTAACCTTAGCTTGAATGCTCATGATTCAATCCACCTTAGGCTTAGGAGAAGAAAAAACAAAATAAAACTGTAAATAATAAAGGAAAAAATTCAGTGAGCTTAGGGAAACAGTTAGTGACACAGACTGGTTTGATTATTTCTAGGATTTGAATGTGGAGGAAAACCTAGATTATCTTTGAATTAAGGTACACAAAGTTATCTGGAACTTGTGTGTTTGCAGAAGGATTTCACAGCTAACCCTATCTTAAAACAGGATAGCAGAAATAATAAGAGATCCTCCTAATATGGAGAAAAGGATCCATCTTCAGAAAAGATATGTCAAAGAAAAACTCTGTCTTACAACCAGAGAATTGTAGGGCTATTGTGAAAACTTCCTAGTCCACTTCTTTCAGAAAATTCAGTGGCCTTAAAACAAATGGCAAAGCGCTTATTTCTATATAAATAGAAAAGAGAAAAGGGAAAATAAGTATAAAACTTCTGTGCTTAAAAATAAAGTAGGTATATGATAAAACAGAACAAAAACTTTGCCAGATTTTTCATTAAGTACAACAGCATCGGCCACAGTGCCAAAGGCAGGAGGGGAAATGGAGCACAGATTCGGACAGCGTAAAGAACATGGAAGTATTTTCTAAATTTGCATGCTTGCTGTGTTTCTGCCTTTCAGCATGGTGTATTGGATACAGGAACGGTTTAAAGTCTTGTCTTGGGCTGAGGTATTTGAATCTCCTTGTTTTACTTGGAGTGGGACAGACCTTCAGGACTGAATAGCACATTGCCAGACAGAAAACACTTTTCTTCAGAGACAATGGCAGCACCATCCATTTGACATTATCTTATTTGACGTAACAGTGTATTGCTAGAGTATGGTTAAAGGAGTCGCCTGAAAGACAAGTTACTTAAGGAGGGAGCGAGAAGAGCTAGACAAGCGCACGCAGGGAGGCAGGCACGCAGAGGATGGTCCCTAGGCTGGAGTCTGCTGAAGGCAGATGCTGATGCTTGTTTTGTGGGGGTTTCAAGGCCCATGAACAGTTGTTCTCTGACAGACAAAGACCTTGCTAAGACGGTTTCTCACTTGAGAACTCTGCGTCTTTACCAGATGACCAATGAATGTAAATCTCGACAGAAAAGTTATCTGGCCTAGCTGCTACGTCATTCTGACTGCTGATCTGTCCAGAGGGGCCTGCGTCAATTTGGGTTTCTCTCTGGTGTGACCATGGAAATAGCATGCTGTGACAATCACAGCAGAAGTTGTCAGCCAGGCTCAGAAGTACTGAAAGCTGCAGCCAACTTCAAGAGCTATGCAAGGAGGTTGCTTCAGGGCTGGGGTCAAGAGAAAGATGCGTCTTTGTCACAAATGCATAATAGGGATTACCGAATCCGAGGTGGAAGCAAAAACATTCCTGTGCTCTAGTGAAAGGATTAGCTTTTGGACTGATCTCTTCAACTATTTTCATGAATGGTCTTGGCACAATGATAGGAATGCACAGGAACACATTCATCAAACTTTTTGATGAGAATTTGGGATATTGCCAGTACAGCAAAGGATCAAACTGTCATACATGAAGAACTGAACTAACTATTAGAACAAAAGAAGTGTAGTAGGTCATGCACTTATGAACTAATGATAACAGTTTCTGGAAAAAGCTGGGAACTCTCCAGTTGGAAATAGCTCAGGAAAGCTTGAAAATGCTGGTCAATACAGCATGACGGGGAGCCACGGTGTGAGGCAGCTATGAAAAAGATTGCTGTAATCCCACGATAACTATTTCCACTCAAAACAGGAAAGTGTTAGTATCGCTGTAGAGAGCAGGGGCAACTTTTTCCGGAAAACCTTGTACTGTTCTATTCACCCATGCTTAAAAGGCAGGAATTCAAAGTGGGACAAACACACAGATTCATTAATGATGCAGTTTCCACGTCATGGTGAGCTGAGCTGAGTCCCACTTGGTCTCACACCCTTTCTTGTGTTCATGCAACTGTGTGGTGAACCACAGGAGAGGAAAAAACTTTTGAGGCAGAGATTACCCTTATAAGAGTTGAGGATGTAGTTCTTGTAGAACATGTAATACTTAAAGTAATGCTATTTGATTTCCTTTTTAAGAATTTAAATATATAAATGGAGTTTTAGGCATATTTAGCTCCCTTTATTTTAGTAAGAATTTGAAGGGTTCAAAATATTAAAAAAGCACCTTAACTGCCATTTTCCCCAACCTGTTCAGCAGTTAAAATCATGGGCAAACTGTCAAAGAGCTGAACTTCCACAAAGGAACTGAAAACAGTTGGGTTTCCAGAAGTGCCTCCCAGATTTTCTCTTCAGATGGAGATGGAGCACTGGAAAGAGCTGAGTAGAGCAGTGGTCTAGTTAGACTGCCATTCTCATGTTCCTTTGGAGCGTAATTAAGCTAACTAATCACAAAGAAAACAGTAAAAACTGTCTCTCCTAGCTATTCAGAGATAAACTCGTTTTCTTTCCTAGAAAAAAATAGGCTGTATGGATGAATATGAAGTTCAGATACCCGGTAACATCAACACGTAAATGGGAAACTTTTAATAACAATTTGTATGTCACTTATAATGACTTCTAACTTCTTCAAGGAGATAAACACCTGCAAAAATTTAGACAGATTTTCTTCCTGTAAAAGTAGGTTCCTACAGGTAGGCTGCTAATTCCATATTTAAGCATCTGTCTTTAATTCAGAGGCAGCAAGAACCCAACTCTTTCCATTTTCTCCACTACTTCTGCCCAGTAACTGGTCAGTTGCAATCTGTATTAAAAAAGTCTGTCTGGACGATTCTTGCCCCCTTAAGGATATCCCATAGTTAAAATAATGGCTTATGTTCCTCAAAATTGGAGAACAAAGAGAATCTATGATTTAAAAGTCTGGACAATACCTTCTAACCCGGAGATGGAAGATGAGGAAGGAGAAAAAAAAGAAAAAAAAAATAAAGATGGATATTAGTAATACTGCAGAAAAAAAGTTAGATGTCTTTTTACCCCTCAAAGCTGATAATGACTCAGCTGTTTTCTTCTCAAGTTATGCAATAAAGCTGTTGCTTTAACACTGATTAGTTGTGTACAACTTGCTTTCTTTAGCCAGATCGCATATGTGAGTACATTAATGGAAAATAAACCACTCCTACAAATGAAATATATGTTTATAGGGTTGATGTTATCTTATGCTTCATAAATAGTGTACCATGCGAACAAGCACTGACAAGATAAAGTGTCCATAAAAACGTTTGGCCTGGGAAATCTCTGCTTCTGAATTTAAAAGCTACCTATTTCCACAGCACTGGACACAGCAGACTCTGAAGCAGCGCCAGCCACACTTTCAAGACCACCATTAAGCACCCATGTTAGTGACTGAATTTTTCAAGACAGTGCAACTCCAGTGGAAGCACTTGAGTAAACGTTGAGCTCTTTGCAAATGCTGACAACAAGCAGGAGATGCTAGCAGTTGGGTAGCTTTTGAAAGTCTGGCCACGGCTTAAAAGATAAGCAGAGATCATATACAAACGCAGTTCAATTTATGGGTTTTAAACACTTGGAATGGTAACTCTGTATATGAACACTAGCATGTGAGCATCCAGAATGCCTTTCTCTTCAGAGACATTTCGTAGGTGCAGTGATGGGGATGTAAAGCATAAAGAAAACCAGTCTGGCTTGCTTGTCAATGCTCTGTTGGATTTTTTGCTCCCTTGTTTGTGCTTTTCCTACTTTCAGACTGTAACTTTAAAACATTAGACAGCTCTGAAATACGTATGTTGAGTCACAGTAAAGTCACTTCACGTGCGCTGACCCATGCAACTTCTTTACCTTTAGCCATTTATTGTAGTCCTTAATGGAGACTTCTACATAGCATCTGCGATCCAAGCTGGCAAAAGTTTCAGGTGCCGGACTACATCGTGATACCATAGCCTAAGTGCCTCCCTGCTGATGTAGCTTAAAGCAGGGTTTTCTCTAATACAGAGAGAACTTTGTTTCAGAGCCTTCTCATAGTCACTCCTGTAGATATTAAGCATGGTAGTGTAAGCCTACGGCATGCCTGAGACTCAGCTAGAGGACTACTGTATAAACAATGGTAACAGTAATGCTATATGTTAGATATAACACCTGGTACTGCAACAGGCCTATTCCCATTTTGTACATGTAGACCAAGCAGGCTGTTGTAATCTGAGAAGAAACATCTGGCTCACAAGCTTTTGCTCATTCTTTTCTAAACTGGAAAAAAAACCCCCCAAGTCCCTCCAAAACCCCACCCCTTCAAATGCCTACAGAAATGTCCAATAATTATCTGTCTTTTCAAAATTAGCAAAGTATCACTTGGTTGTGATTAAGCTAATTTCAAACCTGTTCCTCAGGAAATGCCATTATTAAATTCCAAGCAATTCTTCAGGTGAACCCACTTAGCATACAATAATAGAAAAATACATTTGTTCCAGGTGCTTTCTTGGCAGAACCTGACATTCGAGTCTGTTTATTCTTTCCACCATCCCCCAAACGCCCTTCAGATTTTGTTATTCTGTTATCCTCCATGTTTCCCTGTCTCTTTCTCATGCAAGAGATGGCTGGGGAGGGAAGGAGCTTTAATGAAAGGAGAAGTGAATAGAGCCACAAAATGATTCCAAATATGGCCTTTGTTTTCTTATTTTGCAGCTGACCCACATGCCTTGTAAAACAGACTCTTCCATAAGCACTACCCCATTAAAAAGATATTTAGAGCCTCAAATATTCTGCATGTTTTAAATGGAATTTATTCTTTCATTTGCATGCTTGTTTATTAACTAACATTGTGCAAGGTATTGTATAACGCACAAAGGAGAACATGCTATTTTCTTCAAAGGTCTTGCAGTCTAAGCAGACAGGCAAAGAGCAGAAACAAATACTGCAGCCCATAAAGTGCTGGAAATTATGGACACAGCTTCCAAAGTAACATGGACTTATGTGTATTTGATTTTTAAAAAGTCTGTATTGTGTTTGGTCATTTTCAGGGGGTGGGCATGGGATGACTGGCAGGTGCTGAAAATTAGGTTCATATAGGAAGTCTTGAGCAGAACCACTAAAAACAAATGTGCCCAAATACTTGATCACTTTAAAAAGCTTGATACTGGATTTTTTTATTTCTTTGTGCATATTTTGAGCTTCATTTGCCATTTCAAAAATAGGTGTTCATATTACTTTTATTATATGGGCTGATACCTGTGGAACTCTCAAAAGAAATAAGCTTTACCCAGAAGCAGTTTTTATTACAAATTAGCTTCCTCTAAACCCAAAAGTCAATGCTAAAAAGGTTTACATGTTGGGGTTTTTTCCCACCCCTGAGTTTGAAGATGACTTTGGTAATGGCCAAAGAGTCCAATAAAAAGAGACTTGCTACAGAACACAAGAGCACACCAATAGAGAGATCCAGAGAGTAGAATAATATGATCTTATCAATCATGAGGCTAGGGTTTTATATTTGGGTAACAGTACAGATCTTAAAGCCTGCCCGAGCCATTGGGCTTTCCTCTTATCTGCTATATATTTTATTCTATCTCTTACCTCATTTACCACTGAATCACTTCAGTGCAATCTCTCTTCCCAGGTTATGCTTGTATCAGATTAGGCCATATGCTTCATATTCATATTAACAATGCACTTTCCTGAATTGAATTCAAGTAATTGTATCTGGAAAGACAATACAGTGTATCTTCCTTCTGTTTTTCATTTAATTAATCTGTATTGTGGACAAAATCTTATGAGTAAAAAACCCCTTCCTTTCATAGTTTTGCATGACTAATGCAGGCAGAGCTTTGCCTTACAAAAGCAGCAATAATACAAATTGCTTGTCATGCTTTCAACCGTCAGAGCACTGTACAAACATGTCATATCTATTCCTTTACAGTGGAGATGTGACTCTCCTGTCCTGCATGATGACTGAAAAACCACTGGACTTATAACAACATAAGGGACCATTTTAGAACACAGGCCATTTTTAATCACATTTTTTCTTTGTTTCTTTTAAAAATCTTGTCAACTCCACAACCAAATGGATATTTAATGAAAGATCTATTTAGAGGAGAACTCTAATTTCCTTTTTATCTGTAAAAGGGCTTTGCAGTGCCCATCGTGGTCTTCCAGAAGCCATGACAGGCCTCCAGAGTAAACACATGCTTATCATGCTGGAGATCCCTGGCATTTCTAATGTTGGAAATACAGGAAGAGTTGATACCCCAAAGAAAATCAAAGAAACAAATCTTCGTACCGATACCTTTCAGACCGTCACTCTGTGCAATGCAGCATTTAAGGGAGCACACAACCTTTGAAAAAAGAGTATTTTGCAATTTAAGCAGAAACTGTTTTGTACCATGAAAAAACCCGTGTAACCATTATGCTTGAAAAGTGATTTGCTGCTTCATAGAACAGTTCTCTCCCTAATCCTTTACTAGGAAACATGTTTTCAAGGCTAGAACTACATAGAAATGTATGATGTGCACTAACAGATTGTCTGTCTACAGGCAAGCCAGATACTATTCTTCACAGCAGAAAAAGCACAGAATTTAAAATCCAGATCCCTAAATTAAATACTCATAGTTGTCTGCTTGTTGAAATGGTTTGCTTTCCTGACAGGCTGAACAGGCAGCAGTTCCTACTGATTTTTTAAAAGCTCAGGCCTCCTTCATTTAGCAACTTTGATATAAAATTAGAAAGCTAACTTTAGATACCGGGGTTGGAAAATGTTGGTGGCCTGTAAATATGATTACATGTCAGACAGTGCAATTAAAGTTCCAAGGAAATAATTGGTATGTAATACATACATCTATCTATCTATCTTGCTATACTTACACACCCATACACCCCTGACTGCCCCCCTCAACACATGAAATTAGCACGGGACCATGAAATACATCTGCCTTCACTTAACTCTGTCCCGTTCTTTCTGAATGAAGTTACCTACCTAAGCATGCTTCTTGCCTATCTACTTGCCTTGAAATTGGAAAATAAATGATATGTGATGCTATTTTGCCCATCCTTGGTTACCTCACTGAGAAGCTCCCCACCCATCTTGGCACCATCTTTTCAAGACAGGAAGCACAAAATTGTGACCACATAGGGTAAAGGTGGTGCCCCAACAAAGCCACAAGGACTCTAAATTTAAGCCTGCCATAAAAGCTTTGAAAATGATGACACACAAAGAAGGAGAAACTATGGGGAATGAAACACCTTAATTTTGAAAAACCACAACGATCCACCCAGCACTTTCAGAGCTTTGAGCTCTGAGGCATGAATTAACCACAGGCAGAGTTTTTAACCTACCAAACACAGGCACTCATTCTTTGTAACTTTGCAGCTGCTTAAAATGGCAGGGATGTGTCTTACAAACCTAAAGCGGACTCTCAACATGTCTATGTTTGTTCAGGAAAAAAAAAAACAACCCCACGCTCACAGTCCAGTAGGCAGGGCACCTGCTTCAAAATATGCCTGGGATTCCCAATGGTAAACTGGTGACCCTCCATTCTGGAATGCAAAATTCACGATACTGTACCGGTACCTGACTTTGAAAGCCCAGAGCACCCTTGTTCTGAAAAAGACTGTTCTGCACTACTTCATCTTTAGCTTGGGTCCCCCCCAAAAAAGGCATCTGAAATGAGCAGAGTGAAAATCTTGGCCTGGAGTTTGCGATTTCAAAACTCTTGTGGGTTGGTCATGTTCCACAGAAAGGTGCTGACATTGTATTTAACTGCGACTGTAATTAAATCCATTTATTGCATCATTCGTTATTCATTTGTATTCATTAGTTAATTATTGTTATTAATTAAGTGTTCTTTGGACTTCACTTTCATTTGAATAACACTCTTTAGAGGACAAGCAAATGGTATGAGGTGCCTTCTCAAACATGATGCTATCCAGAGCCAGCGGTGAGTGGAAAACTGTTATATATATTAAGCTAAGCTCTTCCCTGAATTAGGGAAATGCTGACTAGTGTTTCCTCTGACAGTAGGTTTTTGAGGAAACTTTGTGTGCTGGTGACTGTGAATATCAAATTAAATTGAAAATAAAACCCTACCCTCTGAAATCTACTTCCCTTCCAACCAGCCAGTCTAATCACTGTTTTCCTTGGAGCAACACTGTGTTTTAGTTTTGAGTTTGGGTTTGTTTTGGGTTTGGGGTTTTTTTTTTTTTTTTGTGCTCAAAAGACAGGGTGAAATTATAGAAATACTGGGACAGAGGAAATTCAAATGGAAATAAAACATGTGGCATGGCCAAGACACAGTCTACAGCCATCTGCAGGTTACTGCACTTGCTCTTACAGCCAGGATTTGCCAAGGAGCCTGAGGTGTGTCTTTGCTGAAAAAAATGAGTCTGCTGCCTGGAGCTGTACAAAGTATTTAAAAATCTCAGCCCGGAATCGTTCCAAAATTTGTTACAAACATCAACTCTGTGTCCCTAGCAACTCTGAATCCCAAATTTGAGGTGATTTCAGTAGCATCCGAGAAGAGCATCTTTGGGCTAGGACCCAGAGGCGCCCTGAGCCCCACCGGTGGGGAGCAGGCTCTCCCAGGGAGGTGCACGGCAGTGCACCTGGGAGCCACAGCCCTGGTCTCATCTTCCCGCCTGCTGCACCCTCTCCCTCTGGCATGCTTTGCCTCAGCTCAGGTGAGGTGGGAGAGCCGTTCTTTCCCGGTCTTCTGCTGCTCAGGCGGGCCCCAGCAGGCTTCTGGGTCCCTGCAAGGCAGGACCCCAACCCAATGAGTGAGTGAGGCACTTCTGGGTGAGTCAGATGGCAAGGATGACTACAGCACCGGGTGTGCCCAGGGATGGATGACAGCATCCACCAGGGAGGTAGGCAAAGCTGGCCAGCAAAGCAAAGTGGCTACACCCTCTGCGTCAGGCCATGGGGAGGGGAAGACGCTGCGGTGCAGGTGCAAGGCATGGCTTGGTGCCTCCACGTACGTGAAGCAGGAGCCAGATGTGTGAGTCTGGCCTGGCTTGCTGTTGAACTTGACTGCCTAGGCAGGAGAGAAACTCTTCTATATACTGAAAAGCACCTTAAAACTGGATTCTAATATTTTTAAAGGGCTTTTTCTTTCCATTAGAAGTAGCCAGTTTTATTCCTCCTGATAAGACCAACTTTGTTTTTAACACTATATGCTTTACAGAGACACTGGGTCTAGAACAGGCTGAAAAACTTAACCTTATGGAACAAAAAACTCTAGTAGATATCACAGAAAAAAAAGTTTGAGGATTTCATTCAAGGTCTCTCTATCTGTTCAAAACCTTTTCCTCAACAATTGTCACCTCTTTACTGAAATAAACAGAGGAAGCTCTAGTCCAAGAGTTTAAAAGAGATTTTTGCGTGTGTACTTGTGTATATGCCTGTTTAAACAAATGTTTTAAAGGAAATGACATTCAGAAACTACATTTATTATTGGCATGTGATGTGACTCCGTCACTCTGACAACAGAAGCATGACCTCTAATCCATCACAATCTCAAAACACCATCAATTTACTCAGATCAAAATGCACAGTAAAACATCGGGTTTTATAGAAATGAGATGTGGGGGATATCATTCAGTAGTCAAGAAGGTTGAAGGAGTCTTGTGGTTGCAATCAACCCATTACACTTATGAGATCTGTCAAACTGTAGAGGAGAAACCGAGTCCAACTCTGCGGGAGCCAGAGATAATGCTTTTGATAAGATGGAACGAAGCATGGACAGGACTCCCATTACAGGCATCTCATTACCAAGACACAGTCTCTGCTTGAGACAATAAAGGGAGAAGATGGTGGCTTACTTTGTTTACTTTCAAATTTGGGACACTTTTGCTTCTTTAAGACATTTCAGTTCCCCAGGAGAGGCTCATGACAGGAGCAGGTTTGTACTCCGCAGGAGAGGCAACCCACCAGAAGCCTTCCAAGGGAGCATAGTTTGTCGCCGCTCCCCGCTCTGCCTTGAAGCCAGACTTCACAGGAGGAGGAAAGAAGGAGCTACAGGAGGGCAGATTGCCTGGCCTTAAAAGGAGATTTCCAGTATGGAAATGTTGTGTGTAGCCTGACTTCGCTGGTTGCTAAATGAAGGGGAATATACAAATAGGCAGGCACACACACACAGATGTTCTTAAGGCAACCTTTACACACCCCTCTTCTTTCTTCTAAAAACGCATTTCCACTCTTCACCTTTCAATTATGGAACAGTTCTCATTTCTGTGACCTCAGTAAAGAATTATATTCTGAAACCAAAATGCTGAGTCCTCTCTGGTGGGGGGGGGTGGTGTGTGCAGCTGAATCTTATACACCATCCTGGAGATGGACTTTTTTTCCTCTGTGCAGTTTCTAAAGGCGGGGTATACTATTAAGAGGCTTGTCTGCAGACATAAGGGCAATAATCTGACTGGAGCCAGTCGGTCCGTGACCTTAAGTGCACCATTTAAAAACCACACCTCAAGCCTTGCCTTCATTCTTACTCCACCCTCTGCAGAGCAAATCACACTACTCCAGTTTCATAACTCTGGGAGGCTCGTTACCCACTTTGGCTATGGTGCCATGAGCAGCTTTTGGGAGGACCAAGTCAGACGTTGTGAGATAACTTTAAGACAAAACTCTTTCTTCTGACCTCTCTTTTAATATTACCTTGAGTGCCTCTCCTTGCTTTTCGTATTTCCCTTTCATAGCTTGACAGCATGTCTGAATGAGTTTGCATGGAGTTTATCAAGAACAGCATTATGAGTAACATATTTTCATGGGTCACAGAACAACTTACATCAATCCGGCTAATTAGCTCTTTTCTGTGGTCCTTTTTTTTTACATGAAATATTTATTCAGTTTTCTTATCTACTGGAATTTGTGATGTGCAGACAAAGACATACCACAAAGCGATGTGTTATGAAAACCACAAGCCACTGATCTTTATTTGTTCACAAAAACATTCAAAATTAATTTCTGCTAAGGGATAAAAGAGGCAGAGAGAACAAACTGAAAGAAGATGAAGATAAGGCAGACTGGAAGAGACAGAGCAAAGCTTTGCCCAACATCTGGATCTGGCACCTCACCCTACCGACAGTCATCTGGATTCTACTTTCAGCCTCTTTGTGACGTTAAGGGCATTTTAGGCTGATTCCCGTCCATTTCCTGGCAGCTCCGAGAAGCCACAACCTGCCTGATGACACACATTCGCCTGTCAAGTAAATCTCTATCAGCCCTTGTAGGGTGGGCAAGCGCTGGAGCGGGGCTGTGCTCTCTAACAGCCCCTCCAGGCTGCAGGCAGGGGGCTGTGAATCACAGAGCATGACCACATGTCAGGACCGGCGAGCTGGAAGGTCACCCAGCTCATCCCTTGCCCAAGACAGGTCGACATCCCTGTTCTTCCTGATACGTGTTTATCAAGCCTGTTCTTAAAGATCTCTACAACCCTCCAGGTCATTAGAAAGTGAGGAGTATCTTAGCTGCATATTACTTGACCCAGTTTACATTATCTAGCAGGCAAATGGAGAACAGAGCACCCTCTTCCTCCTTTTAGATGTCTTTTATGTACTTATGGCGTCACGTTCCTCCTTCAGTCTTCCCCTTTTCAGAGAAAATCTCCAGAGATGAGTCATGTTTTTTGTAGGTCATTTCTCTAAAACCCTCTGCTCTCCTCTGCTTTCTCCAGTACCCAAAACTACAGCACCCAGGGCAACGCTCAAACCCCGTTCTAAGGATTTACGAGTGCTAGAAGCACTAGAGTGGAAGAATTATTTCACATGTCAATCAATCTCTACTCCTGGTTACACATCCCAGGCTGGCATTTGCCTGTGCTGAAAACCATGATATTGCTGGCATTGTGTTCAGCCTGGATCCAGTATGCCACTTGCAAGCTTTTCTCTGCAGAATTGTTGTCTTGCTAATTCATGCCCATTCTTCATGCCTGCAGTTGATTATTGCTAAGTGTGGTTTCTGGCACTTGTTGTTGAAACGCATCCTATTTTTTCAGCTCATTTCTATATTTTGTCATGATCAATTTGAATTCTAATCCTGTCCTTCAGCACACTTGCAGTCCCTCTCAAATTGTCATCTGCAAATTCGAGAAGTGCGTTCCCCTCCTCCATCACCAAGATCATTAATGTAAACATTGCATGGTATAGGACCTCTTTAGAGTTCCCCAAATAATTTTCCACCTAGATATCTAGACACCCCTTTGTAGACATCTCCAGGCCACATTTCCTTTGCCATGTTGATGAGAACAACTTGCGGGACCGAGTCCAAAGTCTTGCTTATTGGCTACTTGTCCCCGAGGCACACAGTGTCGCAGCTGGCATCAGGCCCCACACGGGACTGAAAACCATCGCTGCTGCTATCGCTCCCTTTGGATGCTGCCCTTTGAGGAGCTCAGCCAAACCAGAAAAGCAGAGCCTTTGTGTTTCAGCACACCGCAAAACAAGTCTGAGAAGGAACATATGAAATCAAAGCAGTTTCTACCTTTATGCTGGTTTTGGATTGCAAGCAAGAGGCCAAAATTCAGCCCTCAGCGGACAGTGGTCTATTTCAGGGCTGAATTTGGACACGTTGCTTATGCACATGCTTTCTTTCTCTTCATCTCTACGATGCAGAGAATGGATACGATCCTGAAAAACTCATTATCCAACACCCAAGGCCACTGAGTTCCAATTGCTGTGGAACGAGGATGTTTCTTGTGGTTGGCTTACACATTCCTTTACCGGTCACACATGTGATTTCAAATTTTGTTACAAAAATTAAAAAATACTATTCTAAAAGAACTGTCTGCACTTAAAATACTATAAACATTTTATTAGACCCAGATTTTCTTCAAAATATTTTTTTACCTTTCACTGCAGACAAGATTCTTAGTGATTTTGAAAAAGATTTTGCCAGGAGTAATGCTGTATCCAGATCTTGCAAATAAGACTTTATTATTTTGTCCTGCCCCTGGCTTGCCATTTATCTCAGTGGAATTCCCACCTGCTTCTTCCAGGTGCTGCCAACACAGATTCATAGGAGCTCTATTAACTTTTAAAGTGCCAGTTAACGTCATTCTAAAAAGCCACTTGTTTTCATCTTACTGCCATCAGTCGAAAAAAACCAGCACTCCTCTTTTCAGCAGCTCATTAAATCTTATTAAAATACATGCCTGCAAAATAGGTAAATTAACTCCACAAATCCACTGTGACAGTGTCCAGCCTGCCAACCATTCTCTTTTCTTTTCTTTTCTTTTCTTTTCTTTTCTTTTCTTTTCTTTTCTTTTCTTTTCTTTTCTTTTCTTTTCTTTTCTTTTCTTTTCTTTTCTTTTCTTTTCTTTTCTTTTCTTTTCTTCTCTTTTCTTCTCTTTTCTTCTCTTTTCTTTTTTCTTTTCTTCTCTTTTCTTCTCTTTTCTTCTCTTTTCCCTTTCCTTTTTCCTTTTCTTTTCTTTTCTTTTCTTTTCTTTTCTTTTCTTTTCTTTTCTTTTCTTTTCTTTTCTTTTCTTTTCTTTTCTTTTCTTTTCTTTTCTTTTCTTTTCTTTTCTTTTCTTTTCTTTTCTTTTCTTTTCTTTTCTTTTCTTTTCTTTTCTTTTCTTTTCGTAGCAAGCTACCAGACTGGTAAGAACAGATATCTAAGTGCTGCTCTCTCTCTCTGTCTCTCTCACTCCCTCTCCCCACAGTTTCATTTAATTTGAGACTTTACTAATAATTCATGCAAAAGAGATTTGGTTCTTCACTCCTTACATCAGGGTGACTCCACTGACATTTTCCTTTACAATAGCTCAAATAGAGGAAAATTAAGGCCCAAGACTTGTCTATCTTTAGACAAAGTATTTCTGTTAAATCTAGCTAATATATGCTAAATGTTTTTAGGTAATTTCATTTTCTTTCACTTTTCTTACATATAGATAGGTATTGCATATGTGTCAGCCAGCAGAACGTTCACAAAAGAGCAGCTTGTGTGTCTCTAGTTTGCAAAGAACAAATAAGAACCACTGATTTCCAAAGCAGCAGTTCTGATAAGAGTAGCTGATTAAGTGAAATACAGATGGAATAAAAGACTGCCATCTGCCTTCCTGTTTTAATTTTTGTGGTAAATTCTGAGAGCCTGTATCTCTCATTTATGCATATACACACATATGAATCATAGCCGCAGGGTGAATGGGGAGTACATGAGCATTATTAATTTGATAAAACAAAACAAAACATGAAAAGAAAAATAATTCCTTGTGTTATTTTTAAAGGGACCTTTATCTTTTGTTTGAACTTCAAACAGAGCTAATGCCAAGTAACCCAACCTTAATTTACCATGAAAGGAACTAATAACCAGTCCTTCACAGAAATGATCCACGATCAGCATTCCCTGCAGGATCTTTGCAACAGTCAGTGGAGATTTTTCCTTGCTGTTTCTTACTTGTGAATATGCTTTACAATCAATTATTCATCCTGTTTTCTCTACCTCCACTGCCTTTCATCATTACCTCTGAAGAGGGAATTGAGATGAGAAACATAATTGCTGCAAATTCATTACTTTATAACTGTCTTTTTCTTCTGCGACTCCCTTAACGAAAAGAGCACATCACTCATCGCTGGCTTGCTCAGACCATTCATTAACTTCTAAAATATTATTACTACCCAGCACTTGCTCAGTTAAAGTTCAGCCTTATCAGGAAAGGAGAGAAAATAACGGAGGGCACCTGGGTTTAACACCAGCATGAGCAATGGTGCTGGCAAAAAAAAATCTCCAAGATCATGAGTCCTGGTCATGCTATTGTCCACCATCCCACTTACACTGGCACCGCATCTAGCTCCTCCGCCATCTCTTGTCTGGAGTAGGGACCTTCCTCTGCAAACAGCTGTGATGTAGGGGAACTGGGAATCGGCTCTCCACCATGTAGAAGCCGCTGTCCATAACTGAATCATGACAGGTTTGCTTGGTCTAACTTTATTCCTATCACTGCCTGCACTTCGGTTTGCATAACTGGATTGTTGCCTGCTAGCTATAAACAAGAGGAAACCTTGTTGTGAAACTCATTGTTTGCATGTGAAGAAACACAGTGGTACAGCAAGGAATATTATGGAGAATATCCTCCATAGTATTCCACAATCATGCAGAACAGATTATTTTTTTTAAATGCCTCAAAGTTTAGGGCACTGAGATGTTTTGACCAGAACCTAGCACTCAGGTTGAATTTTGTTAAAAAACAGAAAGAAAAATGTGTATATTTCTGTAATTTTAAATCTAAGAAGAAATTTGACACTACGGAATCTTTGTCAGTTACAATTGCCTGATTAAAAGGAGAACACGACCACATCTGAGGGCAACCTTTTGCAAGCTCCTTATGAAATGGCACCCAGCAAAGTGGTAGCTGAGGATGAGTAAGAAATCTGGAGCTAGATGAAATACCAAGTAGCTCACAGGTAATGCCTGAGCTCGATTGAAGGGAATGAACATCTCTCCCACTACAAGAGCGCAACAGTCCGTTACTGCTTTTCACCTTTAACTCCCTTATGTAACTAAGATTATAGACCAAACTGCACAATCTTTCCTTAGACGGCAAGTTAAGCAGCTCATGTTTCAAGCTATTCTCTTTGCTGTGTCCAGCGCACAAAGGTCTTTCCTGGTAGCTGCTGTGGGTGGATGTAACCTAGTAAGCAAGATGAGAAAAAGAGTCTCGGGCTTGCCGTGCTGTTTAAACTCCAAGTTTAATTGTATCTGGTTGCCGAGATGCACGTAGCTTTTTAAAGCGGTAAATACAGACTGGCTGCTCAAACAGTAGCTGCAGAAGCCTGCTGACAATTTCATCTGGTGACAGGAGTTAGTTTCAAAGAAGATTAGTCACTGCTATTGAGAATATTCATTGAGAACTCACTCTTTCTGCCCGCAGATTATAAAGGTTTACCAGCAGTTCCACTAACCTAAATAGACTGGGGTTGTTTTAACCATACAGTTGCAGCAGTTTCCTAACATCTTCTGGACCCAATTTACCACCAGCTTCTTTTAGCTGCAACAAGTTGCAGAAAGGAATATGACTCTTTTAAGACTGATTTTAGCCAAGAAAACTGCACTAAGGAAGAGCTACATCATACATTAACTGGGATTTCCATTCAGTTCTAATTAGGCTGCATAAAAATGTCTCCAAACATATTTAACTTGTATGCAGTGGCATAATGTTCAAGGCTTAAAATTTTAATTTATGGGTTTGGGTGGGTGCCTGATACATCTAATGTTTAATGAATCTGTCCTCACTTGGCAATTTGCCATTGGTGATCATAGAGTTTGTGCATGCCCCTAGGTATTTATATCTGCAAAATTGATAGTGTGTGAAATGTCTTATATTTGACAAAACATGGCTGTTTTATTTTCTTCTGAAATGACATAATTACTCCTGCAGGATATGTGGTCAGTTGAAGATTTGCAATTTTTCATATTAAAGAGTTCTATATATTATTTCTGACAACCAATGTTTTATTTTTGTGATAGATTCAGAGTCTGTTTAGTTAGTGGCTGCATTTTGTTTAAGTCTCACACTGGAAGCTCCCTGGGACAGGGGCTATCTTTGTGTTGTAACACAATTGAAACAATAACTTTAAAAAACTCTGCAAAAATGGGATTTTCCATTAATTGTAGAGATGGTGATTTGCTAAAAATACACAGAGAAATTAAAGCAAAGTGGCACAAAAGCTAGTAAGAGTAAACACAACAGAAAATGTCTTAGTCTAAGTCCAAAAAGAAAGGAACAAGAGACAACAAAAAGCTCATGGATATTAATTAAAAAAAAAAAAAAGGAAAATCCTTTTGTTATTCCAGCAGGTCTTTTAAAATATCTTTATTTTTTCCTTTCAAATACCACCAATGACATATTTGAGTAAAATTTCCACTCCCTTGCCAATAACTCCTTAAAAAACTACAGTGCTAAAAAAAGACAGGAGAACAAAATCAGGAAGGCATGCATATATGAAAATAAAGCCAATCTGGATACAGTCTGAGGGTTCAACGCTGGTACAACAATAAGTCTTTTGAAGGCCTCCCAATTCAGCTACAGTTAAGAAAAATGATGGTGGTGTCAGCCCCTCTGTACTGCTCTGGCTTTTGTGAGATGGGCAACCATAAAATTTCAGAGCACCTACACTTTCAGTGTCTGCTCAGGTTCATCCAGCTGTAAAAGTAAACTTGCTCGTATCCCTTCTTACACGGTTGCACTGACAAGTCTACCAAATCTGAGGTACTCTCTGTGCACTAACCAGTCTCCCTCGTATCCTCTAAGAATGGAAAACAGTAATTTAAAGGAGACACTTTTTAGAAATGGCATCTAGCAGGCTCTTTTTTTTCATGATAGTTGTTCACCCTTACACAGGGCTAGTCTGGGCTTGTCTGCGCATAGTTAGCACGTAAAAAGGCTAGTTTGTTCCGATGCTAATGTACAGCAACAGTGAGTTACATTACTGCAAATACCAGTTCTTAGTGTCTGCAGTGCCTGTTATTTTTGCTATGCTGAATGTCCTGTGTAAAACAGAGCAGAAAATAGTAGGTAGTGTCCCTCACTTGTTGTCTTCTTTAAAGTGTCAGGAAAGGTCTTATAAATCAAAGGTTTAGAGCTGCTTTTTGTAACAACTCTGTTTGCCTTCCTCTCTAACGCACTACTTCCTGACCGTGATAGAACCCTGGATATTTTTAACAACTTCTTTCTCCTACATCTTCCTTCTTCTCCATAGCTCCCATTCTCCAGGGATCCTCCATCCTTCTGGCTGAAGGACGCTCAAATTTGCTCAGAGCCTGGCAGTCCTTTTTGGAGGTCAGTCTGAGGGAGCATGGCTGCCTGATGCAAAACTCCAGCTACATGGGCTGAGCAAACTAAGCTCACGGGCCTCACATGTGTAGGCGTAAGAGTTTCTCTAAAGAAACTAGGCAACACACATCAGTTTAGATCAGTGCTGATAACACGTTTTCCTATGGAGTAGGTTTTTTTATGGAAGAAATGCGGTTTGTTAAGATGGAGACAGTTTGCGGGGGGTGGGGGTATGGTAGCTGCAGATAAACTTTTGAAAAATCCAGGCAGGCTTTCTCACCAACTTGTTTACCTGTTGGCTTGACACCCTGCCAAGGGTGCCCGTCTACTGTTATTCTCCTCCTGGCCAAATCTGTTGCATCATTTGCTACCTCTCTTCTTGGAGGCTGTTCTTGAATTTCCATTCAAGAAAAGCTAGCATTTTTTTCTTTTTGTTATGACCTGCAGCAATTTTTCCTCCCAAAAAAGTGATTTTCTTTCTCCTGACGTGAACCTGTCTGCATCACTCCACTTTTTAAAACCTTAATGTGCTTGTGGTCCCATATCACAGTTTATCCTTGGAGCTTTCCAGCTTCAATTTTATTTCAAAGTTCTCTGTCCCCAGAATACCTCATACTTCACTTCAGTATTTAGCCAAGGTGTAGATTCTTCCTGAACCTTTAGGGTTCAGAATAACTGAAATTAAGATTGTGAATTTATAAACACTGTCATAGTGTCTGTACACTGAAGTCAATATTCTGATTTAATTTGGCCTCTTTAACTATAAAACCTTTCTTCTTACACAGGTTCAAGTATTTGAGTTAAAGTTTCACTTAGACCAACACAGAGGGGATAGATATTATTTGGCCCACTCTGCCAGCTTCGTTACCTTGGCAGAACAGTGACCCATTTCGGCAGTGCGAATGGGCTGTAGAAGTTGTATAACATTTTCAGCCTCTGAGAGAGTTTGACACTTTGAGCAGAGCTCAGAGATGCTGATAGGGGAAAAGCAGGGGTGTTCCTAGACTGTTTCTGTTCACGTACTAAATAAATGATTTAAAACTTCGAGGCTTTTTGTCAGACCAAAATTTCACCTAAGATAAATAATTATGTGCAACAGGAATATAAGTGAAAGAATGTATATAAACAGATACACTCAGCATCAGAGCTTGAACGAATCCTTCCGTATGTTCACAAAAGCACATGCAGAGAGAAAAACATGCGCACATGCAGACATACATGATATGCATGCACATACTTCTTCAGGCTCCAACTGTAATGCACATTTGCCTGAGGTTTTATGGGTCTCAGAAAATGCTACAAAATCAAATGAGAATACAGAGAAGAGATTCACATTTTTCAGATTGTCTTCCTAAAGTGATATATTCACTTTCTGAATCAACACGCTTTCCATCCCAAGGGCCTATTATGAGGGTAGGAGGGAAGCGGAGGGAAAAAGAAAGTAGAGAAAAGGCAGTGAAGACTCCAGTACTACTAACTCAATTGGAAACTGAGTGATACTCAAATTTTGATGTTCATACATATTTCTGTGCAAATTAGACCAAAAAAGAAACAGTAAATGTACTGGAATAAGCATGATTTGTTAAATTCTACTGTGAAGAGTGGCTGCATGTTTGTGTCTCTCATAAACTCCTCTGACATAAAATAACTAGTGTTCCGGGAATATTTCAGTTTATTAAAGAGGTTTCACAGCTTTTTTTTTCCTCCTCTTTTTTCTCTTCCCTTCCCCCTCTTTCTTTTTGAGCCTGATGATAGGATAAAACCTCAGTGATTGGCTTCGTTGCCGGCAACAAGCCTGATTCTTTAATGTAGCTGCTCTGCTCCTTAGCTTTGTTTTCATTATTATTTGCATTGTGCAGCAGATGACTAAGAGATAGTCAAAAGATCAAAGGTTTCCTTTGATGGTTTATATCACGGATCCCTGCTGTATTAAAAAGGATCTCAGGTCAGGACATTCTTGTTCACACGCAGATCTGAACAAGAGGCTGCACAGGGTGATCAAACTGGATGAAGGCTGAACACATCCATCAAAGGGCTGACCACATTGGCCCAAACAGAAGAGGAGGTTCTACCTCCATAACCATGACATTAACTAGTGACAGATGTCTCCCCGTGGCTGCTGCTTTGATGTGTCAGGACTAAGGAGAACCAGAGAACACAGAGAGGTTACACTTTCCACAGTACTCTAGAACTGTTTTATATATAAAAAATAATCATAATTCGTAACTAGCAATTTTTAATATCAAAGGGGTTTTTGTTCTTTGCACAAGAACACAGATAGGCCCATCTTGCATTACCAAGACACATCTGGGTCAGATCACAATATTTATCTCTTACACAGTGCATTTAATCTTGCAGGCATTTAGTAAACAATAATAAACTAGTCATCGCAGTGCCTCTCTGAAGTAAAGTACTGTCATGCACAGAAGGAAGATGGAGATATGGAGACCAAAAGGAAGGCCTTCTCCACAGATGGTGGGCTGATGCAGCTTGTCCACTTCCATATTTAAAACTTCCGGCTGTAGGCTAAAATGATTTTGTGTGTTTCTTTGTGTTTGTGAGGGCGGGTGATGACGGTTTTATACCATTTAGGATATATCGGGAGAAGATTGCTTCTGCAGCAGGCCTGTCAAAACCCCTGCACTAAGCGTGACACATGTTTAATGAGTGTCGGCGTTCCTCTCTTGCTAGGTGTCTCACCAGCGTGCAGAACAGAGTGACAGCCGCTTTCCTCCGTGACTCATACGCCAGATATAGCAGCCTGCCCTGATTTAGAAACCACTGCCCAGATGCATCTCAGTTGCAATTTCATGGAGCAAGGAAGAGACCGTGGCCTGAACTGAGTCAAGAGGGTAAGAGGCCAAGCAAATCCTGTGCAAAAGAGAGCCTGCCCCAGTGCTGGGTATGGTCATTTCCATACCCTGCAGCCTGGAGCAACATCTCCTCCAACACATGACTCGTATACTGCTGGGTATTCCCATCACATCAATGAAGGTGCCATTTTCTCCTGCACTGAAGAGACATGTACTTGGAAGGGGTGCCCAAGTAATCTACATCCATTTATTGAGTAAAATAGAAAAAAAGCAACAACAAACCCCCACTTTTTATGCCAGGCAATTTTTGTTTGTTAGGACTTTTGCCAGGGTAAGTGCTGTCAAAACCAATCTCATGCCTCTAAAGAATATTAATCTATCATTAAAGGCTTTAAGTGTGGACTTGCCCTAAATTTTACAGACCACCTGCAGCTGCCATTACTTGCAACAGCATTGTGGCTACACCTCAAGGGGTAGCATTCAGCTCTGAAAACATCATGTGAAGAGAGGTTTCTAACCTGAAGTAAGTGTTGAAGCCATCTCCCTTGTGTTAGTAAGGCTTCTCTGTTCTAGCAGTGAGCTTATGGCACTTCCACAGCTCTCATAGCACTTCCAAAGAGCCATTCATTTTGCCTAGCCTAACATCTGCGTCATGATGCTACAGAGGAAGCCCCATTGACAAAATTCACTTGGATATTTATACATCAAAAGTTAAGCAAAATGAATCCCACCATAACACACAATGACTTTCTACTGTGCAGCTGATGTCAGAGCTGGGATTTTAGAAGGAAACTTGGCTTGTGGTTTTGTATTCCTTCAACAGTTCTCACTCAGATCATTCTAAATTGGTCTCCTTACTAGATACGCTGGGCTGATTTCACGTTTCAAGTAGTATGCATTGGACAGTATCTTTGAGATGGCTTGTTGTTACATTCTGTGCCTTCAGAAAAACAACAATAGCCCCTCCCCAACCCTCAACGTAGTCAGCAGATGCAAAACTTGAAGAATCTGAAAATCAAAGAGGAATTTTAAATATATAACCTGTTGCTGTGTAGCTTTGTACCAGTATGTATAAGAAGGCATATGTTCTTAAAAATGTGGAAAAGCAACCTTCTCCTACTGGACAATGGAGGATATCAAGTGGCAGAAACCTCATGATCTCAGTGTGCTTATCAAGTAATGGAAAAATTCAACTCTTAATCTATAGACTGCTTAAGGGAGCTTTTGCTCTAATATCAATATTAGCTGGATTAGCCACATAGTTACTTGACTTAAATTCCAAAAACTTGACAGGCTTACAGCCCAGATTTTAGCTGTCCTCCTCCTCTCTACTGAGAAATTACCTGACATCATAACACATTTTTTTCTCTCTTCTCAGAACATCAGAAATCCAGTTCCAGTAACAGAGAGTTATTTCTTTGTCAGTTCCAGTCATTGGCTGGTGGAAAAGGAGAGGAGACTCTGTTTTGTTACCAGTGGACTTTTGCATAGAGTGCCTTGCTTTCCAAAATGATCACTTTTTAAAAGGCAGTTAGGAATCATGTTCGGCAACACTTATTCACAGCAGTGAATGTTTATGTAATAGTTTTAGTGGTGATAGTGTAAAGTGGAAAAAAGTCACAATTTAGTCTTGAGGACGTGTTGTTTTTAAAGGGCTGTTTGTTGTAGGTCTCCTATTCAATTTCTCATCTAAAATGGAAGCACATGTTCGATGGCTGAATCTACCAGTAATTTTTAGATTAATATTCTCAATTTGTTGATGATGTATTATGGAAAGTAATAAGGCTTGTAAGCAGTATTCTGGCACATAGTAATCTTGTGAGCTGCTTTTTGTTGAACGTAGGCGCCAGAGTTACACTGCTGCTTGCAGAGAGAATGCCTGGCAAAAACGTGAGGGCAAAAGCACATTTGTGTATGCACAGGCTATATCCCAGCCTGTCAACGACTTGAAATAACATGCAAATAGGTGCCAGTACATCTATCATTCTGTTTATTGTCTTTACTCACTTTCAGTTTGACTTCTCATACAATTCTGGCTCTAAGCAGTTGATAAACACCATTGGACTACTGGATTTTGTTTCCCACCAACATCACATCTTTATCTTTTGGAAAGGTTGATGAAATACAAACAGTACAAGAAAAACTTCACTGGCAAGGGCCTCTGTGTCTTGCTACACCAGAGCAATGTACTATGGTTGCTTTGTATCTGTTGCATAAAGTTTGTTTGAGTGACAGTCTGACAAATGGTCTTTTTAGCACTGAAACTTAAACAAGGAGTGGATTGAGAAAAATCACAACCTGGACTGACTCAAAATGACATATCAGGACCATTTTTCAGTGGTCAATTTCCTGATGGTTGAATTAACTGCAGTTTTATCTTGCTCTGTATTAGCTGTTTTACCTCACTTTCACCAAATTGCTTTCTTATCGTCATAAACACTACTGAATTACTGTAAACTGCCAAAGTGGCAGAACTCTGCTATCCAGCCCGTGGGTGCAATCACTGGATTTTCCTCTCTCAGTTGTCCATTGTGTTTGAAATCATCTCAAGAGAAACAAGCCAACAAAACTGTATTTTATCTTGAACTGCACAAACTGTTACATATAGTAACAACTATATTTTCATATGCCTGGATATGAATTTGATGGACAAATATATGCCAGACAAATACATGACAGAAAAACATTTGCTTTGCTCAATCTTTTGGCAGGTTTAGGTGGGTTATAAAAAAAAACCCACATTTCCGTGCAGGCCTCTCCACTCGTTCTGTAGTTGCCAAGATGACATCCAGAGGAGACTGAAGGCTTTGGCATTTTGGTGTGGATGGGTTGGAGGGCCTTGCAATTTCTCTTTTCTGAGGCTAAGAAGTCTCACTGGTGTGAGTGGTCAGGATATAATATTCTGCAAGTTAGCGGTGAACTGTATGTCTTAATCTTTTCCAGTTTCAAAGGAAGTACAAGGCACCTAGTCAAGATCCACCAAAAGGTTGCACTGGTCAGTAATGTGAAGAAAAAAAGCCCCTAAAGAACAGAATCAGGAGCCCAAAGTCAACCCTACAGCTTCCAAGAAATGCAACAAAAAGTCTGATTTTTGAAAGGCCTGAAATTATTAGCCTTTCCCCCTTAACTTCTTTGCAGGAGAAAGCAGGGTCCTTCTGCTCAGGAGATGGAAAACCAGCATCTGAAATTTATCTTGCCTTTTCAGTAACTGAGTCATTATTGCACTAACTTTGTGACCAGTGCATGTGCATTGGTTTTCTGATAATCACAGACCTGTAAGAACGAAACCCATTTGCCACTGCTGTTACTGGAACACAAAGAAAGATAGAGATGAGTCAAGATAGCCTGAATAGTATGCTGTGATCTGATTCCAGTACGTGCTCCTGAACTCACCAAAACTTTTCTCCTGAAAAAATCCAGATTTTCCGAAATTGTCATTTTCAAAAGCAAAACAAGAACTATTGAAAGCTGCCAGATTTTTGGAAATAGCAGTTTGTGCCCCCAACTGCAATTAATTTCACTTGGCTTTAGCCAGAACACCGCTTCTGCCCTTTTCCCTTGTTGCAGAAGCTCAGAGCTAAGAGAAAAACATGTGTCCACAGGAAAAGATCAATTTTGCTTCGGTCAATAATGTATTGGGACCTGGCAGGAATAACTAAGCAGGTGTGTGTGGATATGATTCATATGGAGCTTACAAAAAGCTATCATTAAATATGTAATAATAGCACAGTGCTGGCAAAATGAGACAACTAGAACAGTCAAGGATACAGGATTTATAGACTAGTGCTTTATGCAAAGTCCTTGAACTATGCTTTCTAGGTTGGCTCTCCAACAATCTCATGTTTGTACTGGCAGTTCTGTCATATGGTGCCCACATTTTCCTGGGATCTGAAAATACAAAGTCACCATAAAAGCTCCAGTAGTGAATGGGACAGGATGTTCTACACCCACCATTTGATATTTATCAGTGATCACTGGGACCAGAGAGGAAGTGGTTATTGAGAAACAGAGCTTCCTAGACTGCTGATCACCACTTGGATTACTGCACGGGTGACAGGCAAAGTCTTTTTCAACAGGTTTGTGAGTCATCAGCAAACAAAAGAATTACAGTAAGATCTTCTGAGAGATTTGTCCCCAGAGATAGCAGAGTGGGACTGTGGGTGCTACACAGACCGCCTTCTTTGTCACACTTCACAATGATTCTTCCTGTGCATTTTTGAGCAGTACAAATCCAGCTGGTACGGATCAATAAAGTGTTAGTAAAGCTGTGACCTCAGTAGACATTAATATACATTCTTAGTAGAAATTCCAGGTGTGTCTCTTTATACCAGTATAAGTCAAAACTATGCTTAAAAATGAACCAAGGAACCTATGTATTTGCATTCAATTTATCTGCTCTGGTTCAAGTAGGAAAGGTTTAATATCACTTGTGTAAACTGTTTTCTTTCTTTCTAAATATGAGGCTTTCTGAGCTGCCCCTTATCAGCTTTTGAAATAGACAGCAAAAAATTAGCATCTTCTCACTATACTGACTTTAGGATGCAGGCACTTCATTGAGCTTCCTCGCTTTCAAGAGCAGGGGCCCTGAATGCAACCCCCACTGAGGGGCCTGGCCCCCTGGGCACAGGGTGGGCACCGTATGGCACGGCTCGGCAGCCTTGGATCAGCCTGGCAGAGAAAGCGCCTGGCTCCCCTCGCCATGAGCTGTGCTTACCCTCGGGCCCTCTCCCAGGGTCTTTGCCTGAGGGTAAGTGCAGCTTATCCCCACTCCTGCTGCTTCCTGGCATCAGCTCGCCTCTCCTACTTTCCTTTTTTGGTTTCAGGAGTGCAGCTAATTAAACTACGTTTATGCTAGAATCAGACTTCAACTGCTTTGCAGAGCAATCGAGTCACATGCTTCGTGAACTGACATTTCTATCTGCATTTCCATCTTCATCCAGTGACTTTAGCCATGCCTCCTGGTCTCCTGTGTAGAATGCTGGTTCCAACCCTTCACTGCCACAACTTTTTTCTCCTGTTTGACTTACATACTCAAGAACCTATCTTGTCACCTGCCACCCTGCGACATTTCTTTCAACCTCCTTATCATTCCCTGAATTCCTCCTCCTCCTTGTCCCCATACCCCCTGCACAGCTAATAAGCTAAGACAATCATCACAGCTTCGTATCTATTTCCTTCCATTGAAGCCTCGCATCCATTGGAGAACCTTGTGCATCTCTAGTGAGGCTTGCCTTAGCACCTCAGTGAGAGTGACCATAATATTGTTTTCTAAGGTGATTTAAATGAAAAATTAATGTTCACACTTTGAGACTTAAAAAGAAAAAAAAAGGAAAAAAACATGACCCATCTACCCAAGTGGCAACTGTGCCAGCACACTGGGAACAGTATCTTCCAAAAATTTCTCTGATGTACTCAGTGGGGGTCAACCGTGTGGTAGGGGTCAAGCACCATAGACCCACCTGAATTCATCCCCCTATTTAACATGACAGAAATTGGACTGGATGCAGAACAAGGAAAAGTGCTTGGACCTTACTGTAGGTCATTTCTGAATTTACAATGTGCAATACACCTTGCACATAGCAAGATAACAAAGTGACCGTTGATAAGTGGGAAGGGTAGAAATAGTGGTACTGTACAATTTTTAGACTCCAGTAAGGTGACAGGAAATTTTTAATTCCTCTTTTTTTCTTTTACCTTCTGGAAAGCTGCATGCCTGAATGGTTTAGATAAGGATGAACATTAAAGACAATGAGTAATATATACCAGTTAATCTGCCTGACTAGGAGATCCTGTGGCTGGAGTCAGGCATCTGGATCTGTGCTAGACAGTTGGTATTTATGTCAGCTGTCTGGTCTAGAGTTGCATCAGGACCACAAAAGGTTGCCTGATTTGAAGGGTGTGGACTGAAGGCTCCCCACAGCACCACAAATGGGGCCACAGGGGTTGTGGAGAGTGGTTCCAGGCAGACCCAAAACAGAGACAGCACGTGAAAAGCTATGTGGGTTATCACAGAAAACAACATAGCTGGAAGGATCTTAAGGGTTTAAATGATTTCTACATTATTGCAATGGCTGAATAAGTATTTTGTGATTCAAGAAAGGCTAGGAAAGATGACCAAGTAACATCCAGTGCAGGGATACCCCTCTCAGGTTTTGGGTAAAATTCTCTCCAGAATAAGGGGCCATCATAATACATATCACTTGAACACGGACATCTCCCTCAAACAGGCAAGTTCTAGAGCTTCATTGAATAAACCCAGGGTTATGAGGTTAATTCCCTTAAAAAAAGCTCTTGTTACAGAAAAAGCAGAAGAACCTGTAGGATCTAAAAGGAAAGCTCTGTTTTTGCCAGAAGTTCCAAGTATTGGAAAAGTGTATATTCTCAATTATGCATTTGTGGCAGCCTCCAGTTTAACCACATCTTTGGCAGCCCTAATTAACCTATGAGAGCATACCCATCCCTTGGATACAATAGCTGGGCTCGCTGGACAAGGATATAGCGAGAATTCATCTGTTTGACACTAAAAAATGCCTATATGCACTATTAGTCAAATTATTGTCCCATTTAACTGTTTCTTTATGGCTTTAGCATTTTGTGCATATTTCTTTGGCCTATGTATATTATATCTGACTAGTTTTCAGTGGGTTGGAAATTACCTTGCTTTTCCTTTAGTACCTCCACATCCGAAACCCAGAGAGTTTACTAATACTTCTGCATTCTCTCTCATGCCTCTGTGTAGACTCCTTTCATACCGCAAATTCTGAGGGCAAACCCTGTTCTAATGTAGAAGTAACAAGCCCTGGAAATGCATTGCAACTGATAAGGTATGGCACATAACACTGGCGACACAGCCCACCTTAGAGCTTGAAACGCACCCTGTGGTCTGCTGACAGAATGTGATCTTGATGTATGTCTGAAACAAAACCTGAGTGAAACTCTGTAGATGCCGTTAAAGTGTCACTAAGAGACAACATCTACTTTCCACAGGCTGGCTGTTGTTAAAGCATCTGCTTTAAGGTATTCACACTTTCAGTCCCCAGTGCAATGTCATGTGATGCTGCACCAATAGTGTTTGCTGGTTTCTGCATTATCTCAAGAATATATTTCTTTTTTTCATATACATCTTAAAATAGTTGTTTCAAAACCTGGAAAATAATATAAAAATAAAAGTTTCCCTTCCATTTTGAGTATGTATGTCCATAGACTTCAGTGTTTTCAGAGCACAGTTTTTTGAAGAGAGTTCTTACAATTGTCTTCAGAATGACAGCTAATTATTTTCCCTCATCTCACAATGACTTAGCTACACTTTCAGGATGAGACAGGGAAAAATCAGCAGAAGTAAATTAAAAAATGATACAGCACGATTATTACTTCCGTTCATCCATCTAGAACATCCTGAGAGGATGACAGAAGGTCTTGGAAATCCATTAATTTAAAGTACTGCCAACTTTCTCTGTGCAAAGTTATATAAGAGTACAGAAAAAAAATAAGATAGAAGAATGAGTGAATCACTTCTTGTAACTACCCTAAGACTTCACAGGATTTTGTGCTGGTGCAATGTTTCATCTGCTTGTGAGAATTCCAAAAGAAACAAAAAATGTACCTGAAGGGAGATGGTAAGCTTAGACTATGGAGAAGGGAGATGCATAGCTTGCTGTATTTTGAGCATATATCCTTCAGAAATCAGTAAGAGAAAAACTCTGCGACTACTCATCCTTACTGTAGACCATAAAGCAAAGTCAAAACAAAATTAATTCAATGCATTCAAAAGGTTCTACCCAGAGCGTTTTAAAACACTGGGGACATTTTTCAGAATTGTAGAAGTTTGTGGGCATCTACCTGGTGACTTTTTGGTTCAATAAATTATGCCATATAAATAATCCAGTTTAAAACTTAAAAAGCCAGACTAATGCCATATGACCAACCTAATTTAAAAGTCCATTTGTAATAACTTTGTAATTAATGAAATAGTTTTTTTAATTAAGAAATTGATTTAAATGTGATTACTGATTTATAAGCATTCTAACTCAGAGCCAACATGTTTTTCTTTTGTTTGCCTGAATTTACACTAGAGGTCAATTAATTCTGATGAAATTAAAGTCATTGTAGTTTTGAGTAACAGCATCTATATGGGATCATGCAGTTTAGTTAAAGCATTTTAATCCACTGTCATACTTCTTGCTAATTTGCATTATTTTTCCTCAGCGTCCATGTAGGCAAACGCTAAATACAATTCTAAAGGTATTTATGCAGGATCTATGATTTATCTCAGTTTTCCCTACAGGAGTGCAGGGATGATGCAGTATCAGAGCACTTACTCTCAAGTCGGAGAAAGGCAGAGGAGGGAGATCTCTGTGTCTGGTTTTGGCATAGAAGAGGAGCTATGTTTTCACTGTCCTGCCTTTTATTTGCAACTAGCATTTTTTTTCTCCTTGCAGCTGAAGCCCCTAACAAAAGGGAAAGAATGAAATGAGACAAAAAAGCATCTGCTCCGCATGGAATTGGGCCAGTCCAGTCAAGTTTAAAGACTCTGAATCATTTGAGGGGTATGAGACTGGCAATTTACTAATGACTACAACTTATTAAAAAGGCATGAAAAGCTCCCTAATTACATATTTGGATGCTAAGTAGCCATTCTCAGCTTCAGAGACAGCATGACTTTCTCTTCCAGTCTTGTCCCAGACCACACATTAAAGAAAACAGGCATCATAAAGGGCCAGGCATTTTAGACGCTAGGAACTAAAATATTGTAAAAGAGTTAACCAAACTCTTACTTGAGGCTTTAGGCTACTCTCTGGTTTAACTCTTATTGAAGGCTAAAAAATTTTGGTCATCTTACAGTATATCCATTTATAAATATGTAGTAAATCTCCCTGAAATTACCATATATCCTAAATCTTTCAAAACCAAACACAGTACATTAATCCCAGCCACCTTTGCTACCCTACCAGGCTAAGATCACTGGATCCTTAGTTTTAAACATCTATTACGCTGAAAAACTCAAACAAATCCTGAAAAGCTTACAGACATAAAGTCAGACATGCAAAAGTTCGGAAGTGCCAGAGTTAATGTTGACCACAGCCTTAATTCAGCTTCCTTGTGGGTATTAATTATGAGAGAGTCTTTAATTACATGATCATATACTTCCCCCCCCCCCCCCCCCCCCCCGCCCCCCAAGGAAACCTGCCTCATTTAGTGCAAAATTTCAATGGGGCTCAGTGCAGGGAAATCTATTTACCATTTCTATTATACAAATTACTCAGTGCCTTTATTTACTGCATATCATCCAAAGCCAGCTCTAAATAGAAAATTATTCATTTCCTCATGAGTGGATTTTTTTTCTTAAATTTTACTGACCTAATGTCAGACTGCTCCACAAGCATTCTTGAATTTATCTGCAAAAGACAACCTTTGAAAGATGAAACTAGTGTTATTACAGGATTTACCCTTTTCCCTCTCCATCCATGAAGTAAAGCCAGTATTTTCTAGAAGTGATGGATTCGTTGTGCATGCACTGTACAGCTGAACTGTACAAAATTGCACATTGCACAAAGTCCAGGATAACCTGCATGTGTGAGCACACCACCTGCCTAGCACACAGGTACAAACCAACCCTTTTCAGACATATCCAACCCTAGGCACAAGCACGGAGGCCCTCCATGCAGCACACTCATTTGCTCTGTTTTACAGGAGAGGAAATGATGTACAGATGGTAACACTGTTGCTGGAAAAGGAGAGTCTGTTCAGCACACTGCTACTGGTTATAAAATCTGAAATCCAAAAAATCCCCACCAAGCAAGCACACAATGAAAGTCAACAGGTGTCTCTGCAGCAAGCATTTAAACACAACATTTGTGTAAAACCCCAACAAAATAAAGCTGATACTGTATTTTTATATCAAAAGCTCTACAGCTGTATGAGTACTTACTACACACCTATTTCTTTTGCGAAAGCAACAGATAACAGTAACTTCTTATTAAAACTATTAATCCTGTATGTAAAATTCACATAAACCTGGTTCTGCTCTTTGGACGGACATCTGCAGACAGGTAGTACACTTTCAAGGAAGAGAGACAAGATTTCTGTGGCCAGTCATTCGTATGAGTTGCACCTAAAGCACAACCACTATTTCAGCACAGCTAAAAACAGTATGCATGGGACCCATCTCATGTAACCCCAGTCATCTGGAAGACGGGTGTCTAGCTGAAGTCATCTTCCCAGGTTCCTTCCATGATCAGTGGGCATGGAGCTTCCCAGGAATGCTTCATCCCACCTGTTATAGCTTAAGTGCAGGCTATACTACAACCAGCCAAACTATATGAAGCACAGTCTGTACAAGTTGACTACAGTGACTTAAAATAGGATCTGAAAAGTGGGGTTTGGCTTTTTTTTAAACTACAGAATAGTGAGTGCTAACATTTCATATAATCCAAAAGAGCTCAGCTCTCCTACTAGTACAATTCCATTCACGAAGACGACAGTGACACCACCAAGGCCATTTGCTGCAACATCATTTACCTTTAAAGTCTCCCATCAAATGCAGAGCCAGGCATACTTAAATCCTGAGATGAGGTTGAAAGTGCAATTTGAAGCATGGTGGCTGCACTACTACCTTATTTCATTTAAAGGTATCTGACAAGGGGTGCATTCATATTGAAACAAAAGACTGTCAAGGACTTTCTGAGTAACTGAGTCTTTCTGTACCACAGGAGTGGCCACATTGTGTAAAAAAAACAATAACAAAAAATGTAATTCAATATTGAAAAAGGATTACTCTACACAGGAGTAAAATCCCTCAATGCCATAACCCTTTTCCCCAATACACACATCTCTAAGGATTCATACAGCCTTTTCCACAGAGACAACTTGGGAGCTGGAAAAGTAAGGGTAGGTGGGTAACTGGCAGGCAGCGTTCCTAACTTTGTCAGATAAGCTATCACTGAAGTTCAGGCATTTTGCACACAGTCTGCAAACATTTTCAGTTTTCCCAGAAAATCTAGACCTTGTCAGCCACAGAAGACATGTGACACAGGCAGAGCAGTGAGTGGGCTGAGTTCCAGCTCAGCACCTCCGAGTAGAGAGGAGTCAAATAAAAACCCCAGCCATTCACGTATGGCCAGGAACAATCTGAAGACTGCATTCATTTTTCTGGAGAATGCTTCAGTAAACTTGAACCAAAGCCATATACTATTAAACCAACAGAAGCATAAACACCAAGTTCTGTTTCAGCTGATAGAAGGACAATGAAGAAATAATAATACAACTCACAAGTGTTGTAGGGAAAAAGGGTAAAGATTATAAAGGTATTTTTATTCTTGGCTGACACTTCTATCAACCCAAGCCAAAAATCACAAGAAAAAGAATAGCTGCTTTCCTTTATCCACATAAAAGGATTCGGTGCTGAGCAGCACTTAAGAAAAATGATCAGATTGTGATTATATAACCCTAGCATGAACTTGGTGACCAGTATAGTCATGTCAAATTAGGATGCATTATTCAAGCAGCAGGGAAGGATGAAAGTGTTTACCATCAGATATAAAAAAACCCTGCATTTCCCTTTCTTCTAACCTGTTCTCTTCTTTTTCCTTCGCTGGCTATGTTGGTGGGCTGGCTCACTTACTGTACCAGCTCTCCTTCAAAAACAGAGAAATTATCAGTAACAGATGGTGACGGTAACTGAAAAGAAAAGGAAAGACATCCAGTCATTATTTCTCCCATCTGCTTTTATCAGAAGCTTCCACCTTCTTCCCCTTGTCAGGAAGCCCGTTTATTCCCTGCTTCTCTCATCCCCAAACCTCTGCCCATTCATCCCTCTTTTCCTTCATACCAGGGCTCCCATTCTGACTTTTTTTTGCCATGGGCTCTTCATATGATCCCATTCTCACTTTCTTTATCATCTTTTTTAAGCTTCTTTTCACTGAAACGCATAGCATTGTGCCCATCAATGTTTAAACCACACCTTGTCACTTTTTTTTGATGACCAGATTTTAAAAAATGAAAAGGCAATGAAATGAAAGAAATAAATACCATTGAGCTGCATGGATGAAACACAAGCTGAGACTAAAGCAGTCATAAGCAATGTAAGATTTTAGATGCAGTTTAACTATGTCTAATTAGTCGCAAAGCAACTGTTATATTATTCAGGTATATTTTGTGCACAGCCCGTTTTACTGCCTGGAAATTACTGACCATATGATGACAGCTAGCAAGTTTAATTTTTTGACCACTTTACAGCTTTGAAAAACAAAATTTAAGCCCCTAAACCTCACAAAACCAGACTGCTAAAGCCATCTTTGGTATTAGTGAATAGACCACCACAGAAGTTGTTTACAACCCATATGAATTTACCTTATTCAGTTTTTACCCTCCATCTGAAGATCACAGTTAAGAGTTGGGAAAGTTCAGTTAAATATTTTCAACAATATTTAATTCCTCTATATTAAGTCAATTTAGATTGCCTTGTCCCTTTTCTCAATCAGTCATTAACAATGAAATATAGAAGAGATAGTTATCTGCCTTGATACTATGGAATTACACGTGGACATTCAAACCCATACACAGAGGAAAATTTCCTTTTCACCTACTTTTTTGTAGTAGGAACTTGTCAGTAGAAATAAGCTTTTCAGGCTTTGGGTAAATATCTTACTCAGATAATGTAATTGCTTGATTCTAGAAGCGAGGTGAAAGATTTTCCATTGCACGGACCAGCTCCCTCTTGGATGCCTTTAAAAGATTCACTGGCTTACTAATCGTATACGACAGAAGTCATATAAAAAATTGCATCCCTTTCCAGGATAAGTAATGCAGTGAACTGGGACCATCATCGTGTTACCAGAGACCTGAAGCCACAATCCCGTTAAGAATATTTCAATACAAGCTTAGCTTTTCATTGCAAATAATCTTATTTTACCTCTATTTGCTTTTTAGAATAATAAATCCAGAAATCAGAACCACCAAAACAAAAGACTGTTGCTGGGATGAAGCAGGATTCACTCTTGCTCTCATCATCTGCACTAATTCATGTAGTTATCCTAACTGTCCGGCTTCTGCCTACGTACTTTCGAGGGAAAGAAACAGCTTTCTTCGGGGAATGATGTAGAGCACTTAGCTTCGGTTCCTGCTCAAAATGACTCTGAGAAGGGGCATCCCTCTCTCTCCTTGGACTCTGGGAGGGGTGTTGATTCCTAACTTGTACACTGTTGGCACAGCACGCCTTTTTCAAGTGGAAGCAGGATGCGTGGGGCCACAGACATGTAAAGAACATGGAGCACACAGTCATACTGTATCATTTTGAAAGATAGGGGATGCTTACAGGCAAACCCACTCCCTCTTAATATGAAATTGTTTCTTTGAGAGGAAACCTACCTATCCCTGAATTACTCAGAATCCTTTCCTCAATATTGCACACCAACATTTAACATTTCAGCATATCCTTCTCTATAACCACAACAGCAAAAACTGGCAATTGTTCCTCAACCCAGAAACAGTCTGTCATCTGTTTGGAAGGTGTTTCTCCTTCATGCATGCTTCCATCTTGTTTCTTATTTATTCTGTAGAAGCTCTTTCTGCAGTCAGCATCACATAGTACGCTTGTGCAGTTGGTTGCTTCAGAGAGAAATCACATCCCACCAGTGACAGAAGGCAGGGCAGTGCAATTTCAAGGTGTGAGGCTGAGCATTTCTAGCTGGAGAGGTAGCCCTCAATTGGGCAGGTCTAAAGAAAACCTTACCCACAATCTCAGCCTTCTCCCTCCCACCTTCCTTTTTCTTTTCCTCCTTTTTTTTTTTTTTTTTTTTGTACTTGCAATGCTTTTCTTGGCACCCTCTGACATTCCACCAGACTGACAGCCAAGCAGCACCTCACTAATGCATTACCTGATTACATTAAATACTTTCACATGTAGAATTTTGCACATCCAGTATTCAAACAGTGACAGTAACAAATAGGGTATTAATTAACAATGCAGTGATTAAAGACTTAGGATTCCGACATCTGTAACAAATGCTCCAAAGATATTGTCCTTGCATGGGGGATCTGTAAATCAGGGTGCTTGCAAAATGAGCTCTGCTCTTTCTCAGCTCATTGCCATTCGCTGAGTACTAACGAGGTTAACAAGGCAGAGCTGAAGCATTTGAATCAACCCTTACTTTTTCAGAGGACTTAATGAATCATGAGCAGACCATTCATATCATGTGTTTTGCAGCAATACGGGGAAGTTGATTAAGCAGTTTACTTAGCCCATAGTGTATGAAAGTCACAGTGTATCAGAGGGAACCCAATCAGTTACATGAGAAATGTTTTTATTTCCTTCTCAACATCCAATTTGATTATCTCATTATGTTTCACCACACTTTGTCTAACTCAGCAATTTGCTTCTACACCATTTCATTCTTCCTTTTTTGCTCACTGTTAAAGAACAGTGACAGGTCAGATGGAAATTCCTTCTCCAATAGGCCCTCAGTTCAAAGATGAAGTTGATTAAAATGTCATATATGTAACAAAAATATTGGCATTCAGTCAAAATCTGACAAATTAGTTATGGCTTGTCTAATCCACATTCAACTATAAAACATGATTTACCAAATACGCTCACCTAACAAAGGATATTGGATTTCTTACTGAATTCCCTCTATTTGACACTCTTACAATATGCAAACATATATGGAATTAATTTTTTCATTTCCTTCATGATAGAATATTTCAACCTGTTAATGTATACACAAATCCTGGTAATACTGAAAGCTGGTTGGGCTTTATTTTTCTTTCAAATTATATTTTCTTTAATTTTTTCCTATTTTCTTTATGTTACACATGTTTTTGTGCATGGATTTACAAGAGCAGGCAAATAATGAAAATGGCACATTGTCTCAAAGAAACTAGTGGAAACAGGCAGAAGACCAAGATTGTAAAAAAGGTATTTTTAAAATCAAAGTTATTAACATCCTGGTGGTTCTTAAAGTTCCCTGGAGAAAGAGCTAAAATGGACTCCCCATCATGCCAATAAAGGTAAAATTGGCAATGACTACGGACACTTACAAATAAGTATTTCAGAACCTTTTTTTTTTCCTAGTGCTTTTACCAGGTGAAGACTGTATGAATCCTGGAACTGTGGAAACACAAGTGCCTTTGCATCTGTTAGGATCACTTCTGGATTTCTCTCCTATGTACAATGGAGATGTGAAGCTCAATCTGTGACATTAATGGGATCAAATGGTGATGCTTAATCCTATGGAACAGGCAGAGACCGTTTGAACGGTCTCTTGAACCTTCGTGGCTCTTGCTAGGGTCTTGACCTTTTTCTTGTTACAATAAAGTTTGCTAACCAAAGGCATCTTGTTTCTCTCTCTATGTATTATATTAAACTAGATACACATTAGTTTCCCTGTCAGGTGATATCAGAACTAAGAATGACAAGCAAAAAGTGCCTCTTTTACGCAGAAATTCTGGTCTTTTTTTAGCCCTACTAATTTTCGAAGGAAAAAATAACAATCACACATCACTTTCTTTTTCAAGATAAACCATGCCTGAAAACAGTTTTTTTCTCTCAGAACAGACATCCTGTGCCCAATGCAGGGACCAACTATATCCCAGAAAACACGTTCTTTTTTACAAAATGAAAAAAGACAGAGTAATTGCTTATTTAGAGAAACCTGTTTATGGCACTAATACACTCAGACTAATATAAGAAAGCAAGCTATGAAAACGGGTGGAGCAGAGAACATGTCTTGCTGTACCCATTTCTGCTGACAGCACCCCTAGCATGTACACACCAAACCAAAGACAATGGGAGGTATTAAGAGTTAACAATTGAACTGCGACTAAACAATAGGTTTGCTCAGGAAGTTGACTAAAGTTTAAGATAACACCTCCAAATGTCTCTTCAGCAGGCAGATGTTTAGTGAATGGAAAATTCCTAGACACAAAATAACCAGACAGGAAGCTATGGGTGAGGGAAGAAAGGAGGCGAGAAGCACAGGGGTTTTCTGGGAGGCGGGCAGAGAGGCTTGGATTACGTGAGGTACCTGCCAAATTTAAGCTTAGCCAGAACATATCCGTAGTTCAGAAGTCAAGAGAGTGCTGCAGAATAAAGATTGTGGACAATCTTTATCCAAATAATGCCGTCGAGCAGTGAGAAAAATGAAATAGCATCCTCTATAGTTTGTTATTTTTATGCCACAGAGAGAGAACAATAATATTTCAGAATCCTGGGCACAGCCTCTCTGCTCATCGTCATCTATGGCCAGTCGAGTGTCCCTGACGAGGGATATTAGCCAGTGCAGCCATACACCTGGATGTGTTTAAGTTCCCAGGGACGCTTGGAATCCAAATCAGTCTGGGGATCTAAGACAAACTGTCCTCGGCTGCAAGTGCCCATTTCCAGGAAGCGATAACACAGAGGACACTCTGCCAAGGAAACACGACTGAAAAGCCAAGTAAAGAACCAGTGCTAACAACCCAATGTGTTTCAGGGGAACTGACGACACAGGTCTGTCCTTGGTAGCACTGAGGCCAAAGAGCGAGGACAAGGCAGTTGAGGAGCTATGAGCAGTGATACACCAAGACACGTGTTTGGGACAAGAAGTTCTCATTTCATTCATTTTGATGCCAATAGACTTAAGGATTTCTTGCCTATCACAGGGGCAAGAAATGGCTTCATAGGTAGTGGACAGTATGTTGTCTATTTGAGAGACACCAACCACTGCCAGGTTCTAGCTGAGTTCCTAGCGGCACCAATAAACTCTAATCTGAGAATGAAAAATATAACCTGGCATACCCATGCTTCACAGGTCAGTCACTCCCAGCTTACAGTACGGAGGCTTGAGACTGCACAGTGTAGCGAGTGGCCAAGAAAGGAAGCTATGTCAGCTCTGCATCAACATCATCTCACTTGCTCTTCAGCAAAAATAAATCAATTTTAACTGCCTCCTTCTCTCTTGAGCCACACGTTCCCAATGATTTCCTTCCTACGTCTCTTCTCCCCTTCAATGGCAATGTTAATATGTTTTTCAATGCTTCTGCTCCACTTGGTGCCGCTTTTATGTACTCTCCGGTGCTCTCCTATTCTACCACCATCCACTCCTCATTTTCTCAGTTGCCAGTTGCTCTTGTTGCATTCTGCTCTTCCTGACTCAACCTGTCACTGCTACTGCCAGCTCTGCAGATCTTTTTCTCAGAGGACATCCGAAATACACACAGCCCTCTTTTCAATGTTATGCTCGCTTTTCATTTGGGTCTTTTTCTGACATCTAGTTCTCTTTTTTCTGGAATGTTATGACTAATCAATGCAAAATGACGGTCCTGTTAAAAAATTATGTCATCTTAGAATCTGAGCCATTTCAGGATAAAAATGAAATAAGTAAGAAAACAGCTTGAGGTCCCCAGGAGTCATAGCAGGCCAAGAGCTTAAACAGAAGCCTCATTTTTGTGCTGTGTGCTCTTTGTTTCTCCTTAAACTCCATGGGGCAAACTCCCTGATGGGGATGAAACACAGCATCTCATGATTGGCAGGTCAGAGCATCCTCTCCAAGAGCGCAGCACACCCACAGAAGTGGACAGCTGTCAAGTCATCTCTCAGAAGAAGCCCGACTAACATCTTGATTTAGGCCAGTGTTTCCCAACTGCGGGTCGTGACCCCACATGGGCTGGGGTCAAGTCAGGGTTCACAAGGGGTCACAAAGTGTTAGAAAAAGCTAAAGAAATATTTAAGCTTAAGGATTTCTGTTCGGTTTTCTCCCAGTTGGTGGGGGGGAAGGGAAGGAGTGGAGCTGCACACAAACAGATGATCCAAGAAGGCCAATTGTTTTAGAAATTCTAACTTGAAATATTGGGCATTCCACACTTGAAAGAAATAAAATGGTTCTGTGGCTCACGTGCAGGGGGAATGCTTTGTCTATGCACAAATTTTTTTTTTTTTTTTTTTTTAACATATTAGTTTGAAACTAGCCAGAAGTCTGGAAAGGTTTCAGTACCCTTAGAAGACAGACTAGCAAACAAATACAAGAGACATCAGCATGAGCATCCTAGTAATAGTACCTGGCTTTCATCAGAAGATTTTGAAAGGGTTCTCAACAGTGAAAGCATTTATACTTCCAGTAGAGTAAAAGGAGGTTTTGATTATCCACATTTTACAGAGGACAGCCTGGCTAGGTGACTTGCTCCATGTCATGCAAAAGTTCTGTGGCACAGTTGAAAGCTGAGTCCAAAACCAAATCCTTAATTAAGTTAATGCCCTCGCCACAGGACTGTTCTGTACTCAGAGTCCTAAAAAAAATCATTTTCAGTCATATGGATATCACCAGCACCTATGTAATTAGAATTGTGCAATTACAGAAGCATTGCAACAGACCTTGGGGTCATGGAAGGTGTGAGAGGTTTTAATCCAATGACTGAATTTTTTTGGTCTTACACAAATAATAAAGATACAGCCACAGATAGTGATTTGCCAATGTGATTTCATCCCTAAAGGGAATACCTGTAAAATCTTGCCCACGCTTGATTATAAAGATCAAATTTGGTGGCTGCTTTTTGTTCTTCAGGATTAGGATAGCAGTCAAACAAACAATGTCATTACAGACATTATGGTTCCTCCTAATAGCAATGGTAGTGAGATTGCCAAAGGTCTTCCTTACATGGGCCACCTTGCAGCCCCCTTGCTGGTTGCTATAGCTTTTGCTATATTTGTTAGATTGAAATATGGGAACTGAGGTGGTGTGGGACAACCGGCCACGCTGGGGCAGACGTCTTACCGCAGTGAAGCCAAGCGGCGTTTGTGAGCAGCTCCAGCACGGCCTTCCTCACACATGCAACCCAGAGCCAGATGTGCAGCACAAACCTTGTCTGAGAGGAGACAAAACCTCTTCAACAGCGTTTCTGAACTTGAGTAAACCTCAATGGCAGCAAGACTTATCCATAGGGGACCAGCTCACCATGACTGCAACTCCTTGGAGCAGGGACTAACCAGCACCAGAATGAGCCTGCATTGATTATGTTTTACAAGTTAAGATACTTTTGGTTAGCTGATATTTGGCGCTGGTTCATCAGCCCAGCTACTGGCACAATTCTGTTTTCTTGTGTAGATAAGAACTTGGCCTCACCCATTACAGACTGATTTGTTAGCTGGGAAAAGATCATTTACTGCTTTCACATCATTGCTTTAGCTATCCTTGGATAAAATGGCTATGCAGTGTAATAGTTGCTAGTTTTCTGCTTTCAGTATTTTCTTGATATCTGCATTCTATGTACTTTCCTACTTACTTTAAATATTTCCTTATTTACTTTCAAATATTTTAAAAAGTGAAAACCTGTAGTAATTTTCTTCGTGCCATTTCCTAGTGATGAAATGAATCTTGCAAGTATCTTTCTATGTAAGAATAAGCCTGTTTTACAAACTTAACAGATTCTCCCACTGTTTTCCCCCTTGAGTTTGGGAAACTTATCTGTTTACAATCACCACCTCTGTTTCTGCAGGAGAAGGTTGGGAAGCCTGGGACTTTCAAAAAAAATATTTATGCATGTGCTGAGTAGGGTGGAGTAGGAATGGATACTGACTGGGAACATTTTGATTCCAGAGCTCTTAGAAAACTGTTAATAGGATGATGAAAGCTTAATATCACAGATCTGTTACACTCTACTGGGCTATTTTGCAAGGTTTCTTTGTGTATGGCAATTATTAAGTCCCATCAAAATACATGTAAAATTTTCACCTGCTAGAAATGAAATCACTTTTCTTTGCCTAGATTAATACCATGATAAAGATGCTTAAAAATCTCTGCCCGGAGACACTCCCTTGGTATCTAAGGTCACTTACCCTGGTAGATGCAACAGTGGTTGTATCAAAGACCTGTGCCTTTCTAGAAAAAAGGCTAGAGGCGAGCTGAGGTGTCCTAGGGCATCTGAAATGGTACTACAAATCTTTCTTTCTGTGGTAACCCACATATACTTTTTCATGGTGGGGTTTTTTTTTTCAATAACAAAATGAAAAATATCATGGCTCTTCATTTCATCATTGTAGGTACTTGTGTGTGTGTACATTTATAAACAACATTAGGGCATTGCGCAGCAGCAGCAGCTTGAAGAAAAATGATGGCAAGTAACACAGGCTCGCCTGGCAATAGGGAAACTCACCGGACCTCTTAACTGTTCATTTTCTAAGATCTGGATTTTTTTAAATGTGAAAGTTTGTTTAGAATGTGTAATATCAAGAGCTAGGTGTTTGAAAAAGACTTAATGTTGAGTTGTAGTTAATTGTTTGTTCTGGAAGGTACTAGTAACATATATATATGTATATAACTATATAATTGGATGTATTTATATATATACACATTACATATATTTAAATGTGGCAGCTCATCAGCAGAATCAGCTGAGTCGCACTCCTCTTCTAGAAGGGAGAGTATGGGTAAGCACAACCTCAAAGTTTCTGTTAAATATCATACCTAGGTAGTCCAGACAGGGAAAAGTATAGTACAGAAATATAGAGACAGCAGGGACTAAAAGAAGTAATGCTTCCAGCTCATGCCACTCCCTCCTCTGTGACTATGTGTGAAATCTCCATTCTTACTCAGCTGCACACCACTGGGCTTCAGAATTTTGCAGCCACAGCTAAAGGAGACGCGAGAGGTGCAGGTCCTTACCTTCTGAGATACAGAAGCAACTTGAAGACCACTCCTAATGCTGCATGATGTACAACATGGTAACAACCATGTGCTTGTAGGGAGCCACGAACTCGATAGAATACATAAGACTTCAGGATTTCTCGATGGAACAGTGAGTGGAATTACTTCAGGTCTTCTTTAGGTTTCTGAGCAAAATCATATTTGGAGAGAGATCTTGGCTCAGCACTTCTTTATTTTCCTTCATCTGGAAGGAAAGGGCAGCTCAACTATCTTTGCTGGAGTCTAAACAGGATCTAAAAAGATGAATGATCAATTTTCCAGATGGGCTAGTGGTTTTCTATGCTCCCTACCTAACTGATACACTCACAGAAAATGGGCCAAGAAGCAGGATCCTGATGAAATCCTGGCCCTGGTAAAATCAAGGCAAAAGTTTTATAAGGTAGAGATATCAAAGGCAATCTCAAATTGTTTCAGCAATGAAAGGGTCTCCAAACTCAAGTATATTGTGAAGTCTGACTTCATGCATCTGCAAATGGAACAAATATAGAATAGATGTACCCACTTGACAGAAGATGGGGTTTCTTTTGAAAGGTCTGACAGCCTCATTTCTGCAAAGAGCAGAGCTAATACAATTATAAACACAGAAAAAAAGGCCTCTCCAACTGTTCTAGCCAAAGCCACATGTTTAAAATGCATTACAATGGGTGTTAAGACTCAACCAGCAATTATCTGGATTGAGGCAATAAATAAATAACAATATCTTTAATTATAGATCTGTGATAGAATTCATTGAAGGAACAGAAAAATGATGGCTGGAGCTAATTAGTGTTCAAAAATCAACAAACAAGAGAAAGATAAACAGAATGAGATCATCTCAAGTACTGTGAGGAGCTAAACTGTCATGTATTCCCTAGGCAGGGCTGAAAACAGTGACAAATCTAAATCAATTTTCTTGGGAATCGCAAGTTTCTTGAAGGGCATATGAAATACATACTGCATAAACATTCCTGATACCTAATTCCAAAGAGCTCAGTGCCAGGTATGGTGCTTTAAAATTGCTAAGTTTCCTCGCATCAGCAGAATTCTCATAAACATAGGCATGCCCAATATGTTGACTGTGTGATTTCATACAAAACCACGATTATCCTTGTGCTCCAAGTCTGTAAACAAGAGTTATATAAATGGCACAATTTCATGCAGTGTTTTATCTGAAGCAGCTGGCAGCTGTGCACTTACCCACACCAGCTCATCTATCAACAACTCTAAGCCCTTTCAAATACAGGACTTGCAGTACAGAAAATGCAACTATTTTAAACCTAGAATTATCTCTGTCTTCTCAGCTCTGTCCTTGGATTGGTCTGAAAGCGCTGGTCCTATGTCTGGTACTATAAAGCATACTAGTGGGCATCACCATGATAGCACAGCGATCGAAAGGCATTGACCAACTCAGGTAGTATTTGTCAATGGTGCTTCTCTCTATCTCAGCAATGAATGTGCCTCTGGTGAGAGAAATTTGATTGACGCCTCTATCCATCCACAGAACAGTGAGCGAAGAGATATAGGTAGCATTCGTCCGTAGTCTAATTCGTACCATCTTTGGAAGTGACAATGTCCAGCGGTCACCAAAGCCTCAGGAAAGTCTGCCCCTGATTGCAGGGACTCTTGCTTTGGTCTGCAGTCACTCAGTTGTTGAATCCCAGTGCTGGAAATGACAACAAGAATGCCTGTTGTGGGGGTGGTTTTCTTTCCTCCCTGCAGATGCGGGTCCAACAGGAACCCTTCATAATTCATTTCATATAGGCTCTTCTAGACCATTGCTTTTCCACAGGCTTAATCTGACAACCAAAGGCATTGATGTTTGAAGGTTTGTCCATTTGTTTTCAAATACTCCACATATGCACTATGCTTTCTCTCTCCTTCTTGTTTTTCTTCTCACTGTGTGACCCATGGTTACAGTTAATTTCTTAATGGAGACAAGCCCAAATATTGTGGATTGCTCTAATGTTAAAACTGGCTCCATTGTGAACGCTTGAAGTTACTAATAAAAAATTCTAAGCCAACTAATAAAATGTTGTTTAATTTGAGTAACCTAAAACTAAGCTCAAAACACAGAGAAGGGAGATTTGTCTCTCTCCTCCATAAAGCTGTTCCACAGTTGTACTATCAAGGCAGATAAAGGGAATATATTTCACTCCCTAGGTCTTTTTTTTCTTATGGAGAAAACACAAGTGAACTTTAATACCAGCCAAATCCAGCCATGAGGCAGCACAAGAAACTCCGGTTCATACTGCTGCCTTAGCATAACTTTATCTGTTTAAATTTTTTTCAGTGGAGCTTGCAGCAGGGCAAGAAATTATTTTTCTATGAAAAACTAATGATCAAAATTAAAAAAATAAAAGTCCCTGTTTTTTAATTAAAAAATCAAATCCATTTTCCAACAGTCAACCTCTCAACTGTCAAATTTGTGGATGACAAAACCAGGAAAAGGTTTTTCCACAGAATTTTCACAAACATCAACAACAATTAATACAAAAAAGAACTATTCTCATAAAGAAAAGGCAATAAAACATGGAGGAGCTGGTTGTACACTAAAAATATTCCATAAGCCGTTCTTCAGACCTTGTTTGTGTCTCATTTCCACGTCTGTTAGAAACTTAAAAAAGAATGAGGAAGAAAGTGCTGTAAAGCTTCAGAGAATTAAAGCAAAAAAGCCCCAGTGACAGCCAAGGCCGTGTGGTAACGGCGCAGGTAGTGCGTGGTCTGTCACATCTTGTCCAAGACAGAACCGACACATAACAGAAGAGGAAACTGGGGCAGCGCTGGGGAAAGCCTAGAAGTAGCAGTTATACAGAACTTAAGAGCTTTCCTGAATTTTGCTATTTTTTTTCTTGCATGGTTAAACCCATAGCTGGTGTAAATCACCTCCTCGGGGGAAGAGCAAGTATCGCAGTGTACTTTAGCCTCTTTTGCAGCAGAGCAAAGTGAAATTTGTATAAAGCTGGTTTCACAACTCATTCTGCCACAGTGGATTTCTGGTTTTCTAAGTCAACTAATCTTTCCGTACCTTGATTTTCCCTTTGAAATATGCAAAGGATAGCTTTAGCTCCTAGAAGTAAAACCAGGAAAAGCTATCTGTAATATTTCTGACACTACCTAATTCTAAGCAAGAGAAGCAGATGAGACTTGCATAAATCATCGGCAGGATCACTGACTAGAAATGGGCGTTGGAGGGTTTTTTTCTCCTCAGGCAGAACTGCCATTTGCACAGCACAGTCTTGGCTTGACTACTTTTCTTTGGGGCTTCACATTGCTGGGCTATTTCATTCCTAGTCCTGGCTGCCTTCCATGATAGAAATAGTTGATCATGCATAATTTGCAAAAGTACATCGTGGTTTAGTCTTCCTGTCTACTAGGGACAGTGTTTGGCAAGCAAAAAGATCCAGAGGTGAGGATCTCTGGATTGTGCGAATATGCACACATGCACCGAAAGGAGAAGGGGCTTCAGAAAACGTCAGCTCTTGGGAGTAACTTCTGGAAAGATTTCCAGGACTTGGAATCTGTCATGATTAAAACCAGTTGTTCTCTTTCTTATCTTCTGTCAAACTTGAGAAGTGTAATGACAGCTCTTAAAGATCGCACTCTCCAAGGATTGGGAATGCTCAGAGTGGCACGTGAGCCAAAGAGAGTGAGGGAGATAAAAAAAAAAATCAGGGGTGAAAGTTCCCTTCTGCATATCACGGAAATGTGGGCATGCTTTGCTTTGCCTCCCAACTAATAATACAAAAATGTATCATCCTTGAACGTATTTGGCTTTAGAGTGAAAATCTAAAAGGCGTCTATTGATACTAATACCACAAACATTGCACTGTGCTCCAAAATGAACTTTTTTGGCTCATACTGTGAAATGTCAGCTTAGAAAATAAGAGCGCTCTGTTGTGGTAGCCTTTGATTGTCATATGTGTATACGCATCACACGCAGACACACTCACACACAAACAAATCTGTTTAGCGACAGCCTCCAAAACAGGCTCTTCGGAAAAGTTACCGCTGCACCATATGTAGGACTTTGATTTATAGTTATATTTTTCACAGCATGACACACATTGTTGGTGAACTGAGGCTGTGATAAAATCGTAGAGGTGTAAAGTTTCACTGGCTGGATGGTAAAGAGCCGAGTCAGAGAGAGTGTAATGCGAGTTGAGAGCTGCTCTCCAAATGAATGAATTTGTATTGTGGATCTGGTTACAGCCGGCACACTGCCCTAATCCATCAACAGCAAGTTCACTTACAAACCAGCCTTTGTTTTTAATCCATGAGCCTTTTGGGATTCACTATAATCAAATGACCAATCAGAGGAACACAGAAGAGGAAAAAAAAAAAAATTGCTACAGTGAAGTTTACTCTCAACCACAAACTCCCTCACACACACCCCCCCACCCAGGTAACGTGGATAACAGTGTAATGCACAGCATTAGGCTTACGGGCATTAAAAACTCCACGAGTTGAAAGTTAAGGCATGGCAAAATAGATCTCGTTACTTTCTGGAGGTGCTTCTCTGAGGCTCAAGAAGGCTTTGATTTCAAACCACGTGTGCTCGCAGCACGGACACAGATTAGTGATGGAAGACAGCCACGGGGATTGTGGTTGCTACAGCTCACTTGGAGTTTTCTCTTGTTTTGAACGAATGAAAAGAACATCCTGGATTTTGCAATTATAATGTGTCAAGCTGAAATAACATGTGTTCCTTGTCAAGGGTGTGATATTAAGCTGTGGGGTGTGTCTATGTATACATAAACAAATACTTTTATTTAAAAATGTGTGTGTGTGTTTTATTCTTTTTCAGTTTAGCTTAAAGTATAAGCAAAGAGTAACCTTTAGGCTACTTTTCCTTGTAGGAGACTAGGCCAAACATCACCACTGCCCAACAGCCCACGTTAGGATGGCAGACACATCCATAAAGATAGAACTGGGGACAGACTGCAGTTCCCATGTTAGTACGATAATAGTATGTTTTCCACTCTTACGCCATAACTCCGGGCTACCTGGGCCACACCCTATCGAGCTCCCGCACCCTTCAGTCCCTCAAGATGGACCAAGAAGATGAGGACATGCAGCGTGGCTTCCTCAGCACCATATGGCTGAGCTCCTCAACGTGCATGTGTCTATGTGTGGCGGGGAGGCACGGGGGTGGCAGGGGGAAGGTGGCAAGACGTGCACACCATGCCATTAAAGCAGTGACAGATGGTGATGAAAGTGCCATAAAACCGTAAGCACTGACAGCTCACGGCCGCGACTGAAGCAGCTGCTGAGGTATCACGTTGTAAACAGCCCCCCATTGGGGCACCCCCCTTGCAGCGCCTATCACAGAAACTGTCATCTCTTGCAAACGCTGCCCTGTCCTGCCACAAACCCACCTCACACGCCTCTCCCTCTGGCAGGGGATGCCACGGGGTGAAAGGAGGGTGAAGGGACCGCGAGAGGCTTATGGTGTGGGACTGGAAGAAACCCTTTTGCACAGTGGGCAACCTGTGATGAGGGTGAAAATGGAGACACAGCCACAAAATCCCCCATGCCAGGGCACAGGCAAGACACCGGTGCCATCAAGCAGTCACAACACATTTCTTGGTACTTGTCCCCAGCCTGGTCTCCCTGCTGCGCAGCCTGACTCCGTATGCGGGAAGGTCTTATACCCAAGAGCGTGGCTAGCTCCTTCTTAGTGATGGATCAGCTGAGCCGCAAAAGTTCTCGGCCTTCAGGTCTGCTGTCCAGCTACGGTGAGCTCCCAGCCTCCTTTAGAGACTTCCGTCAGACCTTGTGCAATCTCTTTTTATATCTCGGTCCCATCACGGTAAAGAGAGAAACATACAGTACTTCCTCTACACTGAAACTCTGGACAACCAGCGACCTGGAAACAAGCTCTCTGCTCTTAGGGAGCTCTTCCTTTAACCTGTAAGGAAGCTGAGATACCACAGCCTCTTCTCAGGACAAACAATATAGGAGACCAATGCTCCTGTGACTATACACACACTCAGGCAGGGTGGCTGTGGCAGCACACAATTTCTGCTGTAATTCCTGAAATGCCTCTACTCACCTACTCAGCTTTGGCAGAAGTAGTGAACTTTGATGCACAAAGGGGCATAGAAAGGGGGCAGACCTGTTACTCCTTGCATTTGATCTTTTGATACTGTTGGTGTGGCTGCCCTCAGGGTAGGGAGCCAGCAAAGTCCTCTAAGAGTGTTTTGGGTCACTTTTCACAGCACCCTCGGAGACCCATGACTCCTTCTGCTCCTGACAGAGCCCCATGGCACACTCCCATCCTGCCGAGACCCTTGTCGGGAGGCATCTCTGTGGACTGCAGTCCCTGTGAGGACACTCTCCCATCAGCTGTAAGTGGGTATCAGATCAAGCTGAGTCTCATCTTGTCAGACCAAACAATCTGTGCGATCCCCAGCATCTGGCAGCAAAAGGGAAGCATTCAGATGATCTGGGGTGTCTATATTGGCTTTTTTCTGGCATTATCTGACTGCTTAACCCTAGAGCAATGCACAGCCACAGGGTTTTTATTAATTCACCAAAGTATCTACATACTCAGTACACGACACTTGACCAGGGCTGCTGGCCTGGGAAACCCGCCCTCTTCCCTGACGTATAGACCACAGCAGTCTTACTGTGCTCCTCCTAGGCTAAACCCTGCTCTACGGGATCTACCTGGGAACACTGCTATGAAGAAATGAGGTATTCAGCTACTGTAGCACTGCTTGCTGGACCAAACATAGATCCAGGGGAGTACTGCAGGACAACTTCATATCGCTGTGAGCCTCCCGCATGTGCATGTGTTGGGGGTGTTAGTTTAAGGCCTATGGGAGCATCCCAACCCTGATTAATCCTGCATACTTTGAAGCAGTTAGGTGCCTAATTTGCTTTGCTTTCAGTGAGAAGGCGGAAGAGTCACTGCTGTCATATACAGCCTGAACTGCCTGCAGCAGGTGCTGCTTGCTAACCCGGCTGGAGCTGTGTTCCGGATAGATACATAGAGAGTGCCTGCTTTCCTCTACGCACCGGGAAAGGATTTGGGAGCTTCTTTACTGTGGAAATACTGTACAACAAGCAGCACAGTCTGCTGGAAAAATTTAGCTGGACCACTTATCATATGAAAAGCTCTGTTCTCATCCAAATAAAAAAATTAAAAATGTTCTGACTTCAAAAGAAATAGTAAGAGAAAAAAGTTGTGGGTTTGGGTTTTGGGTTGGGGTTTTTTTTGCCCCGGAAGTAATTTTTTACCAGCTGGGTTTTGATTTTTCTTATTTTTTATTCTTTCATGACATAGTAGGTATAATGTACTAGTAACATTGTGACCAGCAGGTCGAGGGAGGTGATCCTGCCCCTCTACTCCGCTCTGGTGAGACCCCACCTGGAGTACTGCGTCCAGCTCTGGGGGCCCCAATACAGGACAGAGATGGAGCTGTTGGAACGAGTCCAGAGGAGGGCCACGAAGCTGATCAGAGGGATGGAGCACCTCTCCTGCGAGGACAGCCTGAGACAGTTGGGGTTGTTCAGCCTGGAGAAGAGAAGGGTCTGGGGAGATCTAATTGCGGCTTACCAGTACCTGAAGGGGCCTACAGGAAAGCTGGAGAGGGACTGTTTATCAGGGAGTGTAGTGACAGGACAAGGGGTAATGGGTTTAAGCTGAAGGAGGGTTGATTTAGGTTAGATGTTAGAAAGAAATTCTTTACTGTCAAGGTGGTGAGGTACTGGAATAGGTTGCCCAGGGAGGTTGTGGATGCCCCCTCCCTGGAAGTGTTCAAGACCAGATTGGATGGGGCTTTGGGCAACCTGGTCTAGTGGAGGGTGTCCCTGCCCATGGCAGGGGGGTTGGAACTAGATGATCTTTGAGGTCCCTTCCAACCCAAACCATTCTATAATTCTATGATTCTATGAACATGTCATTAGCTTTAGCACGTAATGCTGAGGAAAACATCTTGTCTCTGTTTCTTGACCCATTTGATGTAACAAACAGGTTTGAGACGTAGATCAAAACATAGCTTTGGGGTAAGAGGAATCAGTCAGAAGATGTCCACTAACACATTTTAATACACAGGTCTATTTTGCCTCACTCCCTGCTTCCCACTCTGCTTCTTACCTGTGCTGGAACTCTTGAAAAGTCCTTTCACCCTGGTGTACTCTTCCAGCTTCCCTTTGAAGGGAACCCTATGCTGCAATCCTGAAGTTAATTTCCTTTCATAACAGAAGCAGTTTAGCTGTGGCAAAGCCCTGTCCAAGGCGTCATCATTTTTAGCAGCACCAAGGAGCCCACGCAAATCTCCATGTGGCTGTTCCTTAGAAAGCATCCAGTACTTGGCCTTGCTCATTTAAAGCCACTTGCGTTGTATGTCAGTCTGCCAAGAGACATACCCATGGTCCCTTCACCACTGAGTCTTTTGCAGTCTGTTGGAATGTGCCTCCCTTCTCTTCTATTTCCATGTCTTTCTGTGGACAAAGGTTTTCAAACTTTGCCAATATATGGACCACTTTTTTTTTTTTTTTTTGGTATGGATGTGGACTTCTGTGTAAAGAATTTAAGCCTCCTGACTACATACTTAGGATTCACCACTAGTTTCTGTGGCCACCTTATAAGTCATCTATGGAGCCAGAGATCACAAGCTGAAAACCACTGTTCTGTGGTACTTAGATACTTACATCAATACTTAGTTATGAAAAGGGTACTTATCTAGGAAAACATAGATAATAAGGCTGCAATGTTACAAATATTCATGATTTTCAACATCTCTGCTCCTGAACCATGGTGTCAGTACAAGAATCTGTTTTCCTCAAAATAAACATAAGAGAAAGCTCTTATGAGCGCTAAGGAGTGTTTCCAACATGAACTCTGCACACTTCAACACCAGAAGACTTTGCAGAAAGCAGAGAAATTCCTCTCCCCTTTCCCGTCATCCAGCCTCCTCTAAGTGTGTTCATTTTTAAATCTCATGCTTTTGGAGTGAGTTAGCTTTCACAATACTGCAGTAGCAAAGGAGAAACGAAAAAAAAAAAAAGTTTCAGTGTCACCATCACCATCAGGATATTGCAAATGGTCTGTCATCTACTAGGAAACAAGACTGAAGCTACATGGTGGCAAATGAAAAGACACAGCGCTGGTGATAGTGCAGGCAGACATCAATTCTTCAAGTGCTTCCTGTCATGAATCCAGGCATCTGGCAGAAAAACACTGAAGATTGATTTAGGATCTTAAAGGATACATTAATATGTTACTAGAGGCTTGGACTTACAAATGGATTTCAAAATTCCCTTTAGAGATTTGGGATTTTTTGCTGAATTCATTTCTCATTTTATTGAATATTTTTGTTACATCATATTTAACTGTATGCTCATGTATCCTCTGAAAATGGATAAACTAGATTAAGAAAATACACAATATTTGACTTATGGTTAAGTGTCATCACCGAGCCTAACAGAAAGCAGGTAATTACACAAATCTGTGTTTCCTCGTGCATAGGAACAGAGCCTCAGTTTGACAAAGAACTAAGATTTTGCTAAGGTAAGAAAGCTGAAATCAGATAGTGTTGTTTTATTGCTTTATTATTGATAAACATAGACTGCTAGAACATTTTAACAGTGATCCAGCCCAGCAAGCCTTTACTCATACAGGCTCTGTGTGTAAGCTTAGGCCCTTAAATGGTTGAACTATTCTTAGCCTTATGTGGTGAATACCCAGGAATGTTCATGGGCAGAATATTAAGGACAGAAGATGGCCCTAACAGTGCTTGGCAAAGGGAGATGGGATTTATGGAAAATTTGCTTTGATGCTGTTGACTCCTAACTACTGCCTTCTGATGCTGCCCCAACATACAAAATTAGCATTAAACTTGCATTCCAGATGAATGACAGGGAATGAAAAGGAAAAGGGAGTTCAGTTCAAGCCTATGGAACTAGATTCAAGCCCAGGACCTGTCCAGGTTTAAAATCAGGCTGGATCTCTTTAGCTGGGAATTCCCTGGCTGAGGAACTCTCTAGCCACTTCCTAAACAATATCCTTCCTCTTTATTTGCTTTATAGGAAACACAACATACCTGGTCCAAGTGCTATTTGTGGCTGGCACAATTACCACTGGATGCCACAAAGATGCTTTAGAACTGCAGCCATATTATAGAGAGGATTCTCCTTTCAAATATGCTCAGTGAATACAGGAATCCTCTACAAATCTTGCCCTACAGTTGTGCTTGCTTGTTATCTCCAAAGCAAGAGAGAAGCTTAGCCAAGCAAAACAAATACACTATTTAAGAACAAAAAGGAAAAAGAAAAAAGAAAAAAACAAAACCCTTTCTACAGCTATCCTAAAAAACTAATCCAATGTAACATTACAGTGTAAAGTGAAGGCACATGTAAATACTTACTACAACCATATGTTAATTTGTATTGCTTAACAGCTATGAGAAGTGACTAAACTGCAGTTGCATATGAGTGTATTTTGGGAATGGATGGAAGGTATTTATGCGCTGTCATAGAGCTTTGTGACTACCAGACTATTTCTAACAGAATATTATTTGTTTCACCATAAGAATGAGCCTTTCCTGAACTTGCTTTTAAATCATTGTAATTACCACTGCACTAAGTTAAACAATGCCTTTTGCAAGCTAGAGATGAAGAATGACTCGATCTGTGCATTAGGGAGATACTTGACCTATCATTTTGCAGCCTGTCTGGGCTGGAACAGAGCAGCTATTAAAATAGCACCACATAAATATGTGATACTTTGGAGGGCAGAATCTCAGGACTCCCCCCCTCGAGCCAGCCCAACCTACCAAGCAAGGACACCTCGTCCATTTAAAGAGAGAGGGAAGGTAGGCTGCGTTTGTGTCTTGTGAGCAGACTGTAAGAACCAGCAACTACCACTGCTGGGAGGGGTGACGAGTGGTCTTCAATAATCACAACCGACCGGGTTCTCCGCTTTACATCTCTTCAGCCCCAGAGCACCATGTAAGGGATTGATTTAGGAGTGACGCAGAGGGAATAGTGCCACCTACTGAAGTAATTATTTTTAGCACTCTAATTTCTTGACCTAGGCTCTTTTCAGCTAAGGTCTCAAGATACTGCAGCATCAATATGGTATTCTTCATGTTAAATAGCTCCTCTTCTTCCCTAACTTGTCAGGAACCGAAAATAGCATTGCAAACAAATCACATTCCCAACCCCCAGAACCCCCAAAACAAGCAATAGACTACCATCAAGCTATATTATTATAAAGCTATTAATTTGAGAAATGAAACTTTGGCATGAGGGTGTCTTTAAGCCTAGGGAGACTTTGAAGTTAGATCAGAATTTTAGATCTGCTCTGATTCTATTTCTTCATGAATGAAAAAATGCAAAATTATTTTAGTGGGAGCAAGTTCACTCTGTGATTTTCTTCCAGACTAATTTATTTAGTGTTGGACCAATAGCCTTGAAATACAAATTTGAAATTAGTTGCTATAGGGACTGGATAAGGCTTTAAAAATCCTGACTTAAAAAGCTGGGGTTACCTTTCAATCTCTCTCTCTTTTTTTTTTTTTTTTTTTTTGAGGAGAAACACAACTCTTTCTAAAGTATGATGATTAAAAAAAGAAAAAAATTCCCCTTCCCCCATATCGATGAATGTATATAATAATGCCAGGCTGAAGAACAGCACTTTCTCTTTTCAGCAGGTGGAAGAAATACATCAATGTCCTGTCTTCAGATATTGATTAGTGTTGCTATGCGCTGCCAAACAGCTATGTAGAGTCACTTCACTGGCAGCTACTTATCAGCAACGAGTGAAGTGGTCCCTACAGTTTCCCTTAACTACTGCACAGACTTAAATAGTTAATGCCTGCAAAGCATGGGGGGGAGGTTTGTTAAGAATGCTCTAGGAACACAGTGACGTAACAGTCACGCCATGTGTTGTAAACCAAATTTACCAGTAGAATTATTAATTAACAACCAAAGTCATAAATAACAACAATAAAATGTTGCAATTCAACAGTCATCTCAAGCGTCTACCACGAAAGATCTAACCAACTCTGGATGCTGTTTCTGCTGACCCACCAGTAATTTTATTGCTGCAAAGGCAACGCAGTGTGTCATACCATGATAGATTTTGGCTTTTCTGACATCCAGCTGCTTACTGTTATTGTTGGCTGTTGCTGAAGTACTGGAGATAATACAGGTGTTCTGTGCTGTTAGAGCTGACTGTGCTAGAGTGAAATCTGGGATTAGCACGGGGTCAGGATGTGTCTGCTTTGGTGAGGGAAAGCAAGCAGTCAGATGGGACAGAGAAAAATGTCAAATAGGCTTCTTTTTGGTCCACTTCAAAATGAGTGGAGGACTATTTTATCAGGCTCCTACTTAAACAGAGAGGATGATCTATAAATAGAGATCTCTGTTAGCTGGTTGTTTGTTTTTTATCTTATTTTTGCTGATCAGTTGAATGACTCCAAAGTACTTGGTCTGATCACACTCGCCAAAACTATTAGTATGTAGGCATGTGTTTCACAAGTTTAAAGCTAGTACCTGTGTCTAGCTCATAAATAAGAGTCATCCTTGATCTACAGATGGGCAAACTGAGGTGTTGACTAACTGACCATTGCTTCATCTTTAGATGAAGCAATTTGTCCAAGGCTACGTGTTAAGTCTGGGAAAGGGCCTTAGTCGGGACACAGGTGCTTCTCAATCTGAGGAGAATGTTTGAATAACCAGCTAAAGCAGACAGGATAGTTCCTGCTAAACACAAACTCAGGTGAGTGGTATCTCTTTCCAGTATCAAGGAAGCAACACAAAGCTAATCCTATGCCTCTGTTTTTATAAAAATACTTGACAAACATCATGAGTAAATAAACAGCTGCTTCTGAGTTATTTACAGTGCTGTTAACTGGTATTAAGGCTTCAAAATTGATCACCAGAGTCAACAAAGGGTTGAACAAACATATCTGTGGTTGAGTATTTGTATTTGAGATTAAGTACACATATACGACTGTGAACGCATGTGTTCAGCCAGACTATTGAGGCTAATTACGAAGAGACATCAGACTGTGCATTAAATGTCATTTTGGTCAAAAAGCAAAGTATTCCTGCAACTAACTCACACTTGTCTTCATCTCCTTCAATCTAATCTAATCTTTTTTGGGAATCTTGTCAATACTTTATATTGAGCTTTGACCTGATCATTTTTTAATGGGTTGCTTTTGGCTTCTCCATTTTAAATTCTTTCCCCTCTACCAATGCTATCTTGTCTAAAGCCTTAGTATCCTTTGAAAGGAGTATTTCAATAGCAAACGTTCCCTCCCCACACCCCCACACCCCTGGGAAAACAAGGAAATAGCCAGTATACGTCCTTGCTGGAGCTCCACTTGACCTCAGGAGAGCATCAGGAAGAAAATTCAGTGAGGCCCTTTTCTATTTCAGGCTCAATTTTTCATACTGCAAATAAATTAAACACCACGAGTGCTTCAGGGGCTGAATTTGCTCCTCTGCAGCAGTGCAGAGTGCAAGTCCGTATGTATTCAGATGGGCGGATACTACAACTTTTCAGTAGGGACTTGAATAAACAAGAGTGCCAGAAATAACCCAGTGGTAAACCCAAATAAAGGCAAACAGTTTGGCTTTTGCATTTGTGTTTACCTTTTTTAACTGGCTTTTTCAAAACCTTCAGGGAGCCATAACAACCTGAGATCTGGTCGTTTCACAGTACATCCACCATCCAGGAACTGAAATACCAGGAGAAGATCAATTCTTGCAGTATTTGGGCTTTACAAATCACTCCCCTTAGACATTTAAAAAAGACTCTGAAAATACATCAGTGCAAATGTGAGAGAATTTGTGCACCTCTTGGCATATGAAGCTTTTACACATAAAGCAGTATATTGTTTGGGGGAAAAAAAAAAAAAAGGTGTATTAAACAGTTAGGAAACTTGGAGTAACATTGCACTAGAAAATGTCTTTATTCCTTCCCATCTGCCCTCAGAGAAATAGATGACTCAGCTCAAGTGGGGGTTAGCGGGGCAGATGCTCCGCTAGGCTAATCCAGGTTCCCAAACTCCAGTGACTTTGTGGTAAAGGCAGACATAGTGTGAGGAGGAAATGCCCAGCTGCCTTCTGCCCACGTCTGCCAGGCAGTCAGCAAACAGCCCTTGCAGACTTCTGTGCCCACACCTCCTCCGTAATCCCCCGACACCACTTGGGCTCCAGTCTAGGTTGTTAGCAACCAACATCTACTTCCTTTTGGTAGTTTTTTATGTAAGTCTACTTGGAAATTTTTTTCCCCTCCTAGTTTGGCTAGCATCACTCTGGAGTTTGCACCAAAACGTACCTCCTACTGCTTATTATGACTTTGGACTACAGCAGGAGGTGGTCAGGGGCAGAGGGTGGGCATGCTGTCCCAGAAGATAGCAGCCTGCATAGTGGGCAGGGGGTCAGCCCTATTGACATTTCCTACCCTCTGGGTATCACTAACGCTGTTAGTACCACTGGTACTAACACTGTACCCTTGCTGGCTGTCTCACCAGGTGCTGGACACTTCCCATGCAGCCTTCCCAGGGAGGAGAGCAGGTGGGGAAGCTCACAGTGCACGAGCCAGTCCTATTTCTTAAAAAAAAAGCACCTAATTTTTTGCGGCTGCTAGTCTAATAACTTTTGTCAGCAGTAAACTTTCATGGGATGAAAAAAGAATCATTCTTCTGCTCAGTGCAAGAGATTTCAGGTGCAGGGGTTTGTCCCCCAAATAACAAGCTACTTGACTAGAGGCTAGATTTTTAACAATGCCATGCTCTTACATTCAAAAACACCCCAAGCTGCACGCACTGTAGCTACACACCCTGTTTCGCTCTGGGTCTATTTTAACAGGGTTTTAAAGCTATTTCACCTGAGTGCCTGCTGATTAGCATGCTGAGTTTTTTAAACCAATCCATTGAATTCACTTCCTTTCTGTGTCCCCAGTGCCCATTCACCTATAGAAATATATAGACAAACAAGGCCCCAGGTGCAGAAAATTGGGCCTTTCCTGCTGTTTATTACAATGTTGACCTTAGGGATTTGTCGGGGGGGGGGGGGGGTGGTGGGGAGAAGGAAAGAAAAAGAAGAAATACATGCTTTGCAATAGGATTCTGCTAAAATTCTACCTTCCTTTTCTTGCAAAGTTAAAGAAAAAAAGCCTCCTAGCTGCCAACAAACACAGACATCGAATTATTAGGAGGTGGAGTGGGGGTAGGGCTGTTTCTTTCGCATCTATGAAGGGATTTTGGATGAATTGCTGCTGCCAGAAAGCCTGCTCTTCCCTCAGCCCCCCTCCCTCTCCGCAGTTTGCCATCTGGTTATTATCGGGTACAAGAATTTGCTCTGCCTTGTGGTCACCCAGCCTGCTGCCTGGTTTCAGTCGCACGAGGAGCACAGGAAGAAACAGCCACCTGCTTGCCATAGCAGCGCGGTGCCTTGTGCTGAAAATGTAAGCCTGGAGAGGTCTGCTCTCAAAAACGCATGGCCCCCATCCAAAACCGGACCGCCCCACGCCAGCGATTTCACTGTCTGAGGGCAGCCCTGGTTTCTCTCCAGGAGCACAGTGGAGATCCCTAGATGAAGTGAGCTTTGCCGACAGGAAGAGTTCAAACTTTTCTTGATGTAAACTGGAACAACTATTGAGCGGGTCAGGTGTTAAAAATCAGGTTGCTGACCGGACAGGGATGGTGAGTGGGCTGATGCCACTCAGTACTTCCCTGGGGCCACCCTTTGCTGTGCTGAGAGCTGAGGCAGGAACCGCAGCCAGAGATGGACACACGGGAGCGTGAGTGTCTGTAGGGGTTCAGCTTCCTTCTCTGTCTATGGAAGTGTTTTGGCACAATCTCTATGGCCTAGAAATTCTGCTGGATCTCAGTGGATTACGTGAATGCATCTAGTAAGGCTTAGGCCCTGACTCAAAGAGCTTACAGTCAATTTAAAAATCAGAGACCATGGATGGGAGGAAAGCTGTATCATTCCCAAAATCAATAATGTGGATTTGATGTGCAGAGAGAATAAACAGCATGTTAGGGGTGGTCTTTCTGATCTGGCAATGGAACTCATTTCTACTCAGCAGTAGTTCAGTGCCTTAATCAGATGACTGCTTTTCCTTAAAGCACATTGCTGCTTCTCCAGCTCACACAGATTTACACTGAGATTGCCAAGGCTGTTTCCATGCTTAGGCCCTTTGGAAGCTAACGTGCACCTGGTCAGACCATCCTGGAGGTAAAGGCTACTGCTTGAGTTAGTGAAGACAGGCGCTCTGCATTTTGCTGTACATCTAAAGTACAAAGCTCATCTGCAAGTAAGCAAGCAACTTGCTCCCCCAGAGTCTGGTCTGAATTTCAGCTCTCCTGTTTTCATAAGGACTTTAGAACATGCGTGAAGGTTTACAACAGGGGGACACTATTTAAGTGCCTATTTAGGAATATCAATGGAGGCTCATTTATTTTGTTGGAAAGTTGGTGCCCAAAAACCCCTCTAAGAAACCTGGTCTCTAAGTCCTAATCCAAAGCACTTTGAAGCACATTGCAAAATCTGACCAAAATGGTCCAGACAGCAGCTTATGTAAGCCTTGCGTAAGGCTGGCTTTGGTGGGCAGTGATGACTATGTCATGACTATGATTATTTCAGCTCCTGAGTCACAAATAGAGCATTCTCATTGGTTGCTACTTGATATTACACTTTTTCCGTAATAATTGGGAAAGGCTCAGAGCACGGCCTTGCATTTTTGCGACTTCTTTCCTCTCTCAGCATCATATTTCTGGGGCATGATTAGTCACAGGGCCTTTGGCCTGATTCTTTACCCTCCCACCTGCAGCCGGCAGTACAGCCATTCCACAAAAACGCTTACCTATGCCTTTGCCTTTAATAACTGCGACCAAAATCTCTAGATAACAAACTAAGTTAACACAACCAAGGACAGCTGGTACAACAGAGGATGGGTTTCAAGCACTTTGAACTCCTTTGGGATAATGTGGGGGCACCCATTTAATACTCGTGACGGGTAGACTAGAAAACTAATCTACTCTCATCCAAGGTGCAGAGTCTCCTGTTACACTGCCTGTGGAGACTGATGTCCACATTCTTTATCAAGGGCAGACCCACATCTGTGTTTGAGTCCAACTTCACCCGAGGACATGAGGTGGTGGTGAAGCACAGCCACAGGGTGAGCTTTGCGGCGTACTGAAGACAGAAAGGGAATGAGCTACTGGGGCCACGAAGGAGCCATAGCACTGGGTCACCACAGAGGCCCTGCTAGGACCTGTCACAAGGATGGAGAAGGTCTGTGGGTGTTTTGAATTCATTCCTTATTTGGTGGGAAATGCTTGCCACCACATCATGGGCATCCATTTCCAAGGCACTGTGCAGATAAATGCCTGTAAGAGATTTTCATTTCCATTTGTTTCCTTTTTCTCACATAGGTCTTAGAATACAGGTCCCAGATTTTTAAGACTAATGATGTCAATATACCATAGGTGATGTCAATTACGACTTTATGCCTTCCCTGGCTTGGACACACTCACATATTAAGAGATGTGTTTAAAATCCAGTAAAATACATACGAGTTGCAACTCCATTCCCTCATGTTCACTTTGATGAGCTAACCAAAACCCATAGTTTGCTTTGTCTGAATTTATGAATTTAGCTCATATTAGTTAACAAACCTCAGGTAGTGAAAATTAAGTAAGTCTTTTCTGTAATACAGGCAGGACTTAATGTTAATTCCCAATATGAAATTCAGCTTAACTCTTTTTCACATAAAACCAACTCTTTGCATTTATCTTTTTCATTTGTTCAACTTTCTGAATTGGAATCATTACTGTAACTGAAAAAGCATGTTAAAAAACAGTTATTACAAATAAACACCCTGGAACTTTCATTCTAGAATTCATCACTTCATAAAACCATACATCATAAAACCGGCCATTGTAGGCCAAACACATGCTCCATGTAACCCAGTATCATGTCTGTTACCACGATTAATAGCGGAAAGTGTAGAAAAAGATAAAAATGATCTTTTCCCCGATGCACCCTCCACCTTCTAGTAATCAGTAGTTTACAGACCCAAAATGTTGTGTTGTAATAACAGAAATGTAATGCTTCCAGTAAATCAAAACTAAATTGCTGTTTGCTTACATTAAATCACTCAATCTGATTTTATCATAGTATCTACTTTTCAAAATTTTGTTTAATTTTTAGAAGCAAATGTATATCTTTATGCCAGCTCCAGAGAATTAAGCGGGATATATTCCATTCAAATTACAGTACCTAGGAAGAAGAAAGAGGGTTACAGCTGGAAAAGAAACCCTAACTAAAGACATGACCAAATCTGGCAAGGTGGGGGGAGCTGTGAATTTGCTCCCATCCTGCCCTGTAGAAACTATCTAGACGTTAGAATCTTTTCTCTTTTCTTTTTCTTTTTCTTTTTTTCTTTTTTTTTTTCTTTTTTTTTTCTTTTTCTTTTTTTTCCCTTGAGGGTCTCTCTGGGTTGTTTCAAATTATTTCCTTACTCTCCTTCCTTCTTGCTCCTTGTTATTAATTGTATTTTTTATTCCCACTGCCTCTTTTCTCAGCCACCTCTTACGAGAATGGAAATACAAACCCAAATTAAAACTTCAAAACCTATAGATACACATTTGATTAGAAAACATGCAGGGATTCCTCTCACCACAAGTCCTTTTTAAACCCTTCTGTAAACAAACATGTCTATTTAGGTAGTTTGTTTCTCTATCAATCTGTGAAAAGTTAATACAATTTTGTGCCATTTTTGTTATGGAAACAGCCCTGTAAAAATACCATATGGTCCACTGAGGACTGACCTTATAACCCCAATAAATACAAATCACCCTAGAACTTATCATTGTAACTTCAAATATGTAGCTAATGTTGTAATCTCAAAAATCCTTCACAAAAAGAAAACAAACCAGCTCCTTTTAAACCCCTGACTTGTTGCTCTTGACTTCAGCTATTTGTTCAATATTTCAATGACGCTAAATAAATGTGTCGGAAATACTTATCATTTCTGAGTCACCCCTAGATCACAGACTCTTCAAATTAGTGACTATCTTAAAAAGATTAACGTGATTCATTGCCTTTTTGTTTCTTTTATTTCAGTATTGTCTTCAGCATATCTCTTGATATCTATTATCAACACTACCTGATTCTGGCTAATCTTTCTTGATAATTCATTTCCCATCTCCCTATCACAGCCTGTTTTGTACCTTTTCTAACTCTGAAACATTAGTATTATTAATAGTGCATAACACTGTATATTATATCCAGCTTATGCCTGATGTCAGGGTAGAATTTTCTGTTATTTATATTCTGTGTACATACACCTATCAACAAAGTTCAAATGATATATGTTGCAGAAGAGCATTACCTTCCCTCACCTCCTCTGTAACATATGGCAATTACTTTGCCTTTCATTTCTTATTTACACATATGTATTCAGACAACCAGAATCTTCCCTAATTCCTTGTGATTTATTATAAAATAGAATAATAAGCTTCAAGTAAAAAAATCTGTTCTCTGAACAAAAAAAAAAAAGGACTCTGGGTATTATATAGTGGGAAATGTGATCAGACAAACTGTATCATTTTATTATTTATCAACAGTATTTTGCTAGTGAGTAGCTAGAACTATCTTCATGTCAGGGGACATAGTGGAAAGCAGCCTGATTTCCAATATCACATAAAACACTGCTTCTCAACTAACTGCTCTTTCAGAGATGCTCAAGAGTTTAGCTTTAAAAATGAGTGGCAGTTTTGGTGTGTCTCTTTCTGAGATATCTGTATGAGGTCTGGTTTTTAGAACATGTTTTTTCCTGTTAAGGAGTTCCAAGATAGAAATATCAAAATAAAATTAGCAAAAATTAAATAGTTTCTTTTGGATAATTTCAGTCTTCATGGCTCCTCCGTCTTCTTGAAGTGTGGGTGAATGGGAAAGAAAACCAATACTGTACATGGCATTTTTAAGGACACGATCTTGGTCACCTTCGTATTTTTTTCTGGTTTTAGTTCTGCTCTTGGAGTGGATTAGTAATAGTGGAAGTCAAACAACAGTAGCATAACAGCAAGCTACACCTTGCTCTTCTCAAGGACTGACTGACTCCTGCCTCTCTTGTAGACTCCTCTTTTCCCTCACATGTCTTCAACTGTTGGATTTGCGTCAGGGAGACAAAATAATACAAATGTAACAACATTTGTACAAAAACACTTGTGCTGCTTTTTCCTTCATTTCCAGTGTTGCACTAGCACCACGAATGACAGAAAAACAACTTTGAAATGCATTTGAGAATTTGTTCCGTGAGTGCTTGTACTCTCACCCAACTAAAGAATGGAAACAGTGCCAGATGATTCAGCTAATAAACGTCAATTAAAAAAATGGCTATTTGGGATCAACCCACACAGTAAACAGTTCTAAAAGCTAACTGTACGGTAAATCAGAAGACTGGAGATTTATATAAAGAAATCATTGTTTACTCAGACATATTGCACAAGTAAAAGAAGATCAGAGAAGTTCACTGCAATGCTACAGAGGAGCTACGGGCTGCACGATTCAGTCTGCGGAGGCTTTTGGGAGAATTCCCAGGTAGCCTGAATGCCGCCCGTCTGTCTCTGTACCTCCATAGTGTTACTTGTGCAAAAAGCACACCCACACTGATGTTCAGTGCGAAAAAAGGCCGTGCCAAAGATTGCGTAAGTGCCGAGGAAAGGACTGGTGAGGATTGCTTAATACTACTTTTGTCTCTGTTCTTGGAGCTGTCCTGAGTAGAGCTCTTCAGGCATGATGCAGCCCAGACTCCTAACCTTAATGTGTTAAATACATTGTCCACTTTGGATTGTTCACTTAGCTCCAGCAAATGCCTTGTATTTTTTCCTGTCTGAGTACAATTAAAATTGCAGGATATTTGCCAGACAGGCTGAGACTCTTTCACCACTCTAAGCATCCCTTTGCAGTATTGTGAAGAAAGATCAATCAAATCACTCTTAGTTTCACCTATAAACAACGTATTTTAACTGTCTTTACAGGTCCCTTTGGAGGCGGCTTAACACACAGATACATGTAGTGAGCTATACCGTTAACTGTGCCAGACTGCACTTTCATTCACAAAGAATTCATACAGGAAAACGAGGGTAGAGTGAATGAATTTATCGGTGAGCTAAATATGGCATATGATAACAAATAAAACTGATCTATAAAAAGAAGAAATTGCTGCTCAAGTGTAGGGAGAAACCCCATGTTCCTCATTCCTTTTGTATGCCTTCACATGCAAGTCTTAATGTTTTTTTACAGTTGGCATATCACCAGGTATGCATAGGAATACCTGAGAACAACAAACATGCAGCCTTCTTGCAAACTAACTGCAGACGTCTCTAATTATCAAGATCTGATATACAGCTGATTATATCCAGGGAGTTTCTTGAGTAGTGATTTAAAAAAAAAAGCCTCTGCATTCACTTCATGCATGGATCAAAGAATAACTACCTGGTGTAAACATGTCCTGGGCACAGAAAATAAAAACACAACATGCTTTGTAAGGATATCAGTTCTGAAACCATTTAAGAAGTTATTTTCCCAGTAAGTTCATACTGAGTTTTTTCTGTACACTTATATTTGTGACCTTCTGAAAAGACCTTAACTATACTATATACCTCTATTTAAATATAGTCCATTGTAAGAAACAGAAGCAAAACATAAACAATTTATATTTTACCAATCGCATCTCTGAGACAAAGTGGATAATACTTTTTAAAAAAAAAAACATTAAAGGCTGTAACTTGCATTATTTTTTTTCACCATATACCTATCTCCTGGTTTTCAGGATAAAAATTTGAAAGATCACTTTTGCCCTACCACGTTATGACCAAGTGGACTCTTTAGTCAAAAAATACTGCAAACACTTTTCTGTTGGTACTGAATTGCAACTGTGTTATTTAGTGTAGTTCCTGTCCTATTCTTGTCTCAATATACATTTCTTTGCTCACAGCTTGGCCTCTACTGTTTCTATTAAATTAGAAGCACTTTTAGTTTCTCTGAAACTAAATCCTCTAGTGCTATAAAGCAGTGTGCCTGTATATGACAGCAAATACAGGAGAGGCCCTACTACTTGAAAGTTTATTTTAACATAACAACCCCCAGTAGATCACAGAATTGGATGCAGCCTAAAGTCACAGTTATGCATTTTATGAAAAGTCCATCTAGAAAACATACGAAATTGGCAAAACAAAAATGTTGTCTGGACAGTTTAGTTGTATCAAATCCCACTCTAACAGGTGTAAAGCACTAATGCAGTGTCTTTTTATAGATTTCTATATGGGTGAGCAAGTCCCAGAGTATTTTTGTATCTGTGTGCATTTGCACTTTCAGTACATTCTTTTTGGTTCCCTGCATACTCCTCTCTGGGTTTGTTTTCAGAAAACTATGTCAGCAAAACAGTCAAGAATTTAAGAGCAGGGTTTCTTTCCACTTACATTTTTTGGAAACCATAGTTTTAGCACTTGTATATATGACCTTATGTAAGCCAAAACTGCACCTGTATATAAGCAAGAAACCAAATCATGTAATTTAGTCTGCCTGAGAAGGTACAATTCACCAACACAGCTCAGACAGCAAATCCTTCAGAGTGAATGCATAGATTTTAGGTTATCTGCCAAATGACATATACATCTTAGGAAACCACAATTAAGAACTAATTTGTGTTCTGGAAACACATGGAATTTCTTCTTTTTTTTAAAAAACAGATCTTCATGTCTATCACTTGTTGAAAGAAAATCCCCCATGATATGTCTGCAAGGCATGTACACAAAGGAAAGTTTAGTGCCCCTTCCCCAGCTTACTCTTCCGCTATACACTCCTGGTTTCTGATTTCCTACAAGTTGTTTTCTTCTCTTTTGAAAGCTCCTCTGCCTCCATCTCTGATATCACACAGACATTTATTACAGAAGGGCACCTCTGATGTGTTTCCTAGCAGATTATTTCTGTGACTTTACTGATTCACCAGTTATAACTGAGAGTACCATGACAGCAGAGAGGACGTATCACTGACCAAAACAAGGATTCGTTTCTGTGGAAGTTATCCCAATACACACTTCTGGTGGGAATGAGAAATGCTGACCCTGCAAAGACTTCATGTGACAAGTGCCCCCCAAAGCCTGTGAGAACTGCACGTGCTAAGAGCTCGCACGGCCGGGCGTGCATGTGGCCGCTACCGGCTCGGGGTTGCTGCAAGTCAAAGTCCATCCTGAAGTACTTAGCAGGGACGGTGTTAAGCAGCTCTATTTCGAGGTCCTGTTGTGAAAACATCTCAAACATTCATACGTTTGTGACCGTGTTTACAGGCTGGTGGAAATATATCTGCCGGACATATCAGTGTGCTGCTGAAGAAAACAGCTTCCTGTGCACTTCTCACGTCTCTCGCCACTCCGGCTGGCTCCTGGGGATTGCCTGGTTATTACTCATGTGCGTGGTTGTGGCTGGGAGGCACCCGTCCTGCACCCTTCGGGGTAGGTGCTGCACAGATAAAGAACAAAAAGGCTATTTCTTAATCTCAAGAGTTCATTGTTTAGTATTTTTATCCTCCTGGCCGGTCTCCTCTTGAATCTGTATACTGTAATGCCACAGTAAAGTCAATGCAGGCAGTTAGAGGGGCAGACAGCAAAACTGTCCAGCGGGAGTAAAGAGAAGGTGAATATGGCGAGAAAGGAAAAGAGCCCCACAGCAGGACTTGCCTCTCATTCCCAAACCTGAACCTTATTTTAAAAAAAAAAAAAAAAAAAAGTTTTGCAAACAAGGACTGAGCTTCAGGTAAAATGCCTTCGTTCCCTGCCAGCTGGAAGGAGAATGTTATTTGGAGGTAAGATAAGGAGGTGATAATCTGTTGCTTAGTCCACCAACGACTACTTTCTTTAACAAAGAAAAATCCCACAGGTGAGTAACATTCCCTCTGCCTAAGGATTCCATACACTGTAACTATTTTGTTTGCCTTTTTTTTTCTTCTTTTTTTTTAACAACTCCCTTTTCTGCTCCTTGTGCTGTGCAGTAAATGCCACCACTAATGAGATAATATCAGTGTGTTGGAGAGCAGACTGACCCTGCTGTTTTCAAGCAGTTTCAGCTTCTCGACAGTCAGGAGCCTGCCTAATGTTTTGTGGCTGCCTCTGGTCATTGACATGGTACAAACTGCCTTATCTCCCTGTGGGAGGGAGGTCATTGCCAAACCCACGGCTACTTCACTGGGCAAGAAGGCAGTCTACAGTGATTCAAACACATAGCCTGAGCCAAGCAGAGGGCTTATAACAAATAGCCTAAAATAGCTCTGGTCTGAATGTGTTTCAATTTTTCTCTGTCTGTCAACAGATGACATGCATTGTCACGGCACTCTGTATGATTCAAGAGGCTCGCTTAAGTTTTTTTACAGTAAAAACTCCATTGTTTAGGATTTCTGCAACTTGGGCACTTTCTCAAATATCCTCCTTTACTTTTTGCAAAGCCCTTTCAATGACCCTTTTTGTGTCAATGCAGAGCTCAGCTCACAAATCAATTGTTCTATTTTTATTTCCAATATTACACTTCCTTCCAGAGTGCTTGTAGGATGATGCCGTGCATTTTGCCACCAACTCTTGCCGAGTTCCCTGACAATTCACTCACTGGGCCCAGGATTAGCAGGAAAGTGGAGAGAGTGGCAGGAATTCCAGCAGTGTCAGCCCTCTCCCCTCTCCCCAGTAGGACTGCTGGTGTAGAGCCTTTATTTGTGAGATTGGATATCCACCAAACTGGAATCATGTCTGTGCAGCTGACCATCTGGGATGTTACACAAACGAGCCCAGGAGAACTTGTGGTTTATGGATGCAGGGAGCACTGAGCCTACCGCACATGTAAACTAGAGCTGGCCTGTGTTTCCCAGGCAGGCAGTTCATCCAGAGCTCCCCCGACTCTGCCCACACTTGGCAAGGTTCAACCGTCTGTGACTTCCCAGCGCCGTGACTCACCGTGTGTGAGCAGCATGACTCAAATGCCAAATTTCTTTCCAGGATCTACCATTAATATGACTTTCTAGCGCACCGGACAAAGTCCCAGATACACATTGCCCACCCCCTCATCCGGCTGCTTCTGGTGCTGCTCAGCTCCTCAGCTCTTGATGGGAACAGAAGGTCCCTCTGTGGGAGTCCTCAGAGAGGGTGGGGACGTTCAGCATGAGTAAGGACTGCACAACAAGACCCTATTTTTTTGCATTTTGCCATGTGTTAGTAGAGTGCCTTGTTGCATAACTGGGGCTCTGATGTACTACTGCTGTGCAATGAAGCATTATGCTAGAATAAATACTAAGTTGCTTCTGACCTCTGTTTAAGGAAGATAGCGGCATTACGGACAACAAAAGCAGACCAAAACTTGCCGCAACAGGCAACTTTTGTATATGGTAGCAGACCATAGTATATTATTTAAGGTTGAAGTCTGTTCCTGCTTCCATTTAACTCGCCTAGAAGTATACATTATTAGCTAGGGATATACACTGGTCATACATCCAATAATTTTTCATCTCTTAGGGTATTTGGAAAGTTTGAACTACAAAATTGTACTTTACCTGATTTTTTTCCCTCCTTTGTTAAATTTCTGTTTGTTTTCCCAGGGGCTGAATACCAGTGATGTTCACCGTTTCAGCAACTGGAAACCAGTTATGAATGGAAACATTTATTATGAAAAGAACACCACCAAAAGAAAGAGCAAAAGCAACTATATCACACCAAGTTACTTGGAGTTTGTAGTATAGAGTTTCTGTCCGCAAAGCACACACGCTTTACAAGCACTGAGAATTTCACTTGTGCCATGCCTGCGCAGGGACCCTCACTTTATAAATAAGGTACTGGAGAAATTAACAGACCTGCTCGTGGCATCCTTCTCTCTTTCTAGATCTCTCGGTAGTCATAATCCACCTTTTATGGAAAGACATTAATTTTCTCTTATGATACTAATTCAAAGGCATTATTATGCATTGTTCAAAGGAAGAGAAATAAGCCAGCACGAGGGCATGGGATGGGGTGTGGATCAGGGCACTGGTGTCATGGACTAGGAGAGTGCAGGTCCAAATCACTGCTCGAGTGACTGTTTGCCTCTGGGCCAGTCACTTGGGGTTGCTAGAAAATGGAGATCATAGTAATCCTGTACCTCACCATCTCCCATGAGGGTGCCTAGAGCTAAAATGAAGGGTGCGGGTACATGCTCACCCCAGAGCCCTGGCTATCTCTGGTGGTGTTTCCTGGCACACCCATCCCTGGGACCGAGGCTCCCTGTGGTGGGGCAGGACACCTGCGAGGTGGGACTCTGAAAGGAAGCCCAAGGCTGTGTGTTTCCTGCTGGGGAGGAACGGCGAAACTGTTTTGAGTCAGCTGCAGAGGGAGTTGCCTTTCTTCTCTGTTCCAGGCACCAGTAGCTGCTGCCCTGCTCTGCTGCTCACAGTGCCCATGGTCTTGCTGGGGAAACCCTACGAGCAGCTCCAGCCCACCTCAGCAGAGGGGCACTTGCTGATCTCCACGGAGGCAGAGCTCCATCTTGTTTGTGATATTTTTACCATGCTCTTTGCCAAGCACAACTTGTTGCTTTGGTGAGTGGTGCTTTGGTCCTACCTTTTCCATTGGCGTTGCTCTTCTTGAATGTCATAATTTAGGGCAATAAAATCAATAAAATCTCTGCCTACCAGTAACAGTGAAGAAACTCAAACCCTGAAAAAAAGACTAAATGTTGGGCCAGCAGTCCTCTGTGCTGAAATGTACTAAATTTCCCTGATTCTACAGCAGAAAAACAGAAATTAAACTGTCATGAGGAAAAAAAGCAGTATTGTCAATACACATTTCTCGGGCTCTCAGCAGAAACCCATGTTTCAGCACAGATAGATCTAAGTGAGGCATGATGTCCCCAAGAGGACTGTGTTCTTCCTTTGGGAAATATTGAAATGTTCTCTTTTCACTAGTGTGTCCTGTGTAGAGAGCTTGCTGAAGGGACACTGTTTTTTATAAAGCCAACAATTTATTTTAAAGGTTTTCTTTTTCCCCCCATCTTTGTACCAAAAATACAAAAGTAAGCAGAAAATACCACAAAGAATGATAAGGCACAACAACCTTTTCAGTACAACTGGCAAAGAGTAGTCTTTACTGCTCTTCAGAGGTACAATAGTACCAACTACTACAACTACAAGAAAGTAACAGCCTAGTCAGAAATTTATCCTCCTCTTTAAAGAATCCAAGTAAACCACTCTCATAAATAGCTTTTAGATCTTATTCATGTTAACAAAATGACAAGTGTATGTCAAATCTCAAGTCAGAGCTCATCACAAATCAACAGGAGGAATTAATAAAAATCCATCAGTACAATCAAAGCTGAATTAAAACGATGACACTGTCCTGAATAAATGTACTTCAGATTACAATCTTCTTTGAAAGAGAGAGAAAGAGAGCAAGAGAGAGTGTGAACCATGTATTTAATGTATGCTTAAACAACTGTAACAGCATAGTAGGAGCTTGTATTTTTTCTGGCACAGCCCTCTGTTATAATCCCATTGCATACTTTCAAATGTATTTTTAAATTGCTCAGCTTCTGTCAACAGATTCATTCAGGGCTGCGTAATTTAAAAGGCGAACGCAAAATTCACAGAGCTCGCAACGTCCACTCTGGCTGACACATCTATAACGAAGGATCACTAAATCATCCCTTTCCAAGTGAAAATAAAATTAGAAATAACCGATACCAAAAAAGGAAGACAGTCCCTGTATTTAGCTCCAGCATGCCAGGATGATGCCAAATATACTTCAAGACTAATTTCCATTAAAAAGAAACTGACCAAAAAAAAATAAAATGTTTACCTTGCCTGACTTTGCATGGGTAAACATTCCCGCATCTAATGTAAGGAACTATATTTAGAAATGTATCCTCACCAGGAAACTAAGTAGGTTTCAGTGAAACCAAAACAGTCCTGTGCCTAATGTCACCAACGAGACGGATGAAGTCAATAGGAGCTCCACCCGCCTTGCTGAGCTCAAAGCCAGACCCAAAACTGCATTGTCTCTCACCCCCACCGCGGGGTAAATCCTCCCTTCGATGCAGCACAGATAGAAGAGGGCTTCTAAAGCCATATGAAGCCATACCAATTATTTAAAAAGGAACAGCATTATTGAAAAAATGTTATACAAGCAGTGGTAAACCTCAGTGGTCTGGGTTTCAGACAACAGAAAATCCCTTTGACAAGTAGTAAACACACTAAAAATAGTACTTGGTTCTTTTTAAAGTCAGCTTAAAAATAATTCTCTTTGCTTTTTTGTATCCTGTTTTGCAGTTTCGTATGAAGGTGCCCAGCAATCTTTTACCAGCAATAAAGACGACTAAGGTCTCATTCCACAGCCTGGTGTAGAACCTAATGCAAATAATGAAGATTGTAGGACTGTCAAGTGAGGACCACATCTCAAGAGCAAAATTCCAGCCTGTGAGGAGTGTCTACATCTTATAGTGAGATTTTGGTGCACCAAATGTATCTGGGAACAGAAAAATACCAACTTTAATGTCCTAAGCAGCCAAGACAGAAAGGATAAAGATTAATTAGACCGCAATGTTCTTGAATTCATCTCAGCAATAATTTGTCCAGGACAGGCTGTGACTGTATTCTGAATCATTTCCATCTGGCTAAAGATTGCCATCCCCCAGGCACCCTTCCCCTCCAGGTCTCAGCTATCACTGGGAAGACATCACCCTCTGCTAATACAAGAGAGAAAGTGTATCTCTTCCTACACCAGGCACGAGGAATGGGACTGATCTCATCTCCTTTACACTTAAGCTAGACATCCAGACTCCCTTAGCAGTCAATGGAAAGAAACAAGTACTTCCAGAGAGAGACTCATCTGACCTGTGTCAGACACGTGCTTTAGGATGAGTTATACCTCAGAAATGGATTTTTTTTCTACACTGACAATACAGAGAGCTAGCTCAGACTTAAATGTACATTTGATAAATTCTATCCTAGGTTAGCTAATTCCCTGCTTTGCTCCAATAGAGGATGCCATCTGCAAAATCACTATAATCTGAATTTATTAGGTGCTCAGAACATGTACGAAATCAAGACCTACCCTGTATTAATTGTGGAAGCCTAGCCCAGTCGCTGCACTGGCTCTTCTGGGTGTGGACCTGAAACACACCTCACCCTGCTCCTTCAGCTTTGGTGGCGAGGGAAAAAAACTGTTCCTCTCTTGAGGCAACTGGTCACACGCTTGCAATAGAAATCTAGCCTCTGGTTAGTTATAATAGAGAACTCAGTTTCTACACCTCCCTTCTGGTGTCAGTGGCTTAAAGGAAAATTACTTGTGTGCTCTTTTAAAGTGTTCCTTTCTTCCCATCCTGCTACCCACTGCTTTCAGTCCCAGATGGTGATCCTCAGAAGAATGAACGGTCTTTTTTCCTCACTAGGCTGGGCAATCTCCAGCGATGTTTGAGACTAGGAGAATTACCATAAAGTGCAGGTTAATCTATGCTTTTGAAATATTTTGCTACTTTTGAACATATATTAGTAAGTACATTTACTAAAACATCCTGTATGTTTCAAAGGTCTGGCATAAGTTCTTCTCATTTTCCTTTCACTTTGAAGTTGTTGGAGTTTTTTAATTTTTATAAATTCTGTAATTTTGACGAGAGTTTCCTTTTCGTTTTGACTTAGCAGGCATTCATTCCACAACAAGGGACTCTGTGATCCTAATCTTCTAATTTAGCTACTGAGTATCTCCAAAGAATACTTACATTTCATTGCTGTATCTCCAGTACAGCTATAGCTATACTTAGTTACCTCATACCTAAAATCTGATGTGTTCTTTAGTTTTCAGTTCATTAAGGTTCACTTTAGCTTTTCTACTGAAACAAAAGCAATGTTTCCATGGTCATAAAAGTAATAGCTGGGGGGAGGAAAAGCCTTTGAACACTTGGCACAGTAGTTTGTTTTTTAATATTCTCCTTGTGCGTAAATTTAAAAGAAAAATATACTGTTTATAAGAGCCTTCAGCTAAGAAAGTAAACAAAGCTTCTTTTAAATATAGCTCCTCAGGCAACTATAATGCAGATTATGAAACAAGGATGGGAACATACTAATGATATACTTACTGTGCAATGGGCAATCATACATTTTGAATAAACAGCAGAATTACTGTAAAAGCCAAGATCAGCGTCTTTATGGGATGCCTGGTGTCATGGTCTGTCACTCAGACTTTCCCTGAATGCTGAAAATACTTTGGAAATAACACTGGTTTCAACTACTTCATGCTGTGGCTGTAACACAGAAAACCTCAAGCAGCCATTCTATATGAATTTTCACCCCAAACCAGAAAATCCGAAGAAACCTGTTTAGAAACAAACCATTACCCTTCTTAGCCAAGACTGGTAAGTTCTATATGACATGTTTGCCTGCCTGAACTTCATTTTGTATGAACAGACACAGACTTTTGTTATCCAAGATACTAAATGTGGCATGGAAAGATAAGAACTGAAGGGGAATAAAACATGAAAATAATTGCAATGGATTTTAGATTTCTGAAAGAAAAACTTAGAACGAATACTAGATACGGTCAGTTGGAGGCTTTCCAGTATTTTACTAATTAGTACTTTATTGATACAACATCTTATAATGTACCTGTTGGCAATTGCTTTTTAAATGCACTTTCATTAGCTTGAAAAGAAGAAATGACACAGATGGCTGGGCCTACAGCTGAGACCTCCCATCTTTCTGTCTGGGTGTCATAACCAGTGAGTGACAGAGTCCTGTGCCTCTTGCCTCTCTGTGGAGTCCATTACTCCTGAATCCCTCCACACCAGCTCACTTACTAGGGTATCAATCAGATTCAGGTTTCCTCTCCCTAAACCAGAGTCCAGGGGTCTCCCACCTTCTCCCTGAGTACTCTAAGCCCTGAAGTTATCTGCAAAACATGAGTGTTGCCTCTCCAAGTTATGCCTTGAAAGAAAATGGCCCTGGCTGTTGTTTCGTATTGAGCTCAGAGTTGTTGCTGTGTGGGTGGTATTCTCCAAGGACTCTGCTGGCACAGACCGCAGAGGCTTGAGGGATAAGCAAGCCTCTTCCTCCATGAATCCCAAGGGATTTTAGGCACTAGAGAGATACCTAGATGTTCAGCCTGGCCAAGGCAGGACTGCTGTCAACCATATACAGCGGCAGAATTTTGGGCATCTGAGTACATTTTCATAATCAAATCTAGTTGCTCTTGATGGTAAAATATTTTGTCTGCCCTATTGGGTTATTAACTTATCTCTGCAGAACTCATGGTCTGGATGAGTTGAACTCACTGTTAACCCTAAACCATTGTTGTAATTTTTGAGATGGAGATGTTGAATGACTTGCCTATAGAAGCAAATGTGAGGGACAGAAGCAGTGGAGGAAATCATTGTCTCCTGCTGCCAGCTTTCTGAATGACTAGTGGTGTGTAGCTTTTGTCATGTATTCTCCTTCATAACGAAATAAGGAAGGGCCCATGCTGAGATATCTGAATGTATACCTTCTGGTAGAGCAACCTACTAGCCCTAAAGTTGTTTCAATTTTCCTCCTCATCTAGCAGTTATTGAAGCACAAACATGTAATCATGGGAAATGCTATAATTAACCATAAATCTCTGCTTCAAACCAAAAGGGCACAGAGCTTTCATTTCTGTGTGACTGAAAGGCTGGAACAAGAGCACAACTATTAGACACTCTACCTTTGAATCAATTTCTGTCAGTGTGCTGTGCTTGCTTTTTTGGTCTAACCCACAAATTTGTACCTGTATGGTTAGTCAAAAACTGTAGATTATTTACCAACATCAGCATTAAGACTAAAGGATCTGGCAATGCTCCATCTTCGAACTGAAGAACTGATGCTGTATGTTTACTTTAAAAAAAATCACAAGTGTGCCTGAGAATACTGCTCCTTGTATAACTTTGTTTAACAAATAAGAAGTTGAGATCAAATAGATATTTCTTCAAGCTTTTTACTTTTTCATCCATGAAATTGTTTGGGGCTTGTGAGAACTAAGTATTCTCAAACACAAGGCCTGATTTTGCAAAGCATTTTGCACCTCTGTTCCCACTGAGGTATCTACTGGGGTTACTTTAAAGCCCTTCTTCACCATAGTATCTGAACAATTGAATATTTTGAAGAAAAGATAACAATAACAGTATGGCTTTCTTGCTTCATGTTTTAACACAGACAGACTGCAGGAGAAGTGCAGATTGTAGCAGCTCTGGGTTTGCTATAATTAAAGTGGGAAGCTCAAAAATTTAGGCTGAAATTGGGCTGATTTTTAAGTGCCTAAAAAAAATATTGAGACTTATTTAGCTTACACTGCAATTTGCTGGCATCATGCACAAGGTTGAAATAATCTGAGCAGGGTGCTCCCAAAATCTAGTCTCCACTCCAAATCAGTTTCCCTCTTGCTCTGTCTTCAAAGGGGCAGGTTTGATTTGTGTTGGGATTATTCTGAATATTCCTGGCATTCAAATCATGGCTCAACTGTTCCTTACCTGATCTCGTTGATTCCAGCTGTTGGAAAAGTAATGATAAAGCTATTAGGGGAGACACATAGTGTGTGAACGCTCTCAGTCTAAATCAGATTGCAATGTATGTAAACACAAGACTGGGGTAAGATTTCCAGCCAGCCTTTTGTGACTGATCCTGCATGGTTCAAGTGTAGATGGCCTTGGAAGGTGAGCTGTAGCCAGTTCCAGAAAGCTCAATAAAAGACATAAGTGATGAACCTCAGGCAGATAGCTACAACCAACTCCTGCTCAGGAAGCTGGGGTTTTGCTGGGGAGATGTAATGCTTTTGGAAGAGGAAAGTAAAGTACATATGTCAATGCTCACTGGAAGACTGTTGGGGTGGGGAAATTGAGAGGATACAGGGTAAAGAGTGAATTAAAGATACAGAGAAAAGTAGCCCTAGGGAGGGATTGTTTGTGTTGGAAAGCAGGAGTGCAAAAAGAGGTGGTGGGAGAGAAACTGGAGGAAGATGAAGTGGCTGGCAAAGTCAGCAAGTGGAAGAAGCCTGTCAGTGGTGTATTCTTCCCTTTTAAGTGAGCTAAGATCTCTGAGAACTGACAGGGGAAAGGGAAACTCTGCGGACTCCCAGAAATACTGAAATAAGAGATACATTGCTCCTGCCTCAGGCAGAGAGCCGACTGCAATGAAATGGAAGGGATGGCTGAAACATCTTTTTCTAGATTCTATCAAAATACTCCTCTGACTTTGTTTAAAATACAGGAAATTTACTGTCAAACACCCAAAGCAAAACAAAAACAAATGCAGATTCAAGCTCGCCTGCTGATAGTACATGCATTTCTGGAGCATCAGGCTCAGTAAAAGCTACTGCAGCAAGCTCATCTGGTGAACATGCCAGTAATTCCCAGGGACTGTGACTTTCCAGGGGGTCACAGTTAAGGTTCTGTTGGTATATGCCAGGAGTCCTCATTTTCTGTTTTTTCAGAGGTTTGAGTTTTGCTGAGCAAGGCATTTTGGAAAGGCATGAGAAAACACTGGGCAATTTTAACTCTGTGTTAACAAAGATGGTTTTGGTCATTGAATTAGCTTATAGAGGGACCTTGACAGGCTGGAGAGGTGGGCTCATGCGAACCACATGAAGTTCAACAAGGCCAAGTGCAAGGTCCTGCACGTGGGTCAGTGCAATCCCAAGCACAACTACAGGCTGGGTGAGGAATGGATTGAAAGCAGCCCCGAGGAGAAGGACTTGGGGGTATTGATTGATGAGAAGCTCAACTTGAGCCGGCAGTGTGCACTTGCAGCCCAGAAAGCCAACCGTGTCCTGGGCTGCATCAAAAGAAGTGTGACCAGCAGGTCAAGGGAGGTGATCCTGCCCCTCTACTCCGCTCTGGTGAGACCCCACCTGGAGTACTGCGTCCAGCTCTGGGGGCCCCAATACAGGAGAGACATGGACCTGTTGGAGAGAGTCCAGAGGAGGGTGACAAAGATGATCAGAGGGCTGGAGCACCTCTCCTATGAGGACAGGCTGAGAGAGTTGGGGTTGTTCAGCCTGGAGAAAAGAAGGCTCTGGGGAGATCTAATTGCGGCTTTCCAGTACCTGAAGGGGCTACAGGAAATCTGGGGAGGGACTGTTTATCAGGGAGTGTACTGACAGGACAAGGGGTAATGGGTTTAAACAAAAGGAGGGTCAATTTAGATTACATGCTAGAAAGAAATTCTTTACTGTCAGGGTGGTGAGGTACTGGAACAGGTTGTCCAGGGAGGTTGTGGAGGCCCCATCCCTGGAAGTGTTTAAGACCAGGTTGGATGGGGCTTTGGGCAACCTGGTCTAGTGGAGGGTGTCCCTGCCCATGGCAGGGGGGGTGCAACCAGATGATCTTTGAGGTCCCTTCCAACGCAAACCATTCAATGATTCTGTGATTCTATGATTTGTTTAACTATATCTGAGTGTGTGTTGGAGACGAGTTTCAGAGGGGAAACTATGCATTTCTGTGGGAAACTCTCTCGGACTGAAGCACTCTGCAGAATACTAGAGATTGAACTGTGTGATAAAGATAATGTACAGAAGAGTTCAGGGTGGGTGAGTGCAGCTGCAGGTTGCTGTACCTGTCCATCCATGCTTCCCTTCCTTTTTTCTGGAGGAGAAGAAATCCATGGGTAGAGGGGATCTTAGCACTGTCTGGACTGCAGTTTTATACATAGAAATCTTAGATATTCACTGTGAGCTCAGGATAGCTGCATATTTTCTGAACAGGATATTTACAGACATTATATCCCCCAGATCTCTGTAAGCCACACATGAGTATGTCACCCGATTCTTTGGAGAAGCATGAAAAATCATTGGCTAAACATATCTGCAACCTGCTTAACAATTTTGTAAAAATTGTTGTCTTTTTGATTGGGGCATTGTCCTCTAATACAAAAAGCCCAACCCAGCAATATTCTGTTTAAACACTCTTTTTTAAAAAATTTTTTATTTTATTTTTAGTTTCAGACAGTCTTCTGGATTACAAAAAAACGCAAAGAGCTGTTTTGATTATGCTGGTCTGGTTTTACTTTAGGGAGTTCCTTTAGCTGCTCAGCTACATACTAACTTGACTGGAGCTCCTTCACCCTTCGCCACATTTTACATTCGTTGTTCTGTTGCTCTGAGACAGCTTTCGGTTACAGAGTGTAAAGTTGGGGTACCTTGTCTTTGACACGCTTATCCTGAACTTAAGAGAGATTTTAGTCTCATGGCATTTAAAGGGTTCTGGTTTGTCTTGTGGGGCATTTTTTTCAAAGGAAAATGTGGTCTAGCATCTGGGTCAGATAAAAAGATGTATAACAGAGAGGTGATGGCGTTGTTAGTGGGCAGTTATAAAGGATGACCTGGCTGTAGCAGAAACGTCTTTCTAAATCCGTCATGTAGTGGTTAGGCTGATGCTCTGAGGCATGGAGAGACGTGAAGCATATGCCTGATTTTGAGAAAATGCTAAATGTCTTCTAGCTACCCATAAAGCATCTAACCCTGCAAAACTCTTCCACTTGATAATCTATGTGGCGCTGACTTCCACAGATGTGAGTATGTTTATTCGGGGAAATAAAGGATATCCTTAAAGGATAATAACTTAATAAAGGATAAACTGCCTTTAACTTTATTTCTTATTTCATTTCATTGCATAACACCTTCAATCTATAAAAGCATGCTTTTAATTACCTAAATGGGGTATGTTTTGATTTTTTTTTTTTTTAAAGATCATTTAATTATCCATCAAGGCACAAAAATCTGCTTCTCAAAAACATAAAGTTCAGTCTTGCTGCTGTGTCCCAACCAAGCTAGAGATCCAAGTCACAGAAATGAACTCTTCAGCTACAGAGGAATAGGAACTGAAAAAGTAGTCATGTGTAAAATCATCTAAAAATTTTTCTCACAACTGAACATATGCAAATAAAAATAAAGCAACATTTACAGCAATATACACACCAAATAAATCAGAAAATGAACTAGAAATGGAATTTGACTTACTACAGAAAGTATATACTCTATGTCTGTATATATTTATAGCTATACACATAGAATATATATTTAGCAAAATTGTGTCTTACCAGAAGAAAGTGCTGACAGTCATCTCAACTTGAGATGTCTATTAAAAACTCAGAGAGAGAGAAAGAAAGCACTGTTCTGATGAAGTACTGAGCATAAGATTTCTAAACTCCTTTTGCCATGCTGTCCCTGAGGTTAAGATCCTGGGATTATAGGTATTTATAGAGTGTTGGTTTACTATCATGAAAAATGTTACTCTTCTCCGGGTGAATCACAGTATTTTTCACTTACACGGGCCACATGTAGAGACAATTAGCAAAAAAAAAAAAAAAAAAAAAAAAAAAAAGAGAAGAGTTTGGGAACTTTACCTCCACCCAGTTCTCATCAAATCTTAACATATCATTTTTGTTTTTTCCTGCAGGCTGTTAAGCAGAGACGAGTGTACTTTCTTTGCAGTTCCTGCCCATGACCCTGTACTGCCTCGGTCCTATTTCTTTTCCTCAGTAGGAAAAACTCCTAATACTTTTCAGCACTGCTACAGTTCCACTGGCTGCAGCAGTAACGGAATCTGAAACCCAAGAAGGTGAAGAGTTGTGTTACACAACATTGCACACCATGCGTGCCACCAGACTTGCACTGGGAGGGGAAACATGCAGCCATATTTTTTCCAGGACTTGTCTCTGCCAGAAAATGACATCATGCTAGGACACACAAAGAAATAAGGCATCAAACAACTGTTTGGAGCTTGGTTACAGACAAGGTGGCTAGGACGCATCCCATTTGATGTCAGCTATGTGAAAGCTGGGTGTCTCATTTAAACCAGTCATCTGGGCTTTTTCTGCAGTTAACAGAAAGAGAGGTACCTCGAAGGGAGAGTCACCTTATCCCCTTCTGGATAGGCTGAGCAGCATTTCCAAGGAAACTCTCCTGCTCAATCAACCGGTTTAACTGCGACTTTTGACAGTTTGCTGTGAAACCTTTAACAGCTGCTTGCAGGAGCTGAGGACAGGAGCCTCCACAGAGCAGCCAGCCTTCTCCGCTCTGACCTCACCCAGGTGAGAGCCAGGCTCCAGCCCCCATTTGGGCTCACACAGATGTCAACTTCTCTGTATTGGTCATTTCCCTGAAGCACATTTAAATATTTGGAAATGGTATTCAGCAGTTTGAAATATCTGTATTTTTTCAGATTGATAACATCTATCATACACACAAGATATAACACCTACTTATCCTTAAATCTAACTTTTTTCAGTTACACCACTGAAATCTAAAGAGTTATCTCTATGCATGAAAAAAAGGATAAACAGTAATTTTGCAAATATACCTATTCTCCCTACACCCTTTGCAAACACAGAAGTTATTTTTCCAGGGGCTGTCATGTTCACTAATCAGTTAAATCTCAAGCTACTTCTTTTGGCAAAGGTAATAGTCAAAATGTTCGCATGTAACAGCATAATTTTCCCCAAGTTTTGGAGTCTGCCTTTGGAAAGGGAAACAGTTTTTCCCCTATGTATAAGGGACACTTCTGAAAATTTGAGGTCAAACAGATTGTTACTACAATCAAAGCTGAAACTGGCAATTTTGACAGATTTACTGAGCAGAATGCAACTTGCTACTAGCAAAGAGTTTTATGAGTGAAATTAGAATCTCACAAAATGTGCCTTTATGCAGCCCATAAAGCAAAGAGTCCAAAGTCTCCAAAAAGGAGATACTCCTCTGATATTAAACACACATAAAGCCTTATGCTGCTTGCTGCATGCCCTGAAGACCACAGAGAAGATAAAAATCAACAGCTGGAAGGTATCTTGACTTCCTGCAAGGCTCTCCATTCTACATAAGCATGGTCAGGAAAGGGACTAAGGTGATGTTTCAATAAAACCCCTAGAAAACATGGAGGATATTGTTGGAAGGTAATCCTGCTGTTAGCAGTAGTTTTCTATGCTCCCTGTCTCCTCCCTCCTTGGAGAATGAAGAATACAGCTGCAGTTAAAATGTCGGCTGAACTGTTGGCACCTCCAGAAGCTGTGGGATCGTTTAAGAATGAGGAACAAAGATGTAAATTTTCAGAGGAAAATGTTAGTGGGATGGCCAGGAATCAGCACAGAGGCTTCTCGGGTTGGACACTGAGTTACCCTGTTCTTGGAGCCCAGAGATGCATACTAGCCCATGTCTTTGCACAGCAAAATCATCCTAAAGCTTTACCACTGAAGCTATTTCAATGTTGATGCTTTGGACATGTTTCCCCCTCTGCTGTATGCCATCCTAGAGATGGAAGATCAAAAAGTATAGCCATCTATCTAGTAAGTTTGCAACCAATGTGAATACAAGTTCTCCTAAAGTGATCCAGACAGATTATATTGATACAGACCTACTGACTACTGGACCTGAAGACCATATTTTTTCTTACCCATCTGTATAAATCTGGTTGAAAATTAATTTAGTTGCCTTCTTTTATTGTCGTTTAATTCAGGTACTTACTCTAACAGACCAGCAAAACATCCTACTTTGCCTTTTGATGTCATCCTCGTTGCTCATTGGGGATCAAGGTTAATGTTGTAGAGGAGCCATGGGCAGACACCACAGCCTAAATGAACCAGGAACCTCAGAACAAATGCCTCTGGGAAGGAAATGAACGAAACCACCGTTCAGAGAATCAATTGATATTTTCCGAGAGACAAAAAAAAAAAATAAAAAAAAATCTCATACACAGGAAACTAAAAAGACAAGCTCATGGTATTCTGGAGTAAAAACCATGAATGGAGGGGAAGTCCATCTTTTAGCACGAGCATCATAATGAAGAAATCCAAGTCAGAAGAGCTATCCTCTCCTCCCAATCTCTTTAAATGAGAAAATCATGTGCAAGCCAAATTCTGCAGGAGAGTACACCTGTGTTGTCATAAACTTGTAAGTAAGTGCAGAGAATTTCCTGCTTTGCTCTTGGAAACCCCGTCATTTGTCATCTAAAGAGCACATGGGAGGCTTATTTCCCTTCCCTCTAGTCTTATGTGGGATTTGGTTGAGGTATGTACAAAATTTTCCAGGCTTTTTACACCAGAAGTCTTTGACCAAGTTCCAGCTGACTCCCTTCATTTAAAATGCTTCCATTCCTGTATCTGCTTGGAGTTTGCTGAGGTTTTTCCCTGCCTGTTTCCAGAGTTTCTGGAGAATGCCTGGTCATGGCTTGTCATCTGGCAGAGATGGGTATGGAGTCATCTGCCAGAAAAGGTATCAACCATCATGAGAATTGCAGAGGCTGTCATTTTGAAATGGATTTTTTTCCCAAATCACTGGAGATTTTCATTAGAAAATTATTTTTTTTTTTCCATACTGGATGATTGCAATACAAATATAATGTTCCCACACATGCTCAAGTAAAATCATTTGCCTTACACCTCCTCCTGAGCCTTCACAAAATGACACATCTTATGGGAAGCACATGAAAGAATATTTTGGCATTTATTCTTGAAATGAACTCAGTTGTTGTACAAAAAGAGCTGAGAGTTAACACCTTTGCTGAGCTGTCAACCCCCCCCAACAACAACTCACACTGCAAAAACTTAACTAAGAAACCATTGTCTACTGTCCAGAATGCAGCGCTGGCAGCCGCGTGCCCCTGCCAGTCATTGTTAGCAGGTTGCATTTTTTCCGAAAGATATGTACAGTGCCTCTATTTAGCATTTGTCACAAAAGTTTAATATGGTTGCAAGGATGCTGAAAATCCTTTCCTCCTTCTGGTCTCTGTCTCCATATCACTGTTAAAGAAATCCAACTGAACACCAACGTTTTGAACTGAAAAGCAAGACAAATAATAATGACAAATCGAAACCAATCCCAAAACATAAAAAAAATGAACAAACAAAACACCACTACCACATCCATAGTTCTTATCCCAAAAAGGGAAAGTGGCAAAGGGGGATTTAATTACCACCATCGATATTAGAAGCAATCTGCTTGCACACCATTTCAGCTGTATGCAGGTATGGAAGAGAAAAAAAGAGGGGGATGATATGCCAAAAAAGATGTTAAATAATACCCATTAAACAAACACTGTAATAAGCTTCATATAGAGACATATAGTCTGACAAGAGGGCCCATTTAAGCAAGCCAAAATGTAGGGGGAAAAAAAAAAATCAAAAGATCTGCTGCATATTTTTTCCAGTTTATTTTTCTTTTTTTTTTCCTCTCTGCACTAACAGTTTTTAAGAGGCCAAAGATATTCAAAGTAAAATGTCACCATTCTTACAAGCTTAAATAAACTATTTATTAGAGGTAGACTAAGTACTCTGGAGAAATTTATTTGCCCTGGCAATAATATTTATAAATGACCTATGAAATATTATGACATTGTACCAGTAGCATTGCAGTTTGCCTGTGAGGGTTTAGTTCCAATCAGCAAGTGCACTTAGAGGGGGGAAATATTTCTTTGCAGGGCCAGCGAAGTGTGCAGGCAACACTTGGGAGAAGATGAAAAGGCCATAAGTACAGTCTTTTCTTTGACACTGGAAACAAATAAATAGAGAAGCAATAAATAAATAAAACATTCAGCTCAAAAAGAAATGCAGTCATTTCACGGTCCCAATCAACTGAGTCTCTGCTGCTTGTAACGGAGAGGTCTAAAGGCAGCGTGGCTGAGACAGGGAGCCGAGTTCCTCAGCCACAGGATGGTGACGGCTGGGAGACTACCCGCGGGGGAACACAGGTACCTATTGAACATAGGGAGGCATGGGTTGCTCTTTACATTTCTTTTTTTGGACCAGTGTACTGAGGCAGGAACGACAAGAGAAACCCAGCAATTAGGTATTCCAAACAGAACTGCTATTTTAAGAACAACAAACTTCATTAACGGTTTGGGGGTGGAGGGTGGGGAGGGTTTAGAAGTAAAATGCACATGTGCAAACATGTAAAATTCAGATTATTTAAATGCTAATAAATACTACACTTTAACACTTCTCCCACATGACATAGAAGCCAAAATCTATTTTGCTGTAAACTGTAAAGCTGTATTAAAAGATGGCCCATGTTGGTGATGAGATATTTGTCCTCCACCACAGGAGAGAGAAAAACTTAGGGGGAAAAAAAAAAGAGGAACAAAAAATATCAGAAAACAGCTTCTATCTTCATCTCTATTCCCACTCACGAAGAAGTTACAAGTAGTAACTGTGGCACAAAGACAAATACCTCCTTGGGATTTAAACACAGAAACCATCATTTGTAAGATCAACAGATGTCATGTAGAACATATATTTCCAAACATCAACTCACTGAAACTACAAATATGCTCCTAAGGTCACTCCGTTTATGCTTCATTTGATTTATATATAATTTATTACTTCACTTCCTATACTGCACTATTCTGCATTACAGTATCTCCCCATAAAATCTGCATTACTTTGTATAAAAGCTATTCTGCAGTACTAGCCTAGCAATTATTGTGAATGCTTATGTGTTCATTCCCAGCTTTAACTGTAGGTATCTCATGCACGTAAGGCATGCAGGTTAAGATTTTTAGTTTTCAGATGAATTGTAACTTTCAAAGATACGTTCAGTAACATTCTACTTAGAATTCTTTATGAGAGCAAGATGGTTGAAGACGGAGAAAAGAAACAAAAGAAAATAATTTGAATGGCACTTGAATGACATGTAAAAACTTTCTTTTTGAAATACCAAATTTAGTATGTGCACAGACCTCAAAAATATCTACCTAAAAGATTATATCTAAAGAAAGCTGGATGAGAAAGAAGGTACCTGTAAAGTGGATGGTGAATTCTATTCTTTCTCTCTTATACTGTTTGCTTTATTCCAACTCCATTGTGATAACGCTACAGAGGAATAAGACTGATGCGATGATACAAAAAGCCTGCAGACCCCAGCCCCTCTGGTACTTCTATCCTAGGCTGTTAGACGTGCAGTAGACTTCAGTGCAGTAGACTTTAAACAACACGTTTTTAAGTTTCTTTTACGCTTAATTTTTGACTTGGATTTTTTTTTTTTCCCTGACCCCTAGTTCTTTTTGCACAAAATTTTAACTTACAAAAACTAGAAAGCCCTGCTGAGATGTGGTTAGGAGCAGGTCCCAACAATGTGCAGATCATGGGGTGTGTCATGATTTTCATCTCGACAAAGTACATCAAGCCTTAGCTCCTCTAGGGAGTGGCCCTGGGCAGGAACCTCTACAAACTTGGCCCAGGTTTCCTGTTTATAACCGAGTAAGGTGTCTTTTGCCTAGTTTGCAAAACAAGCACAGAACTACCCACTGCTGATCTTTAACGTGCACTTCCCAGTCATACGTCTCACACTGCGCAGCTATCCGCTCTTCTGTGGTTATTTGTTGGTGCCATGTGAGTGTAAGGAGGTGGGTATAGAAGAATTTTTTTTTTTTCCTCAGAAATAATGACCAGTGAAAACACAGAAAGCAAAGCAAGTACATGACCACAGTGGCTAAGGCAGCAAAACAGGCATTCAGAATCATGGGACTGCCCACAAAATTTCATTGGAATAATTCTTATTTGACTCCTTCCCTTTAAGCACTTGTGCTAAACCCCTGTGAGCATTCAGGATTTTCTCTGGTGTAAGGTCTAGACACTGTCATGTAACCACGAATCAGATTATGCGACAACCCTCAGAGCTGGGCTCGGAGGAAAACCCCAGCTGAGGAGGAGATGTGCAATGAACTGGTAAATTATTCTGGCCGTGTACCTGCAGCCCCAGCATGGAAGGCTTGACAGCTTTGCTGTCACCTGCCCACACCCAGCACTCATGGACACCGGCCATGGGAAGACACCAGCCCCGTGATTTTGAACACCAGCATCATCCATATTTCAGAGCTGCTGCTGGTGAGTTCTGGCTAGCTGCAGGTGCCTCCTGGCAGGTGAGACCAGCGCGCCAAGCTATGTGCTGGGGAGCAGATATGACATGGGGGGGAAAGTGCTTCCCAGTATGGCCCCACACAGCAGCATACCCATACCTGCAGTGCAGGACTATGGCCTTTCTCCTGCTGCTTGATGTCAAATACAGATGTCAGCGGTCAGTGATTTAGAGATCAGACTGGCAGGTCAAATCCGGTACCTGGAGCTCGGCAGAAGCCTCAACACAGTCCCATAAACGGACAAGACTCAGGCCAGGCTAGGGAGGAACATGAGGTGAGGTTTCAAGAGCCCAGCTCAACACGTGTGAGACTTGAGAGGTCTCTTCCTAGCCCAGACCAAGGGACAGTCAACAAAAGAGCAAAGATCTGCTATGGAAAACAAAAGGCTTTTTTTCCCCTAAATAAAATTCAGTAGATCAATAGTAAACCCCTCTCAACTTTATCTTCGAGAAATAAAATTGTTTTCCTCAGTTTCCTTCCTTTTTTCTTACCCTCCTCTCCTCCCCCCACCTAATCTTAACTTGCTGCCTAACATCCTTCATGTCTGTGCTGGGGCTGTGTGTGGCTAGGAGGTGCTTGTACGCTGTTATAACAAATGAAACAGAATCATAAATGTAGGCTGATATATTAAAAGGTGCAATACAAGATATATTTTTTTCATTGCTCAATCCAACTTGGTCCACTCTGCCTGCTTATTCTAGTTAAATGCACATGTCAACATATAAAAAGTTATTTCAGACTGCAGCATTTCATTACTCTAGCCAAGCCAAATGAACACAGGAATAGCAACAGTACACACGCCAAGGAAAATGAATTTTTTTTTCCTCCTACTGTGACATTTTTGGAGGCAGCCAATTATACATTAAAAAAATCATGAATGAGCAGTGTAATTTTGAAACCATAACTTAAAGTGAAGTATTCCTTTAAATATGAAATTAATATAATCATGACATTTTAACAGTTTTTCATGGTTCTGCATTCTTCTACGAGGACTCATTCTAAGTAAACCTGTATGTTTTATAAAAAGACCACAATAATCTTTTCCCACTAGTAAAATTGCTACTCGTATGAGTGTTACATATGTAGGAGTTTTTACATACATAAACAGAATGCGGTCACTTGTGGGATCTATAGATTACATTGGGGGCATATTAAGGGAGTAATGCGTGCGCCAAATTTGTTGGTGTGTTTTACAGTGTCTAGATTTTTCTATCCTGTGCTATTCTGTACATTTCCTGCCCTGACATAAATGACCTCATTAACAAGAAATTCTAATAAGTATTCACAGAGGTTTTTTATTTCAAAATCTGAACTTTGCTAGCTACACTTTACTTCTATTTTGTGACCTCCCTCTGTATGTATAGCCATGAAGCAGAAGGAGAGAGGAGAAAAAAAAATAAAATGAAACAAAATTCTGCTCATGCAAGGGAGTTTTCTGCTGAATGACATAACCATTACTCCTGTCAGCCTTAGCTACGGTCAGCCTGCCCAACCATCTAGCAAAATTAAGCAAATGCAGAAAAGATATTTTGGGGATTGAAAATTACCTTCCAAATCCAAGCAGTTTATTTTTGCCTTCCAAGCCAAAGAAGGAAATCACACAGCAGCATATAGAGTACTCTACTCCCTACGTATTAAGGTTGTGTTTAGCTTTATAGCAGTTCCCGTCACCTTTCAGTATCTTACCCCCCAAGCAGATATATTTTACCACAGGATCAGAAGTCTAGTTCTGCAATCCCAACTCAGGGTAAAACTTCATTGGGACTCTAGGATCTGACCCACTTGCAGTGATCCCTACAGGAAGAGTTACCCTGTAGCTGAGGTTGGAAATAAATGTTGCTCTTAACATCAGAAACACTGCTTTGTTTTGTATTTTTTCCTCTGGATAGTGAGTTCAGAATGTGCTACAGAAGGAGAGCTGAGAGTACCTACCAAAAGCTCAAGTCAAAAATAACAACGTGCAGTATTCCTAGAGCACTGAAGTGATTTTTAGACTCTAAATAATGCAGGCTGAAATGCATAAAATATAAAAGATAGCCAGAAAAAAAGAACACATAGATGCAAAACTACAAAATATAAATCATATATATATATATATAAGTGTACACGTCCGCACAACTCCATGCTCAGTTAACATACACAGTAACTACACCAAAAAATTGCTGACTAAAGCAGAGCCATGCAAGGCTGCAGGACCAGGCTCAAATGAAGTCTGGCCTGAAGCATGATTTGGAGGTCAGGCTCCAAAATTCTCTAACACAATCTAATTTGTTTGCAGTCTCTAAATCCAGCAAGAGTGACTCCATGTTTCACCTCCATCCTTCTCTGTCAAACTACCATCTTCCCAACTTCATGTTCCTGCCCAGACCTCATTTTCCAGGCATCTCCCCAGCCTCACAGCTGCCTTCCCCCACGCCACACACGCTGTTACCCTGGGGCAGTTGCCCGCTCTACTAATTTAACAATGGGGGTGAATGGACAGGTCAGAGCTAAGGGGGGCTCAGAAATGCATACCCTCAGGATATGAGTGTAGTCTTGTCTGCCTAGCCATTCATACTTATAAATTTGGCTTTATAGTGAGCATACTCTTTGAATATAGTCCTTCTGCCCTTCAAAAAATGGTTTCTAAGTGGCTTGCCCAGACTAATTTCAGGTTATGTGTGGTGGTGCTGGGAAAAGACTGCCGTGCTTCGGTTTCTGGGTGCTTATCAAGGACCATCCTCCTTCTATGGTACTACAGGTTTTTGAGACAAGAGCAGAGAAAACAGGTATTTCTTCCATTTAGTTGCAAATACTGAGGCAAACTGAACACTGCACAAAGATGTTAATGCTCGTTGCACGGCACCCACTCCATCTTGTTATAGGTTACAGGTTTAGCCCTTCGCAGGCAACAAGACTTGCTGCTGGTGGCTTTAGAAACTCTCCAGATACATATAGCGACAAGTTGTGCAAAGCATGAAAGGGCTGCAGCTGCTAAGCAACTTGAAAGTCAGTAACAAAACTAACATTAATAAGCAGCTCATGGGAAGGCAAAGTAGGAAATTTAAAGACGGTTGATGTGTTTTTGAGTTGCTGTGAAAGAACACGGGCTTCTGCTGCCTCCTAGGGTATGTCCTCATGGCAGTGCCTGCTGCTTGGGAGATACTCAAGCTCATGTTAAGCCTCCTAACTGCCATGCAGCTGGCAATGTACTTACCATGGCAGAGAGGCCAGGGTGCTCTACTTTTGAGCATTTATTTGGCCTTTCAGCTGGCTTTTCTGCCTCCCCTGGACAGTGTGTAGCAATATATATTAAAGTCTGCTAAAGCTATTTACAATCAGGACAACTAGACTGTCTTTAAAAGCCTGACATTTTAAATTCATGCCATATATTTTATGTTCATCCGATTTCTCTTTTCAGTTTTGAGGCTTCAGGATTCCTGCTTTTCATGTGTATCTCCACAGCAAGGGCTAGAAAGGAGCAATTTTAAGAATTCTCACATAATTGCACGTCTCCAGATACTGAAGCCTTAAGAAACACACAGAGTAGGAGACTTGTGATACTATCACAGAGTTGATGGCCTGCACTTTCTACTCCTGAAGAGGCAGGGAAGCTGTATGAGCCAGATCCTGAATCCAGATGAAGATCTGATCAGACGTTTAACCTGACCTGGCAGGAGACAGCATGGCCCTGTACTAGCCCACATTTTAAATGACACTGTTGTGGCCACTTTCCGTATCTGTTAAACTTGCCTTACATGCTATTGTTACATGCTTCACCTCTTGAAAAAAAACAGTCCTTTTAATGTCGGTTTTAGCCTCCTATTTGTGTTAGCATTTTTCAGGAGAGAAAATATGACAGAGCTTTCAGTACTTCTAGTTGTCAGGTTTTGAAAACACCAAGGCCCAAGAAGTACGCTAGACTCACAGTAGAGATGGTGGGGTGCTGCAGCGGCTAAACAACCTCCTGAGGTCCCCTCCGAGCTGAATTATCCCGTGATCCCAAGATATTTTTTTATGGCACCACAACCATAGAATTGAGAACACTGGCTATGGTCTGATGCGATAGCAGATAGTTTACTTCACGGGCAGAGACAGGCATTTTAAGTTAAAGGAAATTAAAGGAGAGATGTTTAGGATCGCTCAGTCCACGGAAGGACATTACACTCTTAAGAAAGCAATATTTGAGACTGAGAGGAATGCCTCTAGGTGCTGAGTGATATACTTCTAGAGAAGGTATTGATATGTCACTGTACGGTAGTATCTGAGTACCTTATAGCAACTGAAGTAGCAAAGTATTGGTTTATAGAGGGGGACACTATGTCTTGTTTGCATTTGCGCTGAGGTTCTCTGGCAGAGCACCCTGGGTTTCTGAAGCTAGAGGTCAGTGCGTGAGCCAACAGACCGTGCTTTCTTTCTCTCAGTCTATTCACAGTCATAACCGTTCCACACAAAGCCATTTTAACCTGAAAAAAACCATTTGCTGATATTGAAAAAAGCACAGTTCTTCAATTACAAGACCATGAATAAATCCCTAGATAAAAACTGCTCAGTGATTTAGTATTATTTAACTGTATTCTGACATTGCATAAAAAAACACTCAAGGATCAAGCTTGTAACAAACTAAGCACTGTACCTGCATGATCAGAAGAGATCTGAGGTACTCTACACCACCTCACCTCCTCAGGCTCAGAACCCAGTCCCCGTCTCCTGGTCTCAAAGGACTGCAGTGTGTAACAGACACATTGACTAGCACGTGTTTTACTAAAACACCACAGAACACAGCACTGAAATCATAACCAAACTTTTAAACAAGAAAAATATTAATATAATTTATCAACACTATTTAGTAGTAGGAAAAGTAATTACTTTGTAGAAGTGAGTATGTATTACTGATCTGCTCACTATTTTCATGCTACATAAAATTTAAAGCTATGTGTTGCAAATAACAACCTGGCGATAAATACAAGGAGAAAAGAGTTCCTCTCTTTCTTGGCATTTTCTCTCTCTCTCCCTTACCTCATAAGCGTTTATATGAAGTCCTTTCTATGAATTTACTGTTGAGTGCAAATTTTCTTCCCTAGATACAGCCAACATGACAGGGCAGGTCACCACAGTACTGCAGTGTATCTTGGTGGGTTTTTTCTTTTTTTTTTTTTTTTTTTCTTTTACAGAGCTGTGTCAGCCTGTAACTTGCCTTGTACAGCAGTATTCTTCATACTGCTTATTATATATAATCCATTGCAAACACACAGAGACTAGTTACAGGAATTTAAACTCAATCTATTCTTCCAGTCCATCACTTAGCATCCGATATTGGCCATCAGCAGCAACAGAGTAGCTCCAAGACTAACAGATGTTTGCTCTGACTCAGCATCACAGTTTTTGCATGAAACATAAATCCAACTGCTAGTTCAGTAACCATTTGAATCACAGAAATCTGGGGTTTTCCAGTGTACTTCCCCTGATCAAGAGGAATTAGAGGTCAATATTACACAGCATTCAAATAATCTTAAAACTGCCCTTTAAATTACTGATTTGAAAAATGTGGTAGGTGAAATAACCACAGTAATTCGGAAGTAAGGACTACTAGAGGAAAATTACTCTTTTTTCTATAGAAAAATTTCTTTATGTTCTCTGTGAATTCTTCATGACGCTGGAATGTCTTTCATTCAGAAAGAGAATGAAATAAAAACAATTTTAAACAAATGAATTAGAAATAAATTAGTTCAGCTGAAATATTCAGAAAAATCAGAGTATTTCATCCCAATTCTGATTTTCAGAAAGTCGCTCTGAAAATTGAAATTCTTTCATTATATGATTTAAAATACAGTTCCATAGAATGTGACATCTTTTAAAAAAATGCTCCATTGGAAACAAATTGTCATTTTCAGATGGAGAAACATTCTAAAGGAAAATTCTCAACTTGTCTGTAGGGAGGGCAGCACTTGCAGCATACAGCCATAACCAACTAAGAACAGCTACAAAATCTATTTTTGTAAACAGCTTTCTAAATTAAATTCTTTAATATCTATAACTATTGGAAACTGTTCAAATGAAATTTACTTCCATTAGAAAAAAACAATTTTTAAAAAGTTATCTTCATAAGAAAAGTCAGGTTTAATGAATTTATAATTTTTAAATTTTTCATCTGAACAGTTTAGAAGAATTGTTGAAATACTCCATTTTCACATTTCTAAATGAAGTTGCTTTGTTCTGAGGACCAGGATGACTAGTCATTTAGAACTTTATATTAATTTAGAATAACCTATTAAAAATTAGAAAAGGTATAAGCAAAATACTTATAGCTGATCTGATTTCTGTTATTCTTTGGAAGTTCAGGGCAAAGCTTTTTGTGGGAGGATTTGACTTTTTATTTAAAAAAAAAATAAATTGTTAAGATCTCCAAAATATTCTTAAGGTAAAAATATATTTTTTCACCCAGCAATAGTAAATAAATTGCTTCATTGCTTCATAAGCCACAGAACTAACAGAGCTTTGTTTCCTATACATTTGTGGCTGGACTCGCTGGCACCTGAGAAGAGCCATGCTCACACTACAGTCTTTTCTTCTGGGAGCAGAGGGATTAACAGAGTGTCTGTCCTCTACCCAGGCACTTATTTTCTCTCAAACTTACAGGAAATCAACATCTCTAAGCTCATGACCCCTTTCTCAATTTCAGTTAAAGCTGGTTGTGATGCTTAAAAGGTTTTGGTGGAGAACAGGAAGAGATGGACAGGGTCTCTTCCACAGTCTCTGGTCCCTCAACCACAGCCTTTGTGGTCAATGCTGCTATTTCCAGGACCTTTTCCCCGCAGGTTAAACAGCCCAGGTGCATCAATACGGATTAGATTTCCAACATTGCAACAGCCTGTGAAAGATTCCCTTCCCCAAAGGCTCTGTTATTTACCAGAAGACCTAAATCACTTTACTGTTTCTATCTTCCTTGGTATTCACAGTTAATCTGTGTGCTCTCCTCAAGGAGCATTAGTGTAGAGCAGTACATCTTCTGCAAGCGACTCTCCTTGTTTCTTGTTAAATGTAAGGTAGCTGCAGACTGATTTCAGGCTGCTACGCAGCATATGGCAGTATGCCCCTGCCTACCCCACCCCAGCATACTCCAAGGTGTCATGGGCAGCATTTGCTGGTGGTTTTGGTTCCACCAGAAGAGTTTTGGCCAAGAGAGCAGAAAAGCGACTAGATTGCACCAATTGCCTAATCACAGCAATCCTTGTGATGGCTATAAACGAGATCAAACTATTCAAGCTGGATCCTAATCAACAGTCAGTGCAGCCACTGGGGAGCAGACACTGCCATCTGCACGCTCATTTATTGGCCGTTGGAATTATTTAACATTTGATTTATGGTGGGGAATTGCGTCCTGGCAAACGTTCACTATGTGAAACTCTTTGCTCCCTCACCCGTTAAAAATCAGGGCCGGATCAATGTGAAAGCCTCCTGCTGAGTTCACTATGTTTTGGATCAGGCCTGTGGGTCTCAAGACTGGCAGATAATATTCCATTTCTGTCCAATTTTCTTGTTCAAATTTAGAAGAGGCTCAAGTGTTTTCCATCAGCATTTTTTATGTTTACTTTTGGGAAAATCTTCACAGTGGGTCAGGTTACTGTGATATAGAAAGGATGACCCACACTGACATATAAATTTTCCAAAGAATCTCAGCCTGAGGCAGACAACTGCCTTGGAAAATTTCAGCCCAGATGGCTAAAGCTTGACAAAGATGTAAGCAACCGAAAACAGAGATTTAAAATGGAAAGTGGTGTACAACCTTAATAATAGGAGGGTGCTACCAAATACCACATATGATAAGGCTCGTAACAAGAATCACAAGGGGAAAATTCAGGCAGGATTTTTTCAGATATGCTTCAGAATATATGATCTATCTCTTCTTTCCTTTTGCTTGGAAGGTGTATCAGCATTAGCTCTTATTTTTGCCTGATCCTTCAGACACCTACCACACCCAGGCAACTCAAAACCAGCCTTTCCCTCTCAACTGTATTAAAGAAGATTTGTCTGAGAAGCATAAAACCATCCTAGATAGTCAAAAGAAGTCCAGGCTGCAACAGTTCCTCTCTGCATTGAGAAGTCAGCTAGCAAAGTAGAAAAGCTGTGCAGCTGAGACCTAAGCTGTTAAATTGGCATTACTTGGTTTTCAGATTAAAAAAAAACTTGATTTTTTTTGAAACTTCTGGTTTCAGTACCAGAAGGCATGCACAACTTCAGTTCTACGGTACCTTAAATCCCCAGCATACCACAAAGATTCACTTAGACATAATAGATGGAAAATATGATTTAACTCAGATTAATTCTGAACTTTTTGAGTCTCCATTTCTGCTTTCACCTCATCTCTGTCAATTCACTCCTATTGAGCAGGACGTGATGACATGATGCATTGGATTTGCATGGCAAGGTTTTGGTAGCAGGGGGGGCTACAGGGGTGGCTTCTGTGGGGAGCTGCTAGAAGCCTTCCCCGTGTCTGACAGAGCCAATGCCAGCCGGCTCCAAGACGGACCCGCCGCTGGCCAAGGCTGAGCCCATCAGCCACAGTGGTAGCGCCTCTGGGATAACCGAGTTAAGACAGTTGGCGGGGGGGGGGAGGGCAGAGGAGGACACAGGACAGGGGATGACAACACCAAGAGCAATTGCAGCCAGAGAGAGAAGTGAGAGGATGTGATAGGAACAACCCTGCGGACACCCAGGTCAGCGCAGAAGGAGGGGGAGGAGGTGCTCCAGGCGCCGGAGCAAGATCCCCCTGCAGCCCGTGATGAAGACCATGGTGAAGCAGGCCGTCCCCCTGCAGCCCATGGAGGAAGGATGAGGGGGTGTAGAGATTCCACCTGCAGCCCGTGGAGGACCCCACGCCGGAGCAGGTGGAGGCACCTGAAGGAGGCTGTGGCCCGTGGGAAGCCCACGCTGGAGCAAAATCCTGGCAGGACCTGTGGACCCGTGGGGAGAGAGAGAGAGAGAGAGGAGCCCACGCCGGAGCAGGTTTGCTGGCAGGACTTGTGACCCCATGGGGGACCCACGCTGGAGCAGTCTGCTCCTGAAGGTCTGCACCCCGTGGGAGAGACCGACGTTGGAGAAGTTCATGAAGGACTGTAGCCCGTGGGAGAGACTCACGTTGGAGAAGTTAGTGGAGAACTGTCTCCCATGGGAGGGATCCCACGCTGGAGCAGGTGAAGAGTGTGAGGAGTCCTCCCCCTGAGGATGAAGGAGCGGCAGAGACAACGTGTGATGAACTGACCACAACCCCCATTCCCTGTCCCCCTGTGCCGCTGGGGGGAGGAGGGAGAGAAGTCGGCAGTGAAGTTGAGCCCAGAAAGAAATGAGGAGTGTGGGAAGGTGTTTTAAGATTTAGGGTTTTTTTTCTCATAATCCTACTCTGATTTGACTGGTAATAATTAAATTAATTTTTCCCCAAGTCGAGTCTGTTTTGCCTGTGACGGTAACTGGCGAGTGATTTGTCCCCGTCCTTATCTCGACCCATGAGCCTTTCATTATATTTTCTCCCCATCCAGCTGAGGAGGGCAGTGACAGAGTGGCTTTGGTGGGCACCTGGCCTCCAGCCAGGGTCAATGCACCACACATGAATTGGAACCTTGTTTAAAATCAAGTAGGAAACTTGCTGCATTTTACATCTGCATAAATCCTGAGTAACTCCACTGGCATAAATGAAAGCACAATTTGGCTTGAAGCATCAAGCTTTTTTTTTTTTTTAATTAGGCAATAGCTTAAAAATAAAAATCTAATTACTTCATGGGTATGGTGCAGAATCAATGGATTTTTGCTGGACTGCTACAGAGTAAATGAGACCAGGCTTTGTGTTTACTGGGATCCCATTCCAAATACACATTCACAGCATCTCTCCCCATGAACCTCTTATCTATCTCCTTGACCTGGACGTGGCATGATCAAAGAACACATACAACAAGCAATACACCTTCACAAGATACCCTAGTAACTGCAAGTCACATTAGCTATGGTAATTATTGTGTCACGCACATTTGTCTTGAGAAGATATACTCAAAAAATCAGCAGTGTTCATGTGTATTAGCAAAGCATAGAGGGCCAGGATGAAATGTATTTTCTATTTACAAGAAGGAAAAGCAGTGTGTCTCAGATAGCAACTTCTAAGAGCTATCAGCGTGTCCTAGTAGCAAAGAAAATCCACATAATGCCCTTTTGCAAATAGCCTTCTGAAAAGCTTTATATTATGGAATGACTCAATCTTTAAGGAACTGGGGGCAAACAACCCACAAACACCTTAGTGCCAAAATATGTTTTTGTTAACAAATGCATCTGTTGGGTTTATTTCAGGCATATTCTTGAAACCTCAAAAATGTAGCACACTCATTTTGCAACTGACTCATTGTGCACCAATTTTCAGCTTCCCCCCCCCCCCCCCCTTTTTTTTTTTTAATGCAGTTCAGTTTTGCCCATCACTCCACCCACAAATTAGAGGTTTATAATGGAAATTCTGACAGGGCCTTCACTATGGTGGTGCTTGCAGGCACTGTCATGATAAATAATTTACTATTTAATGACTACTGATGTAATCACAGCAGGAGTCAGATTCACTAACATCCATCTCTCCATTGTTTTCCAGGAGGAATAAGATGACTCTTCTCCGAGCCCATCTTTTTAGCTCCCAGCTTTAAAACGAGTGTTTAAATTGGTAAAGAGAGAGTTTACCACCACAATCCAACCTCTATATTTGTTTTTGTTGGATGACACTTTTGTTCTGGCTCACATTACTCAGATGGATGAAGCTCAGAAGGGTTCTGCTTTACTGCCCTGTTTTCTCTTAGTGTTTCTGCATTTTTTAAATGCTACCAAATGGTTGCTTTTGGCTCCCAGCATTATCACATGTTGTCTATAATATGGAAATAGTTATGGTAATATGGACATAAATCATAACTGTAAATACCACATAAAGAAGACTGCCATATAATTATAAAAATACCTAATAGATTTCTTTTTCAAAGACAACACAGCTGTCCCTTCTAAACTTTCATTTGTAGATTCTTTTCTCTCCTGTTTTTATTTATAGGTTGCCGTGCAGTTTGACATAGCACACCACGATTTTTGTTTCTAATTTTGAAAAGAAAAGAAAAAAAAAAGAATACTCATTTCATCATAAAGAAGCATTAGTTTACAATTTTGAAAAGAAACTAACGTCAGCTCTAGAACGTCTTCTTGGAACCAATCTCCATCTTAATACAGTTCAAAAGAATCTGTCAATGGCTACATACTGCAATTTAAAATTAAACCTTGCCATCGAACTAAAGAAAGGGTCGGCCAAATGGCACACATCACGTGTTCGGAAAGAAGCCCCATTCTTTCTCTAAACGTCTCTTTATGAAAAGAACCACAATGGGTTATTACGCTGACCACAACAAAACAAATTTTATACAACCTACTCAGAAAAACAGGTTGAAAGGTGTTATTCGTAAACTTACACTATGCAACACGCCATATTACTGAAAGGGGTAAAGCCTTACACAGCACTAATGTTGCCAAAAAGAGTTTTAGATATTGTGTGGAAACTGCCACCATGCATTTTATCCCTTTCCAGTCAGCTTTGCAATGCTTAGAAGCAAAGTGATACAAGTGTATTTAAACTTTGCTTTATGCTGGACTCACATGGTGCTTCATCCTACACAAAATTATTCTTACCTCTTCCTTGTTACCTTAAACTTACATATGGAACCCGATGGTCACAAAAGAGAGGCTGCAGACAACACTGCTCATGCCACACGAATGGAAGGCTGTTATCTTTGAGTCTTTGAAACATTTTTGCCTCAAAGCTTTTATTTATAACTAAGCAACCACTTCAGAGATCTGCGCCTATGCCTTCTACACAGCAAATCCCACATTTTAACTCAAATAGTAGCAAACCTCTAAAGGGAAGAAAGTTCATCATAACCATCAGAAATATACACTTCTCTCTCCCTCCTGCTCTCTCAAAATTTATAAAAAAAGTAATTATGGTTTTGCGTAGAACAACACACAGCTCTGAATGGGTGAATTACATTGCGATTCCCTTTTAGAGAAACAACTAAAGCAAATGAACTGGAAAATGCTTGTGGGAAAGATCAGTCTGGTCTAGAGGTGTACTAATAGCTTATTGATACACATTTTTAAGCAGATGAAACGTTCAAATCTGCACTGCATTTTTATCAATCTACACCAACTGGCCTTTGTCCAAAAATCTGTCATTTTATCAGATGTGTCACTCAGTTGGGAGGCTGCCATAACTACGATGGGTGACTGAATATTAAAAAAATTTCTCCAGGGAGAAGAGGCTGATCCCAAATGTTTTCTAGTTCCAAGGGGGAGATCATTTTTCACTACCAGCTGGAGCCTCATGTCAGACATGCCCTTGCTTCATTTATTCTGCTCAGAGGTTGAAACCCAGCTTGTCCTTCCTGGCTCTAATATTGTTTCACATTTGGGCACATAGCAGCTACTACACAGTAAACTATTAAAGCAGGAGAGTCCATGAGACATGGGAAAATAGTTTAGGGGAAGCAGTTTGACAGCAGGATGTGGTTGTTTCTATTGTCTTATTAAAATAGAGATATCTGGGAAACCTAACTTTGTTTTCACTATGTAAACATATATATTTTACCCTAATGTGCCAAAAAGATGCAAATAACATTAATAAAAAAACACCACACCGCCAAAACGCCAAGCAAACCAACACAACAAATGTTTGCCCTTTTTGTGCACTGTGTCTACTTTCTTGGCAGGAGTATGAGAACGAAGCCCTGTACACCTAAAAGAAGGCTAACTTGTACTGAAAGAACAAATGCCTTGGGTTCCATCAGACTCTGGTGTTTTATTTTACATTTGTGGTTTGGTTTGAAAACATAAAGGAAGCTGCAATGATTGAACATCTTTTATAGAGCCATCTTATGACAATATCTTGACATAATTTTATTCCCTTCTATTTGTTTTCTCCAGAACAATGAGTAGAGAGATAGAAATCACCAGTTCCCATACAATATGCGGTCAGTTAAAGCACTACAGTTTAATTCTTCAAACAAAAGAGCAGCCTGGTCTTGCCCACACTAATGGTTTGAGCTTGCAACAACTATATTTAGATCATGCTTACATGATGTTAAGATGGCTATACCATTGGGGTTTTTTAACTTGCATGACTGTTGTTCCAAGAACATTGTTGTGAATCCCTGCTACAGACTGGTTACCACATGCTTACAATAGACATTCAACATGAGAAGGTGAAACCATGTTGCTTCATCATCTCTAAGTATTTACATTGAGGCAGTACTGATGAAAATTATAACCCTTTCAAATCAGCTACAGTTTGGGTTTCTAACATGTTTAAGCTGTAAAGGCAGAGCATAAGCAGATATCTGCAACAGAGATCATTCCCTGCAGCATTTCCCGCGTTCACTGGCATCTCCTGTAACCTTCCTCTTCTTACACCAAGACACCTCTGTGGTACTTACAAGCAATAAGAAGCTAGCTGAGGCTTTGAAACAAAAAGTTATCAAATCCATAGCATACTGTGCTAGAGCTGGACCAATGCCAGACACATTAATAACTTTCTGACCTCTCTTCTTCATAAATATGGAGCAGTCAAGAGACCATGAACAACTGCTTCCGGAAGTATTTACAATACTAGCAGTATTTCTCACATAAGTAATCTAACTGTTATCACAGACATATTTATTGCTAAATTTTCAAATCTGTATTGTGGGTTTCTCTATATAGGCATATTCAAGAAATCTGAATGAACTTGTGGTATGAATTTATAGAATATGCAGAGGCTAGACAGCAATAATTCACTCTTTTGAAGTGAATTAAGCTAATCTGAACAAAAGTCATTTTCACTTTGAATGAGAGTATCCACACAAAGGACCAATCCACTTTAAAAGTTAACTCAGGTAATTTGTCTTTATATGTGAATCCGATTCTCTGACACCATCCAAGAAAGCTAAAAGTCAAAGTAAATATGTCCTTTGACATTACGGCATCACATATTTCCAATGTTGTCCTAGCATTGATCACTGGATATTAGGCAAGACAGGGAGGAATTGTATTTGTTTAATTTAAATTTCTGCTTTTTGGCAAGATGCAAAATTCTTCGCAAGAATAATGAAAAGTTTCCTTCCTCTTTCCTTCTCACCTCACTTCCCCAGAAAAAAGTGAAAAGAAAATTTGCATGACAAATTTGAGTGAGACAAGGATACAAATAGGCAATGGATATGTTAAATTCAAATGGACTTTTGTCTCAGCTGTTACATCCTACCACAGACCAAAGTTACTGCACTGCTACTGTCCACAGAAAGCATGCTGGTTTAGGGACACCAGGTTTTAGGGGTAGGTAAGAGAGCTGACCAAAAAAAGTATTAGAGAAATGGATTCCTAGTTTTAAGTAAACTTGTACTTTTGTTATTACTTGAGTGGGAAAAACTCTTGAGGATGTTTGGAATGGGTCTATAACAATAGACCCTCACTGAGCTTTGGCCTTTAGGCATACTTCTAAGTAATTCTAATTAATAACAAAGATGAACATATTCTTGGACAGAAGACAGTGGGGAAGGGGCAGAGTTGATGCAAAGATAACTGCACAGGGGAAAAAATGCAGTGAACATTAAAGAACTTCAAGATTATTAGCTGAGATATGAACTGTTGCTATTTAGAAAAAGGTTCCTGATACTAGTTTTTCTGTTTAACTCACTAACTCTGGTATGACGAACACCTTGTCAGTTCTCAGTACTTATTTACAAGATGTGTGATTTGGCTTCAAGATGAAAGTAGTCCCTTTTAAAATCAAGAACCAAATCTGTACGGCAGGTAAATGGTTAATGCTGAACAACATACACATGATACTTCATCAAGTCCCTTACAAAAATTAGGATATTATTCTTTATTATGGTGCCCTGTAATTCTAAAGTAAATCATGCCAAGATACTATCTTGCACGTCTGTAGATCAGATATCATTACTCAGAAAAAAAAAAAAAAGCTTTCATGCACTTACCTTATCCTCTAGCCGGATCAGTCTGGCTCCTACAGTATAGTATCCTTTGTCTACCCCTTTTTCTAAATAAAAAAGAATAAAAATGGGACATTCATTACATGGATAATAAACTCAAACTAAGAATTATATCTATGGTATTTAAAGTAAAAAATAAGCTGGTAAAACGTTATGGTAGTATAAATAACATGAACATAACAAGAAGAATTTCTTCAGAGTCTACAGAAGTGAAAGAGGGTAGTTGGAGAGAAGGGAGTTAGTTTGTCTAACTGACAAAATTAAGTTAGTCTAAAGGGCAACCTGGACCTTGGGGGAGTCAGTCTGTGGATATTAAGGACTATAGATAGTGTCTGAAGTAACTTGATTCCGTGTTTAATCATCTCAATTAATGGCATGTAATTAAATGCAGTAGGCATGCTCTCTAGGCATGCCCCCCATTTTGAATATCGTTGACATGAGCAATGCACACTTTCTATACATAAAGAAATCAATAGTTTTCAGCTCAGGCTGTAGATGTAGGAGGCAGCACTGTCCAGGGGTTCAAGGGCTGGAGTGGCAAAGATCTATATCCTCTCTGTAAATGAGTGACCCTGGGAAAAGCTCTTGTATCTCCATCCTCATTTTCCCTCCTAGCTTTTGTGAGAGTTATTAAAGCTCAGTTATGCAATTTGCTTCACTTGCACAATACAAATGGTGGGACTGGGAGCCAAGATTGAAAACTGTGTAAAGTGGGGTCTATTCTTTGTGTTTATGTGGCCAATTGCAAAGGAATGCCATAGTTTGGGGGTTTTATTTCACAGGGAAATTCAAGAACACATATATCCTGAACTGGGAGAAAATATTAACAAGAAAAAAACCCAAACCTCAATACTAAAGTAACTTAGAAGTCTATGTCAATGGAAGTTGGACATACTTTTCTCTACTTAACTATTTTTCCAATACTGGGCTGGAGTAATTACTCCTTGTTTGTTCCATAAATTATTCCACTTTTATGAGTGGTTGAACTTTGGTTTTTACAGCTATTTAAGTCCATTTTGCTTAGGGCATGAGCAAAATGTGAAAGGCTTACTGGAAGGCAGGCTGAGATGTGAATTTACAGTGCATCAGCGTCCACCGTAACTGCCTGTATGTGCTCATTCTGCAGAGAACTCACATTCTTGCATTTCTCAGTGAATGGTATTTGCTTTGCCATTACTATGAACAGTGTATATGTTTGCTAATGTGGTAGGTTTAGTGATATATTTGCACTAAAGTTCATCTCAAGGTAACTTGTACTGTATGTGCCACAACCTTAGAGGAAGACTAGTGAAAAGCAATGCTGGCAAGAGCATTGTTTTCCTTCTCCTTTACAGACCACCTAGTGTATTAAAAAGGTCATGGACCCTTGACAGCTCTGTGCAGGCATTAGAAAAGAGAAATGGAGTAGTAAATACTGTATGGAGAAAAAATTAAAATATTGTTCAAGGACACTGTGTGGGTACAGAAAATGTTTAAACAACACAGATTGGTTCATACATGCATGCTGTTCATCATTCATTAATTCATAGAATCATAGACTCAGGGAATCATTTAGGTTGGAAAATGCCTTTAAGATCACAGAGTCCAACCATTAACCTAACACTACCAAGTCCACCGCTAAAACACGTCCCTAAGCACCACATCTACATCTCTTTTAAATACCTCCAGGGATGGTGACTCCACCACTTCCCTGGGCAGCCTGTTCCAATGATAGACAACCCTTTTTGGTGAAGAAATTTTTCCTAATATCCAATCTAAACCTCCCCTGGTGCAACTTGAGGCCATTTCCTCTTCTCCTATCACTTGGGAGGAGAGACCAACACGCACCTGGCTACAATCTCCTTTCAGGTAGGTGTAGAGAGCCATAAGGTCTCCCCTCAGCCTCCTTTTCTCCAGGCTAAACAACCCCAGTTCCCTCAGCCGCTCCTCCTAAGACTTGTGCTCTAGACCCTTCACCGGCTTTGTTGCCCTTCTTTGGACACACTCCAGCACCTCAATGTCTGTCTTGTACTGAGGGGCCCAAAACTGAACACAGTACTTGACGTGCGGCCTCACCAGTGCCGAGTACAGGGGGACAATCACTTCCCTACTCCTGCTGACCACACTGTCTCTGATACAAGCCAGGATGCTTCACAACCACAGAAACCTCTTAAAATACAAGTGGCTGAGGATCAAGTTTATCTATTTATTCATCTCTGTCTAAAATGAAATAATTAACTCTGCAGTCTACTTTCTAGATAGTAAATCTAGACATTAATCATCTTTCAAAGTATATACCAGAAAAAACATGCCTTTAAATTGGGATGTGATTTGAAGAGCAGTGGGTAGGTAGTGTTTTTGTTTAGGTCTAAAACCAAAAAGATCCCCAAACCTAAAGAAATATTCCAATAAACTTTCTTTAAAAAAAAAAAAAAAAAAATTCCTCACCAGCTCTAATTACATCCTTTGTATAATCACGAAGACATCCCAAAACAAAACAAAAAAAACCCCAAGTTAATAATGTTTCCTATTTTAGTTATTCTCGAATGTGGTGTGGAACAGAAAGCCAGAAAATAGGAAGCAGATAAGCAGTAAGAAGCTATTTTGTGGCATGTGGCATTCCTATCAGATGAAGTGAAAAGAATGATATACATGCGTGTAGCTGTGTCATGTCCACCCCTTTATTGGCATGCAGGCTGTATAAGTCACCAAAGGCTGCGGTCTTTCCCATTTCTTATTAGCCTCCATTTAAATCAGCATTCAGCTCTAATTTACAAGCATCTTTCTCTAATAAAGACCATCTTTAAAAGTAAATGGGGTATGTATACAATGTGCAGACCATTGTGGTAAGAAGAGTGGGCAGAAGTTCAGATAACACTGCTCTAGTACATTTGATTTCTATATCATGTTTATGCTTTCTCTCTAAAGTCTTTTCAAGATATATGATTTTAGACTTCCTACATTATATTATTTACTTTTACATAGCAGAAAAGATTGCATGGCTAACTATAAATCTGAAATGCTTTAATTTTTACATTCTTTGCTTTCTAATCCAAAATAACTTTCTTGTAGTATTGAGTTTTGTCTGTTCTTTGTGTCGATCTGCAATAAAACAGATAGACCAGCTAAGCAATCCAGTAACTGTGTATATAAATGTGAAAGCCACAGACACAGGAAACATGCATGATCATCATGAAAGGAGGCACAATTGTTTATAACTAGATGAAAATACATATGGACAAATTTTAGCTCAGAAGAAAAAAAAATATCTTGAAACAAGCTTGTATCAATGGTTGGTAACATACAAACCCATCATTTTATATACTCAGACTCAAATCAGATAAAACACTACTATATAAGCAACAGGCATTATACTTCAGGAGACTGAATAGTTCTTGGGTCATCTAGTCCATTTCTCATCTTTATTAATACATAAATTTCTTGCCTGATAGTCTTTGCCTTCCTGAGTATACATACTATACTACTTTCAAAACACCATCATCCTGTATTTATTTCCTAGTGTGTTTACAAAGGTGACACATCTCTTTTTCTAGTGAACAAGAGATGCCTTGTAAAAGAAACTATTTTTTTTTAGGTGTTCCTCTTTCCCCAAAAGGAAGTACATGATATAAATGACATGTTACTTGTTATTCAAGTTTGTCATCTTTTACAAAAAACAGCAATTACCATCTGAAATGACTAAGAGGAAAAGAGCAAATAAAATGAGGGACAGCACCATAATCTTATTCTTTTACTCAATTAGTGTGCTCCATCTCATCAGAATATACCAAACTTTTAAGAAAATGATTTTTTATTGGATTAGAAAAAATACTTATGGGGAGCATTAAGACAGTGAATGAATTGCAGATAGATGGTCGAACATGACAAAAGCCGGAAATTATCTACTCTGCTTTTGCAGAGTAAGAATCCTTCCTTGATTTTTAATTTTATGGTGTATACAGCTAAAAGGGAGCTAACTCAAAAATTAAAAAAAATTATCTGAAAGTCATTGATTTTTTTAAGTAGAAAATGAGGAACTTGAGCATTGTCAAACCTAGGATACTCCAGATTGCTAAAGACATTTCAAAACCTTGGCAAACTATATCAAGTACTGGGACTACAGAAAGCAGGATAGCGCAAGAGATACCACTACCTTCTTTAGCCTAACTCAATGCAACTACAATCTTCTGGATCTGTATTTGTTTCCATTCTGTAGAAGCTCTATGCAAGGAAAACTGTGATGAGCTTACGGTAAGATCTGGATTCTTAGGTTTATAAACCAGGTGTGCTTCTGAAAACGCAAGCCAGGATTGCCCTTTTAAACCTGGGATCCATAAAATAGCAAATAAGAATGTCGCCTTAGGCATCATGACTTTTGACTTGAGTCTCTTTTCTTGTCAGCCAGAGCCTTTTACAACTGATAGGCAGAAGAAATTAAAAAGATGTAAGACACAGTCCTAGATCAGGTGCTTCTGATTTCTCTTGGACAGCCTAAAAAAAAAAAAGGGTAAACTACCAAAATATTTTGGTTTAGAAGGCTGCACTGCAACACAGAAAATTTTGTAATAAAGCTAACTGTTCCATGATGAAGGTTCAACAGTATACACTGGAAGTAGAAATTTCTAGCTTTTTCAAGTTGCAAAAATCTAGCTGCAGTGAGTGACTTGACAGATTAATGACGTGCAATCACCTTTCAACAAATAAAATAGCCCTAAACAAAAGGTCCATCTGCCTATCTGCTTCATTTATCGAGCCTCTGAGATGACACCATTTGCTCAAGCAGCTCAAGAGGAAGAATAAAATCGGTTTATTAGACAGAAGCCATATACAGTGAATCTGGTATGAACTATATCACACTTCTGCCCTTCCTCCAGAAGGTGCTGATTGAAGGATTTAGATGCACACAATCATTATGCTATTTTTAAAGAAAATTCGAAATAAAATGTGGGCTTCTTTATTAGCTTTTTATTAAGAATGCAATTCAACAGTGTTGGGAGGACCTGGATGAACAGTAAATTAGCTGCAGCCTCCAAGCCCTCGAAGTAGGATATATGTGATATTTCTGCTGACTCTTTCCACTGAGGTAGATCAACCCCAGTAATGAAAAGAACTTTCAAAGACAAGATTGTGAACACCTGACAGCTACAGAAAATGTCCTAAGTGGTTTTTCTTTCGACCAAGTTCCCATGGATTTTGTCTCCAGGAAGGATGGAATAAATCAGTTCCTGCAGAAATATGGATATCTCTAATTTCAAATATTGATTGACTTAAAAAAGATAAAAATTAAACTAAGCCTATTTATTATGCTTTAAAAGATATTGTGACCCAATTGCTTCTTAACAGCTGGGAAGGAAATAGCGTCAGAAAGCTTAGGTGGCATTTAATGGAAAAAAAAGCAAACAACGGAACTGTCAAAATTTTACAAGAAAGCCTTTTTCACCAGGGAGTCCCACCTGTGTTATGCAGACCCAAGAGGTTCAGATGAACTGCAGATAAACATCAGCCTGAACCTAAACACTGGATCTTTTGTTTTACCTTGGCATTATTCTTCACCTTTGCCCCTGAAAAGCTATAGTAAGTCTCAAAATTTGCATTCAAAAGCTATTAACTCCACCATGTGTAGTGAAGGTCAAGTATTACACTCTTCTTATTTGTATCATTACACAAGTGTCTGCTTCGTTAATTCAATAAATTCTATTAACATTTGCTTTGCCTCTATAGCAACACATTCAATTATTAAGGGATTTGTTTACTATTACAGGAATCTTTGTTTCATCTTAGAAAATTGCATTACCTGGAGCACTGAGATAGGCTTTCAATGAAACTAAGACACAGTCTTCTGGGTATACTCATAAAAATGGGATTCGAGTCTTTGGAAAATTTATTCATTATCTTAATGTTTTTAAATCCAGTCCTGATACTAAGAGTTTCAAAGAAAGCTAGTAGATGCTAAGACCAAAAAAAGCAAAAAGTGAGGATTATACACAATATGTGCATGTGAAACTTAAATCACAATAGTTCTTGTCACGAAATATTGCAAACGTAAAAAGTTTACAGGGGAAACTAGGCAAGCTTGTTGAGGACAAACCAATTAGGACTACTAAATACACAGAAACCATGTCAGGAAGTCTCTGGTCTGCAAATGGCTGAAAGCTTACAGGAAGGTTAGAGGCTTATGCATGCCCTTTTTTTACACATTTCCCAAAGCACCTTGCTTTGGCTCTGTCGGAGTCAGGACGGGTCTGACCCAGCATGGCTTTTATTCTGTTCTTGTATCCTTATCTTGTTTTAACACAGCTTTTAGTGCTTTTATCTTTGAGAAACTAACTTGAAAAATAACAATAATTGCTTCCAGCGAATTCAGATCCTGGATCTTTTATGACATCATTCACTTTTGAAAGGTAATAATACTACAGACACACTGCAATTACTTCATATAATATTATCAAAGTTGACAACAGATTTTCAGTAACAGCCTGATCCAAAACCCACTGAGGTCACTGGAAAGACTCCTATTCATTTCAACGGGCTTGGAATCAGACCCTAAGATTCTTTGAATGGGAGCATAATAAAACAGGAAAAAAAAGAGCTGGAAAGGAAAATTCTTCTCATGTTTTTCTCCTTGGCGGTTTAATTTTCTTTGCATTGTCATTTCTCTTTTGCTTGCCATCAATACTAAAATAACACAGTCTGGAGGAAACACCCATATTGTTTACAAGTGAGGTTTTTAGCAATGCTTTTGAAATGGAAAAATACATCATATTGAAAATACATTTTCAATGTAGAATAAGCCACCCATTCTGAGGAAAACTCAGGAAGAAGTCTATTTTCCAGAGGAGGAGGATAATGCAAGAGTCTGTTTCCACCCAAACCAGACCAATACTATAACCACTCGTCACTATTCATCACTTGATTATTGGTGGGTTGCATAATACCCAGACTAATCATAAACTAACCCTAGTTTTAGTTCTGCAGACCATTTATCTGGAACCACTTGTCTTATTTTTGGATTTGTGGAGGGTTTAGATAAAATAACTACCAGATCAAATAACTTCTGGTTTTAGTCTTGCAAACCTGCAACAGCTTCCCAGGTTTTGCATCCCTAACAACCATTTTACCTTGTCCAGTCAGTATTTATTCAGTCCATTTGAGGGCAGAGCCATATGTCTTTGTGAAAAGTATGACTTTATAGAGTTGGCATGCTGTAGACATCATTCTTAGCAGGACCACCATACTTTTGCATCTAAGCTGTCTTAAAGCAGCTATTCAGCAGTAATGTTGCAAGAAAAGACTAACAAGGGAAGCTAGTTGCATAGACACAGATGCTATAATTTTCTCCAGAGCACAGACTATGGCTTTCCCAAATATCTCTGAAGTCCTATGATTCTCTCCCCAATAAGAATATCCATCATGAATTCTGAAGATGAACTTACCCCAACTTATCTCACCTCTGGAAGCCAGTGCTGGGGTTTTTTTTCCACGTATTAAGTCAAAACAAGAATTTCTGATAAAAAAATGATAAAAAGCATGTGGCAGATTTTGACTTGAGCTGCCTACAAACAGATTATTCACATTGCTTTTTTTCTCCAGTGTTCTAGTGTAGGCTTTGCATACTAGTTGCCCAGGACTGAATTAATCAGGAACACAACCCCATGGCTCTTCCTCAGTACTTTAGACTCTTTTCAACACTTGAACACTTTGAACACTTGTTCAAATCCACAGTCCCATCTAAGATCCTCCCAATGGTTACTATGAACATTTTGACTCAAGATTTGGTGAGATTAAACTTCCTGAACATATTCAGCTTCACAAACTGCTCAGAACATTATTTCAGAATTAGTTTCATTGCAGCCAACGCTTCTAATCAATCCCCACCTCTGAAACAAGAAGCTGTTTCATAAGAAGTGCCTATAATACTAATTTTTTTGAGAATAAATTACAGCTCTAATTTGGTAATCTTACATTTGAAATAAAATAATAGATTCTTGAAGGTAAGCAAACTTCTTCCATAAATTTAGCTTGCACATTGTGGAATGAATTCTAAGCATAAATATTTATACGTGTATTCAAGCTGATGAATTATTTTCCTGTGGTCCAAAACCAGCTCAGCTACGCAGAAAGAAGACTGTACTACTGCAGCAATCAGATGTTAAAGATGTGTTTTGAGAGATGCTCCTCATTCTGATAGTATAAACCATTTTAACCACTGGTGCTTTTTTAAAGGCTTGGAAATAACTTTGGCACCCTCAGTTACACTGGTGCCCATGAGTGCTCAAAGTCACTTGGGGATATGGGTCTTCAGTTCCTAAGTAATTTTTGAGTTTGTAAGGACAGAGAATGAGACAGGGCATCTGGAAATTTGAACTAAATCTCTTGCAATAAAAAAATGACTGCTTCTTTCAGTCCTTCCCATACAAGCACTCAGGTTTCAGATCTCCATGATTCCCATCACAAGGTTTTCCCACAATCTCACTGCTGTGTATGGCCAGGGACTTCTCTTTAATTGTCAGCTTAAATGTTCACAAACATTTGTTCTTCTGCTTGCACTGTCCTTTCCCTTATGTATTCCTTTTCCCTCCCAGGTAATTATTCCCCTTGCAGAATTAACAGACAACCCTTTCCAGCCCTTTGTTTTGCTAGGTTAAAAAAGAGCAAACTTCTGTTTCCCACTAATGAAATAGGTTCTCCTTTTACTAGTCATCCTAGTATTTCTTCTCTAGTTTTGTTGCAGTTAGTCTCTCCTAAAGATGTGGAATCAGAATTTTGCAAAATATGCCACACAAGGCCTTAACAGTCACGTGCAAAGAAAGACGTGTACTTCTCTGCATGTCTTGAAAATCTCTCTCCTGATTCTAGGATCAGACTAATTTTTTCATTTTCTTACGTTCAGTTGGCATTTGCTTACAATTAATTAGCATACCAGGCCTTTCTTTTTTCATAAAAAATGCCAGACTGTTCACCACTACTAGCATGCAGGAGATTTTTTTTAATTAGTTTCCCTGTGCCTGATCTTACATTTTCTATGATTGAATTTCATACCACTTCTATCACTCCAGCTTTCAAGGCTACCCCAGTTCTTCCTGAATGATACCCTTGATCTTCCTTTGAGCTTTCCAAAACTAAAACCCATAGGCTGTTCAGAAAAGAAGAAATCTTTTAAAGTGGAACCATCATATATTCTAACCTCAGCACAAAGGATTTACAAAGAATATTTTTGTGGAAAACTTTCCAGCAATATGTTTACAACTTATTATGAACCGATACACATCTTTAACATTTAGTCTCAATTTCCATTTACTCCACTACCACCTGAATGCAAGGTATTTATCTTTCCACAGTCATTCCAGGGATTATTAACAGACTTAGATATTCATGCATAATTGGCTGGATTATAAATCAATATTACTGTAGCTATGGCTGTTTTCACAAAGATATGAAGCTAATCATTTTACATAAAATGCAGTCACTGTACCTGGGAGGAAAAGGCCTGGCTTTCCCAAAGAATGGTCCAATCTGAAAAGCAAACAGAGAATTACCAGCACTGCAACTACCAAGTAACTTAAACTCTGTTGCTAGGAAAAGCATAGGAACATAATTTACATGAGAATTTACAGTAGCATTAAACCTAAACCAAAGCAAGTAAAAACCTGAGACTAGCATGATTTTCTGCATATACTGTCAGCAGTTAAGTTCTTTAGAGGTTTTTTCCTCCCAAATCAAACCATATTATTATTGTTATTTTCGTGAGTGCTAATGTTTTATTTCTTAGACTTCCATGTTGTAAGTAAAACATAGTTCTCCTGTGTCTTATGTAATCTAATAACAAAGACTATACAAACAGAATGACTTCTTAATAACATTTGCAACTATTCCTTGAATCTCATGCAGGCGGATTTAATATCTTTATGTGTTGACACAGTAGATTCCATTCAAAAGGAATTTTTTTTTTTCTTTTAAGGGCCAGAGAAGTTCAGTCTGGTGTCCCAGTCAGCAGTGTTAATTTGTAAAGAGAAAAGCACTTTGTGCTGAAACAGAAGAGAATAGTTTTGTGGCAAAATATTTCAGCTGTGATCCCAAAACTCGCAGAAAGCATGTGCAAGGAAGAATGTGGGAAGGTAAAAGTTCCAAATAGAGAGGGGAGCACAAGTGAACCAGATTTCTCTCAAATGTGGAGAACCATAGAGGAGGAACAGAAAGGTAAATCATTATTTGAATAGTTTTCCTTTTCTAAAAAGAGCACAGAAAATTCTCAATACTATAAACTTCACAGCATGCACCTTAATTTCTTTTAAGTTCACTTGGAGGAGGAGAGGAGGAGGAGAAAGCATAATTGTAACTGGGTCATAAAAAGGGTTAAAAACTCTAAGTTAAATCCTCTAGATATTGTGCTCCCTGTTGTGCTTGCAATTTTGGACAATTACTGTTCATTAAGTACACATCTCTCCTAAAGCCAGCTGGCACCAAAGAAATCAAATATTTCATGAGGTAGACAGGGCCTACCTTCTTTGAAGTTCTTTTATCCGAACCATCATATTGAGGTGTCCTTGTGAGTACTGCTCAATCACATCACGTACGTCATACGGTTTCCGAGCTTGCTGTGAAAGGAATCGTACATGAGATTGAAAGGTAAGCACAGTTTAACCTTGATTTTTATTTCAGACAGGCCTTCATTCTATTTTTGATCTTCCGGAGGTTATTTGCTTGCCATTTTGCAACAGTTGTTGCAATGAATAAAAAAGGGCAGAACAGTAATTTCTTCATGTTACTTCATACCGAGCAAAATATTAGACCTTCACAGTGTATTTAAAAAAACACAAAACAAAGATAATTTATCTAAGACTACCATGTGCGGTATCTCTTGGCTCATTCCAAACCCGTATGTTAATTGTAATGTCAGAGGACTGAACCACCGAGATAGGCCCAATTCATAACACTTGGACCCAGAATCAAATGACTAAAAACTAAAGATGTCTGGTGACAGAAATATTATTGCTTAAGTAATTGGGAGGACAGATGCTTTGCATAAGTCTGAAGACTGCTGCATGTAGATTTTGTTTGCCCTTCTTTGTCTTTAATGATACCTACTAGGTCAGAAAAAAGGTGCAATTCAAATAAATGAAAAAAGGACAGATAAAAAAATGCGAGTGCGCTACAAATCTGCCATCTGCCCAGCTTTATTCCCATTCTAATGAGAATCCAGATGCTTCTCTCAAGCTCTGGTTTCTTGCTGTAAGTACTAAGGCAGAATTTTGAAACAAGTCTAGAGGATTTGCATAAAGTGAAGTGATTATAAAAAATGCAGGCTGATAAAATTTTATCGAGTAAAATAAATGTGTGTGTGTGATGGAATAAACGCAAATTATGTCCTTTTGAAAATACCTGCATTTTCAGAGCCATACCAACCCCTATGGGAAATGTGGGGCAAGATGTCTCCTTTTTGGCCCTGACTCAAGAAAAGAAGAAAAAAAAGAAAGGTAAACTGCAAATCTAGTAATTGGAAATTACTGAAAACAGCTCATTAGTCATCTTGTTGTCTGTTTCCACTCTGTCACAGCTTCAGCCAGAGCCATTAGCATGCACCGCTGCACACATGCATTGAACACCTACAGTATGTGCTGGAGTCATGCTTGGAAGGCAGCCACAGGATCCTAGAAATTTCAAATGAAAGCATGGAACTGGAATGGAAACAAATCCTGTGAAATGAATGGAGAAGCAAAAGCTCTTCATGACAAAATGCCTTCCCTGAGCTCAGCCGTCAGCACTTACCTGCATTATTACTTTCAGAAGAGTTCATGGCTTTGGTAGCGTGTGTGTGTACGTTTGTATGCATTTGTGAGAGGAGATACTTTGCGGGGGAGGGAGGTTTCAGCTTTCAGTTTATCGCTTTTTTTTTTTTTTTTTTGTCCTCCTCAGCTTCACTTTTTGCAGACGCTGACACATCACTATTTCTGGCCAGAAAAGCAGCCTATTGTCTTCGCCCAGAGAAACAGTGCCAGTATCACTCTTTAGATTGAGTAGCGGGGGTGCTTTGAGAGCATTTTGGCTAAATCCTCTGTCCTTTCCTTTGGACACTCTCTATTTAAACATGATTCATGGCGCAGAGCCTAGATGTGCTGGGGATTTTTCCCCACCTCCCTCCCCTCTCCCCCATGGGCTACTATGTGCATAATTAATTCTACTCATTCCCAATGAAATTTCTTTTCTCCCTCAAAAGAAGTCCTCTATCTGTTATCCCTTTTACAGAATCATCAGCTCTGAATCCTATAGTTGCAAAGCACTGTGCGCTGCAGTCTGCCTGAGTCCTCTCTAAAGCATAGTAAAAATATCCTTCCAACTTTCACCATTTTCCTCTCCTCTTTTCCCATAAAGCTTTAGATCTGAGCATCTTATGTCCTGCCAAACTTCGGCACAATCTTTTGTCATGTTTTTATTAGGAAATGCTAGTACAATACAACTTAAGGAGGGAGGTAATGGCCTTATGGGGAGGTTTGGTAAATGCAGAACTTGATGAACGTCTTTAAATTTCATTCTGACCATAATCCCAAATCCTGGCCATATGGGCTCAGCATCCTACATCCAACATTATTAGAGCTCTTAATGCAAAACTCAAAATAGTATCACCTGGCTTTCAACTTCCAAAACCTAATTAGCATGGGGAGTCCTATAAGCTATAATTCACAGTCCCAAGAAAGAAAAAAGTGGAAGATAATTCCTGCTTCTTCTTCCCTATCATGAACACCAATTCGCAGAATCCTTTTCACAGACTGAGCAAGTTCAGTTTTTAAGGTTTGGCATGACTGCTACTGTCTGACAGCTCTAGAATTAGGTCTCTGGGGGTTAGAAATATCCTAATTTTTATCCTAATTTATATACTGATTTTATTTTCTGGGAATGGTCTCTTTAATTTTCTTTCTTCTTCCCTTTTTTTTTTTTTTTTTTTCAAATTTCCCATGGTGTTTACCTCTCTGGTGTATTTACAATATAATCCTGCTCTCCTGTTGTTTGCTGAGTTAAACAAACTGACTTCTCCTAGTCTTCTTTCATAAGATAAGGTCATCTGAAGACACATTTCTGCATAAACTTGGGAAATGTATGTGCTAATCTGTCAGCCCTAATTCAGAGACTTCTGAGTGCTGTGAGCTTATCTCAGACTTCTATACCTTGCAATTAAGTGCTCAGCTTTAATCAGACCTGCCTGAAATTTAGGTTCTTGCTTTATCTTTATATAACCTCTTCAAAAGGATTATGAAAGTTGATTAACTTGCAGTGGACCCTCTTGGACAAAAAAAGCATGAACCTTCAGATGGAAATAGCAGGGCCTTTGAAAATCAGGCCAGAAGTTAATTATTCATTTCCATGGCATCACCAGCGCATGGGTGATGAGAATGATGATATCAGAATCACATTCCAAACAAGTTTTGTCATAATGGGCCTTAGTGAACAGGCTAAATAAGACAGTTTTTTCCAAAGCAGCACATTTACTTTGAGCACTTTGTAACCTGACTGGGAAATTTAACATAAAGACAGCAAATTTCCAGAGGGCAGATGCTCCGCAATTTCATAAAATAAGGCTTCTCTATGATGTCCCATTCTGGGAAAAAAAATTGGAAATGTGGGCCACAAATGTGAAAGCCACTTTACACAGCTTAGTGCTCATCAGTAAGATCTGCTGATCTGTAAGGCACACATAGCACACAATTAGTTGAACATTTTCTAACCAGTCGTTAGATGATCAGTGTAGACAGTAACAGTATTTTAGCAGACACTCCAACAATCTTTTCTTCCCTTCTTCTAGTAGATGAGTAAGTAGTTTATATATTGGTCAGTATAGTAAAGACAACAAAGAAACAAACAAAAAGAGCCCCAGCAAAAGAGAGAAGTGAAAAATAACTATGCTGACTCCACAAATTCAGAAGGTTTCCATATCGTACTATACCCATGGATAGTTAACAGTTTTGCTCACACTGTGAAAAAATCCACACAGGTTAGTATGAGGCCGAAAGCCTAAACAGTACCTTTGACTTATTACAACTGCATGCACAAAGACAAGTTCACTCCCAGAGCACTTTCAATGTTATATACTTAAGCCTACAAATTGTACTAGTGGTTAATGGTGCTGCTTACCTGAAATTTTCTTCTGGCTACAAAATACTGCATTCTCCTGATGACTTTTACAGCTGTTCGATGTGCTTCAGTTAATCTGCCAAGACAGACAAACACAGACATGCACCAGTTGTGGAAAAAAAAAAACAAAGTAGGAACAATATCTCAATGGAAGATGTTGACTCTAAGCACCAAAATGTACAAATATGTTTTATGTCTGCAATGTAAAATTGTAGCATAACGCACTGTGCGCGCATGTATATTTTGTTCTGTTGCTTTATCCTCTTGTATATTGTGGTTCTAAGTATGAAAAACTGGTAATTGAGACAATGAAAGCAGGTGTACAAAGATAATACGTGTGGAGGGGTTTAGATAGGATTACTGTCAATGCATACAATTGGCATCAGTTTGAAGAATGTTAAATGTTTTTAGAACCATGACTGCATTCCTTATTTTGCATTTATTGAGTGTTTGCCCATGAGCTCTAGTGCACCAAAATTAAGTCCTTTAAAAAGTTTAAAAAGAAAAATTGAAACAGCACATCTAAAAAAAATTTTTAAATTAACACAACACACCCTCTTGGCACACGTGTGTGTGTGTGTGCATGTGGTTGTCTGTATTGGTATTCAAACACAGAACTGGGCATATTATAACTTAACAATATCACTTCACCCAGAGGATACTGTATTTGCAGAACATTCATTCTGCCCCTTGGCTGGCAATTAATTACCACACCCTCTTATTTACAGTGAACTTTGGAGGGGTAGAGAGGAAGCAGGAAAATGGTAATTATAAGAGCAATTATTTTATTTAAGGACTGACTCCTTCCCCATAGACTTCTCCATTCATTCAAAATGAGTGAAATAAAGAAAACAAAATTTTCCTTCCAAGGACACAGCACTGTGAGGAAGTCTATGTTCTATACAGACATCATCTTTGACATGAGATGATAACCCTAGGAAAGCTTGCCAGCAAGTTTCTCAAATCTCCTGAAAACACAGTCTGCCACCTCTTCCCAGTGCATCTGACCAGGGAAAAGGAAGTATGGGCTAGGCCACCTACTTGGGTGCCACAGTTTAGGGATAAAGTCTTTAAAAAGTGGAAAGATTACAGCGTATTATTTCATAGAGAAGTAAATAAAAGCTAAACAAACAGGGACTGTATGTAAGAACTAGCATTGTTTTTCATTTTTATAATTTCTCTTTGCTAAAATTAGTGCATCTGATGGGGTGAGATAACATAGCCACAGGAACAGGGTTTTTAAAATAAGCTTTCAGTAGCTTTTTCTTCCTCTTTCCATTTCAAGCCCCAGTTTAATATTAGATACATGCACAAATATGTGGAAACTCAGGTGTCTATACTACATATATCCTCACACTTCATATATCTATGTATATTCACGCACATATCCATATATGTACATGCAAAGAATGGAAGACAATAGAGGGTGAGCAGATTCAAGAACTTCTTGTATACCATCAACAGTATTGCTAAGTGCAAATCTTTGCATTTGTGTAAGCCCATCAAAGGGATTTCAGAAGTGCCACTGACGGCCTACCAGCAGTTTAGCCTACAGGACCTTTATTATGGCGAAAGAAAAGCTCTCAGCTTGACACTCAGGGCCCCCACTGAGCTCCTGTGGCCAGTGACTAGAATGGAGACAGCATTCTGCTTGTGAATGGCACATATTTGATAGAGAAATCTTTGTCAGCCTGTACAAGTTATATATATATATATATTTTTAGAACCAGAAAAGAATAACAATTTAAGGTTTTGGTTTTATCCTATTTTCTTTGTGTATCAGTTAAGACAAAATCGTGAAATTATCCCCTAGCTCTAAATGATGTGAGACTTCATAGATATACTTCAGAGTTTTGGGGTTTTTTTTTAGGGTAATCCATAAGAAATGGTTCATGCATTGTTTAAACAGCCTCAAATAGATAAGCTTGAAGAAGTCAGAGATGGAAACAAACCAAGGCAGTAATTTCCTCTTAATTCCCCTCCTTCAGCAGAAAGCAGGGCTACAGAGATTTCTCTGATGTGTTATCAAGTTTAAGTGTCCAAAACCATGAGGCTGACTCTTGGAACCTGATGCACAGTTGAACAGGTCTCATTTTTAGAGAGAAAAGTTATTTATTTGTGAAATACAGTGAAGAAAATCACTTGACTATAATTCAATCGCACTTGATATTGGTCTGTTCTAACTGGCAAAATTTGCACCAATCTCATTGGGAGCAAATTTTGAAAAAGGAGTATGTTACTGTTCAGATTTAATGGTCATTAGTATTAAACTGAGGGACAAATACATGAAACCTGGCTTTAATGGAAAAAAGACAGTGTGAAAAGGTGCAAATCCATAGACTGAGATATGTGCTTGTGTTATCTTAATTGCCTCAATAAATCCATAAAGAGCATAGCAGCTCTAGATGACAGAGAGCAGCTCTAGATGAGTTAAACTCCCTGCTCTGTAGAGTAAGCAGAGCATTCTGTATAGTAAGCAGAGGAGGATTCCTGATGGGGGGTTGTGGCAGTGTGGCTGTGATCTTAAACATTTTTGGAGATTTTAGCTGATTTTCATCGTTTCCTAGCACTGATGTCCAGAATGGATAATTACACCTATTATTGGCCCGGTTACATTTATCCCTGTATTTGGCCCAATACATTTACTCTGCTAATTCTTATACTTTAGCCCAAAAACTTGGATTGGGCAAAACCTTTCAGCCTGGAGGGTATCAGCCTGTTACATGCCAGAAGCACACAACAGGAAAGAACAAAAGGCCGGAGGTGCTTTAGGTCATGCTTTATAGAATGCTCAATAGAAATACAATACTGCTTTCAGTGAATCTCCTAGATATTTTGAGATATGCAACTCATGATACAACAACCCAGGGGGAGCTGTGGTGGACACCATACTTGCACACCCTTTCCACATGGCATTTTCTACTGACAGAAGACAGAAAGGGACAGATCTTCACAGGTATCATGGTCCCAACTCCCATGGAGGTAAAGATTTAACTACCCTCATAGCTCTAGCTCCCAAATTAAACCAGTAGGACTCGAGCACTTACTCTAAGTAGGAATATGGGTGGGTGGTTTATCACACCTCCACCCCTATGAAAGCAGCCAAGCTCTCCTGCCTCTGTGCAGCAGAGGGCAGTGGCACACACACACACACGGAGATGCTCTCCAGTACATTAAAACATTATTTAAATTGTTTAAAAGCTTCACCCATGAAACCAAGCATAAATCTAGACTTTGTAAGGATGGGGCCCATGCTGACGTGAGTGTTACTATTGGGTGGGTTGGTTTTTGTGTATGTTTTGCTCAAAAGAATATGATTAGAGTTTCACTGACAGACAATGGCATACTTTTCCATCTTTTAACCTAAACAACAGGTAAGAAGGTTTTGTTAAAGCCTTTCCCCAAAAGACTGTAAAGGAGAACAAAATGACATTTGAACAGAAGTGATCAGAGTTTTGGAAAGTTATGAGCACATAAAAAAATTAATAATGGAAGCTTGTAATATCTGTAACTATAATAGATACCATGACATGTCTACTGAAATAACATATATTTGGATCCATAAATTATATTGACATCATCTATAACTATGTCTTCAAGTAGGACCCAAACCTTGGACCCGTTTGCAAAACAGCATGTGTTCCTTACCTCTCTGTTAACTGCTTGCTCAGCAGGATGCTCAATTTTAAAAGCAGTCAAACCTATCCTTAATTACAACGACTCTTTCCTAGTTTGACTTATGGACTCCTGGGCTGTCACATCACTGTGGTAAGGCAGGGAAAAGGGGGAACGTATGTTAACAAGCAGTTCCCACCCTGATCCGATGTTGAGTAACCCTCCAGCAACTGTTCTAGTGGATGAGGGGGAAAGGGGCCCCTCTTTGCTGGCTGACTTGACCTTCCCCTTTGCAGGTTTTGAGCATGCCTATGTGGCTGCAGAGGTTGGCGGGACAGCTGCGTGCCAAGGAGGCATTGCAGCCCCAGGTTTGGTCCTCTGCTTGTGGCTCAGAGCGCACCGTGAAAAGTCACTGCTTTTAGCTTAAAACACTTGGATGCGTTCAAGACTTTTTTTTTTTTAACTGCAGAAAGGCAGTAGCCTAAGCCAATGAAGCCAAACATTTTCAGTTGAAAATAATTGAACCAGAAGAGAAAAGAGAGATGATCAAATCCAAAGCAGCTCTGGAAATTATCCCCAGGGATGTTTTTTCTTTTATTTTTATATATCACTCTGTTTGTTAAAAGCTTGTGTTGGCCAGTTCAGACCTACTTTTTTTCTTCTTCTTTTGTATGGAGTCCGATAACTTTCAGCTTAATGTGCTTTGGAACAGCCAGGGAATATTTTAAGTGAAAAACAGTTATGGAAATGGACCCTAAACCCCAGCAAAGTTTGAAATATTCCAGGCCATGCAGAGACACAGCTCAAGTCTCCAAACAAGTCTGTTACCACTGTGATGCACCTTTCAGTCCAGAAGCATTTTTTAATCATTAGAGTTCACTTCAGTGTAGGGACAAGGGGAATGACTTTATTCAGGCTGTGCTGCAGGATGGCTCCAGATAGTGGAACGTGCATTCCATTCCAGGCTGGTTTTCCTGCCGTTTATTCAGGTGTCGTGAATTAGAAGAGTTATTCAGTGTAACGTAACTACTTTGATCATGAGCTGTGGAAAATAAAGGCCACTTCAGCAAGGTCAATTATAGCTCTCTGTCCCAATTTGAAAAACTGGTTTGAGGATAAATGCTTACAGTACTTGGATTACTGCTGGGCTTCATTCATTTGTTACATTTTGATTGCTTAGTAGGAAAACACACATAAAGTCACACTAACTCTAGTTTAATACTGGTCATTGGATAATGTTGTAACTCCTGCCCAGAGTAACATACAGCATCATCTATTCTGGAGTGTTGTTCACTTGACATTCGTTTCTAAGCCAGCACAAACAGTGACCAGGTCAGTGATGGCAACTGAAATGTAAAGAAGTTATTTGAGAAGCTCAGCCCTCCATCTGCCTTTTTGTTTTCACATCACATTTGATTAAGAGTATTCACTTTCCGTCTCTGTTTCTGGGAAAGAACTTTGATTCTCAGTCATAACTTTAATTTTTCTCATGTACAATTATCTCAAATGGGCTGATATTAGGTAAAATATAAAGTAAGCCTTATTTGCACTGAAAGCATTACCAGAATCAATAAAAAACAATAAATGTTGGCATCACAGGGTACTTTTTGTATCCAGATGCATGTAGCACAGGCCATTGACTTTCAGAGGAGAGATTTTTCATTAAACTTCAGATTCTCACTGTTACTGAAGGGCAATATTTAGCACAGATAAATATCACCTATATTCAAATGTAGCTACACTGTCTAATTATCCCGTCATATGGATAACACGCACCAATAAGTTCTTGGGGGACAAGAAGGGTGGGAAAACAGAAATAATAAAACACATGAAATTAGAGAGTTTATTACAGACAGGCACAGCAGTTAGTCCATATGCAGTCACACACACTACGTGGACCTCCTGTTGATGGAGAGCGGTGGTGGAGAGAGGTGATGATTCTCATCACAAGAACCATAAATAAAAGAAGCTTATATAATGTGTTTTAAATACCGAGGGAAGTTACAATGTCCAAATGAAAAAAAAATAAAAATCTTCCTACCAATAAAAGAAAATAAAATTAGTGTTGCCTTCAGCTAAACAAAGCCAGACAAAATGCCTCGAGCCTTTTAAACGGCTCAAGTTAAGAGAAGGTTGCAGCTTGGATCTGACGTGCAAACACCTGGAAATGTCAGGCGATGATTCTGATGCCAGAGCTCACCCATAGCCAGGAGCAGCAGAGAAGTACAACATAAATATAACAGAAGAGGTTTCCAGTCTTGTAACATTTCATCAAAGCCTTGTGAAGAACAGATGCTTCTGGAGAATTTCCACCACTTACATGATGGAAATTTTATAAGATGTCATTTGCACTGAAACCTGAGAGAAAATTTCAGAAAATGTTGGCACAACTTCATTTTCCCTTTTATTCCTAATCACAATCGCACCTCAAACCCACCGCATCTCTATTCTAACCATATCCTTATCTGAACCTTTTCTTTTCAAGCCCATGTTTGGCTTATAACTATAAATAAATTAGGATTGGCTTCTCTCAAAACAGAGCAGCCCGGAGGCCTATTTGGCTTCACCAATCTCTGCTGACAGCCTCAATTTATGAAGGAATGCTGCAGATTCTGCAAATCCCCCCTCAGCAGGTACAGTCGCAGGCAAAGCAGAAAAGAGTAGAGAATAGACATGTTCGTGGGGGGCTGCATTCTGGCATCTGGTTACGTTGCTGAAGATTTTGTGGCATTTGCTATCTCCATCCATCCATCCATCACCATATGCACTGCTGCCTCTCTGAATTCATTCCAGAATGCAAGTGCCTCTACTTTGACTTGCCTCTCTAACCTGACCTTCCCTGAAGTGAATGAGAAAGAAAGCAAATTTCCTACAGTAGTCCTCCTAGGGTTTGGGGCAGGGAAGACAGATAGTGCAGGGACAGAGGAACAGCTCTGAGGAGAAACACTGTTAGAAGAGGAAGAACTAAGACATCTTTTACAGGGAGCAACTGGCAATACAATATATTGGCAGAGGAAACACCATTGGGAGAAGCAGGAGGGCAGGGTGTTTTCTTGATGTTGTCTATGAACAAAATTAAAAGGAAGTAGAAATCTCCTGAGAATAATCAGAGGTAGATGTAACCTGCTCACTGAATGGGATTTAATGAGGAAGAAAACCCCTTGAACTTTGTTTTTCTCAACCCTAGACAGTTGGAGTTTTCAGTTACAAGTTTGTTCTGTAGTATTACAAAGTGGGTTTATTGAGAAAGTGGGAGAAAAGCTCTGTGTTAGTCCCTTGCTAATTAAAATGCATAATTAAAATGAGTAATTAAGCTTACTACAGAATGCTCTTGTGTCTGGGAGCCCAACTGCCCTTGGACAACAATTCATCTGCTGAACTGTCTCTGAGAACTAAAGTAACCATTGGATATTTTGGTTACATCTTTCCTCTATGTTTTGTTGGCAGCAAAATAAAAGTGCCTGGTCTCTTTTCTGCCATTTTATTTCTTCCATTCTTCCTGCGGTGTCAGAACAAACAAGATGATGTCATAGGGATGTCTTTTCAGCGTGGAAATCCAAACACAGAAAGATTTCCCCCCCCCCCCCCCCCCGTGCAAACAGCTTCTAGAAATTGCCACAATAACTTCCTGTATTAGTGCTGTATCATGACTACTTCTGGTCCCAGGATAGGTGAAATGCTCTTGTCTCAGCGCCAGTTCTCATTTGCTTAGAAAACAGATCCTAGCCACAACCACCTTCTTGGGAGGTGGACAAACGCCAACAGACAATGACACATTTTTATTCCACATATTACAACAGTCGCTGATCCTAGCAGATAAAGGTATTTTTTCACTTCTTAAGACTTGGTCTTCATCAATTCTCCTTTTAAAAAAATGCCAAGAGAGCTGAATGCCTAGCTAGTAAAAGGCACCAGAGAAACAGCCATCACCAAGCCCAAACAACCTCCCAGCAGAGGAAACGCCTTTCTGGAATCTGAATAGCGTTCACAGAGGTGCAGGGGGAAAGGGAACGATACAGCCTTATTTGATGGGCTTTGGTTTGCTCACTTTAAAAAATGCCACAACCCAATTTAATGATCTTTAAGACTTAATTTTCCTCTTCACTGTATTCAGCATTTGCGGGAACAACGTGGTGTTGTTAATATACACCAATGACTGAGGGCTGTATTTATGCCTCAATGATTTTCTGTCATGAGAATATAATGCCTGGCAAAGACTGATTCTCTGAAATACCAGTTTGTTTGGGGTCATTAATCTTAATTCCTATCTTGCCTGAATAGGAACTGGATAACAGTCAAGTCAGGGAATAGTTCTGAGAATTAAAACTTCAATGGCTTTTGGGCTGCCCAAGGCTTTGCATTTCTTTTAAAAAATAAGTAATTAATTAATCTGCACCAAGTACTAGGGAGAGACCCTGTGGAATTGAGCAAAATGCTTCTTGTGGTTTTAAAAAACAAAAAAACAGTGGCTTTTGGCAGGATCTTTCCTTAGTAGCTCTTGTGATTTAGTAGTTACAGCAGGGGCTATGGAAACACAACTCCTGGGTTCTTGAACTGATTGATTTAACTGGCCACTGTCTCTCTGGGTGATCTTGTGCAAGTCCTTTTACCTGGCTATGCTCTATTTTATATGTCTATAAAGTAAGTGTAAAACCTAAGTCATGGAGGTGCCATGAGGCTTCCTTCACTAAGGATTTTAAGGCAATTAGCAGTCCCAAATGAAGACGTATGTTATTTATAGAATGACTCAGCAGAAAAAAAAAAGCAGTGACAATATGTTTTTCCCATAATGATGATAAGAATAAAGGGAGACTGATCTGCAGGCTCAGGGTAAACCGCCATGCCACTGTCCCCAAAGCAGAGGCTATTTTCCAAAGCATTCTCCCCTCTCCACCTTCACGACCTCTGCTCCTCCTCTCCCGAGCACCTGAGCAATCTGTTTGGGAATTAGCTCCCTGTTCACCAGATACTCAGCAATGCAAGACATCCACAGCATCTGAAGCCAAACAGGACCATTAGATCATGAACGTGACCTGCTCAACAGTGCAGGGGATTGCATTTCACACAGCTGCCCTTGCCCTGAGCCAAAAACCTTGTGAAGGACTAAAGTAACTTTCCAGAAAGGCATCTGGCCTTGATATAAAGACCTTTATATACTGTTAAAAAGTGCCTTATTTTTTATTTAAATTTGTCAGCATTCAGCTTCTATGCTCCTCTCTCCAACTGGAGTAGCAGCAATTTTAGCCTTTTCCAGCCCTATCTTTCTCCCAGGGACCTTGAGCGGTGCCAGATGCAATGCCTCTGGCCTGGCGGGGAGACCAGGCTCTGGTGCAGGGAAGAGAGAGTACTGCTCTCTGGGGAACTGCAAGGAGAGACTCAAATCCTGAAACGTTTTTATCATTAATTTTTCTGCCTGTGGTTAAAAAGACATTCTGTGAGTAATTATAGAAATTCGTAATGGAAATGCTTAGACTGGCAGGAATGGAGAATGAATGGGAAGGTCTGCGCATGGAAGCGTCAGAAAGGGAAAAACAGCACAAAAAGCCCAGTGAGAATGGCAGGTGTTGTGGGGCCTAGACCATCAACATCACAGCACATTTATGAGCAGCTTTTGAAGAAACCCAATTCAGGAACGCAAGGGAACAGGTACTGCCTCCGCCTAGACATAAAAAGGACTCCAGCCACTAAGAGATGATGGTGGGAAAATAGAGAACAGGGCTGACATCTTAAGACACCCTAGTAAGGAGACAGAGAACAGAGAATAAATCCTAATGTTTTCCAGAGGTGGGAGGGCACGGAGAGATAAAAGAACGTGATCACTGTCAGCTCCCAAAGGCAAAAAGGGTTCATTGTCACCTGGTTGCCATCCTGAGGAGATCCCACAGGCACGATGAAGACTCCGCAGAGCATTACTTGGCCCTCTGCGCAATTGCAAGGAGTGCTGAGCAGCCCACCTGGCTGCATGCAGCTGGGCTACAGGCACGGTGGACAGACTGCTTGGGTACGCACATCTTTGTACGTGTGAGTACGTGATTATGACGGCATGAATCACTGAAACTAGCCATTTTAAAATAAATTCACCTTGCACTCCCCTAATGCCTTGTAACAAGTTTTGGTACACAACAACCAGTTCATACCAGCAGAAAAGATTCCTGAAAGCTAGCTCTAAAATTGACTTACTATCTGATCACCTTCAAATTTGCCTTTCAAAGGTCTTGTCAAAACCACATATATTCTCACAATGGCCTTGCAAACTCCCATTACCAAGTCATGGCCCACTTTTGAGCTACAACATCAGTTTCTACAAACCCATGTGCCAATAAAAGAATATTGCTTTGCCGTTAGAGGAATTGGCATTTCAAAACCAGAAAAAAAATCATCATCTTCCTTTTTAAAAAAATTTAATGTCTATAAACTGTTTTGCAGACAACAGTGATCGTACTCACAGAACCTCAGAGGGAACTTTGTGTGGCCACAGATACTTATTATTTTTCCACCCTGTATTTCATGCAAGAACATGCATAAAAATCTTACAGGCCTCACTTGCCTAATACTGCAAATATGCAGTGCTTATCAATAGTTTACTACAGAAAGAAATATCTTGCTAAAAGCTGCAAGCATCACTTGTGCAAAACTATCACTGAAACCAGAAGTTTTGCTGAGCTACTCATTTCAAAACATCTCACAGGCTCGTTGAGAAACTACTTGCTGTTCAAAAATTGTGCATTTTTTCTTTACCTTCAGGAAAAGATGCTATCTCTCGGCATTTTTTTTTCTGTCAGACCTTTAGCTCAGCCAGTGGATGAACTGAAGGAAAGTGTTCATATACCAATTGCTCATGACTTACTATTAAAGAACAGGAAAAAATTCTTTTTTTCAGAGTAAGTGAGGAAATCTGTGTCTTCATGGTCTGGGGAATTCTGATTTTCCTGTCTTTGTTTCCACCCTAACTCACAGGAAAAATATTTTAAAAGTCATTATGTAACAAAAGATTTTGAAAGCATTTGAGCATGAAATGATAATAAGTTTCATTTTGTCCCATTTTAATACACATTTGTTTCCAAAAAGGAAATATTTTATAGTCTTCTAAAATTAATGCATTTTATCTGGTCTATGCCCTTTCTCCTCACAGTAACTGGGACTCTACCCTGAAGACATACACTCCACGCTGCATCAGCTGGTGCAGAATGAAGACCACATGCCTTAGAGAAGATGTAAACTGGTTTACAGGATACTATTAAAGAATGGCACATCCATGCTATGAATCCTATGATCCATACTGGGCAGGTCCGGTTCAAATATTGGTACAGACTTTAACAATTTTCCACTAATCACAGTGTTCTGAACTGTGCCTGCATCAAGTGAATTTTGTTTTAACACCTTCTGTTATAAAATCAAATTAATAAAACTCCCTCTCCCCCTCCAAGTTTTCTCATGGAAAAACTCCATTTAAATTTTTTTTTTTCCACTTGAAAGGTCATCAGCTCTGTGTTCACTGAAAGTTATTAGCAAATGAAGACCTGCTAGAAGCAAAAGATATCCACATAGTGCTGAGTACATACGAGGTGATGTAATTACCAGGATAATAGCTATTAGTATCAGTGCTTCAAAGTCTCAGCCTTTTGGGTTTTGATTTTTTTGTGTGTGTGTGTTTTGTTTGGGTTTTTTTAATTGGGCCTTGAGGATGCCAGTACTGCAATCAAAAGTGTTTCTAAATAATTATGCACTCATTTAGGTGGCTAACCACCTGAATTGCTGTAATTAAAACACTTAATACAAGCAATTAATTATGTCAGCAATGCTGAAGGCTGTTTTTAAGATCTAGATACAGAAATATGTTCAAACAAAAACCTCCCCAAAACCAAAGGGATCTTTATTTCATTTGACACATTTCCACTGATTGTTCTCTGACAACAATCTGAGAACTCCTCTTGGAAGTGTTGTGTAAGAATGGAATAAAAACTGGGAACAATGCTATCAAGACTCCCACTGAAGTGGATTTTATTTTTTTTTATCCAAGGAACAGACATATGATGTTGCCTCAAATTAGCTTTATCTTGTTCTTGAGCAATTAGCTTTATTCTGGATTTGAAGGAACTTACTGCAGGTGAGGCAGCAGCTCACGTATTCATGTAGTCAAGCCCAAAATTTCAGTGATCAGAAATGTGAAATAGGGCATGACCATCTGTCCATTTGAAGCTGAAATAAGGACGGACATGTTTCTTCCTTTCTGATATACTTCTGTTATACAGAAGTTTCCCAGTATTCTCCCATCCTCCAACAAGTCCTCACAATATTGAACTGTTTTGATAATGAATTACAGGCTTTGTTTTTCTAAAAGTTCATAAACCTATAAACTTCAACTCCATTTCAAAGGAGCTTGACACAATTTATCTTTTTGCTTGGAAATTATGCAAAAAGAAATTATGTAAAATCTGAGGTTTGGCGTGGATTCGAAGCAAAACCACTTGAAACACTGCAATTTAAAGTGCATTTACTTTGACAATTTCAGTTTGCCCAAACCTGAAACTCAAAGCAAACCTCAGGGCAAAAATGTAAACCAGAACAGATAGAAATCAACAAACGTTTACACAACACTCCATGAATCAAAGATACCTAACTTCACATGACATGAAGCAGAGCCTGGCAAACCAGGAATCGGACAGGAACATTTTTTGAACACAATCTGCTTCATTCACATTTAACAAAACAACAGTTCATCTCTCATCCTACTAGCCTTCTCAACCATGAAGCCCCACTAATCTCAAGTTTTAAGTCCCCCTCCCCTTCTTAAAATTCATATTATCATCACTTCAATCTTTCCCTGACTCAAATTTTCAAGCTTCATGTGGTGAGAACTATAGGGGAAATAAAGCCATTTTATACTACCCAAAAAAATCTCTAAATTTGTTCTCAGTAGAATAATCACATGCATCTAACAACTTGGTAACCAGTTGAGTCTGAGTGATAGCTGATAATTCCCCTGAATTGTATAGTGTCACAAGTGATAATCAACTTAACTTGATACTATCACTTATCTGAAGCAAAATACCTTTCTTCAAGGGAACGGATCCAGGCAAATAGTTCATAAATACCAGGGTGGTTTTTTTTCTTCTTTTTTTTTATGTGGCAATTTTTGGTCAGTGATGAAGAGTTTCAAGCACAGAGTCTTTAAAACAGCTCTTTCTCTGTTACAGAGAGAGTGCTTGTCTCACCAGCAAATTGGGGGAAATGTTCAGTTTGACCCACAGCACAATACAGTCTACGCTATTCCTGGCTACCAAAACTGGCCATACGCATCTCAAGACGATACACTCCTCAGGCCTCAACTTGTACAGACTATGCAGAGTGCTACGGGCAGAATAAAGAACTAATTTTTAGTATTCTCAAAGATTAATGGGTGTGGTGGGTTGACCCTGGCTGAGGGCCAGGTGCCCACCAGAGCCGCTCTATCACTCCCCTCTTTCATTAGACAGGGGAGAAAAGGTACAATGAAAAAAAACTTACGGGTCGAGATAAAGACAGGGAGAGATCATTCTCTAATTATCATCACGAGCAAAACAGACTGAACTTAGAGAGGGAATTCATCTTATTTATTACTCAGCAAAACAGAGGAGAGGAATGAGAAATAAAACCAAATCTTAAAACACCTCCCCCCACCCCTCCCATCTTCCCGGGCTCAACTTCACTCCCGGCTTCAACCTCCGCCCCCCCCCGCAGCGGCACAGGGGGACGGGGAATGGGGGTTACGGTCAGTTCATCACACCTTGTTTCTGCCGCTTCCTCATGCTCAGGGGGAGGACTCCTCTCATCGTTCCCCTGCTCCAACGTGGAGTCCCTCTCACGGGAGACAGTCCTGCACGAACTTCTCCAACGTGAGTCTCCTCCACGGGGTGCAGACCTTCAGGAGCAGACTGCTCCAGCGTGGGTCCCCCTCGGGGTCACAAGTCCTGCCAGCAAACCTGCTCTGGCATGGGCTCCTCTCTCCACGGACCCACAGGTCCTGCCAGGATCTTGCTCCAGCATGGGCTTCCCACGGGCCACAGCCTCCTTCAGGTGTCTCCACCTGCTCCGGCGTGGGGTCCTCCACAGGCTGCAGGTGGAATCTCTACACCCCCTCATCCTCCCTCCATGGGCTGCAGGGGGACAGCCTGCTTCACCATGGTCTTCACCACGAGCTGCAGGGGGATCTTGCTCCGGCGCCTGGAGCACCTCCTCCCCCTGCTTCTGCACTGACCTTGGTGTCTGCAGATGTTCTTACATCTTCTCACTCCTCTCTCTGGCTGCAAAAGCACCCTCTAACTGTTTTTCTCTTTCTTAAATATGTTATCACAGAGGCGCTGATTGGCTTGGCCTTGGCCAGCGGCGGGTCCATCTTGGAGCTGGCTGGCATTGGCTCTATCAGACACAGGGAAAGCTTCTAGCAGCTTCTCACAGAAGCCACCCCTGCAGCGCCCCCCGCTACCAAAACCTTGCCATGCAAACCCAACACATTGGGACATAAGAAAATAGCCCTTCAAACCCAGCATCCATACATATTTGTATGTTAGAATATGTTTATGCTACATCTGTTATTGGCTCCTATGCATTCCATTCTTACTCTTAAAACAATATGAGCAATATTCTGCTCAGGATTTCTATTAGAATTGAATTACATACTTTCAATGCATCATGGATTTTATAAAGTAACATAGGCGAGCACACAATTATTTGCAAATTCAGAATGTAAAGAACTGGGATATAGCAGGGAAAATATTCACAGAACTGTGAAAGATGATTTTTATCTAACAAACCAGCTCATAAAATACCCATCCATCTAGGATTTGTTTAATGTCCTTCTTTAGATCTCTTATGTCTAACACCTTCCTCTTTCTCCTACTCTTCCTCACTTATGGAGAAGAGAGCCTTGGCACCTGAGGCTCTGCCATTCTCTTCTCAGCTTGGCTTGCCCCACTTTGCACGGAATAACTAAATATTCACCACGTGAAAGAACGTAAACAACTCTCCAGCCTCATGGTTATGGCATTCCCTGGCTTAATGGGATGGGAGAAGGCTGTTTAAGTCTCTGGCTCTGTGGGTGTTTCCTTTCGGACTGGAAGAACATGAACGGGACGCTGGGTCTTCGCCTTCAAACCCAGAAGATTCTGTGCTGTGGTGGTGGGGCATGCTTCTGGGGAACACCACACTCAGATCCCTTCAAACTGAGGAAAGAATTGAACCTAAGCCTCACACAATGTGGATCCATCATGATATTAAGTGACAGAAGGACACCTTCTTTACTAGGAGCTTCATAATCCTAATCCTCTGCTATTTTTGCATGTCTGCAGGAGAAAAAGGTTTCTTTTTGAGTCAAATAAAGAATTTAATCCAACAGAAACCACATTTTTAGTTTTGTGAAAAAATTGAAAAAATGTTCATTTTTATTCAAACCAAACAGAATATTTTTTCAAATATTTGAATCAGAAGCTGCAATGGGAAAAAAATAAATCAATTTTCAGCTGAGCTCTGGTGGACATATGAAGTTAAGGAGTACCACCAACACCAGTTTCTACTAAGCAAATGCTAATTAACCATTAATCTAAATTATGTGATAAATTGTCTGTGCCAGTCTTTAAATCAAGACTGCAGCATCCTGTTGAAGAATGTATTCCTGCCTGATCAGAGTGCAGCTCCGGTTTATGTTACATAAAGACCTAAGATAGTCTAAGAAAATAAAATACATTCAAAACTGAGCTTATGAACACTGTGGAAATGCTTCCTTCTGGCTTAGATGCTCTGAAGGAATTCACGTCTGTCTGACATGATGGAAGTTTTCAGAAATGGAAGTTTTCAGAAAGCTGCAGTGAAGATGTTATTTCCGTCCAAAGCAAATCCCATCAACTTGTGTTTCTATATGAGGCATCCTGGGGACACAGCTATTATGGACTATGGAGACTCTTGAAAACTCTTTTTGCATTTCCATGGCACTGAAAATGCAGAGGAAGTTTTAAAAAAATATAGTATCTCTGCATATTGTTTTTCAAATATGTCAGGTCACACTGTGGAACTGCGGTTTTCCGTTCCTGGCAGCCATAGCATTAAACCCTGAAAGTGTTATGTACCTACACATCTCTCCTACACCTTCAAAAATAGCTATTTAATGGAAGTACCTAGAGAAGGAGGAACTACCTAACTTTCCAAATGACTGATGAGAAATACCTGCATAGGCTAATATCTGATCAGAATTAATGAAGGGTTTGATTCTACAAACCCACATCTAAGTAATTCTGTACATGAGTTATTTCACTGAGCTACATGGGCTGCAGACAGGTATCGAGCTATGTTTAAGTTTTGCAAAATGGTACCCTGCTTATGCAATTAAAAGTGGTGCTAAGGGAATGTTCTTTAATTATTTATCCTCATTAATTTTGCATGTCTGCAAAGTGGGACAAATATTGTCAACAACATATGCTGTCAGCAACGCATACTGCTCTGTCACGCCTCAGCTGCCGAACACAGATAGAACTGATTCTGTACCTGAGTAAGGACTGCAGAATATCTCAAGCAGTCACAGGCAGCTGGCATCATCCTACAGGATTCTAACTGCTCCACATGATCAGCTATAACTTGCTGATCTATATTACATATATTCATTTTATTCACAAGAAAACTGGACATTTTGGAGACACACATATATGTGTATAAATAAACACACTTAATACACTTCCATGAATTAAGCTGACCTGTTTGGTAACTTTCAGAAAATAATTAAATACACATTAAAGTATATGTATAGTGCTAGGTTGTGAGCATAAATATGGAAAAATACAAACCTTATTTATAAACTCAAAATAATCTCTACAGTGATTTAGCTATAGTTTTAATAGCATGAAAATGACTAATTTAAGGTCAAGAGTAATTTAGTTTTGACTGACTTGGCAATCCTTTGTTCCCTGGGTCATGTAAGTGTTGAGTAAATTATAAACCTGTAATTCTATCCTGAGGTCAAGGGACTTCAGAACTGATTTGATATATTGGTCTCCTGGAAAGTTCTTCCAAGGCCAGTAACTCCTAAACTGTGTTTATGAGTTGACTGCATTAATAACTAATAGAGTCATATAATATTGGCAGAGGTGAAATTAACCCTTTCAAAGAACAATATGCTAAAATGCAGGACTTTTAAATGAGAGACAGAAATATCAGATAAATCTGTGAGAAACCAAGTTTCTCCGGAGTATTGGGAAAAAAAAAAAAGAATATAAAAAGCTGTAGATATCTGACTTCAGGAACAAAATCAGACTGCATCATGAACATTATTTGGGATAATCCTGGGTTCGTGAAGCAAAACCTATTACCTTGATAACCTATATGGGGAGAAAATAAACAAACCAGCAACTACTCTGCCAGACGGTATAAGAAGCATAAATACATTAAAAAATCAGCAAGTGGTCATTTAATGCAGGCTTTCCTCTGTTCCCTAACATCTGCCATTGAAAAACTGAGATGGGAAGTAAACGGAGATGTTTTCCATACAAGATTTAAGGGTGCATTATAGCAGCACTTACTAATTTTGAACCTTTTAATGTTTCCAAATGAAAGTCATCACACTACTTAAAAAAAGTACACTGTAAAGCCCAGACACATGGCCTGGACTATTCTTTCATCACCAGGCAAACATTAAAGTTAATGGTCCTCAAAGTGTTTAGGGTTATTTCTTTTGCCCAACGTCACAGTCCTGAACTCATTAGTAAGAGGTATATTCAGATTAGTCTGTTCAGTTCTGATTTAAAAGAAACTCAACAGTAATCACAATCTGAAATCTTGAAATCATTAGGAATAACCTAGTGTTACCCTCGAGCAGTCCTATGAAAAATTAGAAGTAGGTTCCCCCCCACCTCCAAGGCTGTAAATTTCATGTGACTATGAATATCTCCTGGTATCTATGGAGTACCAGGAGATGTTTGTCCTGCATAGTCCTTGGCAATCTCCTTCCACTGCATTCAAATTCCTAGCAAAAGCACTAACTTTGCTGTATGCTTTTACATTTACAGTAATTCCTGTATAAAAATCCAACAGTTGGTTAGATTAATGATCAATAAACACACACCAAGGTTAAAGAAATATCAGCATCAGAATTAAAACTGCAACAGCACTTACTGCAATGGATGACAGCATTTGACCTGGTCACACAGTAGGAACTAATTTGCAAAAATAGGAATCACAGCTGCTTGATAAATAACACAACACGGTAGCATACCCAAAGACCATCGAATGTCACAGAATACATTAAAGTAGCCTTTGTCTTGCAACTTCAAGGGACCTTTGAACAGGTTTTTAATGGATATTAAAAATACAAGCCAAAATTCAGATAGGTGTTTCATGATCAGCTTAGGTCAATCGTTGACTGTGCCTCCTGAGAGGAGGCAGTCTTACTTCCTGCGTGGTCAGCAGATCTCACTGCCAGCTTGCACCCAGGACCTCACAGCTGCACACTAACTCAGGTCAGGCCATCAGTTTGTCAGAAAACTAACCCTGAAGGGGAGGAAAAAAAGAACATTTTTTGCTGGATAAGTTGTTCTTTGAGCAAAATCACCTTTGCAGGGCAGGCGACAGCAATGGATGGTGGGGGACAGAGAGGGGAAGAGGAAGAGGTGGGTTTGCAGTAGCTCAAATGTAGACTGGTTCAAGTTGTCACGACATGTACTCACTGTCCTAGCGCTCGGGGTCCACCTCCCAAGTTTAGTGACAAAGGTTTTTTGTGTCCAAATGTGCATTTCCAGACTGGGTAATTAATTAAAAAGAATGGTGGCACATAGAAAAACCATCCCAACCAATTGACTACCTCTAATCAGCATCACTTTGTGATGCCCATCACTCTTTGAGGGCCTTGGGGACACTAAGAGGCCTTAGTGGCCCTGACCCGCCTCACCTGGGCATCCCCTCACCCCAGCCCATGGGCTCTGGAACCCCATTTCAGCCCAGACACTGCCAGAACTATGCTATAGGTGCATTTGGCTCTGGTCCTGTCTCCTGGATGGATCTCAGACCCACATTGTAGCCTTGTCCCCAGTCCTGTCTCTGACCCTGTTTTCTCTGGGTCCCGGACCTGGGTCTTTCCTTGCCTATGGCTGTCAATGGACCCATCATTAGCCCCCAGTTCTGCCCACTGTTTGGACCCTGAGGGTCTACACCCTGCCAGTGAGGGTCGTGCTGGAGTCACCTGTGGACCCCAGCTCGCCCTCCCTCAGGGAGCAGCCAGACCCTGCTGCTCTGTGACACACTACACGAGTACAACCTAACTGGGTTGTAAGATGGAAAGACAGCACTTTTTATGCTTGGCTTTGTTAATACATTGTTCTTACTCTTTTTGTGTCTAGCCATGGTCCTGCTCATTCTCAGTCATCTACTAGTTTTGTACTGGAGTTACATTAAAACTCTACCAAAACTTCTTTTTTTTCCTTTAAGAAAGGCTGTTGTCTCTCCTCAGGCTCATTAAGCCAATTCACTGCACTGACCTGGCAGAAAGAGTTCATAGGTTTTGTCAGACTGCTCTTGGGCTGATGTAGCTGTCTGAACTGGCTCAGAACAGTACCACACGATGATCGGTAGAGGAGGGAGGAAAGGGGTGTGCAGCTGGAGCAGGACCTGCCCCCGTCAGTAGCGGTGAGCTGTTACGTTGGCTCAGCCTCAGACTGACTTACTACTTCTACTCGGTGACTCTGCATGCTACAACAGGCACTTGACGGCTTGTGAAAAAAATAGGTGAAGCTTGGCAGGTTTGAGAACCAAGCGTTGTCTTGTAACTGCATCTGGCGGGGAAGGAGGATAAACGAGCAGAGAAAACAGCCTGCACCGATTTGACAATGAGGGTACTTGAACTGGCTGTCTGTAAGCTCACTTGTCTAAGTATTATTTACATTACATATAAATGTAGGGTAGGACTCCTCTCCTTGTGCTGAACTCAGGGCTGCTGGCAAGTTTCTAGTTGAGGGTCAGAGGGACTTAAACTCAGGTTTAGGTTTTAACAACATCACCAGGAGATGGGAGAAAGCTTGAATCAAGGACTCAGAGCTGGGTTTAACTTGCATTGTAAACCTCCCCTCAAATACTCAAATACTCCCAGTGAGTAGTAGCCTATGACTGTTCACTGTGAACAGCAATGGGTTTGAATGCATTATGTGTGGGACAGAAGATTTAGTGAGTAAAGGCAAAGGCTATCCCCTCTAACACACAGAGTTCCTGCAGTTGCAGTCACTGAGACGTTATCTAATCTCCATCAAAAGCATCTCCGTAGTCCTGTATCTGGGTTTCTTGGTTTTTTTGGTACTACAAAATAAAATTTCTGTTTGCCAACATTAATCAGCTCCATTTTAAATGAAAGCTATTTTCTTGGAGATACTGAAAGAAACTTCTCTCTTCTCCCATTTTAGATACTATATACTGTATAGAGAGTATATGCTGTATTGTATATTTTCTATAAAAACATTACATTTTTAACTTCCCTGGGACCTTGTATATAAATATTTGTACATGAAATTATACGATAGGCTTTGAAATTTATGCCATACATTTCTGTTAATGTTCTAAAAATATTTGTTCAGGCAAATGAAATTGCAGTAAAATATTTTACTACAGATCAGTCAAAGGTTCTCACAACTTTATCTTCCTAAAAAACAATATTTCAAGCTATAAAACAGAGTTCCATTTCAGATATCTAAAAGGCAAATTTAACCAGCTTGATTTGATTAATACCAAGTATTTTAACATTTTTTTAAACACTGAGGTTTAAGGTGAAATAAAGTCAAGATGTAAGCATTTTCTTTTCTTACCTATATGATTTAATTTTGTTTTCTAGAAACTTATAATGTTAGAGGCAAATTGCCTAGGCAGTACGCAGGGGGTTATGTGCATATTTCCTATTGCCATTAACAATAATGAGAGCAGGGTGTGTTGCCCAGCACACAAAGCTTCAAGTATACAAACTGTTAATAAATCTGACTCCTCACAAAACAGAAAATTAATGCCGTATTCAGAATGATGTGTGGTCTGAGATATATTTTTGAACATACTCCTTCGGGTGTCCCAACACCTTAATCACAAGCTCGGCGGCCATCTGGTGACTCCCAATGCCTTACCACCCACCGTGGAAGCCTCCTGGGTAGCTGAGTAAGAGCCCTGTTCTGCACCACCATTTCTGGTCGTACAAAAGTCCCTTTAATGTCAGCAGTTTTGCCTCAGGAAGGTTCCAAACAGCCCCCAAATCACATGCACAATATCAACAGCTTTCCTAGGCAGTGCACAGGGGGAGAGCCTGTGTGTCTTCATAAAAAGCAGTTTTTCCCTCCTCTTCCTTCTCTACATCCCCACCGAAAGACCTACGGTCAGGTGAGCTTGAATCCCTACCAGCTCACACTTAGTTTTACCAGATGCTCAGCATACCTGCAGACACCTCTTTAGCAAACCTCACACCTAACTCACAGCATTTTGTTCCACTTGGCCGGAGCCCAGCTCCCCGCGACAGTACGCTCCTCACCGTACATCTGCAGCCCCTGCTCCCTACCCTGTTCGCACTGGCTGGCCTCCACCGCCTCCGAATGCCAGTTGCCAAAGCTTGTTCCCTAGTCTTCTCTACAGGTCTGCTCTGCAGAAATCCCTCACATCTGGTTGCTAATCTCCCTTCAAAGGTGTCAGTGGTGCAGACGCTAAGTAGCCGCCCAGCAGCGAGTGGATGTTTCAGATAATGGGTGCCAGGGGAACAGCACAGAGAAATTCATGGTCTGCGGGCATAGACTCAAGTTTAGGAATTTACACCAGCAATTCACTAATCCCCATGAAACTTTTAGATGTGCCCAAATACTTTTTCCCCGCACAGCGTTAGCATGTCGCCCAGCAGATGGAAATAGTTTTTCTTCCTCTCATTCACATGTCAGCAGCAAGCAACAACTCAATGCATATTCAGCTCATGTCAATTTTACATCTTTTTTTGGGGGGGAGCATATTTTTGTTCTTTTCAGATTTAACTCTATTATCTTGTAGTTCACGTGTCACCTCTAAACACAGCGATCTAAGGGTCATTTCAGCAGTTCCCCAAAACAAAAGAATCAAGAACACCAGCAACCACACTTACATTGCCCGATTTTGAGACAGATCTCTAAATAACAGATTTCTACATAAAGTTCCCTGTTTTCCAACACAATGGAGTCTGGTGAGCCAGGAAAGAGAAAAGACCACGATGTATTCAGCAGTAAATGTTTATCCACTTCTGATTTGGGCTATATGAAACCTATCTATTTCCTGCACACACACCCCCAATAGATGTTAGGGAATTTTGTTTGTTTGTTCATTCATTTTGCCATAAGTAAAACAGACCTAGCCTGATGTAGAGAGGATAGACTGGAACCAGAACTGGGAAGATGCAAAAATAGTTGCAGAAAATCCAGGGACAGAAAATGGGGAAGGGGAGTGAAAACAGGTGGTAGAAAAGGCTATTATATAGTACGTGTCTGCACCTCTTCTGGTAACAGTTTTACAACAGAAGTCTTAAATCAAGGATAAGATGCCACTGTGTCATTACTGTTAGGCTATTTCTTTTGTTTATTGAACAGCAGCAAACACATTCCAGAAATAAAAAGTTATTGATAATTTTTTTTAAAAAATATTATTAGGGTGGTAGCATCATTCAAGACAGATTAGGAAATGCCGTATGTTAGGTACCTTCACAAACTTAATTTAGGCCTCTGTGCATATGCATTACAGCAGGATTGCTTGAGTTTTCAGAATGATTGAAAATCCATTCAGATATTACCTACTGCTCTACATTCAGCAGAAAATGGAGAAAGTTCTCACGTTACAATGTATTCACTAACACAGTCTCCTTTACCTGATTTAGCTTGCCTTTTGCAATAAATTTCAGGTGAATGCAATTTTAAAGGGTTTTTTATGTAAAGAAAATACAGTGCAGTAAAATAGCATCACAGTAGGGAAGCTTTAGTTATTTTATTCATTTAAAATCTGGGTCAGTGCACAGCCATTAAAATAATCCTAAACCAAATAGACTGCCCATTCTTACAGCTGAAGAATAGTGGTGGGAAAATTAACTGCCTGGGTTGAATTAACAAAGGTGGGAGACTGAACCACTTAAAGATGAACCAGCCACATAGTTCAACTACTACCCAGCTTCAACCCTGAAGGAAAACCTGAAGCAACCAAGGGTGTGCCTTTCTTCACACACGGTAGTATGTTGCAAAGTCAGCTCCAAGAAAACTGAAAACGTTGATTTTTAAAAGTCTGAACTAATTTTCACATGAGAAATCCAGTGTAAGAGTAAACTGTGTACCAAAGTGACAGTTAGGCTAGCAATTTAGATAATTGTTTGTGCAACTTTCCCAGTGATCTTGGCTACTTTGGGTTTCCCCTGCCCTCAAAGGCCTTATTTTTTTCCAAGTAGCTGAACACAAACTAAATGAACAACAAAAGAAGTTGCAAGGAACTACAGATGATATACTTTCCCACTGTGTAAAAAGCCAGAAACATTGAAGAAACTTAGTACAAAAGCTTTCTATTCATGCAACATCATTGTAGATGTTTTTTAGGCCTGCAGAAGTCCGATAGCTCAACTCAGAGTTCCCACAGAAACTGAACTTCAGCTTTTTTTTTTTTTTTTACATACACATGCTCATAGTTTGCCAAGTTAAGCCATGGTGCTAAACGGAGATGCATTTGTGTCAGAAATTTAGAATCTAAGCTTTTAACTTTGTCAGACGTTAAGGGTCAGATCCACAGCAGCAAATCAGGATAGGAGATAGATATAAAAGCTAAAAGTGTCATGAAAAATGCAACAAGACAGCCAAGTTTAGAGTTGCTGTGGAAACCCTACTGCTGAAACTTCTGACTTTTGTGCCTTTGACTTCTTGATCATAAGGTTTCACTAAAAGAGTGTTTGAGTTGAATATATTTTCTTTTCCTTCTTTTTGGAGATGGATTTGCATGAAAATGGTATCTTTGTTTCCTGGGATTCCATCTGCTCCCACTGCTTGTTGCTCACCTGAAGCCACAATCCTCTGTGTGAGACTGCACAAATGGCTATTGTGGACATGATTAAGAGCTTCAGGTGGGGAATGGTTACCAGAGTAAGGTGAACTCTTCAGATAAAAAAGGTTTCCTTTTCATGCAAACTTTTGTTGATAATAAAGAATTAGAGAGGGGAAAAAACCCCCAGAGAACAGAATTCATGGCAGTGACAGAAGGGCTTCTAAACAAAATGTTCTTCTGAAGTTTCTCATTGGAGAACTTCCTGCGTACATGGGAAGCTGCCTTGCCACCAACACCTCATGTGAGCCAGTGGGAAAGACTGCAATCGGTAGTCAGCATACACTTATACCTCTCGTCAGCCTTACAGATCTGCTACACAGGTATGGCACCTCTTATGCAACATGTTTTCAAGTCCCTAAAGACAAGGTGAGGAACACTAGTAAGCCTATCAGAACTCAGAAATGTGAGCAATGTCAGTGCTTTCTCTAAATTGACAAAGAAAAAAAAGTAGTGTGTCTACACAGCAAGTGAAGCTGAAGGACTTGCCTTGAGTTTGCAGCTATCTCTCAGGCATTCTTTATAGACAAAAAGGGCAAAGTAAAAACATGGGTTAAGCTGCCTGTAGATGCTGCGTTCAAAGAACTAGTAACATAAAACTCCCTCAGAATTAGATGATGTTCTGCCAAAGCTATAAAAAACCTGTGAGGATGAAGTGGCTTAGTCACCACTAAAAACAGAATCATACACTCATCCAGGTTGGAAGTACAGTTCAATCCCTTGTTATTGCAAGGCTAATGTCAAAGTTAGGTCAGGTTGCTCAAGTTTTCAAAGTCTTTGGTACAGAATCTACACTTAACAGGTAATAATGACACCAGAGGCTCAGCAAGCTGGAAAGCTGTATTCCAACATAACATAAAACCTAAAGGAGGTTGTAGTGAGGTGGGTGTTGGTCTCTTCTCCCAAGTAACTAGCGAAAGGACAAGAGGAAATGGTCTCAAGTTGCATCAGGGGAGGTTTAGATTAGATATTAGGAAACAATTCTTCACCAAAAGAGTGGTCAGGCATTGGAACAGGCTGCCTGGAGAGGTGGTGGAGTCACCATCCCTGGAAGTGTTCAAAAACATGTAGACGTGGCACTTCAGGACATGGTTTAGAAGACACGGTGGTGCTGGGTTGATGGCCGGACTTGATCTTAGAGGTCTTTTCCAACCTTAAGATTCTATGATTCTATGATTCTATGATAAATGAGCTGAAAATCATCATTAAATAGACACACGAAAAATTATCTACAGTCTGTGCAAGATCATAGCAACACACTACATGATCCCAGTAAAAATATACTTTCCTTAATTCCCACCTAGAATCTTTTTAGAGAACCAACAAAATAGCCAATGAAATTGTACCTGTGAACAACATAGTCTTACTGGGGATGCTACGGGATATTGAAGATGAATCAAAATCAGATAATATGTGACTGCAATTAGCACTGCAAGTTAGACACATTCAGATCTATCATAATTCAGGACATCCTAAACCAATCAGCTCTTCTACCTGACCAAAAATATACCACTGGTCACATCTGTAGACAGTGAATTGAGAGCAAGGACAGAAGGAGAAAGAGCTCAGTCAGCAACACTACATGGAAATTACGCAACAGACACCAGCAGTGGCAAAACATGACTATCTGTAAGAAACAGTAATTTACAAAAGAAAAGCTTCACTTTTGATGAAACTGGATTTTCATGACAAAACTAATGTCACTTTTACAGTTTGTTAACATTAATATACAAATGCAGGGATCAGCTTTTTAGGCAAGCAAATCATCAGCACACTACAGACAAAGCCAAGTAAGGGCAAAATTACAACTGTAAATCTTAAAGAAAATTTAAGTCACCATATGAGAGGTGTACATAAGAGATCTTGGAAGGGCAGCAGAAAGACCAGCTTCTTTCCCAAAAACTACTAATGAACTGTTGTGTGACCTCAAGTGAAATCACTTCAGTGCTCCATCCTTCTGCTTCCTTTCCTACTGTGTCTATTTAGACTAGGAGTGCTTTAGGGATAGGGACTGTCTCTCGTTCTCTATTTATACAGTGTCTAGCACAGCGAGCCCCTCATCTTGCATAAGATCTATAGATGCTATTGCATTACAAAAAATAACAATAGTAACAATGAAGATGTAACCAAATTAGACAAATATGAGAAGGATTGGATTTACTCGTGAGAAGTTTTACTGGATCTTTTATTAAAGAGTCTATTATGACAGTCAATTTTAATGCATAGTGAATACAGCAGGCAAAACCAACAATGAAAATGTATGTAGGTCAGTTCTACAAACTGAAGGCTGAAGATCAACTCTGACCCTATTAAAGGGCCCTACAGTTAGCCTGTGATAGCTGATTTTTGTTGTATGTGATATAGCATTTTTGTATTATTATTTTCAAAATGGGAAAATGTTTAACAGATTTGAGAGGCAGAGAACAGTTATCAGTGATTGTGTGTGTTAGTGAAATTTCACCCAGTTGTCCCTCATCAGGACTCCAATAACTTGGTTTTTATTAATATTTGTCTTCAAGAGATATCTTTATTTTTTCAAGCTCTAGTGAAATACGTGCAATGACTTTTCACCATTGTCCTGGTTGTCTTTTCAAACGGGGTTCCCATTACAATCCTACATGAACTACTCATCTACTGCAGTCCATGAGAATTTTATTGTTGACTCCAGCAGAATTTTCAGCTCCTTCCCAGGGATGCTTCTAAGAAGAAGGAAGAATCTCCTGATGCCTGGAGAACCACTCATTTATTTTTTCATGTCAAGGAAAAAAGCAGTCTCAGAAGGAGGTAGCAGATAGTAAGCAAACAGATTAAGTGGTCTTGCTGGAAATATTTATATTTTCTTCCTAAAATACATTTTAGGATGATATGATTTAGTATACAAACTAATATCACTTGAAATGAGAGACAAAGAATGATATCTTTGGTATTTCTCTATGGGGAACATTTTTGGAGACATCTTATACCTGGGACAGTCTACTCCATTTCAAAGGCAAGTATTTGCTCTTTAGTAGTAACCTCTGCTAATGGATGCAAACCTAGCAAGGCAGAAAAATCACTTTGATCTCCCTTTCAGAATGTTTTTGGAATTTATCCATTGCCAGGGAATTAATTTCTTCTGGAAAGCGCTGAACCCTTGTATTGATTATACCTCTTGATCAACAAAGCTAAATCTTTAACATTTTAGACTTACAATATGATTTGCATTGATACAGTCCTCAAATATGCCTTCACCATCTAAATATTCCAAAGATTTCTAGGTCCTTTTCTATTCTATTTTAATTCAGAGAGTTATCAACAGGAGTGCTTCAGTCCCTAACATTAGTCCTACCTCGATCTAAGTTTTATAAACAAGAAAATGTGTGAAAATTGCACAATTACAGGGCATACAATTTTTAAAAATACTGTAAATCATGTAAAAAATTACCAAATTTTTCTTATTATTTTTGTACAACAGAGTGTATGTGAGTGGATATTTGAAATGCTGGATATCTGTTGCTTTTAATACTATTAGATGATTTACCCATGGACAATGTTCTGCATAATTTCAGATAAAAATAACTAGAACACAGAGGAATTCAAGTCTGAAATAATTTGGACTTTTAATACAGTTTGATGAGGAAGTTTATATTCCTTGCTATATGGAATTCAAAAATCTTAGGGAAACAAACTAAAAAATACCCCATTATTTGGAATTTGTTTGCTTTGTATTTTTTCATTAGAACCAATTATTTTTCTTGTACTGCTGTTTTGCCTGTATTTACACAAGCCAGAACTGAAGAGTTATATTCAGTGAGCTTTTTATCTTTGTAAGAATCTCTTGGTATAAATATTTTTCCCACAGATTTAATCTGAATTTTTAAGGACTTAATAAAAGAACAAAAGCAATAAGGAATAATGCAAATTTCAAAGGCAATTGACAGTACATTAAATACCTTGCACTAAAACAATTGTTTTGTATCCATTGAAGAGCCAGTGAAAATCAGACTGTATTAAAAATATTACAGCCCACAATGTGGATGCTGGAGTATGAACTCTTGAGTCTGGTCTCCTACTTCTACATAGTTTACAAAGGTCAAACTGAGCCCAAAAGGCAAGTGCACAAAAAGAGGCATTGTACTAGCAGTTTAAAAGGTGAGAATTCAGTTATGTTTTATCTTTGTTTTGCTTTATAGTCTTAAAGCTATTGTTATTAGCTTGTAACCCATGTATAATAACAAATACTCATCCAAGAGAAATATTAATAATAATAAATACAGGATTACACAATAATTTGATTAATTCAATAAATAAACAAACTATAACTATCCAATACACTGTGTATAATGACTTAAAAAGAAACTAGAGTAATTAAATTATGTATTTTAAACATTACCGGATATATGACCAAGTCATACAATATACATCAAGATGAAGATCTGACTTTCCCTGTTCTTGATTCAGATTTTGACAATAGCATTATGCAAACAAGTTTGACTTCAGATCTGAATTTTGCTGAAAAGAGTAGATACTGAGTTCTGACTGAAGCCATCTTGAAATAGCCCACAGACTGAGCTTTCTATCCTTGATGAATGATTTGGATCATATTTAAAATACATGTATTATTTGATCTAGACAGATGAAGGCACATTTATTCTACTTAGACTGAATGTTACTAATAGGTCTTCTCAAAGATGTAATGTCATCCAAGCACTGGCCAGAACCAGCCCATGGCTTAATTTGGAACTGCCCCACTTACACCTTTGAGCTAAACACAACATTTACTATGTTTCCTGAACAGGAAGGTAAATTCTAAGAAAAGCCTACATGAATAATTGGGCACTATCAGACATCAATGTTTAAGGAATTTGCATTTGGGGAAAAAAAAAAATAGCAAAGTGAGCTCTCAATGTTAGGACTGCAAAAAAAAAAAAAAAAAAGAATATGAATAAAACAGAAAGCAATATTATATTTCTTACTGTTTTTGAAGAAAAGATGAAGTAGAAAAAATTTAAGGTGCAATATTTGCTTTTTTTAAGTGAATAGAGCAGACATTCAGAGAGTGGCTGAGCACCTCCTTCAAAATAACTGACATCAGGATAAGAAAGCAAGAAACCTCACAGCTTCTGCTTGCTAACGTTGCACTGAAGGCACTGTTACCAAAACCTCCCCCATCTCTAACGAGCGGGAAGTAGGACTACTACTGGATTTGCCGTTGCCCGCTGTGCATGCCACCGTTTCCCAACGTGTGCAAGGGGAAACTGGCTTGTTCTAATCAAAGACAGGAGCAGTAGCGCTGCGTGCACATAGTCTCCTAGCACCGGCATATGTTGACTTCAACTGCAGAATGCCTTTCTACGACACTGTAGAGACACTTGACTTCCTATTGGGGAAGTGCAGCTTTCTTTCCTAACAATGGGCCAACTGGTTTTCATAACGGAGATAAACGCTCCCTGCTGTGAATTGTAATAGAAAAACATGTCAAACAACCAACAATAAAAAGAAGCACAGCCAAAAGACTGGCTTTTCCTGTTTTTATGTGCAGCACAGAGGAAACTAAGCACGTGAACTGCACTTGGCTCCTTACAAGTCAAAATATCACTTCTTTTAAATGAGAAGAGGAAAAATGCAACTCATTTCTGACCCTTTCTTCACACTGAAGTGCAGACATGAAAACTGAACCCATTAGCACTTATTTGCCAGAGGTTATTATGAAACCTCTGAATGTGAAAGTCAGATGCTTTATTAAAAAAGAGGAATGGTTATTCAGTTAGGATTTTTCCACCCTTTTAAAAGCTCTTATAGTTATGAATGATAAAGACATCCAGCTGCCATTCTGATGATCCCATGGTATTCTCTAGTTTTATGTTCTCTGCTTTTGCTGACAAAAGATCACTTGCTTAAAACCCCCTCCTCTTCCATCCCATCATCTCTTCACTTTTGCCTGCCCTGCAGGATTCTCTTCTTCATTGTCTTTTTCCCCTGACTGCCTTTTATAGCCTGCTAGTTTTATTTTGACATTTCTTTTTAATTAGTTCTGTGAAATTGCACTGTAAGTCTTCAATGAAAATCACTGTTCCTACACCATCAACCTTGCCCATTTGGCATGTTTGCAATGTATCTTTCCCTTTCTTGCTGTCCTTCTCATCTGCTTAAACTGTAAGAATCCAACAATGAGGACTTTTCAGTGAGCATGGATGATTGTGCAAATTATTGGTTAATATTAGATCTTCTCACTTAGTTTACATTGTCCAGAAGATGGTAAGTTGATTGTGGCCATAGTCATTTGATCTCTTTGACCTCAGATGCACATATTGCCATGGCTCAAGACAGCTCTACGTTTATGGTACACCTCTGGTAATGGTGGATGACCACGTCTCTAAAGTGACATCTGTAGACCAAACAGCTGCCTACAGTACCGAGAGTAATTTTGATAGAACTTTTGACAGTCCTGCTTTGACAGGAGTGAACATGTCTGTTCATTAATACTTTTGTTCTTTCCTCAAGCAGAGATATCTTTTGTTCTCTTTTTCTGTTTCTCTTGTTTGTTGTACCAGACTCCTGGAAAGAAATATCGGTGGATGTGCCAGGCACACTGAGCTTCTGCAGGACACACAGACCTTGTAAGCATTTCAAGGAACACCAGTATACATACAGGAAACCTGATACTGCCGGGTCTCAAAAGACTTAACTGAATATGCCTAGACTAACTACACAACATGTACTCACTGCACCTATAAAATGATTATTTGCTTGGGATCTGAGGAACTTCTAAGTCACGAGTGCTGGGAAGCTGAGCAAGTATCACTGGGTACCTCTTATTTTTCTCAAAGTATCCACATTACTGGCAGGTGACTAGGCTGGATGGACTTCTGATCCGGTATGTTCTCAGGGCTTCGGCAGTCTGGTTGGTGTGAATCATGCTGGTGAGAGATGGTGACAGAAGGGCTTAATCCTCTTAGGTCCCTCTGATGTCTAGGAGTTCAGCCAGTCTGTGTGGTACTTTTTGTTAGCTGTGATTCTACTACAATAAGCCTATTGCTGTTTGCTTTTAAACCAAGCATTTCAAAAGGGCAAAAATAACAGTGACTTCATCTAATGCTGCTGTTTGTGTACTCCATTTTAAGTTTAACACTCCCTTGCTCCACATATAAAGCCAGCACCTCACACCTGGAAGTTAATGTTATCTTAATCACGAACCCTAAATCTCCTAGAGTGTAAGAGGACTCCTCATTCACTCGCATGGTGGATGCCTGTGCTTTGGGAACAGAAGGCGCTGGACTCTGTCTGCGTTTATATATGTGACATTCTAGACAAGCGCAAATTGTGAGATTAGAAACAATAGATTAGAGAATGCAAGATGTTTGTTACTGTAATAAGGATGATTAGACTGCGGCTGGGCTGTGAGTGGAATGGGAGAGGTCACGGAAAAAGCAAGGGAGAAGAGTCAGAATGAGAGGCCTCGAACGTGTGGTTATCAGGAAGGCTGTTTCCACCCTGCTCTGGTTTCTGTTAATAAGACCAAAGCTTGGAACCCATCTGAAGACTCTGAAATATAAATGCATTAAGGTACATTAGCTACTATGGCTATAAAGAATCTTAGAGTCATGACATTATCAGATATGCAGGACAAAGAACAGATTCTCAGAGCAGCCAGAGAAAGCAAACAATTAATTACAAGAATAGCCTGCCCACATGTTGTTCTTCACAGACCCAAGCCCGATATCAAAAATTCAAAAGGCATAAATTAGATTTTTAACATGCTCCTAACCAAGGGAGATGCTGAAACTCACTTCCATTTGATATAGAATGAATTATTCTACAAAGGATAGTCATATACTGTTTGTGCAGTGTGTGGGGGAAAAAAAAAAAGATATAATACACTTGGAAGCATAAAGATAATCAGGATCTCTGTGGCATTGGAGAAGATCCAGGAAACGGAGCGGATGCTGGAGGATCTCTTGAGCCAATGTATTTGGGCTGGGGTGGGAAAGGAGAGAAAATGTGGAAGAAATAAAGCACAGTTTATAGATAGCTGAAATTCTCTCTCTCCTCAAGTAACAACTGTCAGTCTGGAATCATAGAATTAATGTGATATTTAGGACACAATTTTTGCATCATTAGATCAAATGTAAAAGACATAGTATTCTGAGTAGGTCCACCTGCTCTCACAGTTATATTGGTAAATATTAACTGCTTTTTTGTTCACACACCAGATTTCTGACCTTTGGAATGAAAAAGAAACAGACACTGTCTTTCTGAGGGTTTATAACGTATCAGAGAGGTAGTGAGTGATATGTGGTAATGGTTGGATAGTTTCCATCTGCTATTAATGAGGAGACAGAAGAGGATTTTTCCAGGTAGAAATTAAGACTTTTTTCGTCCTAGTGATCATCAGTCCTTATTGCCATGTTTTACTGAATTGGGGGCAAACGTGTGAGCTGTGAGAAATGGTATCAGTTGGAAGGATGTCATCATCTATACCATGAAATTTAGTTTGGAATTTTTAAATTCAGTGAATAGATGTAAATAAACATTCCCCTGCAAAGGAGTGGAAATAGCAGCTGGCTGTGGTACGTTACACTTGGGAAGAGAAATGGAAATTCAGTGAGAATAAAGAACTGGTTAATTTGGGTTGTCAGTTCTTGAATGCCAACAAAGAGGAAAACAGACTTGAGATTTTTGAAATATATCAAACTTTTAACAGCCAAATTTAAGCACCTGCTTAAGACTTTATTATTAAGAAATCTTAAGGCTGAAGATAGTAGAGAGAACTAATTCAGGTTGCACAGGAGTCCCTTTCAGCCAGAACTTGCCAGCAATGTACATGTCAGAGTTGAAATTAAGCACGATATTGGTGGGGCATGCACAGGTGGGTATCTTCCACAGGACATGACCAATGCCACATACACCATCGCTGGACAAAAGAAAGAAGAGCCATTTAACCTGCTGTGGGACTGGCCACAGGTTTATGCTCTGCAGAGCTGTTCCGTGCAAGTCATGACAAGCTCTGGCTACTGAAATGTAGCACCCAGGCGTAATATTTTGCCAATACTAATCACTTGCATAGATATAGCTCTTAGTAGCTATTAAATTTTGATTCATATTTGCAGAGATTTTTTTTTTCCCATCCCATGTTTGAACTACTTCACTGAACGTTTACATAGTGTAAAAATTTACCTACAAAGGAAAAAAAAAAAAAGCAAAGAGATGAAAGAGATGACTCCTACAGACAAATATATCATGTGGAGTCACTTATTCAGGCCCAGACCTGCTCACTCCCCGTTTCATGCACATGAATAACATTATTGCCTTCAATGGCACTTCTTCCAAACCTAGACTGATGTTTGATGGATAGAGGCCTAAGCCTCGTAAATATACATTCCCTACTCATGTGAATAAAAGCCTTCTGAGCTTAAATAAATAAATAAATAAATACAATTTAAAGGATCCTGTGTATTCATACATATTTTCCTCTTTTTTAAGACATATTTTTATATGAATGTCTTGACCGTGGAATAGATCTGATGATTAATACTGTACTCAGAAGCATCATTCCAATAGATATAACTAGTTCTGTTACAAACCATGCTTGTTAAATGTTGAAAAGGATATAAAATATTTACAAAATATTTTATATTTTTTTACAAAAGCCAAGTACAGTATGTGGCCTTTTTTTACTGCACATCTAGTCTTTTTTTCTTATTATTAATTTAAAATCTCAATCTGTCAGAGTTATGGTTTTATACCAATCTGACAATTGCGCAGTAACACTGTCTGTATTTTGTTCTTCTCACAGTGGAACCACAGAAAAAATGTTTATAATTGACTGTGCAGTGAAACACAGTTGCAATGTCTTTGTTTTAGTTCGCATGAGTTATCTACGGTCTATACTATTTCCTGTTATATGTATGTTTGCATTCTACTGTTTTCATCTCAGATCTGCTAAAAAAGTGCAGAATCTGTTGGTATCTGTGCTGCAGGGACTACATATAGCTCAGGGATACAGTCTGTAGTTCAGCAAAGCACTTAAGGCCAAGAATAACCTCTTTGTTACTCAGCAAAGCAATTTATGTAGTTGAGCATTATGCTGAAAATGGATGGAATGATTTGGTGCTAAAACTGTGTTAAATTGTATTTCTTGCCTAGGCAATGAAGGAATTAAAGGATGACCCTGCACCTTTAGCTATCGTTAAAACTATTGGTGAAAAATTACAAAGAAAACAGAGTAGTTTTCTCAGCACTATTTTCTTCTGACTGGTGAGCACAATAAACTGTGCTGTGATGGCAGACACAAACAATTGAAAGAAAATGTGTTTGTAACCCAGTACACCATTTTGTGTGTTCAAATGCAGAGACACACTTAATGTTTCAGGTGTTTCTAAACTGGCATTTTACAGCATTTGTAGTGAACCTGGTGATTATAAATGCGTATTTAGATTATTTAAACCAGTCCTTCATTAACAACACATTTTCAAAAATAGAATCCTTGTATTTAATTGCACATCCTAGTAAAAATGTGAATGCATTAGAACTATGCTGATGTTCCTCTTTCAGTATTGTTAAAATTTATTTCCAGCACAGATTGCCCCTCTTTTTGCTCCTACTGCCTTCTGAACACGGGTCTGTCTGAAAGAAAGGTAAGCAGTCAAGTGACTTTCCATTTTCAGTGTTACTTCTGTCGCATGGTCGGGTTTGCAATCCTACGTGTCAACCCAGGCACTCAGTCTTCTGGGTGTGGGAGAAGTTTCCAATATGACATTTGCGCTATGTGATAGATTCTGTACCGGTTATTTGGATCCAATTTCACCTGCTGTATATGGCCTTAAGCCATGCTTGCTTAAGACAGATCAGTCCAGCTATGCCTAAGCATTCCCATTGTAGGCACGGGATTGTGCATGGGCAAAAGAGAAAGAGCACCATGTAAAGACAGGGCTCAAATACCAAATACCCTCCAGGATAAATCTGTATGGCTTATGCCTCTTTAGAGTAGACGCAGTAACCAACAAAAGGGATATGACATTTTTATTGCTGTGAGTTATCACCAGAGGGATTCTGAGAAGCACAGGGATCTGGATGGATGTAAGTGAAGACAGGAGGATGGGAGCAAGATGGAACAGAGAGGAGGTACCCAGCCTGGGAAGAAGCAGATCATGCGAAAAAGAATTGTTTTTGTAAAGAGAAATAAGCAAGGATAGGAAAGGCAAGAAAAGCCAGAAGAGATGTTATTTAGGTATTTTTCTCTCGAAGGTGAAGGAATTTGCACTGAAGTATGCAGGAAAGCAGAAACAAGAACTTCAAGTGTTTATCACACGGTGCAAGCCAGGAGAGATGAGGAGACTGTAAGCATTTTGATGAGCATGGAGCAAAGTGAATTACAAAGCATATGTCACCATATTAGACAACAGCAATGGGAGTACTACTGAAACAAGTGGTCTACTTTTCACATATGGCTATGCCTAAAAAAAGGCCTACTCCTAGAGCCCCTCACATTTCTAGATGGAAAGGATCATTTGGAGTGTGTCAAGGAATATTGACCAGACTACCATATTTCTTCAGTTGCCACCTCAAATGAAATACTTCAGTGGGACCCTATATATTGTCATAATGAATACCATTAGAGGACCTGGAGCCCTCAGTCACCAAATGGAGCCCCCGTGCTAGGGTCCAGCAATGCATTTCAGCTAGTGGACTGGAGGAATTTGTGGTCTCTAGTAATGTATTTTCATGCACACACACTGGCATTCGCAGTGCAAGGGTTTATTGTTGATGGCAGTGAGTAGGAGACGAAGAGAGGGAAACAATTCCACCCCGTGGACAATGTGAACCAGAAAATTTATGGAATGGAAACTCAGATATATCCCCAACACAGGACAGAAGATCAGATTAACGTAGTCTTTTTTCTTGAATTTTTTTTTTAATCTAAATTTGCGGAAATAATTTAATCCTTGTGCTAAGGACACCAACTTAGTAACTTGAGATAAAATACTGCATTTAGATTTGCCCACAGATGAGCAGAGAATATTTTACACTACCTATTCCAACAGAGTAGTAATCTCAAATGTATCCTCTCACTGCTCTAATGATGCCATTACTATTCTATATTTATGCTATTATTCTTATGGCAGATAGTTCACAAAATATTTAATGTGCCTATTGCTCATGAAACCTGGATTTCAGTATTTTAAGTATGACAGGATACAACAGCATGCTCTTAACCCCTTAATGGATAAGTAAATACCTAATATATAGACATTACCTAGATTTCAGCAGACCTATATACCAACTGTGAAGTTGCAGTTCTTTTTCCTTTTTATTCCTTATTATTCACATGAAATTCAATGTTCCTGGAGGTAAATGTTTGCTACTGAACAAAGATGGAATCAATACAATTTAGGAGAGTTCACTATAAAACTTGAATATTTCCCAAACTGTTTTTCTCAGGAGAAGGGGAAAAAGGAGGAAAGGTGAGAGGAGGAAAACAATTTAAGCAGCTCTAGACCTAGACACACAATTCTTAATTCTATTTCTTTTTAATTACATTCTCCCTTGAAGCAACTTTCTCATTTTATTTTGATGAGCGGCTCAGACAAATATTCACAAACTCCTGGTACTGCTGGAAGAAAATCTTCCTATAACAAGGGGTAAACCTTATGCTCTCTTTAACATATATTACTGGAAAGTACAACGACCTCATTTAAGTACATGTGGGTAACCTCATAAACAGTGCAAATGCATTATTGTAAGAGTTAGCAGATTACAGCCTGATACCCAAGACCTCAGTCTGTTCATGAGCTGTTGCTCTGAGCCCCAAGGGGATCTACACAGTGACGACTTCTCCTGTCGTCTGCAGACTTTGTGGAGTCTCTTCAGCCTGGGAGTTTGGTAAACCCAAACCTCCCAAGATCCTTTGAAAACTCAGTTTTGCTTTGCTTTTTATATCAGTAATTATTTAACAACACAAAATCTGATCAGTATTGTAGTTTGTGGTATCACCTCTCTCCCATATGTAGAATGCCGTTTTAAGACTGTAGAGGAGCAGGCTTTAGAAAGAATTATTTCCTGTATTTAGGGGTAAATAGAGTGCTCGTTAAAAAGTAGGAGTAATAGCATTTCAGCTAAAGCAAGGCAGGCTCTTCTGCACAACTTTCTCCCACGCATCCCCGCCAATGCCAATGACCTGTCTCACCTCCTGTTATTGCAGTCCTGGGCCTCTGCGTAACTCTGCCAAAACACCTCAGTCCTGACCTGTGACGCCCTTTGCTATTCCAGTCCCGGGGCTCCCAAAAGGTTCTGCCAAGACCTCCTTTCTGACCTGCCCTGAGCTCCTTGCTATTTCTCTCCCGAGCTGCCATGCAGCTTTGTGCAAAGGCCACTCCAGTGCCCTGCAGTACCTCCTGCTATCTTTGCAGTCCTGGGCCCCTCTGCAGCTCTGTAAATAAGCCTCCATCCTGACCTGCAGCAACCCTTGCTATTAGGATCCAGGGGTCTCTTCTGAGTAGAGCCTGCCAATCATTCCAGACCACTGCCTAGGGGCTGGGGGGGATTTTTCTTGCTTTTTTTTTTTTTTTTTTTTTTTTGGGGGGGGGGTAGGGAGGAGAGGGAAAGGGCTGTTTTTCTTCCTTTTTTTTTGGGGGGGGGGAGTAGGGAGGGAGAGGGAAAGGGCTGTTTTTAAAGCTTAATAGAATCAATGAAGAATTTAAAGAATACTGTTTAACATGTTATGAAAACAAAGGCTTTGCTCTGGTTCACTGCAGCAAAAGCACATGAAATGACACTTTTCTGCTTGTGGGAACACAATGTGGACTGAAATAGAAGGAAAGAGCACATAGGAAAGGATTAGTCAGAAGCAATCAAAGATCCTGATAGACAAAAGGTAAATTTCTTTGTGTGTAATTGGAGGTACAGCCCTGCACAGCTGAGCTCTGCTTCCTTGCAGCATTCACTACCGATTTCCCCTATTCAGCAGTTTTGCTCTTTCCCCATCTTTTCGTATCCTTGCTCGAGTGGACCGTAAACCAGCAAAAGCTGATGTGTGCTGGGTCTCAGCGAGTTCAAGGGGAGTGGTTCACATATCTGACATTGCTTATGAGTGAAAGGACTGGCAAATTTTGAGGACTCAAACTGTGAAATGTTTGAGATAGAGATTTTTAAGTTTTGCCTGTAGAACTTTTTACAAAAAGACACATTAATAGTCATGCTGTCTTCAATTGTACTCATGTACAAGATGTCATACTTTAGATGCATAAATCTGCTTTTAGTAATGAGATAACTCTTGTTACTCCATAGTCTAGGATGTAGACGTGGCTTTTTTCCTAAGTCTTTTGTAGATACTTGCCCTACAGTCTTAAAATCTTAGCGCTCTCAATCTGGATCTTTTTTCCCCTCTGATCAGTATCAGCATGTAGAATATTTAGTTTGTGTTCACTTCTTACAGCTGTAGCATCCTCTTTTCTTGTTTCTGAAACAATGTAGTTTTTGCACACCCTCACTCCTCTCCTCCCTTCTCCCCCTCAACATGCTCAATGCTTTTGGCTTCCTCATGAACAGGAGAATTCATTTGCTGATAGTTTGGCGTTTTTTTTTTTTTTAAATGTTTGTGTACATTTGGGAAGAGAGATGAAAGTTGTAACTTGTTTTGAGTTATTTCAGAATTCATTAAATATTTGTACTTCCCAGATTTATGTCAAAACTGTAGGTTGAGATTACTATGATACATTTGCTGACTGGTCTATCTGATGACTTGCTGGAAGCATCATCTCATAGTTTAGATAACGGCTACAAATCATTAGAGACAAAAATGTTTATTCAGAAATTTCAAGGATTTCTTGGATAACTCTAGAGTCTACAACATGATGCATCGGGTGGAAAGTAATTTTAGACATGCATGAATATTGCTGCGCTGAGCAAAAAAGAAAAAGGTTTCATGTCTCTGAAATTACTTTTAAAAACAAAATTTACATATATTTCTAAATTAGAATCTGTTGAAAATTGAAGTAAAAATGTTCATGTTAGTACTGATAAAATTAATTAATAGAAATCTTAAAAAAATAATCTTACAATTTGCCAAAAGAAATAAATTCAACCTGATCTCAGGAACAATTTAAGTTCAACCAGAAGTACGTGTATTCTGAAATATTTCATCAGACATAGCTACAGGTGATCTTCCCAGTACTTAGACAGTAATTCTAGCTGTGGTTTAGGTTCACTTTGAGTTCACAGGTCATCTGCACTGAAACCTCAGGGTCCCACATAAATCATCACTGAAAAAAATGGCCTCTGCCAGTCTACTGAACACTAATTTGTTTCGCCCTCTAATACTGCTCTGCAGCAGTTGCTTGGGGAAAGCAGGCATTCATTTTCCCCATCTGCTCCACTCCTCAAATTGTCTTTCCTAGTGCCGTCAGACCCATGATGATCCAGTGGCACGTGAGAAGCCTCCAGTCCGTGCCAAGGAAGAATCAGAAGAGATGTTCATAGGACAGCCAGTCTCGACAAGCAGCTGTATAAAGATGTGTACTCGGCTGTATTCAGAAGAGGGAACTTAATAACTTCATAGTGCTGCAACTGTTTTGAACCTTGGCCATCGATGAGGAAGGGCAATGCCATAAAACCAAAACATGTTAGGAAAAGACCTTTCTAGAAGCAAAATTTCTAAGACTTTCTGACTGTAGCTTGATCAATTCTAACCTCCATGTTTCATTTTTGACTGCCATATATGACAAACAGGGTTGGGGGTTTTTTGAAGCAGAATATACCCCTGAACAGCTTGTATTGGGTTTTTTAAAGAAAACAGAAGTGACACAGAAAGATTATTTTTTAAATGTATTGTAGGTAGGGGAAAATACACTCATTTAAAAAAAAAAAATTGAATTTTTTATTGCATAAAGCCCTAAAAAAATTAAATGCAGAGACAGACATGACACAAATATGGTCATGCATTATAAATGAATTCCATTAAAAGGGCCTAGTTAAATTAAATACACTTACCACATCTTAAATAGTATTTCGAGATGGCAAGAAAGCAAAACAGATCTCAGACTAGATGAGAGATATTTATGGCATATATTCTGAAACACAATCCTTCAAATTCCCAGGTTTAGATTTTCATTTTACAACCAGAGGCCCAACTAAGACAGGGTAACAAGGATCTAAGCTACAGCTGGAGAGCCCAGAAGGAACTCTAAGAAAGCCAGCTAACATACCTCCATGGAGGTATGGAGGAATGGATGATTTCTAGCCCCGGTGACCTGGCTGCTGAAGTCATGTATGCTGTCCCTCACCACAACAAGCACAGCAACTCTGGGCACATTTAATCAACTTTCTGAGACAGTTTCAGTGAGCTGGATCCTGGGTTGTATCAGATCATTGCAGTGAGGGGCAAAGAAGGGGTTTCTCATGTTTCCTCCTCCCTTCCTCCTGTACCATCAGGTACTGCCTGACCCACAGTTTGCAAACCAAAGAAAACAAATAAAACTTAACCCTGCTCTTACTCAGCTGGTTTTCACGAGGGTTCTATTTGCTAGAAAACTCTCCCTCTCTGCCCCAATTCTCCTTCAGCACTATAACAATCTTCTCATGATGGTCTCGTGAGCTTGACACTGACTGTTGATTTGGACAACATCATCTGAAACGGCCCTACCCCATTTCTGCTGCAGGAATAGTAAGAAATCGAGAGATCACAGCAGGGACTGGAGAGTGGCATTGCCCACTGGGAACTGCAGTTTCTGCAGGCTGCACTGACACATTACCAAAGACAAGACCATAAGTAACTTCCTCTGCTTTATGCAGATTCGATGCATTTCAGAGGTCCCAGAAATGTGAATGTAGGGCTTCAATGGTGAAAAATGTGAGCATTTCTTGAGACTTAGGTTTCACAACACAAGTGAGGGGAAAACAATAAAGATATACTACTATTATAGGTGCACCTGAAGAAGAAATGTCACTTGACAGCTGTTCATCGCAACTTTAACTTAACAAGGTCTTAAATCTGTGTTGCATTAACTTCCAAAAGTGCATAGTGAGAATGTAGGTCCAGAAATGTGTAAGCTGTTTTTTAAACACGCTAACGTTGTCTTTACTTTCCTCACCAGGGTTTGTAGTGGCCGTAACATAAACCTTATTGAGCACATTCAACATGGGAGGAGAGGATGGGGGAAGGGAGGGGGAAAATCAGTCGTGCTAGGGATTGTGTGACTAAAATAAGGTATTGAATTTCTGGTTTTCACAATGAAACACTCCAGGACAAATGAGGTGCTGAAGCAGGATTTATAATTCATTGAGTAATAGGATTTTGTACTGTTTAGCAGGATTAGGCGTGTTAAAGAAAGACCTATTTATTTCAGTCTGACAATGGATGAGAAAAGTGTATAGTGCTCTTTGTTGTTATTTTAAGCAATTTACAGGATTACTTAGTAGTGGTGGCCCTGTGCTCCCCCTATCTGTAATGTGTCACAGTAATGGTGATATTTGTATAATTGCAGTTTTCTCCATACAGTTTCAGAATCACAGCAGTTGAGGGATCAAAGGTGTGAAGGTTGGTGGAGGGGAGGAGGGAGGGAAAGGAGGGATGTCAGGGGAGAAAAAGTAGAAACCAATTAAAACACTCCCTTATTAGGACCATGACCTCAGTGACCTCAGCCCTCCAAGTCTTTGGGACAGCATGCTCTGTGACTTAATGGTTTGTTTCAGGGGTTTTATGCTAAAGTGCTGACTGTGCTTTCTCCAACGATGTCTGCCATTGACATGGCAAGGGACTGAAACCTCTCTTGCAAAGTGGTTGGGGGGAGGAAGAAGTTGTTTTTCACTAACACTTAGGATGGGATTTCCTGTTACAGACGTTATAATTTTGTTCCTTCCTGCTCCTCTCTTAAAAAAAAAAAAAAATCAAAGCAAAAAAAAGCTGTACAGCTTTCTTACTTTCTACTTTCTTAATATTCTGTAGTTTTCATGCAGTCATTTACTTCTGTTGGCAAACGTGGAAACAAAATATCAGCCCATCCGAGCTAAGATTTCAGAGCAAAAGGCATGTGCAGAGAAAGTGGGACTTTTCCCAGCAGAGTGCTCATTCTAAAGCACATGCATGAAATGGCAGTTCGTGTCAGGGAAGCACTCAGGTCAGGAAAGAGAAGCTGAGAGCCCAGATTATTCCTTGGGTATCTAAAATGCTTAATTAAACCAGTATTACATTCTTTTTCATAACAAATTTGTTCATCATGGCCATTTTCTTTCTGAATTTAAAACATCTAAGGCAGTTTAAAAAATGAAATCCTTTCTCTCCAGAAACTCAGATGGTCAAATTATACTGCCAATTAGTTTAAAGAATTCCTCTGGAAATCTGCAGAGGCTGCATAATGCACAGCTCTAGGTAATTTTAACCCAGAAAATAAGCCACTGTGGCACGATCACTTTGCTCTCAAAACCCAAGAGATCTTCTATGAGCAACAGAATGACCATATTCCTTCTGGCAACCCCATTATTACTGAAGAAACTGCAAAAGTAGGTGCCTAAAATGGGATGACTTTCTGTTGAACACGGAATTAAAAATATCATGTGCAGAAAATGAAAATCTGCTTTTTATTCTCCCTAGTAGACCAACCATGAGTCTATTTACAGCAGGAAAAAATGGCTAATGGAAAATAACAACAATCTTCAAAATCTTTACGCCACAAGTTCATCTACTGGACTAAGGTGTTCTCATCATTTAACTATTGATATATATTCTGCTTACAGAACAGAGTGCCAGCTGTGATGGAAGCCTACCTAATTTCCCTTTCTACCTAAAGGAACAGGAAAACATACCAAAAATCCTCCAAAGAACAGAATAAATTTTATGCATGGACCTATTTTAAGCAGCACCTGCAGAAAGTGATTACACTCTCATGGTCTCCACAGAAAGAATGGAATTACCTTCAATCCCCGACCTCACTGAACTTCTGGCAGCAATAACAAAAATCTGCAAGTTTAGTTCTTCTCACAATTTGAAAGCAGATATTAAATGTCAGCACTAAAATGACAATGCTAATTATCATGTGGCAGAATTAATTAAAAAACAATCTCTTGAAAATTAGTTATTAGTACAGGCAGAAGCGAAACAGAGGGGGGTCAATAATCTAACAAAATGGTCATTAGCAGCAGTTTAATACTTGGATTTGACTGGATTCTTGCTAGGCTCCAAAACAATAGGTTACCCAGCAACGAATAATAAAAATAAGGTCATAAAAATATATTCATGCTATCTGGCAACAAATACTAATTCAAAAGACGGGACAAATTATTTTGGACCACAGCACTAATAGTCAGAATCATATTTTCTGCTCAGAAAATCTTTTATTGAGATGTGAAACCCTTTTTCAAACAGTAATTATGCTTCAGAGAACTCCTGGGAGGCGAATATGCCAAATCTTAAAAGTAGTCTGTATGCTATCCATGTCAGAGAGAAGTATATAAAATATTGCAGATAAAAAGCAAATTTGGGCACTCATTCTGAACATGCTTGTTTACAGGCATGAGATTAGACCTCTGAAGTGACTGATGAACATTTACTCTTGTGACTTCATGGAGAGTCTCATGATACTTCATGACCTTCTTCTCAGAACCCCATGCCACTAGCAGCAAGGGATTCTGTAAGAATTAATGCTTTCTTTAAGGGAAATGTCCAGTTCCCGGAGCTCTAGCAAAACTTGCGGGCGCAATGTCTGAGATTCAAACTTGGAATGAAATGTGGAAGAATTTAAAATTAATCATAATAATGTAATGTTTTGTGATTTTTGAGGTTTCTGGCTTGCAGTTTTGGAATGTCTTGGAATGGCAAGATTGGCTGAACTTTTGGCTGTGCTGCTTGTTAGATACAATAAGAGGTCTATAAGTAAATTCTGAGAGGCACAAGAGCTTCATTTATTTATTTATCTACTGTTTCTGTGCACCAACTTAAAATGATATTTAGAATCCAAACTGAAAAACAGCCCCACCATGTCATATTTCATTAAAGGGTATAGTTAAAATGTCAATTTTGAAGTCATACTATGCGATTAGATTTTTAGATTTTAGATTTTTAATCTATTTCAATGTGTATAAAACCATTATTAGGCTATACTTGATATGCTGAGAAATGTCCACATGCCATATTGTTTTATATTGACCCATTTTGACCAGTGAGTAAAAGTGGTTAATGAGCAGAAAACCAAATCCATCAAAATTATGTTTAACTATAACCCTAAACAATTATTCACTTTAGCCCCAATTGTGCTGGCAGTGGTTTGTACTCAAAAGCAGACTGAGAGGCCACATAAGAAATGTATTTCAATCCAGTTGTTAGGAATAGCAATTATCAATGACACAGATGTGTTCCATCATCTACAACATAACGTCAGAATGCTGTGAAATGTGCTTTGAGGAGGAGTAAGGTGATTTACAAACTTTACATAGAGGACTTCATCAGAAATGAGATGATGCATGCATGCTAGGCAACTGCACTGGAAAATTATTCAGTCACAGTCTTTCCATTCATTGTCTTTTATATCATTATACCTGGAACTATTTTTTAATGCACTGATTTTTTTAACTTGCATTATATTAAAATACTTGGATAGCTATTTCATTTAAAAGATGGTTTGGGATACCAGCCCATGAAACTTTATTCCTCCTAATGATACACAGATCACCGGCCATCTAAAGCTTTACGAACCAATCTTCCTAAGATCAGAAGATAGACACTGTTAGAGATTTTTAAATTAACTAGTTTAGAACTAATTTTTGTGCCTTCTACTTTTAGGTTTGTTGAGTTGGTGTCACATTTTTCAGGATTTTTTTTCCCTACAGTCATTTCACCCGAAATGTATTTGAAAAGACAACAAAAGCTGAAGATACAATCTAACCTATTTATCCCCAGTAGTCCCAATTTCTACCCATGTATTCTCTTAGAAGAATATCAAATATAGCCCGGGTCATAATAAAATTACAAACCAATCATGCACCACAGTGCAACACTGTTTAACCCATGGAGCCTTTTAAATCAGTAATTTTCAGCCTGTGATATGCAAATATTTCACTGTCCTTGAACTACTTCTAAAGAATCTGTAAAGGAAAGAAAGCCTATTATCAGTAAATTTGAATTCACTATGCAGAGCTCTGCCTCTCCACTAAAACAAACTACCAAGCAAACAACCCCCATACCCTCAAGTGTCTGCAAAACCATTGGGAATGAAAACTACTGTGCCAGATTAGATTTGGATCTGAAATGAAAACTAATGCATGGCTTTGCACTCTTCACCTTCCTCTGGAGACTCTAAATCTAATCCATTAAGACAAATATCTTTGAAACAAATTATTTGGAGGTCTTATAAGTAGATTTCCTATTTTAAAAGAGTTTAGTTTCTTTAGCCGCCCTAAGTCAAACCTCGGTTACAGAAGCAGATTCCATTAACTTACTTGCACACAGCACTAAGTAATGTTTGTAGGATTTGACGAGTCCTCCCTAAGAAAAGATGCTGCTGTTTTTAAAGACTGTGGGGTAAGATTTTTCAGTATATCTTGGAGTAAGTAAACCATAAACTATTGTTGAGCTCAGTGAAACTCAGTATGAAACACTACTTTTTTAATGATAAACCAAGAATGAAATACTGGGTGCAAATAACTGAAGAATGACTGCAAATGTTTCAATTAGTTCTGCTTAGATAATGTAACATTCATACTCCTCTGAGCCACCAGTCCCCAAGGATTAGTTCTGATAGATACAAGTTGCAGTACTTGTTCAAAATATTTGCTAAAAACCCTTAGTGTTTCAGTTCTGCAAACTCAAACCACCTGTCTATACAGTCAAAGCACATTCATTACAAACTAAAATCTACTACAAGGCAACATGAGATTATAACGCTGATTCAGAAAAGTACCTTTAGTTTTAGGAAGTAAACCAGGACAGGCTTTTGAAAAGAGCAGTGAACACAGCTTAGAACAAAAGCAGAGTATACCTTAAACATGGATATTAGAAAGGTATTTGGTACTAAATAGCTGCTATCTTCTTTCAAAAGATGTAAAATATTAACTTTCCATTGCTGTTACAAGTAATTTAAAGCCTGACAATGATCCAAAGGATTTGTAAATTCTCTATCCCACTACAGAGGAAAAGGAATAAAAATAATGACACAGCCATGGTAAAAGAGCATAATCCCATGTGTGCAATTTGCCATGACAACGTGGTAACGCATGTCCTGCGTGCTCTACAGCAGAGCTGAGAGTTCTGCAACAGAGGCGGCGTTATTTTATCTTGTTCACATATTGCAGCGTCAACAAAATCTCAACAGGAAAAGGCTCACTTCTGTGATGCCTCAAAACACCTTAATTCTATCAGAGCCTGGGTCGGCATAAGTTTGATAGCCAATTAACGTCATAAGAGTGGGCAGCTCTGGGTTTGCAATAATATACTCATGAGTCAATTCCTTTGCTGTGAAACAGAGTTAATATTTACTCTCTAGTGTCATTTATCAGACTTACACTCTTTGGTTTTCCATTATGCCTAGCACAATGACACCTTGATGTCCAGTGAGCCAAATGATAAACAATCTAATATGATCCCTATTGAAGGGCATGTATTTACCATATTCATTTTTTCACTGGTTACACAGTAGAGTTTGTTTAGTAGTGAACATGTACAGCTGAAACAGCACTTCTTCCAAAACCCACTGACACATGTTTGTTCTTTCCATCTCTTGGAAACCAGAAGTAGGATATTTTTTTCTAATGACAGACGACCCACAGCTTCCAGACATCAAGTTTCTTTAAAATGTCAGCTTAGGTACCAAACAGCATTAGTCATTTTTAAAAATGTCAGTTCTTTTCACTGTGGCACTGGACGGACATGAGTCCACCCAGGAAGAAATCTGATTCCCTGTTTAAATTAAATAGACTGTGTTTCTGCAGTAATGACATTGAATACTGGACTGTCCTTCCTAAGTGTAACAAATGCTTATCCATTTAGTAAAATGCAACGCTTTGACCTTCTTTCCCCCCAGGAATCATAATTCCTTATTAGCCAACCAAGAGACATTTCTGTCATTTAGCATTTAAAGAGAAAGATATGACAAAAACTGTTGCAGTTTTGATATGATTGTGTATTACAGACTCTAGAAAAGAGAGAATGCCATGCATGCCAAAACCCACGCAGTTCCTACTTCTCCGAGTTTATAGAGCTAACACTGCAAACTGGATTGTATCACAGGGTTACCTGCAACAACAGAAAAGCAGATTTCATGACCTGAGACAAGTTTTTTGGCTTTGCAAAGGACAGCTTTCATGCATTGTAAGGATTGCACTCCTTCCAAATGAAATAATCAACATACCTGATTCAAATGCTGTGATCACTGTTACTGCTTTCTTTTCTTCATGTTTAAAATCATTGAAACTTTACGGTGAGTTTTTTTGTGGAAAGGAGTCAGTTCAAATTCAAGTACTATTTCGAGGAAAAATACTGTACTATTACATTATGGCAGATATAAGCTACCCTTTAAAATAATTCAATGTAGAAATTCATACAAAAATAAAGGCATTAAAAAGGGCAACTAGAAAGGGTATGATTAAAAAATACCACTTTCCTTTTGTTGCTTCCGATTTACTCCTAACTCTGATTGGATTCTTTTTTTCCAAAATGCATAAGACACTTGTGTAATTTGGGCCTTTATTTCTGTTGGTGAGGACTATCAGGAGAGAGAAATTCTTACTACTTTTTGCAATGTAACCAATCTGGCTAAGGATCTAATATTTTTGCTGAAATACTTATATGTATATAAGCGTTCACATAAGCATAATTGTACCACTGTAAAGGTTCCTTGTACTGTTAAAGTGGTAATTCCCTTACATGTCTATGAACGTGCACATTTCTCTAAATCTACATGAGGATTGTTTATACTGAATTACTCTATCAGCCAAGTTAAACTACTTGACCGTATGAATTGGGACCATTGTTTCCTCCAATTTCATGGTATCAAACTAAATAGTCACAAGAGTGAGAGAATGAATTCATATGTAACTTCTCACTGACTGTTCTGAGCACTACCCCTCCACCCCTCCAGATTATTTTTACATGTGTGGCATTGCACTGAATATACCTTCCTGATACTGGGCTGCTTTTCATTTCAGACTTTAAGGACCAGTGTTATTGTACTAAATTCAATTTGTAGAGCTATGGATATGAATATTGCCAGGGATAATGTGCCAAGCTAACAAACAACATGTGACAGAAGTTAGTCACATTGCATAGTGCAGATCTGGCAGTCAATGTGATATGAGAACCTGTACAGAATGGAAAACTCAATTTTACGTTTTGCAACTATAGCAAAGTGCAGCTGAGGAAACAGCTACCGGGAAAAGGAGATGTGGAATGATAGACCCTTTTTGTTGTTTGGTTTTGTTTTTTTTTTTCCCCAACACTTCTAGACCTTTTTTCTCAGCTGTCCAATCATAATTTTTAGAGCTATATTTATCAGCAATGAGAATGTTGCATATGCTGTCCACATAAAGTAGTAGTGAAGTACTATTTTAAATGCAGCAAAAAGTTTGAGATTATTTTTTTAAATTATTTTCTGTCTCTAAATAAAGCAATTATACATGTGCAGATTGAATCCTTTGCCTGCTCTATTTTATGTGTGTGCATGGTTCAAAATGCAGCAGGAACTCATGCTGTGTCTTTGAACTGAGGAATAGCAAGAGCTCTTTGGGGATATTACTTTAGAAACTTGCAGGAGTCGTATAAACTCACCCTGCAGCACAAAGTGTTGTTTCACCCCTTTTGGGTGAAGACAAGGATGGACACAACAGTGAGGAAAGGCATACAGTGAGTGTATAATTCTGCCCTCCAAAACTGACTACAGAATCTTTCCATCTTTGTTCCTTATCCTAAAGGACGTATTTTCCCAACGTGCCAAAGAGCAACCTCAAAACCATGTACCCTCGGGCTATCAAGTCTACACCTGACAACCACCTTCTTTTGACTTGGTTCAGCAAAACCAGAAACCTTTTGGCAGTCTGTTTTGCACTTTAAATAGCGTGGTCTCTTTGTCTCCGTAATCTGTTTCACAGTCTGGAGGTTAGGTGCTGACAGACTTAACAAGTTACGGTTTGCCCTGTCTGCTGATGCAGCAGGGAGCTGATTTTGTGCACTTAGCTGTGCTATTCTGGAGATATGACCACATTTACATTAATGTTACTCGGAATGAACGCAGAAGATACTTAGTTGTCACCTAAAGCCATTTCAAGCTTGGCAGATATAAATCTCCTTGCAGTCACTTGGTTCTAAACCATTCCTTCACCGCTGCTTACCTCTCCAAAACAAAGCCAGATGATCCATCCTCCAAACCTGTCTTGTTACATGTGAGCACATTTTTCTGATAAGGTAAATTACAGAACAAAGAGAAATGCACTGATTCAACCCTCCCTCCCCCCTTTAATTATCAGTGGCTGGAGACACAATTAATTTTGGAATTAAGACTGTCTGCTTTCATAAAAACATATCCTTCCTTGTCTGGCTACATTTTTTTTTTTTTCTCCAAGCAATGTTAGTAATTATCTTCTGGGTCGCCTCTCCGTTATCAATAGGCTGTCTGTGTGCAGCGCTGTTTCCGCAGTGTTTATAACAACAGGCTGTTTGTGGCACGATGTGGCACAGCCAGGAAGCTGACTGAGCAAGGAAGGAAAGAAAAAAAAAAAAAATCAAAATACTTCAGCAGGGCTGTAGAGGCTGATATTATGGAGTAATTACAGATGTTATACAACCTGATAACATCTTTGAAACACAGGGCCTCCTAATGAGCATGATAAAACTTAAGGCAATTGTTCCTGAATGTGGCATAATTATAAGAAACAAAACTCCACCTCTGAGCAAACTAAATCCCTGACTAAAGGGCATGGATTTCACAAGCTTCAAACAAGCCTTAGAAAATGCCATCACTATCCACTCTGCACGATTCTACGGGAAGGCATACAGAAGATTCAGGAGCGTACGGTGATACAGATACAGATAAAACTGCATGTGTCAGAAAGAGCAGGGATTCCCTGTTGCTAAAATGTGCTGTGTTGAAAACTTTGGAGACTGGAGTTCTCCCCATAAGATTTCTGCTCAGACTGGAAGGAAACACACCTAAGGCAGGTGGTGATAGGATAATTTTGTCTCCATATGGTTGACTTTGGTCCTTGATTTCCCCTTGACAGAGTGCCCAAGGCTGACTGTCACAGTAGCCTGGCCCTGAGAATAAGATCCAAAAATGAAGACTGGGACTGGAATCATAATAATCTGTTTAAGTAAACTCAAGGTGTGTCATAAATTGGTAGCATGAGATAGACCAGGATGCTATCAATGAAAATATAATAATCCATCAGCACTGGCCAATCCCTTTCCCTCTTGTTTTAATCTGAGAAATGCCACTGCTATGTCCTAATTGTGCCTCTCTGAATTACACTTTAAGTGGCAGTTTTTTACCTTTGAGTCAGGACAGAGGAAGGAACATTTTCAGAAGACAGACAAACAAGCAGCATATCCTGCTCATGCTGGGAGCTGAAGCAATACCGATCCCAAGATAAAAATTCATCTTCTCGTAGAAAATGAGCATTTGGCTGGCCTAGGGACCCCATAAATTTCTGAGCTGGGGTTCCTGTTAGCTAGCACATGCTCTTTTACCAGACTACAACATCAGAATATCATTCCTCAGTTTCAGTTTGTGGCACAGTGATAAAGTGTAGTTCACTTGCCTGTAATACAGTTTCTAGAAATACTGGTTCATTCAATGCTGCTTATGATTTAATGATCTTATTTTGCACCCTTAGTGTTTCTTCATATTTGAATTTCTAGCAGGCCATCTAATGAACCATTCCAGTATGGATAGCTTCATTTTAAACTGATGACTTTCTCTTAGATGCTTATGTGCTGGAGAACAACCCACGGGCAAGTTAAAAACATAAAGGAATACGGTAATGCAAATGTATCTACTGTCCTTCTTCAGAAAGATCAGATTATTTACCTTCCATAGAATTTCTGTTTACTTTTGGAGATACTCCTTATGACAGGCATTCCACCTGCAAAGATGGCAGATCGGGCTATCTGACTCTTGACACCTGGAGCTTGGCTACCCTAAGTGACAGCCAGCACAGAGGAATTGCCAGAATAAGGCTGGAGCATTATGGCAATACAAGCCATAAAGCAAACAAGTAATTTGCATTTCAGCTTCCCACATCACCCCTTTAGTTGTGGAATTTCAGCCAGTTCTTGTGTTGTCAGTGATTTATATTACCTGGCAGTTGCCAAAGAGGAGTGGGTGTGTGTATTAACTGCAGTGAGAAGTTTAATGAAGTTCAGCGACAGAGAGCAGAAGGCAAGCTTGTATGGCTGAAAACAAGTCTGGGGTTACTGCAGGGTGGACTGGGGTGAGCACAGCCCACCTCCATCAACATGATCCAGTCTGGCCTGGGTGCCAGCAGTCCCATTAACTGGAAAGTGTTATACAACTCACGGTGACAACATATAGCGCTGTTCACAAATATGTAAAAATTGCTAAGAAGATTGCAAATAAAGTTACTGCACTTCATATGGGGTTCCGTATACTGATTTCTTGACTCTACATTGTGGCCAACATCTTTCAGGATAATTTTCTTTTTATTTATCCTTTCAGTTACAGTTTGGCAGATTCTAATCTGCCAAAATAAAACTACCATCATTCAGTTTCTTTTAAAAAGCACGCAGCTTTCAGTTCTAGTTCTAGCTAACAATAATCATATTTTTCTGCAGACATTAAGGAATTTTACAAAATTGGTAAGTGTCATTATCACAATTTTGTAGGTGAAAAAAGAGGTTACAAAACTTTACCCAGAACAGGGATAGAACAAGGTCAAATGTAGAAGATAGCTGCCTACATGTGATATAACCTCTTGACCACAGCAATGCTATTTTCTAAAGATACAGCAATTTGTATACTGTCAAGAATGTACAAAACTCAGAACAGTATTAAGGACAACAGAAAATTCACATGTCTGAAAAAAACTCATCACAGGAGGAGCCATGACTCCCTGATCTATGAGATGTTTTTTCTTTTTAAACTTTCCCACCGAGGAATGCCTATGCAGGCAAAAATGACTGATGATGCCATTAGTACCTCTACTTATAGATCTGCCCTGTGACAAGTCAGTTTACCAAGTGGTTAAAATACTGACAACCTATTATATTTTACAAGAACTATTTTCTGAGAACCTATCCAAATGAGTAATATTCTAGTTTTCCTCAAACAACACATGTTAAACAAGCTGCTGAAAACAATGAATACTTTTTTTTTTTTTTTTTTAAATAAAGAGATGGACCTAATTGTAAAAGCCAAAACCAGCAAGTAGCAAGAAGGACCAAATATGTTATACTTAGAAAGCCTAAAGAACATATATGCTTAGAAGGACATACACCACACATAAGCTCTTCCATACAAAGCACATGCAAAAAGCTAGAATTATTAGAACATGCATTTTCATAAGTCTGATGAACACTTGAAGTAACTTGTGCTGGAAGAAATATTGCTACAAATGTGAGACAGAAAGAAAGATTTCCTTCAGTGTAGAGGTCTACACAGACTCACTGAAGGAACAGATAATCCAAACGACAAAGCATGTTCAACACATGGTAATGTGTGTTTGGGGGAAGGGAGACAGATGGCCAGAAATAATTTTTGAAAGTCCAGGAAGAACAGGCAGTTTCAGTAGAGTATCTTGTAGATGCACATCTAGCAGACATTTTGGAAGTATTGATGAAGTTAATCCAGCAGTATATAGAGGGTAACTGTACTCTACATTGGGATTTGGGATGTTTTCAGGACCCCATGGGCGTGTGAAAACCAGGTACAGAACACACGTTTTGTACTAAAATGTCCACGCTGTAACTGCTTGAAACACCAGTAAGAGAGCATGGGAAAATTTGAAGAGGATTTTGCTTTGAGAAGCAAAGGTCCAAGGGGATCTTATCAATGTGTGTAAATACCTGATGGGAGGGTATAAAGAAAATGGAACCATACCCTTTCAACTGGTCTCCGCTGAAGGGATGAGAGGTGACGGGCACAAACTGAAATACAGGATAGTCCAATTTAACACAAGGAAAAGCTGTTTTACTGTGAGGCTGGTTGAACACTTGCACAGGTTGTCTGGAGAGGTTGTGGAGTCTCCATCCTTGGAGATATTCACAACCTAGCTGGAGAAGGCCCTGACCAGACTGCCCTAGTGGACTCTGCTCTGAGTAGGGGTTGGACTAGATTATCTTCTGAGGTCTCTTCCAGCCACAATGATTTTGTGATATCTTAATGAAGTGCACATCTGAGGTAACTATTTAACTAGGTGTCTGATGAGTCAACTCAATTTGACATTTCCATCAGGAGTATCACGGAATTTTTAGGTATCCTACAAAGTCCAGGACCCCATTCAGAAGCTATACAAAAGGATCATCTGAAGCAGGTTGTTTCATCCAGCACCCTAGTGAAGGGGGCCTGCCTGACCAAAAGAAAGCATTCTACCTCACTCAACCCCCAGTTTCCACAGTACTGCTCTTCTCTCCAAAGCCCATGTATGCAGGACCTACCCTTGTTAACATCACGAGATAGTTACCTTGTAAGTAAGGCATGGCCTGTCTGGGGCCCCCAGCATAACAAAGACATAGACCTGTTAGAGCAGGTCCAGAGGAGGGCCACGAAGATGATGAGGGGGCTGGAGCACCTCTCCTATGAAGACAGGCTGAGAGAGTTGGGGTTGTTCAGCCTGGAGAAGAGAAGGCTCCAGGGAGACCTTATAGCAGCCTTCCAGTACCTGAAGGGGCCTACAGGAAAGCTGGAGAGGGACTGTTTATCAGGGAGTGTAGTGATAGGGGAAGAGGTGACATTTTTAAACTGAAAGAGAATAGACTTAGATTAGATGTTAGAAAGAAATTCTTCACCGTGAGGGTGGTGAGGCACTGGACCAGGTTGCCCAGAGAGGTTGTGGATGCCCCCTGGAAGTGTTCAAGGCCAGGCTGGATGGGGCTTTGGGCAACGTGGTCTAGTGGAGGGTGTCCCTGCCCATGGCAGGGGGGTTGGAACTAGATGATCTTTGGGTCCCTTCCAACCCAAACCATTCCGTGATTCTATGATTCCATTCTATGGCCTCTGTGGAGTCCACTGACACTTGACATTTACCAAGCATTTGAATCAAAGAAAAGGAAGAATAAATTTCCATAAAGGAGCATGCATAAACGTTGAAAACAATGACACAGTAATAAAGTAAATATTTCAGTCTTCCTGCCCCTCTAAAAACTAAACATTGTCATGAAAAATCTCACTAAGTTGCTTTATAAAAGGCCTTATTTTCTAGTATTTTCACATTTCTAATTTAAGCTTATTTTTGAGGCCACTAAGTCAGCGCTGACTTTCTGAATTGCCATTCACCTGTACTCTTCTAATAATTTCCCTGAATCAAACTGAACTGGGACCATCTTTGCCATGAACTTTGAAATGAAGATTTCACTTGATTTTTATGAAAGTACAATTATTACATTGAACGAATATTTGCCTTGAATCCTAAAAAAGAAGCTAGCAGAAATTACTAGAATACATTGATGTCAAAAAGCTTCTTTACCAGAAATATGATGCTTTATTTCATTTTTGATTATGCACTTGCAGAAAATAATAACCTTCTTCCCAAAAATCTATCCGCAAGAAGGCAGTGGTGACATATCAAAACTTCCCCTTCTTTGTGCTTAACAGACAAACTAAAAATAGTTGGCATGGAGTGTAAATGGTTCTAACAATTACACAGAGAAAAAATGCTCTCTCCATATCCCTGAATAACTGTACACACATGTATATAATTCCCAAAGTGCTTAACATTGTGAAGTAAACACTTTCCAGTTGCCTTCAATGATATAGTCCTCTTACTAATCATTCCAACCTGAAATTATAACTGTGGTGGATGGTCATTTGGCTGCTGCTACTAAAACATTCCGTTATATCTGTAAACTACCTTCATTAACTAGAGTAGCCCAGCTTCCTAATAAAAACTGTGTGGTGTCTTGGTTAATCAAGTCTTACACTTTGTAGTTAAGACATTAAAGTGTTAAAAAAAAAAAGAAAAAAAAAAAGCATTCCACTAGGTCAGCACCAAAAAAAAAAGGAAAAAAAAAAGATTGTTTTATCTAATAAAAACAGTCATGCTTAACCTATAGCATCTTCTATTGCATTATACTTCAAAATAAACTGAGGCTTATAAATGCCAAGCTGAAATGGAATAATGTCTTGCCTTAAGATCAGAGCTTAATTAGCCCAAGGGAGAACAAAAAATTCCTCCTGCAACTGATGATTAGCTCTCATTATTTCAGGCTGTCTTCTAGGCCATGTAGCAGAGCAATGGGAAACAATCAGGGAGAAGGTTTACTTCAACGAGAATGCCTGCCAATGCAAGTCTTGATTTGATTTCATAGGACAGCACAGGTTATTTAAATTCCAGCACAGTAAGATGTCAAATGTAGACGGTGCAGGTCAAAGAAGTCAATCAAACAAAATGTAAGTGGAATTGGGCACTTTCAAAAAAAAGGGAGAGGAAGAGTTTTACCACGAGAAGGAATCGTTGCAACATTAAATAGTTCCATGTTTGTCCAAAATATTGTATTTGCTAACGAATGGAAACACATTTCACAAAGAAAGTACATTTCTTAGGCAAAGAGATAGCCAGAGGAGGAAAAAAGTTACTTTCACAAATAATTTCATAGAAGTATCTGACCTTGTACCTGTAGTAACAAGGAACCACATCTAGTTGCCGAAGATATTCCTTCCAATGAATAACATATAATACAACTGCTCCTTTCATATGGGCAAAACTATTTGTTCTCTGTTATTCCAGTTATGTACTGATGTAACTCACTGCTATGACAGATTCTTGGAAACAATGTAATCAAGTTCAATGACTACATTTTAAGCAGAGGACTCTGACTTGCCTAGCTAAGTGGGGCTGTAAATTCCTAACGTACAAGAGAGGAAAATACTCCTTCAGCATCGAGTCTCACGCAGTGAGGAACTATCTGGGCATGGGAGAGATTCTCTGTGACTGGAGGGTCTGTCTACGCATAACTGAAATACATTTTCTGACATTTGCAGCGTTAGGATATATAAGTCATTTAGACTTTGCGCATGAAGATCAGCTCAAAGAATGTAAGGCAAGCCCAGTGAAAGAGTCCCGCTTTAGCTTCACTGCTATAGGAATGTATGGAAGAACGGTTACTATGCCACATCTACAGGTCCAAGCTGGAGTATCTGAGCCTTGAATACATGGAGAACAGTGAGCAAAGCAATGCAGTATTTTACAAAACTGAGCAACATTACAGAATTATTAAGGCTAGGAATGAATTTCAGAGCCAAATGCAATTGCACTAGAGGTGAAGGAAAATCTACAATGCAATCATTCAAGCAGCAGTTTGGCCAGGCCACCAGGATTAACACCTTTAGCTTCTGCAAATACATCATGGGAACTTTAAGAACCACAAGTGCTCAGCGCTTTGTTTGTATCTCTTGGGCAAACATCCTACTTTGCAAGTCAACAGCAGAGTTTTGAATAAATCAAGTTTACCTATACTGTTTTCGAGAAGACCAATAAGCAAGAGTTGCAATAGTTAATCCTAGATGTTATCAAAGGAGTTTCAGTTCAGTTCAATCCTTTTAATTTGCAACCTTTGGCATTCAGCCAAATAGTTGTGACTTAATAGGATCTGCAAGTTAAAATTAAAATCCTGCATGCCTGTCTGTTTCAGTTCTTATCCCACACTTCCTCTTTGGGTAAAACACTCCATTATTAATGCTGTATCCAGAGCCTGTATTTTGTCTCTGGTCTCCTTTAACTTGTGGCAACCCCTGCTTAACAAAGACCCAAGCATACTATAGTATAACTATTTGGGAACAGTTATATATTCTTTATTGGTTTAGGACCTTAGAAGCAAAAAAGAGACAACGCACAAACTCGGCAGACATAGAGACAGAGCCTTGGAGACACATGGAAGACGTTATATACTGTATGCCTGAATACAGTAAAAAGTACCTTACAGAACGCATAGGGCTGAAAGGTCCAATTTAGACATTTTTTTGGTTTAAGATATTTAATTCCCTTATTTCAAATATCAAGTGTAGGGGATTCTGATACCTGTTCAGCCTAGGCATTAGAGATAATGAACAACTGCTATGTTTGTATGTTATTTTTACTACATGGAAAGGAAATAATTTATGTTATGTAGCATAGGCCAGCCCTTACAAAAAAATACACTCTAACTACTGAGGACAACTCTGAAAGACATTAGAGGTAGTAATTTCAATTGCAGATCAACTGTGAATTTTCCTTCACTTTTTAATTTTCATTCCTTTTCTTCTTTCAGGCTTTTTCTTTCCTTCATCTTATTTCCCCCTCACATTTCTATTCAAACAAGATGGCCAAATGTTTTAAACAATAAAATGTGTAGCAAATTCAGTACCTGGCAGTTCCTTTTCATTTGCACAATGAATATACACTGTGTTTTCTACTGCAGCCTCAAGGTTTTGCAGACTTGGGAATCACCCTGCATTTGTAAACCAATAAAAATAAATATACATGTATTTAAAAAAGGATCCAGTTTCTCTCGGAAGAGCTTATAATCAAAATACTTTCCCTCTTTATACTTTCCAGAAAACAACATAAAGATTAAAGTTATAAACTGAGAAATGCTGAGAATGATGTTTCCAGAAATTTGCTATTGAATAGTTCTTAAGTACATATGCAACATTTATTATTACCTATGAATGCTGTATAAGGAAAAGTTCAGCAAATGTGTTAGAAATTCTCATTTTAAGATGTACGCACTTCATACACCTCTGTTGATAACAAAACAATAGGGGTAAGATAATAAGTTTTTATCCTTGATTACTTTTCTGCTTTAGCGGAGCGCTCCCACTGTGATCTGCACAAGACATTTCACAAGACATTTATCTACAAGAGAAAGGAACAGAAAGAAATTCAGGCAGAGTGATTAAACCTGATGTCTCCTTTCTACAGACACGTGCACAGGCTTAATCAATCTGACGCCAGCAGTCTCCACTTTCACATTGCCTGCTGGCTTCATGCCTGACAGATTCCACCTACTGTACATCTTTGTAGGCAGAATAAAGATGTGAGATAAAGAAAGCGAAGTGAGCCAGCAGAGCAGACTGCATAAATTGCATGCCGCTAGCCTAAGCTGCGTGAGGCTCCGATCCCTGCGACTGTTGCTGTCTCAGCCACCCTGCAGTGCAAATAGAGTGTTTATGAAGAGTATATGTTTGCTCTTGAAAGCCAAAGCTTGCAAAAAGTTCGGCTTACTCTGTTTTTTTCCAAACTGTGAATGGTAATGCTTTCAACATTAAAGAGGCTGCCTCCTTTAAGTGTTGAGCTGTCCATCTACACATACTACATTAGTCAAATAGGAAACATATTGCGGTAATGGGGGTTCTTATGAAAATTTACCAATTCATCTTAGACACACTGACATAAGAGGATTTTTTTAAGCAACACCTATTAGGCTTGCTATAAGAAAGCAATGACTGTTTCAGCCCAGAATTTTCCTAAGGGGCAAAAACCAAACAAAAACCTGTAACTAAATCTCTAGCATTCCCTCTCCCCAATGAAAAATGCCAACAATGTTGCAATTTGAAATTCAGTAAAAAAAACAGTTAGCATAATAAATTGCTCTGGGCTTTATATGTCTTCGCTGAGAGTAATATTGGGTTCTCCCCTAAATAAAAACATCCCTTGAGGATGAAATGCTAGGACAGTAAATATTATGTTTTAAGAGGAGACGAGGCAGACCTGCCAGCTGTCTTAAACTGAAATCCAGGAAAAAAATCCCGTTTCTTCCTCCTATCCATGTATAATTTAATATTTCAAGGCCCAAATGAGAGACCTGGTGCACAAGATGCAAAGAAAGGCACTGAAGAAAATGAATGACTGTGGGAAACATTAAATAGCTCAGATAATATATCCTAGGATCAAAAAAGCAAAGAGCTGCTAGTTTCAGATTTATAACCTAAGAAGTTCACAATAATAAGAAAATGACAAGAGTAAGAGATGAGTAAGAAAATTACAACAGTAAGAGAAATTCCAAATGTGTATCTGAAATTAAAAATCATTCCATTATAATGATATAAATCACAGATGTATATTTCATTAATTGCGATAAACCTCATTATTATCACTGTATTATGAATCTATTGGGAAAAAACATATAAACAGATCACAGATCAAACTATGGCCAGCCATACTCCCAATGGTGTGGGCCAGCATGAGAGATCTCTAATTCGCTACAGTTCCATGATAAAAATCATAATAAAATACCAAATTAGAAAAGTTCTTTTTAAATAGATATGTTGTAAATGGCTGGAAATTTCTCTTTCATTTCACGGGAGGATATGGTCATGTGAATGGGATCTATTCTTGACAATAAAACATATGGAGTGTCCTTAATTCAGGAAAAGCAGGATAAAGAAAAAGGCTCCTGAGAATTACAGACCTTCACAATCAATCCTGGTGTAAAAGAGATCATTCACTCAAACACAAGAGAAGAAAGATAAGAACAACAGGGTGTCTTGACCCCAGTGTTTTAATAGTGGTCATATGGAAAGAGCCAGATGGACAATCCTGTCCTAACAAAAGCTAACAAAAGGTTCATTTGAATCCTGTCAAGATTTCACAAACATTTAAAAGGACAGCGTCAGAGCGGGTACTGTAGACCTGAAAAATAGACATCACATCACCCATACCCCTGTGTTCTGCTCTCATGAGTAGGCAGTTAAGAGGATTCTTGTAAATACAGGTATTCTTCCCGTACTCATAGAGGAGAGGGGACAGACATGTCAGCAAGAATACTACATGTAGAGGTCTATGGTTGGGTTGGCTATCCACAGCCACAGACAACTCAAGCCTCCTCTGAAACAAAATTAGCAGTATCTTCTTAAACGTACCTTTTCTGAGTGCTGGTGTTCTTTCTCATACTAAAAGAAATATACTTTCAAAACTATCACCCATTAGGGTTGACTGATGTATATTCCTGCAGTCTAAAGAAAGCATAACATTTCAACTAAAATATTTTGAATGCCAAGCATTGCTATATGTAAGTAGGAAATATGGGCAGATTTATGCACATGGTCTACCAGGACATTTCCCAGGTCTCTTTTGAATCTTTTGGACACTGAGAAAATAAAAAAGGAAAAAAAAAAAAAAAAAAAAGAAAGAAAGAAAGAAAGAAAGAAAGAAAGAAAGAAAGAACGAACCCCACATAAAAATAGGCAAATCATGCTTTCCCCTACTTTCTTCTCAGGCCTTGGTTGACAGCTGAGTCCTACAATTTACAAACTCCTATTTCTGCCTGATCCTGCCATTGAGTAACAGTCCTGGATTTGAGACACTGGAATTTGTTACCCATAAAATAACTGTACTAAAGATATTGATCCAATTCAGAGATGCTACAACTGGATCAAGTGGGAAAGCATAAGCACAAAAAGCAAGAGAACTCCAAGTTTCCTCTGATGTTTTCAATAATTAGATGAACAGAAAACTAAATCTTGAAAAACAAAATAATTTCTGTTTAAAGCATGATGCTGTCACCCTGTTAACAGACCTTCAGGAAACCAATGTAAGGAGGAGGGGAGATGGGGCTGCCTAGAAGTAATCACTACACTTGTCCTTCTGCTTTCTTTAAGGTTTATTTCCACGGGAACATGCACTTCACAGACCTACTGCTCTTTGCACCTGAGACAGCCTTTTACCCACTATTCTTTTTGGTAGTCAAGTCTTTTTGTAACGGGCTCAAAAGACAGGATGGAAAAGGTAGAGACCCTGCTCTGGACCCTCCAACGCCTCCTCTGTGGAATCAAGGCAGTTTCACTCAGATCTGCATCACCCCACGGCAGCCAGGATTTATGTCTGGCACGTCTGAAAGCTTTCTTGGGTATGAAAATCCTTCTTTAAAAAGAATGAACAAAAGGGAGGGAGAAAGAAAGCTCACAGAGCAGTAGAAACAAACTACCTAAGTAAAACAGGCTCAAGGCTGAGGCATGTGATTTAATTGGGGATGTATTTAGGCTAACAGGAAATGCCACTGATAAGAAGTTAAGGACTAAATGGACAATGTCTTCTAAGGGATTTCAAATTCTTTGATGGGCCTATAAGGCAGAAGTCCTCTAACAGTCTCTGCTGCAACCAGAGTTAATTATGGATTTATATATGTGGAGAAAAGGCTTGATAGTTATCTGTAATAAGCCTAAATTGGAGAGAGGCAACCTGAGGTCAGAGAAGTTATTAGTCTGCTACAGAGAACTTGTAGCGAATCCAGGAAAATGAGAGGGAAAAAAAAGAAAAAGAAAAAGAAACCCCAAACCCACTCCCCACTCCTTCCCAAATTGAAGTAACACTGCCTTCATCATCCTCACTTCCTAGCTGACATGCAAAATTCAAGGCTTTCCCCTTTCATAGTATCTGTTACGTTTACTTTACCTTTTCCATGCAAAATACTTTAACAATCACTCTGTTATCATGCTGTCACAAATAGCTGAAAATGTAGCTAGTTTCTGGAACACAGGAATTTTTCAGGATATCACCTTGTTCTGAAGGTGGAGATGGTCTTCCTCATATACAGAAAAAAAAAGGGTGCTTGGAGGCCAAAAGCAACTCTTCTCACTCATGCAAGCAGCCACTACGCTACCTGGCTGAGCGTCTGCTGCTCTACCAGAGATGGAGGTTACGGTTTAAGAGAGTTCCAGCTCTGACAGAAAAGTGCTAGAAAAGCTCTGTAGGTAAAGGATTGAATGCCAGTTTTCTATGTTGTCATAAACATGAGGTATCTACAAATGAACAAATGATTTGCCCTGGGGCTCTCTAACTTAATTTGTTATATGCATGTTAAATCAAATTAACAGTCTTGCCTTTCCAAAAAGTTACTTTACTGCATTTTCAAAGATGCAGTTTGATCAGCCGACTTTGATTTCACCAGAGGCCTACATTATATACATTGTGCCTGCCAAACCTTCATGAAAAAAAGTTTTAAAAGGGAAACAAGTTCAATCTTCCTGGCTTCAAATGTTTGATACTCTGCACATTCTGAAGTATAATTCACTTGCACACCGAGAGTTTTTAAATCCAAGCAGCACTCACAGATTTCACGCAAAGGGCTGAGAATACACAGATCCTGATCTGGAACCACACAGCCCTTGTTGCATACAAATCCCAACCCATTGCACCGCAGGAACTGAAACGTGGGCCTCAGGCTTGCCTGGGAGCATGAAGAGGTTTTCTGAGACATGCTGATGTGAGCCATGTGTGACTGCATGGTTGCTTCTTATCATAGGAGCTGCACTTAATGGAGCCCCTGCAAGGATGAAAATTTTTGTCCGTGAGCTCTGAACAAAGAATTGATGGGTACTTAACCAGGGAGAAAGTTAAATAAAAAGAGTAACAAAATTTCAGGGTTACTTGACCTGATACCTTATTTGTGGGTTAGACAGCTTTGGTTGTCCAGCCCAAAGGTTGCCCAGAATAGAGCAGAAAATACCTTCAATGGTACAGATGTAACAAAACAAATGATACTAAATCATTTTTTGACATACAGTATTCTTTCTGTTTCCAGATCTCACTACTTCATTGCATATCTGGTTTCTTCTTGAAATTCCAGTTCTTGAGACCATACAATTGCCTTCATGAAATTCTAAAAAATGGCTGAAGATCAAATAATATATGTGCCTGTGAAGTGCGTGCCACACAGAGGGGATGCCCACAGACACTAGTTAATTCTGCCCATCATCTGAGCCGTTAGGGTGCAAGTCAGCTCTTTGACCAACGTAATGCTGAACAGGACTGCGCAATCCTGGCAGCATGGTAGGGCTCACAGGCTGGTTTCAACACTGTTCTTGCAATCCAGCGTATTGCATGTAGAAACTGTCCTACTTTCTACCACTATTCACAGTGATGAGTGCTCGGATCACATTGAAATTTTGGTAGAGTAAGGATCATGCAAAATTCTGAAGTGCCAAGGCCTAGGTGACCTCTGAACACTCAGGCAATACTAGGATCAAATTCTTACTCCTACCTAAATAAAGAGAGACTCGAGGAGGCAGACCTCTGTTCCATGCTGAGCTTAGGGCTGTTTATGTCGAGGATAAGTACTGCCCCGCGACGGGGACTGGACTCTGCCTGCGCGTCCATCCACCACTACAGGGAGGAGAGAAGTGGTCATTGTGACTCATTCAGTCCTTTTTGTCTGTCCTGCATCTGTCCACAAGGACCTTAATTACTGCCAACTGGAAGGACTGGTTTGGTTAGAAAGCACAAGGGAGCAGAGTACAAAGTTCTCCTTTGCAGATCCCTGCTAATTGCTCTTCAGTTTTCCTTTCCAAAGGAAAATTGGTACTCCTCTCTTTCCCTTTTAGTGAAGGCCACGGTTTCAATTTGAGTTATGAGTGGGATAAAATACATCTTTACATAAGCAGGTGAGCAGAAATAATTGAAGAGAGCCTGGTTTTATAGATCAAAAGTTTCAGAGCACTGAGACTGCAAGATTATGTGCTTCCATTAGAAACATGTGTGATGAATATTAGGAAAAATACTTTTGTTTCCAATACTGCCAGATACTTGAAATCAACCATTCATATTAAGATCATTAAGCTAAATGACGATGCTTACTAAAGACACCATTCCTAACATGAAAGAGTATTTTTTGTAACCTATAAGCCTAAGTTTTCATTTTCCTGTGTCTTGCTGTTTATATAATGAGGGAGAAATTTTTTTCACTTCAGAAAATATCTAGGCCTATATAAAGTCTTCAACTAAGAGTTGTATTAAACGTTGATTTCATCTGTCACTAAGAAATTATACCAAGGTTTGTACAAATCTATTTATAAACCTTGTAATTCTCATGATTGATAACATTTAAAACGCAGTCAGTTTAAGACCTTTCACATTTCTTGTGAAAGATGTGGTAAGAATGAATAATGGAATGGAAATCAAATATCTGCTTCAACTTCGATTTAGAAAAATCAGTGCCAAATTAGGTGCGTTCTGGTGCATTTTGGACTGTGACACTTCTTTTTTGGATGAAAGAGATGCCAGCTGGACTTTGAAGACACTCAACACATTTGCAAAGATGTCTGGATTTCTTAGTGCCAGGCAACCAACACCAGATTTTTACCATGCTTCACACAAGTTTATAAAATGTTGCTTCTGATCTTTTTACTGGATCTGTAATTCAAAACTCATCTGAATATTTCCAATGCCATTATGCACTTCTAACACTCAACCACAGTAATGGAACAAGTGCAACTCAGAAGAAGGACGTTCCAACCAAGAAATCTGCACTACTTCCTGAAGCAGTTAGTTTTCCCCTCATGATTTCTCAGTCAAGTAATGATCAGGCTTAGCTTTACTTAGCTTATGATACCTGATAAACCACAGCCAATGGCACAGTACTGATATTAGATAAGGAAACTCTTTCTCTTCACACATTTTTTGGTGCAATGTTTTCCTTTCTTTTAATTTATCAATGGCTACATAAGAAAAGAACAAAGAAAAGCAACAAAAAGTGTTTTACAGTTGAGTGAGAATGGAAACTCCTAACCTCTAGCGTGCTGTTCTGGAAAAGTTATATACCAACAGCCACCAGGTTTATAATAAATGTACAATAGCATTAATACTAAGAGAGAGTGACTACTGTTATCGTAAACCAGAAATGCTAAAAAGTAGCACACAGAAGAATGAGAATGGAATAAAAATTACAGATGAATTTACAGAGCTTATTTGCCTCTCTGCTACCATACACAGTTCTCTCATTTAATTCAGAAAAAAGTCAGAGTACAGCTGGTGAGTCAAGTCTCTGACCTCACTTAATTCTTCAAGCTAATCTTGTGATTATGGTATTTCCTTATGACCATTCTAATTTGTGAGTTATGATATTATGATTTTGCTATTTTAAGCCGTCCTTTTGAAACATGCATTTGGATTAACTGTAATATATAAAAACTTGTTCAAATTTAGGAAATGACTTTGCAATTATAACCAAGCAGATTATTTCTTGCAGAAATAGATTTTAATTAACAGTAGATTTATCTATAATCCAGCTCATCATGAGAAAGAACAGAAAATGATTGGCATAAAAATTGGCATACAGATAGAAAATTTATGATTAAGATTGGCTAGTATTTACCATTAAAATATCTTAATCTTCTTTCTTTACGACTTTGCAAAAATTATGCAACAATTTCTGTGAGTTTCAGGAGAAAACAAGCATTTATGTCCATGTAACAAACAAAAGTACTTGAAAGAAGATCCCCCTGTCCAATCAGTAACAGCATCAGTCAAAAAATCTAATAGTACTCTGCTTTAAAGCAAAAAGCTAATGCTTGACAGAAGCTTCGCACTTCCATCAGCAACGTGCTTTTGCTGTTCCCAAGAAATCACCCAAATTTGACCCAACTGTAACTCTCTGAAAGACTGAGTTTACAGTTGCTCAGCAGAAATTTCTTACAGCTCAACAGCTCAATGATCTAATGATTCCATTTTCACCAAGCAGACAGTATTTCTACATAGCCTTTAGATGACATCTATACAGAAACAGGACATGCTCAGGCTGAGGACTGCAAGTGGAAATGGGAGGTTCTTTGCAAGTGCAAAGGCTGCAATATTGGGAATCAGCAACAAGAGCACAGAATGATCTGCAGATGCTGTTAGAAGATTCAGCCTTTACTGATGGCTAATCATACAATAACTAGCACAGAGAAACCCCGCTGTGGCAGGGGGGTTGGAACTAGATGATCTTTGAGGTCCCTTCCAACCCAAACCATTCTGTGATTCTATGAAACGTGGGTGCAGTAGCACTATTATAATTACATGGACACGTTGCAGCATGAGACAGAAGTATGACTTAATTGATATTCCATAGCCAAATACTTTTACATTAACATGACAATTTTATATGCTAAATATCTCCATGTTGCCCCCAAAATAAAGATAAATCAGTAGAATATTCTACTGGATATTTTTTATGATTAAAAATTGGCTTCTACATAATGTTCTAGCTATTGGAACATTAAGGAAACTATAGGGGTCTTACGATGGCTACAGGAGGGCCATCTGTGGTGCAAGAACTTCTGGTCAAACATGGTACCAGTTCACAGTGGCTAGCCAATCCAAAATATGCACAACCTGCCCCACAGCACCTCAATAAGTTTGAATGGTTCATATTAAGATAACTGCTGATTTTCTTTGTTTAACAACAGATCACTGCTTCAGAAATCCTCCAGTGAATCACAGAATAGTTAATATTTGGAAGGGATGCACAGAGGTCATCTAATCCAGCCTCCTGTTCAAAGTAGGGCCAGCTTAGACCAGATAGCTCAGGGGTTTGTCCGATGAAGTTTTGCGTGTCTCCAAGGATGCAGATTCCACAGTCTCTGTAATCAGCTGTCCCGGTGTCTGATCACCCTCATGATGAAAAAACATTTCTCTATATCTATCCAGCATTTTCCATTGTTCATCCTGGATCTGTTGCTTCCTGTTCTGTGACTCTGCACGTCTGAGATGCAGTCTTCTCTACACCCTCCCACCAAGTGGTTGCAGACAACAATAAGGTTCCCCCTGCCCCTTCTCTTAAGGCTGAACAAACCCAGTTCTCCCAGTGTCTTCTCATATGTCATGTACTCCAGTCCGCTAAACATCTTGGTGGTACTCTGTAAGTTCAACAGCTGAAGTCAGAGGGAATAGTTGCAGATTAAAATGCCAAGTGAAAAAACTTATTAGAATCTGGTTAAGTATAAAACAAGTAGAAATTTCAAAGTACTAAGAACAGAGTTATTTCACAGAGGAAGAGGACCCATCATACCTCAATGCTCTCATATCTTATGAAATGACTTGTGTATCACAAGTGCTTCTGTGCCATGTCTTAGTGGCATAGCTGGATCTTAGAAACACCTTTCAAAGGGCATCATTATTCAGTGTTGCACAGTAGAAATTACAAGCTGTACTATGAGCTCACAAACAACATACGCTTCCTATATTTGAGCAGGCAACTGAGGCATACAGATCACACAAGTGAATCTTCATCCAGCATGACATCAGAAAAACAGCATTAGCTGCAAATGGAGAATCTGTCAGTAACTTAAGGGGAACATCCTAACCCAGCAGAAGCTTATCTTTTAAGGTACACTACACAGTTTTGGATTTATCAAATACAGAATAGGGATGTATATAGATATAGCAATAGATATACAGGTATATAAGAATAATTTTAGAAACTTGCAGAGAGTCTATAAAGCCCCAATTATTTTCTGTTGCTTGTATTCTTTCTCTCACAACCTAAGTTTCACTCATGCAGCTTAATCACACAAAATCACACAGCTCAATCACATCAAAGCTTCCTAAACATGCAACCATTCCCTGCACCATATCTCAGAAATTAAAAGTAATATGAGCTACCTACTAATGGCCCAGGTAGTGCACTCAGTCACAACAACACAACATACCTATCATGTTACCATTAATAATTATCTAATTAGTTTTGTATATAGAAATTTGTATTTTAACCTTCCTATAAAATTGCATAAACAAGCAAACTTTCCTTAAATTATTCATATTTAGCAGCTGTCTTGCTGAAGATCTCAGGAGTTCCACACATTGAGATCTCCATTTAAAACAAAACAAAACAAAACAAAACAAAAAACAACCCAAAAACAAAAACCAAAAACCAGCCACAAAAAACCACTGGAGAAACCAGCCCTGTTTTATTCTAAAATACAAATGCAGTTCCGAAATTTAAACCAGATTTTAGTTTATATGGAATGGAGACAAAATGGTGCTTATTAGCAGTTTGGTCACTTGTTTTGGTGTTACCAGCATCTTTATTCAGACATGAATAATTAACAGTGGGACACTCAGAGAGACTTAGATCATCTCCAAGTGTGTCTGTACTTCAGTAAAACCTGGAGCCTTTTAGATATCTAAAATCATCATTATTATATTCCTCTCTTCCTCCTAGGTAATTGATCTTAAGATTCTAACAAAAAGATACCAGTAGCTTAATTAGTCTCAGATTTTATAAAAAGAGTTTGATCAGTATTTATGCATTTTAATAGTATGCTGAACCTTTTAAGATCACCTCCAACCTCGTGTAAGTCATCAGCTGCAGCATGAAAAATGTCACAATCAGGTCAGCATTGTAAGATAGACTCAATGGTATCAATATTTGATTTTAAAATTCTCCTCCAAATACATATTTTATTGAAAATGTCAGAGCTGTTTATTTATTCACTACCAATGATTCAGAATTACAGCTTTAAAATGTTGAGGTCAAAAGACTCTGTATTGCTTCCTATAGAAATTAAACCAGATTTTTTTTCCTTTAGCTACACATGACATGGACACAAAATACTTCCAACAGCTACCTTTATACAAATAGTTTTGGCCATACATTTCAATGACTCTAAGCCATTAGAAGCTAGCTCATATTGCCATTAATTTCCAAGCTATAGACCAATGTTATGCATTTAAGAAGCTTAAATGCTTAATAGCTCAGTCTGTCACAATTCAGTATTTTGCATGCAGTTTTAATGCATTCATTGATACCATGCTCTTAATGAAAAATCATTTAAGCCTGTTGAACTGCAAATTCAATTTTTCCTGATGGGGGTCACAATTGCATTTTTTTCTCTTTATCAAAATAGTCCAACCATACAACTCCTAATGCATCTAGTTTTCATAGACTGCAGATTTCCTAGGGAATGGAATGTGAAGTATTTGGGGGTTTCTTGCCCCTAGAAGTATGATAAGAATCTCCAGTTTCCCAGCTGGAAAGGAGTTTTACAAAAAATAAAGTATGATGTAAACAATGAATCACTTCTAGGGGCCTGTTCCACTGTTACATACAAGGATGCACCTTCTGTTAAATGTGTTAAAAATGTTGTTCCAGCATTGCAATATAGCAGGTCCTCTAGATTAGGCAACCTGTACCTGCCACCCAGCCAAAACAGTGGGCAAGCAGCCACACTGAGCTGCAATACGCGGAATCACCCCAAAGGCTGGGAGAGAGGAGACCTTTGCAGGTTTCGCACTCCAACCTCTCTCTGAAATTACATCAAGTTGCTCGGGGCCTTGCTCACTTGAGATATGAATATCTCTAGGGATGGAGATTACACGTCTTCTTCGGATGTCTGTCCCAGTGCTTAATCACCCACAATGTGAAGAGTTTTTTTCCTTCTGCATATTTGGAAATGCCCTTGGCTGCAAGTTGTGTCTGCTGCCTCTTGGTTTTTCGTTGTGCACCTCCAAGAAGTGTTTGGCTCTACACACACAGTGATTTCTCTTAGTGGCCTGAACAGCTACTGGTCAGCAGTAAAAATGACCATTTCATATCTAATGCTGTTTAAGTTACTACCAAGACAGTCAACGCACATGTATGCTATAAAATGTGATATTCAGTGATATTTACACCAGGGTCATGAAACCCAGATGCTGCAACCCATGAGGTTACTCTGATGATATCACTGGATACAGACACTGCTTTGACTGAAAGCTCGCTCCCTTTACACCAACTTCTGCAAAAGGCTATTTTTTAATAAAACAATTCTGTAAAATTAGCTCAGTAAAAAAGTAACTCTGCTTAAATATAACTTCCTTTGGCACAGGAGTATGTGGAGGTGACATAGCTTTCTCTCTAAATGTGTGTGTGCTCAAGGGGTGTGAACAGTAAGATATAGGAGTTTCCATGGTAACTGAAGACTGACATAACTATTTATGATGAACATCAACTGTGTAGATACAGCAACGTAGCTTTTGCATGCCTCAGAAAAGGAACTGCCAGTGTACCAGTCTGCATATAAAACTAAAACTTCATTCAGAGTAAGGGATGCCAGACCCACTGTCAGCTCCACTTCAGCTGATCTTCAGCCCATTCCATTAATGTTTGCTAATTTTTAGGATATATAAGTCTTCAGTAAGATGTCCTTTAGCTTTTTCACTTAACAGATGTATTTCTATCATTCCCTCCATGTCTTGTTTTGTATACGTAGTAATGAGAGGTCGTGAGTGCACTATAAAACACAACCCTCGGGTCAGGAGGCCTTGAACAAAGGCAAATATTGCTAAAGGCAGCGTACCCTTAACTGCTAAGTGAGGGGAACTAGAAAAACACCACGTTGTCCTAATCAGAATATGTTTGCCTCCAACAGCTGGGACTTTTCAACTGAACTATTACTGGAAGAGAGTGGTATAGTAATGTTTTTATCGATTTACATGGATAGCTACTCTTACAAGCTGTGACTAGGCTGTTGCAGTGTAGGTGTGCTGGCAAGAGGATTAGTGGAAGCAGCTGGTATTTGGAAAAGACACATGCCTGTGGACAGCTGTTTGAGTCAGACATTTCAGTCTCTTTAGCTTGTCTATGCCAGATTTGCTTCATTTTTTTTTTTTTTAAATAAACAATGGTTTCTATCAATGTTAAAAAACCCAAAATTATAACAAACTGCGATAGTTAATTTGATTAAGCAAGAACTGGCTATGATGAATGGTTAAAGCACAGTTTATCTTCAGGAATGCTTAGTTACCCTAGAAGCAAAAAAGAAAAGAACATTGTATTCTTTCCGATTTTATCCAAATACGTTTTCTGGGGAATCGAGCTATCTTGCTGTCTCCTACAGCAGATGCAATTTTGTTAGGAACTGAGATTTATATTTAGTTTTGAACAGCAGATATTTTCCAGAGAATTATAAATCAGGCACCCAACCAGCAGTAACAAAAATAAAGACACCATTTATTTATAGTTATTGTCATCTTTGAAACACTGTAGCCACAGCATATCTTGCCCCAAGAGCACACAAAACAGGCAAGACTGTGGTCTCCTGATCTGCAGTGCTAACAGGGATCATACATACACCTTCTTATTCCTGTACAAAGGTCCAAAAGCCATTTTGCACATTTCCATCATAACTCTCAGAGTTATAAGTCTGTATTCCTAAAGCGTACCAAAAGCCATGCTGAAGATCCATTTTGATTACATCATCTCAAAGAACAATCCATTACTGCAAGTGTAGTCTTCTTCAAATATGTGATTACGTGACTCTCTCTGGGATGAACTCAGCAGTGGAAACCAGTGTATTTAACTTCATTGCTCTAGTCAGGACTGAACATCTTTCTAAAGTCAGCATTAAGGTCTCCTCATATGTCAAGACCACAGTATTTAACTGTGGTGAAAGTACTATACTAAATTACTGCTTTATGTCATAGTTGAAATCTACTTTGACGTTTTGAGAAAGAAAGAACACAGTTATTCTTATGTAGAAAACCACTTTATGATAGACTTAATGACTTAAGATGGTCTAAAATTTTTGTCCTACCATAGCCACAGATCAAATATCCAAACCACATACACACTATGTAGGAAGAAGGCTAGCAGCTTACTTAGGTTATGTTCTGAGATTGCCATTAGGATGGACGTGCAATATGATTTCAACATGACCTTTCCAAGGAACTCATGACACCAAACTCACTGAGAATCCCCAGTGAGGTCAGAGCAGAAAGAAAACAGTATCAAAGTCCACTTGCTTTATTCAGCAATGTAAAATTTAGTTTACTAGAAGTGCTAGGAATTTTTGCAGGACAATACTGAGAGCCCTTGTAAAAGACAGGTCTGCACTGTCGTCCCTTGAGGAATCTCAGCACCGTAGTAAGTTAGAAGGCCAGCCAAAATACCATGATGTGGCAATCATAATTCAAGACTGAATCAGAAAAATTAACTCTAGACTACATCCGTATCACCTGATGTAGGTGATTATTTTAGGTATCATAGCAACCAAGATTTAGGCACTCAGCCCCAGCAAGGTATTTCAAATGCTCTAAACAGTCTGGAGACATTTCATCACCTGTGACAGAGGGTATCCAGTCATTTGCCACAGGGGCTGGGTCTAGCAGCTCACTTCATAATAATTGGGATATTCTTGAACTGATTACTGTGCTTTCCTGTATTGATGAACACCTACTTCAAACACCTGCTGATTCTCATGAGTTCTTAAAATGATGTAAAGCCATTTGATTCTGGTAGGAGACCTGACGCCAGAGCTTCAGCAAGTTCTGAAGATGACCATTATTGGCACTTCTGCCAGCTAGTTCTAACAGTCTGGCTAGGAATACCACATGAAAGCTTTGTCCCCCTGCCAGTTCCCCCAGTATGCAGGACAGATTAATGCTTAGATGTTTGTGAAGTGGACCACAATCTACTCAATAGAGCCACTGTAGCTCAGTCATTGCAGAGATACGATCCACCAGTGACCAAGCCTTGAAGGGAAAGACACCTGTTTTTTGTCAAGTATTATCCATCTATCTTAGACGGGAAGGCTTTACAATGGAAAGACACAAAACCATATACAGCACAGATGTAGGAGTAGAATTCTTATGGATTTCTCATGTCTTAAGTACTGACATATTACCTAAGCATCAAGTGGACAGAAGTTTCCTTCACTGTCTCTTTGGAGCTACTCATACAATACCTGTGGAAGGTGACATTGATCTAACTGGCCCAGATGCAGCAGTGACTTAGCAGCAGCCACATCCACTACCACTGAAGACATCAAGCTCACCTCTTTATTTTACTTCTGGTGTACAAAGATTTGTTTATGCCTACTCAAGCTTAGAAAAAAATGAGATCCTTAGCATGAAAACCACAGAAAAAAATAATCAAAAAAATAATCTGCTGTTCTATTTTTTTAAACCTTTCATTACAAACAAACACCAGCAAGATTGTGTTTCTGTGATTATCCTGAGAAGCAACGTCTATGTTCCAGTATGTTTTCCCAAGCATCTGTATTGTAAAGATGTTTCCTTTGAATACACACACACAGAGATCAGAAGGGCTGCTCCAGCATTCCCATGGGAAAGTTTAAACTTGTGAAACAAATGTTTTCATTGGCTGTGCTAAAATGCAGTTTAATTTTTTTAAAACCAAGTGCAATTTACAACCCACATTATTACTGCTATTTTGTCAAAAATATGTGGATTAAAGAGAGTAAAAATGGAATTGGTCCTAAGGGTTTGTAGTTAATGGCTGAGGGACATACAGCAGCATTGTTATTTGTTCACAGATGGATAGCTGGAGCACTTACTCTAAATGCTAGCAGTGGTTAAATGTTTAAACAAACAACTTCTAGAAGTAATTGACTGTTCAATCACTTTTACTTCTGGATAATATCAACTCTCTCATTTCCAGTATTTCTGCCTCTCTTCGCAGACCCTACTGGTACTGGATTTGTTCTTCTCCTTAGAAGTCCCGAGGCACTTGTATCCATTGCATCTCCATTTTGTACACTGTCATGTAAATACCAGCGCTTATGCATGTTTTACTTAGAAAGAAAACAATATGATGCTTGAAAGGCTAACCCAAGTTTTAGCCTTGTGTCCTAAAGAAACTGAAGTGATTATATACTCTGCATAATTTTACATCTTTTTTAGCTTTCCATCTTAGTATTTGAGACGGACTTTTAAAACCAATTTGACAGAGGATTAATGATCACAATTATGTTTTGCTCTAATAAAGTTAATGAAAGTAAGAGGCACAGAAGATAAAAAAAAGAGCCCCCATTAGTGGTGCCCCATGAACAGGAAAGACTGCAATATAAGCTCCCTTTTTATTAGACACTAGAGAATCCAGTCACACAAGAGACCCTGTAAATATCCCAGATGTGGGAAAAGCTTCAATTGCAACTTAGATTTTACTGTACATCAGAGTCCAACCATGAAACTCAAATCCATATGAAACCAGGCTTCATTAGTTTCACTACTCACAGACAAGATGGTAATAAATAGAGATTTATCAGAGATTTAATTCTGTTTTATTCTCACTCGTGTACATGCAAATGTCAATAAATACAATCAGCACGCGCACAACCTGCAGGAGATATTATCTGTTTGGAAGAACAAAGCACTACGAATTAGGAAGCTTTAGCACTCTTCCTGATTCTTTCACCAGGCTTCAATGTGTGATCTCAGGAAAAAAATCAAACATTCCCATGGGTCAGGCTTCCTTTATCCATTTATGTTTACACAGTACTTTCTGATTCCCAGCTAAAAGGTGCTCTATGAAAAAGAGGAAGTTTGAGAGTGCTGCTCCTATCACGTTGCTCATTTTCCTACCAAATACACCTGACTCTCAGATGTCTGTACCACAACATTCATTGCTATTTCTACAGTAACTTAACTTCTTCAGCTATAGAAGGCCCCTCTCAAATACAAAACAATAACAAAAACAAACAAACAAAACCCAAAACAACAACAAAAAAAGCTTTTTCCTACTTATGTCTCCTCCTCTCAAGTTTCTGCCTTGGCTGACCTCTAGGCCAGAATATTTGACTCCCAAGATCCTTCCTACCCAGCTTTGTCCACCACTGCTTTATGTCCACCAACTGCAGGTGCACTTACCTCCACTAGTTCACATCCTCCAAGCCCAGACTCCCTCTACCCCACAGCCCTTCTAGGTGCCTCATGGCCCCAGTATCCCCAAACCACGCACTTCCTGACTCCCTGTTTCACCTCTCCCAGCCTATGAGTCCCTTGTATTTCCTTCATTCCCACCCAGTTCCTTTCCTTCCCCTTCTTCCTCCTCCTCCTATCTCAGCTGTCCCTGCTATTTGAGAAGCCAGTCCAGCACACCAAAAGAGCCACCATTACTAGACAGGGGTGGGATGCAGCTTCTTCTGGGCACCATTTCCATCCCCAACAGCCACAACATCTCTATGGGGGTGTGCAGCATGCTCACAGTGGCCACTGGCATCCTTTTTGCATCTGGGGAGGCATTTAGTTCCTGACAGTCACCAGGGCAGTCGGTTCTGCCTTGTACAGAGCCAGGTAACGGAAGCTGAGGAATTGTACATATGGACAGGTGGGCAGTCAGAGGCCCCCCTCCTAGATGAAATGGTAGCTTTTGAACTGGCATATTCTGACAAAACACCAGTTTAAATGAGTTTAGATACCAGCATCTTGTTTATCTAGGACTGCTGCCTTTGCTGCCACGGCCAACAGTAATGGTTAGAAAATTTCAGAGATGTCTAGTGGACCCAAAGCCACACTAAACCTAAAACTTGTACTTCTGGCACACTTCTTTCCAGCAACAGCTGAAATAAATGGAAGGTGTCAACTCTCCCCATCCTGTAACTCTCTCCTCTATGAAAGTGAAGAAGGATGCACATTAAATTACTCCTCACACATCCCCAGAATGCAGAAAAATCTGTAGGCTGCAGATGCATGTGTCAGAAGCTCCAGGTCCTGTTTTCCCCCCTCTAGCTATGTGAAAGAATTGATTTATCAAACTATGGGGCTTCCCATTTTGGTTTCCAGACTGAGAAAGGTCTCATTTTATTTGACATACTTTCAGTAGACCATGCTATGCCCAGCTAGAAGGGTTATCAGAAGCAAACTTACTGTCTATGCTAAAAGGCAAAGGTCATGGTGAATGCACCAGAAGAGTATTATTATTTGAAGGATACATCATGCGACCCCTACATTACCTAGTCAGTCAAGTCATGTTTTAAATGACATAGGAGTCAGGTTGCAAAAAGAAAGCAAATAGTGCTTTCACTGTTTTGACTTAAACCATCAATTGCTCTTTAACAATGCCCTCCAAACTACAGCAGCTAAACCGATTCATACTTGGTGCCACGGTATGTTTATAATAAAATAGTGGAGTTTAACTTGGAAACAGAGAATATTAAGGGATGGAATGATGTTTCAAGCCTCATCTTAGTTCCATCTGAGTTACATATACCTTACAAAAAATCCTTACAAACACAAGAAAGGATGCAAATGTTGGTGCAGTGAACTAGAAGATTAAAGGAAAATAAGAAAGTTGGACAGGCAAGTAGATAATTTTATTTTCAAATTGATTCTCTTATGTGGAGTTCAAAACTTCCTTACAAAATGTGTCCTGGATCTAAAACAAAAGCTTAACTCCTTTGCCAAAGGTTTACAGTTTGTTTTTTTTTAGAAAGATATTATCTCTGGATTCTTAACAGTATTGCTATAATTCAAGTCTTCCAAGGCCTACCTTACTTGGGAATTTGATGATCAAATGAGTAACTGAAATGCAAGCAAAGTTTAATTAAAAAAATTAAACTCAATGCAACTGGCAAAAATAACTTTAAGACTCTCCTTGGTGAGGACAATTTATCAAAATGTCCTTTTTTCATCCTTCTTTCATCACAGTCAATTATTGGGAAGAGCTCACTGTGAGGAAGAAAGTATTTAGAGTTTGAAATGTCACATGGACTTGATTTCAGTTATTTGGCCTTAACACCACTATACAGATGGGGAAAAACAGAAATAAGGTGGTAACATTCGTTTTTTAGTTAATGATAAAATTAATTCTCCTTTTTAAAATTGTGTCTTTTGTCACACAATAAATGTAATGCTTCATAATTTTTATGTAATGAAGAGTCTTATTATTAAAGAAGGAATTTTTTTTTGAATGCCTGCATCTTGCAACTTGTATGACCAACAGAAGAATAAATAGTCCATGTCAAAGAATAGAAGGAAAACAGAGTTCAATAAATATTGTTCTTAAAATACCAAAGGGTAATTATAAAGAACCATTAAACTAACATTATTATGACAGTATAATTTTTAAACAGACTGGCAAAAGGATAATTTACGAGATAGACCTTTGTTTTTGCAACTTCATTTTTTTCTTATTCTTTTGTTAAAGCTGTAGTCAAAATTCTTCTCTGGAGTACCTCCAGGTAAGGCAAGGGAATTACAGCAGGGAGTATACTTAAGTTTTTGGCAAGTGATCCTTTCAAAAGTCATAATGTGACAACAGGAGTTTTACAAAGCTAAATCATTTTATGTCTGGAATGCCTTTCTCTACAAATCTTTCCAACCCCAGTGAGGAGACCCACCCAATTAAAATGCAATGCAGTTTAACAGACTATAAAACTGTAACAACATATTAAAAGCCACATAGACAACTTTTACTATAAGGGCAGAAAATTATATAAGAGCCAGATGAAAATAACACTGTTAAAAAAAAAAAATTAAAAAATGTATTTTCAGAATTCTTTTCTTAAAGAATCTGCCGAGGCAGCTGTCCAAGAGGAATAAATTCTACATCTCAAGAATCACTAAAGCAAAGGTTTTACCTTGCCAATCAAAGCTGCGAGACTCAAACCTTTTTAAAATGAATGTCATCTCAAAAATTCTAAAAAAGCAGGTCTTGGATATCTTAAAACATCTCTTTGTGCTAAAGACTCTTTTCTTAAAGGCCAATTTTTAAATCAAACCACTCGCTTTTTTTCAGGGAGCCAACATAAAGAAGGCAGAGGGGTAATTTGATCACAGCTATTCAACTCAGTGAGGTAGGCGCGCATTCTCAGCTCTCTCCAGTGCAGTGGTGGAGCCAAGCTGCAAGCCCAAATAAGAAAGAATTACAATAAGGGAGTCTTGCGGTCACCAGGGCATATGCACTGCCTTTGAGAGGTCAACCCAGGATACACATGGGTGAAGGCTGTGCAAACTGCACAGCTGAAAGAGGGATTTCTGCAGCACTGACGCACGGTTTTCCATGGGAAGGGCGTGGTCAAGGATAACACCATGTTTCTTAAGTTAGCTCACTGCTTCTCAGCATAACCCTTTCAAAAAGTGGGAACAGGCGGGAAGAGAAAAACAGCCGACTCGCTCCTATTTCCCTTCCTCTGTCCTTTCAAACCCCACCTCTCACTCACAGAGTTCTGTACCATTCCACTATCATCATAACACCAGTTTATAACCTACACCAAGCAAGAAGCCAGGAAATAGGCTTAGTGGCACGTCCACTTTGTCTGCCTGTTCTACAGGCACCGTCGATGGAAGCTTATAATTAACAGGAAGTGTTTCAGTGTTATGGCTATGACAGAAAAAGCAAGGGTTTACCTAAAGTAACATTAGCAAAGCCGCTATTAATATAGCGCATAGTCATTTAATGAGGTAATCTCTACACCATCATAGTGCTTTTCTGTTTGCCCTGGGACTGACGTCTGACCTCAGCAGCCACTGGAGAGGAAAACAAAAAGTCCATGACAACACAGCTAATAACATACAAAACCCAACTGTTTGTGTTGGTCTTTTATTGACAAAGGTTACACTGCAGCTGACTTCCACTACAGAAGTTATAACAACAAACCAAACATAACCTAGACACAGGCTGAATGGATGTTATGACAGAGTAATGGAACTGAATAATGACTTTAACAGTTCATCAAAATTATTCTTTCTGGCAGTGGTAATATATCTGCCCAACTCCAGGCTAATGTTATGATTTTGTATTGTTGGCTATTCGTGAATTGCTTATCATTACCGTGTGAACAAAAGCCACAGCCTTTCCAATGTAATGGGTAAGCACCCTGCCCACTGATAGCTCTTTCTATAAAACTGATAATTGATGTGCTGAAACATTCCCCAAGCCCTTTATTATATTTTACTGCACAGGGCCAACAGATAATCAGAGGAGAATTTTAGCAAAACCCAAGAAGTCTGCTGGGGCAGCAAGTGCTAATGTAATTTTTTACCACGACTTATAAATAACCCCCCCAAGTTCCTCTGGTAAGCATATGCAGTAAAAGGAGTATGCAAAGTTTTTTTTCACACAACTGTTCTGTTACCTTAGAATAATTAATCAAATAAAAGGTTCCAGAGCTCTAGCTAATGAAAATCTGTACCCTACATTTGCTTTGGCAGTCAGACACCAATATTATGTTACTAATGCAATTGAACTTTAATACAAAATGAGTGAACTAAGGGAATCATGCTAAAAGATGGAAGATGAGAGGAACAAGATGGTGTTAAATTTCCACAACATGATTAGAAAGATACGCTGTTTTGCCTTTCTTTTCAGGAAGGTCTCCAGATTTCTGTATCAATATAAGACCATCTGTGTGGAAATAAAGGTAGTGCAGAAGTGCTTACAAACTAACATTTCATCTCCATCTTAACCAGCTATGTTTTTCTTCACAAAAGTTACTGCTTTGACTTGACCACATGTAATTAATTTTTATCTGATGTGACTTAATGAGCTAATTCAAGTTACTTTCTCATCTGGATTCACTATATGTGTTCTCACAGGCATCATCATCTAAAGACTGCAGGTTTTGTAGCAGTACCGTAACTACTAAGCACGTGTACAATACAGGAATAGGAATTGCATTGGAGGAGTGCAATAGTAGGCTATAAGATAAGTGATGCATCGTTGGCTGAAGAAAAAACCTCAGCTGACTCCCTACATCACAGCTATACTATCCATTGTCATTATTCAAACTTCCTTTCTGCATTGAGAAGTTTTGATATTTCAACGTTACAGCACAATACCTTAAGAAGACTGCTGCTTCTGTCAGGTAAAGCTTATCTATTTCTTTTATCTCACACTTTTAAGGTGATTTTGGATACCAAGAAAACCAGAAAGAAGTAAAATTTTGCACAGACAGCTTCTGGAGGCCAAAGGCAGTTTTACTTGCACTTCTATCACTATAAATATTCATATATTTCAATAATCTTTAAACAAAAGCATCTCATTTCAATTTGTTGAGCTGACACAAAACACTTCAGATTAATTAATCTCAACATTAAAAGCACATTTCCCATCGCCATAGAGGAGGTACAGTTCAGATCCTATTTATGTTAGGCTTTCTCATAATAAATTCCAGTTGTGTAACCCCATGACGCACCACAAAGAAGACTGGTTAAAGGGGAAACTCTTATTTTATGGCAGAAGTAGTCCTCTGGTCAGCTCAGACATCAGGAGACATAAGGAGCTTGAATTTCAGGCCTCAGAGGGAAATGTGCTGGTTGGAAACTGCAGGTACAGTAAGTTGTTTTAAAATTAAATGTTTGCAAACCATTCAACTAAATTCTGATGTGCACCAAACTGACCTGAAACAATATACTGCAATTTGGGTTTCCTGCTGTGTTTTGGCAATATTTCAGATTTTTACATGGAAAAAGTAGACTTTGAAGACATTGAATTTTCCACCAGACAATGATTCTCCAAGTCCTGTCAGTAACTGAAATGTATTCAGTATTTCACTGTATACAGTACACTCCTCCTTCACTCCCCACCCGCCTGCCTCCTCCCCCAAAAAGAAAAAAATGGGGGCAAAAATAGCAATACTGACAAATGCTAAGTGTGAGAGGCATGTAAATTATACCGGATATCACATAGCTCCCTTGGATTTCTCAGTTCTCTTTTCAAGTCTCCCATAATTTCTTCCTTCAGTTACCTAGCAGACACAGACAATGACTGGTCCTAAACAATCTTTTCATCACATCAGGCTGTGGCACCAAGGAAATTTGCCAGACACAGAATCTATTCTTCTTCTGGAAATGTCTTCCTTTTTCTGGGCATCTTACAAAGGACAGCCCTGTATCACAGGTTAGCCTGAAAACTGGAAATACTGTTGGCCATGAAGAAACATGACCAATGAGCTAATCAGTGTCAGTTTACTATTAACCTTTGCTTGACTGGAGTTGAGAGGATCTGGCCTTGGCCAGCTCATAAAGTGATAACTAAATGAGTCAGCTCATTAATATGTGTAATACCCCACAGAAAACACAAATATGACAGTACACAGATGGTTACATACCTCTAGAGTATTAATTATTTTAATTTGCAGCATAATGGGGCATTGGAAGCTCAGCTTCCCAATCAGTAAGACATCCTTCAAAATACGAAGCAAATGAAAATGTCACTGCAAGATTTAGTTCTTGTGTCCATTGATTGCATGAAACCTATGTATGTTAATATTCAATTTCTAGAGCATTGGCTCTAAATCCTGATGACAATTTGTAGCAGTGGAATTAACTGTTTCCCTGCCCACAGATAACTCTGGTTGCAGGTAGAGGGCTGGGAGCAATCTTGCACACAGAGGCTAAGGTAAAGAAAAAAGAAATTATACTTCTCTTTCCCTGTGCCTCTACTTTCTCCATTTCCACATAGAGGTTTAAGTAACTTTTGCAGCAGAGAAGAAGGAGGTTCACCTCATTCACATTTCCAAAATCTATCAATAGTAAAAATAAAAAAATAACAAAATCAAAACAGCCTCACCTATCATGTACGCTGTTCAAAGCACCAACTAGCATCTCCTTACCAGTAAAATCCTCGACCCAGATGTCCATTACATGGCAGCTGACTCTTTCCAACACAACAACTTGGAAGAGGCTGGAAGGCAACGTTTCAGCTTGGTGGCAAATAGAGCGTAACAACAAACACCTAGGATTTAGTTATTATGCCAGTCTTCCAGGCAGAAGTGAAACGTTAAATCCTTTAAGTAATTTTTTACCTCCTCTAAAGCGAGGTTCAGGCTTCATCTTAAATTAACTTTAAACATCCTTTTAAACTTCTTCTTCGTCAAAACCCTTACTATACTTTATATCCAGCTTGCCTAACCCAAGGGAGAAATGTCCTAAGCCAATGCATTTATATGAAAACATTATGATTGAGTAGCCCAGTTTCCCAGTGATATAAATTGGCAGTAGCAGTTGTGATTTTTGGAAATTTTAATAAAAAATAAGTCTTTATTGTGCCAAAACCCCTTATGCCTGGAATTATAAAACAGATTTAGTTGTCTGAGGAAGTGCTGGTCATATAAGTGGAAACAGCACATTATACCACTAGAGCTTGCAAACATGCTATTTACAGGATAATTTCTGTATGAGTGAGATGTTTCACATCAAAAAGAGAGAGTGGAAGATTATCTTATGTCTCAAAACACTACAGCTTAGGCTATTTCAAAAGCTTGCAGATAATCCTTTGAGTGGAGTACACCTAGCATTGTCCCACTGACACCAGTACACTTACAAACAAGCAGTTATGGCAGTTCCCAATGTCAGAGAAAAGGAAAAAATTATGCCCAAAGTTTCTAAAAATTTCACTGATTTGAGGTTTTTTGGTTACTGAGTGCCCATCTGAATGCTCTGAAAACACGGCATGGCACCTGAAATCTGCATATTCCTAAAAGTTGTGGAGCTTCACGACAAGGGTACATTACAACACAGATGCATGTTTCTGAAGTAACTTGCCTTAAAGCACAGCCCTGTCTAGCAATTAATACTCTGTAATGTGGCAGAAAAAAAAAGTTCTTTGCCGTTTGTATCTTTTTTGGATACAGGGTAGCTATGCTAAAAGAAAACCCCACACATAAAGGATAGACAGCAGAGTGTTGAGATGGTTCTGCCAACACTCTTCCCCTCATAGCGACTTCCCACCAACTGTCTGACAGGCTTTAAAATAAAATAAATAAATAGATAAATAAATAAATAAAAAGACGACTAACATCCATTGGAACAAAAACTGGATACTTGTGAAATAGAAACACAAAATGGCTAAGCCAGAGAGAAGCAGAAAGGATTCTCCCCTATCTAGTGCATTCTTGCTCCATTCCTGGGTTTAATTAAATTGGTGACTTTGAGTGGCAACAAACTGTACCCAGTCCCCTCTGATTACCAGGGAGACTGGTCACTACAGTGAGCGTCTGTTCCCTGCTCCTCATCCCAACCTGCCTCCAAGCAAAGACCAGTCTCTCTTGCCAAAACTTCCCCTTATCATATCCCATGAGCTCTCACACTTCAACATAGTCATTAGCCTGAAGAAACACAACACAAACCAACCAGTTACTGTTTGCCACTAGGGAAGTAAACTACAGTTTGCACCTACTATTCGGTCTTTATCTTTCTGGAACACCTGAGAGGATTCAAATGACTCAGGATTCAAATGACTCCGGACTTCGGCTGTGTGAAACAGGAAGAAACCTCCCCTCTGGCAATTCAAACCACATGTTCCTATTCAGCTAGAATGCCTTACGATAGGGAGAAAAGCTCTTTACCATCTATTCCATTTCTGTTATCCTTCTTCTTTTCATTTAATGGAAGAAGTTGTTCAACAATAGTTGAAACATTGTATTTCTGTGTCATGCAAATACATCAGTTTTTGAGGTCAAGTTGAATGCAAAGGTGCCAGGTCTGCATTGGCTGGAGTTATGAATAGATCTCTCCTTCAAGTGTGCTTGCACACAAGCACCTGCTTTGTGAGACTGGGGACCTCCCTGTGTGCCACCTGGGCAACACTGACAGACAAGCAGGTTATACTCAGTACCCCAAGGCATTCAGGTTGTGTTATCAGTAAACAACTTCTCTATCGGGGTTTGCTGGGGTTTTTTTGGAGGGGGTTGGATTTTTTTTTAAACTGTCCAGTTAACACCACTTGTTAGGAACCTGAAACTGCAGCATTAAAATATGCAGGAATTCGATCATGAGATTCAAAGAAGTTTGACTGGGACATCGTAGTTACAGGGAATTACATTTTAAAACACACACATACATAAAAGCACCTCTGTCAAGGGAATACTGTAGTGTCAAAGCCAAGCTTTTCAGAAATGAGTAAATACTCCTTAAGAATATGTGTTGCTATATAACCTCAGGGAAATATCCTATTGAAAAATATTAAGTGATTCTGCAACTAAAGACTGAGTTACACATAGGAAGTTGGACATAATGTGAAACTCCAACTTCTGAATTATTATATTTGAAACATTGATGTCCTTTCAATGCCAGTTTTGATATGTAATAATTATGCATTTTCCATCTACATGTGTATGAAAACATTTGTAAAACACACACAAATAACATTAGTTTGATGCAGCTGCCCAGATTTACTGCACCAATAAAAAGTTAGTCCATGCAGTAAAGAGATATCTGGAAAAATTTAAAACTAGAAGAATTTGGTCTCTTCATGCAAAAGAATGGGTTTCTGTAAGAAAAAAGGCTCTTTTAGAAATGTAGCACTTTTATATACTTGTACAGTTCTGACTATAGTGGATACTGGTCTACAGTGCAACAATGTTAGAGCAAATAGGAATTACAGAAACAATAGAACATAACAGAAACAATAAATCATATCTTACTTGAAGATGGTTTGTATTACACAATGTACTCAAGAGATAGAATGTTTTCACTTCAAATATAGCGTTTCTGGGCAATATGCTGAAAAGAAATGCACAGCATTTATAAGCACATAACTACATTTAAAAATTGATATCAGGTCCCATGGCAATTGTGAGAACAAGCTGAGAATCCTGGGAGGACACACTCAGCCACTACAAAAAAAGAATCAAGTACAGACAATGGACTGCTCTCATTTGAGTCTCTGCAGTGCTTCTATGATGCGAAAGCTTATCTGAAAACAGAAGCCAAAATGGATTCAGGAAATACTTCTTAAACAAGTAACTTGTATGAAAAATAAATCATAATAAGGACAACATAAAAAATAATTAGTGAAACTGAGAAAATTAGTAAGTGGCATACTGGAAGAATGACTTAGAAGTACTAAAGTGGAACATATAGAAATTTTTATGCCTTTCAGAATTCTTAATTTGCTTTTGCTCCCAATCTGCAAGTGGAATTCTCAGGGACTTGGACAAAAGGTGTGACATAGGCTGGAGATATGTCAGGTCCTTGTGACAGGACTGTATTGTTTCACTGAGCATCAAAAGAAACTTCTGTTCGGCAAAAGCATCTTTAGCCCTGCCATTACTTAATATAAGGAACTAGACGCCCTCTCCTTATTATGCAAAATGTGTGTAACAGCAAACAATCTATCATGTTTTCAAAAGAACTATACTGATGTGTTAGATAATGTTACATCTAGATGCCTGTAACCTAGATCATACGACATGAATTTAATGACTAAAGCATGTGGCAGTGAAATAAGCAGTTTTGACTTAGAAGTACTGTCAAGCTAAGAGGAAGAGTTTACTACCAGTGAACAATAAAGCGTCTGATTCAGCACCCATGGTACTGAAAAAGTACCACTAGGTTTCATGTACATCCCTAACAAGTGAAGAAAATAATACATTACACAAAAGGGAATTCCATTCAGAAGGAAAACATCATCATAATTTCTAGGGGGGAGGGGGGGGGAGGAAGAAAAAAGCCATCACTATTCCTCAATAACAACAGGTTCACAACAGGTTCTATTAGTGACTTAACATATGACCTTTCCAAGGCCTCTGCCTCTCTTTATCAGCTTCACCTTGAAAAGGAACAGACAGTCATACAAGAGGGATATGTACAACATCTACTGTGCATTCAAAGGTAAAAGCCTAAGTTATTACAAAAATATCAACATGAAGCTGGTACAAGGTGGAACAAGGACCCACCATTTTCTTTTATTTTCATATTTAGCCAAAACCAAACAACATTCAAGTGAAAGAAAACCTCTCCCATGATAATTCAACCTTTTAAATGCCTTTGGAAAGATCACGTTTGAGGCCACTTGCTTGGGCCAGGATGATGCACATGGGGGCAGGATGGTGAATTGTTCAAACTCCTTTGCAATGTGGCTGACCAATACGGGGAGGTGTGTGAGGTTCTGCAAGCCTTCCTTGCTGGTCTTGCCTGGGACAATGACCAAAGGGACCAGCGCAGGACAAACTACGTCCCAATGATAGCTTCTTGGCATCTGACCACCCTCAAGTGTCCCAGCAGTGAGAGCAGTAGCTGCCCAGGAAACATTGTTTGAAAGGCCCTGGCCTTAAGGGGTTTTAGCTGCTGGAGCTGCCATGAACATCACTTAGCAGTAACTACACTGTTGAGCTAGCAAGACCACCCATGCCTTCTGAGATAGCAGCACCTCCTGCTGAGCTATGTTCTCTTGACTGAAGTAAGTAGAAAGTATTCGTCTCCTTACTGTTAGGTCTGATGCAATGAACCTGCATGCTGGAAGTTTCCAGCTGGAATTTGTGTGTAGTATAAATGATGATATTTGCTTTTTATTGCAACAGAGTAAATAACTTAGGTGGGGAGGAGAAACATCTGTTTTCAAAGTGTAATACCAGTGCCACGAATGAGACTCCAACACCGTAGAATCACAGAATGGTTTGGGTTGGAAGGGACCTTAAAGATCATCTAGTTCCAACCCCCCTGCTGCAGGCAGAGACATCCTCCACTAGAAGGAGAAAATGGGTTTTGAGACGGTACTGATAGCAGCAATTGCTATACACAAATCCTAGAGACCCTCAACTTGCCACGTCATTTTGGTTTTGTGACCAAAAATTGTTGCTTGTATTCCAACCCTTCTTGGTTTTCACTGAATGGACAATCAATGAGACCATATGCGGATTAGGCAAATATAAGCAGAAAAAGAGTTTACCTCTTAATTTGTGGAATCTATTTTGCATTCAAATACACGTAATTTTATTTGGATTAAGAATGATCTAAGTGAAGCAATTTGGTCTTGTTTTCCAAGTTGATTATGGCTGGCCATGGCTACGGCACACAAACACACTAGGTTCACATATAACAACTGAATTGAACTGATCCTTTAGAAAACAGAGAGGTTGGAACTTTAAGTTCTATTACATTTCTTATTATGTTTTGAGAGAAGGCTGGTTGTTCTTTGAATGAATTGTTTTTTAAAAAATGCTGTCCACAATTTTTCTGTTGCTTCTCTTAATTAATGACATCATTACCACTCCCTAAATAATCGAAAAAACCACAACACCCAAATCCCAGAAAAACATGATCATTTTCCTTCTTTCAAAACAAGGTCTTGTGTTTTGGTGCTCCCAGACCATCAAAATTCTTTTTGCCACAGTTCCTTGGTAAAATACCACAAGCACCAGCATGATTGAGCTAGCAACTCAAGTATCATTCAAGGGAAAGAAAAAGCATCTTCTCTCTCTGAGGTCTGACACACCTTAAATCAAGATCTGTAAGGGAAAGTAGTTACCTTCATGCTATGTCATTAATTTATAATATTGATACTAAAAATTAATTTATACTATTATTTCCAGGGACACATGAATTGGTAAAACACTGGTGATAGATATACTCCTGGTGAAATTAAGAATATTTCAGTGAACAGCGAGTGAAGTAAATATTAAATAGTTCATTGCAGAGGATAACATTCAGTACGGTACAATGCTATTGAACAAGTTAACCTCAAATGAAAACTCTCATGCTAATGTCAGTTAATTTGCAGATTTGTTAGGCACAGAAGGCGATGTCAGTATGAATATGTAGAGCCTGAAATCTTTATTCTTCAGTGGCTGATATTAATTAATTTGTCAGGTATATCTGGTAAGTATGCACTGAAAAATTAAATACCAAAATACAGAAAACAAACAAAAGACACTGTCTGTTTAAGTACATTTACTAATGCCATTTCAAATATGAGTCATGAAAGAAAAACAAATAAACACACACACACATTGAATGAATAAAAGTAGTTAAGGCTTGCTCTTTTTTTTTTTTTTTTCCTTTCCCTAAATCACCGGTGAGAACATCAAAAACCCTCTTTGATTCTTTGGAGATCATTATTCACAGCAGTACTCAAAAAGTAACAAACACTCCCAGAGGGAGGCTCCTCAACACATCTTTCTAGAAGAATTTTGCTTTTTGTTTTGTGTCAAAACAAAAGTAAAATATATCGCTAAATATGATGACAGAATATTTTCCAAACATTTTGAAAATCGTTACCCTTTATTAAGTCTCAATCTTTTTGTTGGCTCCAGACTCTGGATGTTACGCTAACATACAACTGTCATCATTTTATTTCAAGAAGCCCCAATCAGCAATGCCACGTCTAACAGTATTGGAGTTGACATGAAATAGGTGTTATACCAAAACTAGATTTGAAATTGTCTGACTAAAATACTTTCCCACCAAGGCACTCAATTTTCAATATCTTTTGATATTTGACAACAGAGATACCAGAGGGGGAAGATTCATATAAATACCGGGCACTTAAAGTCTGGATATCAGAAATACTCACATTTTTTAGGAGCCTGGATTGAACCATACTATTTAAAAAGCCTGTGTATTTAGAGGTTTTCCTATCTGATAGATTGACTAAAAAAAAGAATAAAATAAATCCTACATTCCTCCATCAATCTGTATGTACACAGTTTTCTTCATTCATCACTTAAAAATGATAAAACCAAATTCAGGATTTTAATGAGTTTCAAAGGAGATTTAAAGACAAATAATACATGCAACTAAACATCCAGACATATAGTACCATGAGTTAGACACAAACAATGAGCCCGAGTTTCAGAAAGGATATTGATTTTCCAGCTTTGGTCATGAGTCAGAGTGCACACTGAGAATGACTTGTTCTTGGGGTTTGATTATCACTCAGACTGCCTTAGTGTTTCTGCTTTGGAAGTCACACGGTTACTGACAGAAATGGGACACTAGCCCAGAGAGACCACTGTTTTGAACTTACGTGGCAAAATATCTGTATTCTTATTTGGCTGGGAGAAGAGGAGAAAGGCCAAAGTACACATTTTTAATAGTGTTTGAATGAATATCTATTAGTAAACCCACAGTGGGGTTGCTAGGAGGGAAACCAAAACCAGAATTCAAAGGGTATAGGTGGGCAAACTGATGAAAGGAACTCTTTCCCATTTCCTAAAATATGTAAGGCTGAGGGAGAGGAAATCAACATAGTAAGAGCACAACTAAGAGCCCAAAAGTGCGCATATGAATTGTTTAAACTATGACTGTTGTCTGCAGTGTACCACTGCTGCTGTCACAGAAAAGGCATGGCATGAGAAGAATACATGGAGAAACAGCCAGCAGGTGCTGGTGGTGGGCCTCAACTTTTTCATTTAGAACAGCTTAATGGCACAACTACTTTGAGCAACACAAGTTTAAGCAGTAATCTACTCTGTCAAAAAAGATAATGTTTCACCAGCCCAGACAAAAAAGTACCTATTTCTTTGCTCACCTGTCATTGTGTAGCTTTAAAATAAAAACCAAAACCCTCCACACACAAAACCCCACAAAGCAGAATTGCATATTGCGTACACATGTCAGGAAGAGGTGGCATGATTACCAGATGTTTAGGTCCATCTTAGTAATCAGACACCATGCAGACTTGAATAATAGGTAAAGAACCGTTTTCCCCATAATGACATACGCTTCCTTGAAAGACGACAGATCAGTTCAGCTGTGGTGAAAGTGATTCATCGCTTTATAATGACAAAGTAGAAACCTCATGAGGAACATGCTGCTTGCCCTGTTCTTTATTTTTCCATGGGTGAAGAACAAAGTGGCATCCATTAATTATTAATTACAAAGATCTTTTTACACGTAGGATGGTAAATTATTGTGCTTTGCTAACAATAGTTAATTTGTTTCTGAGCAAGACTTCTGAAATATTTGAGTAATTTTCTTCATGTTATACACAAAGATTTGAGAGATTAATTGTCCAGATGTTTCCTTGGGTTTTGTTCTCTCTTTCTCACATAATAAAAATCTTTCAGCACTTTTTTTTCCCAATAAACCCACAGTCCATCTGTTATATTTTGCTGAAGACATAAACCAGCACTACATGTGTGTTACAATCATTCTAAAAAGTAAATCTTCACCATTTTCTTTTAAAAATAAGGTGAAATATTCCATTTTTATTTGTTAGGTAATGTCTTGATATGTTGCCCTTTGCCCTAAAACACTAGCTCTGTTCACTAATACCTTCACCTTCGCTTCTAATGTCATGGGCTAAAATCTTCAAATCCCAAGTCAGACCATCAAGTATTTCCGTCTCTTCCACAACAGAAACTCTGGAAAAATACAGCAGAGCAAGTCTTTAAGAGTTATCTCCTATTTAAATATAGCACAACTCCTTTAGAACAGTTTGGAACTTATCTATCTCAGGATGTCATGAGCAAAGTGAATAATGATAGCATGCATTTTTATTTCTGTATGTATACAAGAAGCGTTTGTTCTGTAAACTGAGCAAGTGAAAACACTGGTTAAAAGAAGTGTAAAAAACTGCTTCCTAGATTGCTGCTACAAAATGACAGCCCTGACATAGAACTGATAAGGAATTTTTTAGCTGTACCCATGGAAAATGGGTAGTTTAAAAGCCTGGTTTCCAAACATACTTTTGGGAAGCAAAATTTGAAAGCTACTATTGACTTTTACTTCAGTTGTACTCTTAGTATGTTGATTTCCTCTCCCTCAGCTTTACATATTTTAGGAAATGGGAAAGAGTTCCTTTCATTGGTTTACCCACCTATACCCTTTGAAAAAAAAAAAAAAAATTCCCAGAAATCTCTCTCATTTCTAGTCCTTCAAAGTCCCACACCAAAGAAAAACAGAACATTTAATAAAATAGTAAGGTAAGACCATGTCAAGAAGATCTTTGTCAGCAGATGCATTGTAGTCAGAACTTTGACAGATTTGATGGAAACCTTTATGTAACAACAACATTCCAACTAGGCAAATGAGACTTGAAATGGGGTCTAATATTTGTTTGATTATTTCAGAGCCTTGAAAGTTTACTAAGTCTCCAAGAGGTTTCACACAGGCCTAAGTCAAAATTGCTAACAATTTGCAAGAGCATTGATGAATCTTTTTCAGAGGGCATGTCAGGGTTTCCTCAAGTCTTGCAAGAATCAAAATCTTTGTCAAGCCACGTGCTAAATGAAGTAATACTGTGAAGAACAACATCACCAGTGTTCCCCAGCTGAACAGCCTTCCTTGAAAGCAAGGTTCAAAGTCTGCTAAACTTAATGGCAAGAACTGCTTTGGCTTCAAGTGACTTTGAATCCCTCTGAAAGCGACCTGTGAAAATGTGGTGGGAAACTGCATCAGGAGACTCATGAAAGGGGGTGATGCTAGATAGGGATTTTGAAGCCAAAGGTATGAATGTGTATTGTATCCATTTTTTGCTGCCCACCCCTCCCTAATGGAAAACTTTGATAAGCTCGAGAGAGTTCAGCATAGGGTCACTTAGATGGAAGAGAGGGGTAGGGAAAGAGGTGTCATTTGAGAAGAATCCAAGGGAACAGGCCTCCTGCTCAAAATCTTTAAGTCGTTACCAGAAGTGGATGCTTAGAACTTACTTTCTTCCACAAAAAGAAGGCCAGAAGATGTGGGAGAGGCTGACTTTAGTGACCAAAGGGAAGATGTGAGTATCAGTAGCTGGCAGAATGTATGGTGTTGGAGAAATGTCAGGAGCAGGTACTGACCAGGAAGATGCAGAAGTACTTATCAGCTGCAGTTGATATGGGAGACTGAATGGAAAATTTCAGTGGGAGCAGACTTTTGGCAAGCTGTGGGTCATGTAACTGGAAGAAAAAGGGCAGCAGCTGTATGATGTATAAAGCTCAAGCTGAGAATGAACTGGGACTACTAAGGGCCACCTCTTCAAACTGACACTTTTAACTAGGACCTTGAGTCACAGCTGGGTATAGGCACACATACCTGGTAGGAACACATAACAGAGAAGCTGTCCAGGCACTTGATTTTTCCTCTTTTCTGCTGTTGAAAATGCACAGACTTGGGCTTACTCATCAAATGAGAAAAGCCAGTCTTTCCCATACATAAGAAATATGGTACTCTCCCTAAAATAACAAACCATGCTCATCTAAGTAAAACAACCTATCTGTATTAATTAGTAAAAAATAACAAAGAATAATTTCTTTAAATGTTTATATGAACACTATTTCATGTGTACCACAAAGATCATAAAAATACAGTTAACATTAAAAAGCACTTCAAAGGGTAGGCAATAAGTGAGCTATTTGGATTTTTATCTTAATTAAAAGTCTAAGAGATTAGTTATATTAGCTTATACCTTACCTTTCAAAACTACATCTCATTCAAAAATGTTCATCCCAGCATCATCTGCATCCTTTGAGAACACAGGTGCTCTTCTTTATCTAGTTATAAAACTGTTCTGGTTTTGGATTTGTTTTGGTTTGGGTTTTTTTTTGTTTTGGTTTGGTTTTTTCCCCCCAACAAATGGGAATATTGTAGTCATTAAGCAGTATTCTGATTTTCTTAAGGTGCCTCCCTTGCTAGATAATTACTTCCAATGTTCCATCCTAACACCAGCTGGTTTCAGTCTCTATCCTCAACATGATGACAAAAATGTGCTTCCAGATGTCAAGGAAGACCTGAAATTACTTAAACATAGCCAGAATTTAACTCATGATTACCAGTTATAATCTGATTTGGAAAAGCATTTCTAAGAAGCCACTGTTTTAAGAGAAAGATGATTTAGTTCAATTGAGCAGAACACTCAAATCCATAGCTGTTCTTGTCTAACAGAGCTATTATAATGGCTCCCTGGTTTTCCGACTGTTGCCTGCAGAAACCTGGAGTCTGTAGACTGTTTTTAAGAGGCCAGGAAAAGTGATAAAGGAAATCTATGCTGTGCTTATTTGTGAAATTTCTAAGGAGGTTTGCATACCCACTGGAAAATGTTTAGGATCTGTAAACTAAAAGATGTTGAAAAACCACTACTCATGTCATCATTTTCTGGAAATCTGGTGGTAACCAGCTCTTGGGAAGTGAGAATGTTGTTTCAGAAGGGCATTTGTTTTCCTGGAAAGGCATGGGAGGAGCATAAGGAACAAGGCAGAAGAGGTAAAAAAACTTGCTTCCTCCTTGCAAGCACAGTTTCTCCTCTTGTTCTTAGGAGTCAGAAATAAAGAAAGGGTGGGAAAATGAGAAAGCAGAATGAAGCTAAGCCAAAGTCCAGAGACCAAAATTCATATGTAGCTCAGGCTGATTCTCCTTCTCTTGGAGGGCCAGTCCTTTGGACTCATCATGACGTGTTTTAAATGGCAATGTCAGCGCATTACATCTACTTAAGACAACACCACAATGCAAACACTGCAACCTGATATCAGGATGCGAGACTGACCATGACCACTTTGTGGCACTCAGCATTTTCAATCAACACAGCCAGTTCTCAATTTTTTTCAAGGCTGAGTACTATTGCACATTTGAACATTAAAAAAAACAAAAAAAACCAAACAACCCAAAAAGTTTCAGTGAACTATGCTACTTTTTTAAAGTAACGAAGACTATCATTCACATCCCCCCCTCTTATCACTGTGAGATAGTTATTATCACAGCCAGCATGTGCTGAAGTCAAACAATCTTCATTCACAAAGGAAAAAAAAAAGAAAGAAAAGTATTTTTATGATAAAGGCATTCAAAATTACAAATGTCACCTGTTAATATCTGTACTGCTGCCAGAATTCCTAGGCTGGCACAGAAATCTTTGTTTATGTATACTGGCACAAGTTCAATCTTTTTATGTAATTACATAAATAACACTACATAAATGCTTACCAAAAAAGCAGCTGAAAACTGGATATTGCCATCTTACCCTGGCTTTTGGTGTCTCTGAAGGGATGCTGTAACATTAGTTTTTTAATAATGCTTAATAAACATTTAGCAACATCTATTATAAATGGTGGGTACCATATGCAGAGCTGGGTGGGGTCATTCTTTACAGCAACTCACCATATGGCATCCCTATGAATGTGGCATTAGTAAAAGTAATCTATTGAACCTGAATGACTTCCTCTGCTGCTGTAGTATTAAATTACTTTTCTTCCTCTTCCCCCATTCACCTGCACAAGGAGTAAAGTTGATTCACCTATCTATCTCACACTGCAGCTACCATGTTCTGCAGCTGCTTGTATCACTAGGATTTAAAATAGACTGTTACATTATTGCGTTTGCATTTGGTTTGCAGAGTGTGAGCAGAGAAAGGAACAAAATAAGTGGGTTAGTGTTTAAAGAATCAAATTGAAGTACTGAATCCTATGCCCTTCTCTCAGTTCCCACTACTATAAGGAGGCTACAAACTTTTGCCTGGGTAAAGACTGCTGGGTCAGAGTGAATGATTAGGATTCAATCACCACTGCTTTTCTCCATTTCCTTTTGTGTGTGTAGAGCATCTGATTTCACTGAAGAGGCACAATAGGGTGCTGCATCTGGCCTGAGATCATTGAAAGATCATTGAACAGAGGAACAAACAAATGACCTCTCTGTATATGATCTATTTGTAAAGCAGGTAACCTACTCCCCTTAAATTGGAGCTTAGATAAAACTACATGAAAACCACCTGTTTCATGGACAGAGTCTCTAATAAAGGCTCAGTTCCTGTCTTCTGTCCCCCACATTCTCCTTTCCATTGTAACAATTTCTTACCTTTAGGGGCTTTCTGTCAGCCAAGAGACATTACCATTGTCGCTGATCTGGATCTACCTATGTTTCTTTGGGACCATATGCCTGTATTGACTTGACTGGCTAGCTCCTATCAAACAGTTTAATAGCCACATTTTGCATTCAGCTCAGTAGAGGCCTTACCTTCAAGGTCCTGTTTCCACCAGTGGTGGATCTGCATGAAACATGCAAGACCATAGTCCTAGGTCTGTCAGTTTTGGCTGAAATTCACCATGGGTTCAAAGTTTTGAGGAGAAAATACTAACAGACAAATGACAGTGATCTCATCTAAGGCTAAAAAAAATTACATTAATAGCGGCCCAGGATATAATACCCAGGTGTGTGTATTCCTTCTTCCCTATTTTTTCCACTAGATTTCATAAAGGAAGTTACAGAAAATGTTTAATTTTAATATATACACAAATAAAATAAATTCCTTGAGAGTACATTTATTAATAGTTTTATCAAAAAACTTTTGAAGAGAAAAGAAAATCTATCAGACTAAAGCCTGGTCTACACTATGAGAAAAAGATTAAACCATAAAGAAATAAAAATGTTCAGGTATCCAGGTATCTCAATTCCATATCTTATTAATAATAAAATTAACAAGGTGATAGATAACAGCTGTATCATTGCTGTTCCCAGTATTTTTTTTCCCCTCTCCCCACTAAGTCATACCATGTTCAGTCTTAGGTCCTGAACTTTCAAACATTTAAGTAGTATATAATTTTATCTAGCTGAGACGTTCCAATGAAATCAGTGAAGCCATTCACAGAAGCAAATCTATATATGTGGTTGGGTGCCTGCAAGATCAGGGGCTCAGATAATGAGCATGTTATGGTAGAAACTTTGTGCTATTTATTTGGACTGCTCAGCCACTAGCATACTTTTGGGGACTGCAAGATGTTAATCTGAATATATATTAAAAGATACTGGGAACCAGTGTCTGGATCACCAGGAAATTTTTGTTAACCAAAGTATAAATATAAGACTTTCAGAACCATCACACCAGTCACACTGCTTATATGTCAGAACCCTTTCTCTAGTCTCTGCCTTGTTTGCATGGCTAATAATTTCTGGGCTGAGATAGTCTAACTCCTTTGTGCAATATGCAATATTAGTCATTAAACATAACATTAGCAAAAATAATTAGTATGTATTAGTGAAAGGTTACTGTGTACATACAACCTTTTTCTGAACAATTCAATGAGTATTCGATATACGTGTCACTGATATATCATCATTCTTGTGGGTTTTAGGTCCACAGCAAAAGATATCTGTGCAGATTTAATACAATGGGCTCTTGCCTTGTACACAGATGTCTGTATTTTTATAGTGCATTAAAACCAAAGAACAGTAATGAGACCTTTTTTCTTACAGATATAATATTTTTAGAGGAAAACTTCTTGCTGGAATATAAAAAAGATACAAAGAGTTATCAGATCCATAGAAAGGCTGCCTGCTGAATCCAATGACTCGATTGCCACTGAATTCCACGGGGCAAGATATTGCATACAGAAGTTAGCAGAAGTAATGCAGTGTGTTTGACCATTGCTTTGTATCTTAAAAAAGAACAGAACAAGAAAAAACAAAATCAGGAGGCAAAAACCATGAAATAATTCCTACTGTCTGTCTAACATAACCATGCACATACATAGATGAGAGAACAAAATATATAGCATACAGAAGACGACAGTGAAGCTGACTTGAAGCTGTGATCTCTAAATATCTGTCCCAGTATAAAAGGACTTGGAAGTGTTTACAGTCATGGTGGGCAAAGTAATATAACAAAAAGCAGCAGCAGTTCTGGAAACTACCTGACAAAGGATCCCTTTTGCTGAACCAGCAGAAGCAACAGTGGGAATTTTTGCCACTTAAATTCCATCATGTGGATGCAGACGAAGTTTCATACTAGATATGAAGACAGGGCATGCATGGGAAACAGCGAGGCCATTGATGAGGGGAAAAAAAGTGCTGAGCCACTGCTGTTTTAGCCAGAGCACTGACAGCAGAATTCTCCCTGGGAAGCTTGGCTGCTGTTTCTCCTATCTTTATTCCGAGCAAACAGGAACTGAGTATATTGTATATTCAGAGTAATAGCTACATGATCCATGTAGGATGAACGATGCACTGCAGACACTGCACTGATTCCTCTTTTCACATGAGTAAAACGGGCAATGAGAGAAGTACTATATGAGTGTTCACAGATAATATTTGCCTTCCCCATCCTCTGCTGGCAGCACAAAACATGACTGCTTAACTTATGCCAGTGGTGCTGCACTTTATGGCAGGGCTCATACACAGAATAAAACAATGATGAAAACTGTTAGGGATGCTGCAGGTTGTATCCAGGACATGTAGTCTGGTCCCTTCAACATTCTGTACTTTGTTAATGCAATTAGACAGTGGAAAAAGAATGGGCAAGAAAGACAGTTTCATGCACAGTAGAAACTAATGAACGGGTTATTGCATTTATTGTGGGCTTTTTCCATGCTACAGTGGCATGTTCAAAGAATCTCCTCCATATTCCTTAATGCGGCAGGCTTGTTGCATGACTAAACTCAAAGGGGACTTTCTATCTTGCTTTGACCAAGAATTTTAGTTTTCATTTTGTCCAGCTTTAATGTAGATGTTATGGATAAAAGAAAACACAAGAAAAAAATGGGCACTGCCTTAAAGAATTCACAAATATGGATTAATACACATGCACGATAATAGTATAGCTGTTTGCAGCATTCATGTGCATGTTGCTGATGTATCATATTGGAGAGGAAAGCCAGGAATGCATCAATATTACTCGACACTGGCTTGATGTAGTGCACAGCATGAGCTAGTTTTCCCATTTTCTAAGCATTTCTTAGCAAAAAAGGAACTCCACATAGTTTAGCACCACCTTCCTTCTCCTCTACCCTGCCTAATCTGAAAATGAACAATCTTCTTTCCAGTTTGTTTTTCTGCACTTCTAGAAATGTGGCAAAATTGAATCATCCAGATGAAAAAAATATAACTCCCTGGCACCTTAGAAATTTGTCATTAAAATTAAAATGGATCGACAGATTCTCTCAGCCAGACTTTGAGGACATCCCTAGTGTCCTGTTTGCCAGAGTTAGGAAGTTTAACTAAAGTTGCCATACAGTGACAAAGACTCAGACATTTCTCACTCTAGTGGGAGTAGCAGCTGGACTACTATTCAGTCCCAGTTGTCTGCTCTCCCCAAAGAAGGTAAGTTAGAACGAACAAGAAGGCATAACTATTTTTCACTAGCCAAGACTCCAGGTCTGAAAAGTCTTGAGCCCCAATGGTGAGACTTTCTCAGTCCCCCATTAACTTTTCACTGGTCTTTTCTGTGAAATCATGTTGTTAACTCTGCTGTGATCTACCAACCAGCCAATTTTGCCCCAGGGGATTAGAAAAAGGGAGAGAAGCTGTGTGGCTGCACTGTGGATAGAAAATATCCTGAGATACTCAAACAGGTACCAAGGCCTAGTAAGGAAAGTCGTGTCCATCGCCTGCCATGTGTCATTTGCTACACTTGGCCTTTGAGACTTGCACACTAGGTTACAGAGGCCTGAGAGTTCAAGCTCTAAGAGACATCTTTATTTGATTTTGTCAGAGGTGAAACTGGACATGCTCAAAGAGAAACTGAGCCACGTAACACTATACCAGAGTCTTAGCGTAGGACAAGGGAATTTGAACGAGCCATGAGTTACCGGAATGCTTGTATGTTATTCAGATCCAACACAGCAGAATGCCTGATATCAAAAGCACATTCACAATAATTCCTGGGGGCAGCAATCAAGAACATATATTTAAGGACCCAGGACATGAATGAATCCATAAAATCCATCAGTCTGTGGAATTCTGTCTCCCTCTGAAAGAAGGATTATGCTTTGTCTCTCCCATTTGGTACACTTACAGTTTTGTTGCAGCCCATTGTGCTTGCTGTACGTGATAACAATTTGTTGCTGCCTGAGATGAATTGACTTGCCTCTTTTTCATTCGTGTACTTCACAAAACATAATGGTTTGGAAGGAGTAGAATACCCAAGGACTTTAGGCAACCAAACCAGCACCTAACTAAAGCTAATGAAAGAACCATCCAAAGACAATCAAGGCCTAAACTGGACTGTGAGAATCCAAAGGTACATAAAGATGTTCAGCACAAACCTTTCAGAATTTTGAAACACCTGAAAGAAAAATAACTTTAGCATATGTCTCCGACTTCTACTTCCTGCCCAATATTCCCTCTCTTCTAGATGGCTATAAACCAAAAGGACAGAAAAAAAGACTAATTTGGACTGGATTTGGGTAATATCACCCTCAGCTTGATGCTTGTAACTGACTCCTACCTGCTGTTTTTAAAATGCAGCTTGATGACATGCAGTCAGCTGAAAAGCATGTATGACAGCATTTTTGGCTCAATAAGAAAACTAGCTGTACAAAAGAAAAGGGGGAAAAACCCCCCCACAAGTAGATTTTAACCAGATCACAGCACAGATTCAACTCACCACATCAGCCTCAGTATATGACTGAGGGAATAGGAAGGACACAGAGTCAAAAGAGGATAAGACAAGTCTGCTCCTTACAGCAACCACATGCTCCTAGTTTCATGTCAATCACTTTGCATCTGCACTATCAGTATTGTTTTCTAAAGCCTTTCCATTGACATAAATACAACAGTACAGCTAGACATGAGATTTAAAACAATCATAAATTGTTTTAAATAGAGAGGAGAAAGCTTGGTGAAAAGAGAGTTATTTAAAGCATAGATTTGAGAGAGAAATAAATTTTAAAAAATAATCTGTGATGTAGTTTGCACAGCAGACCCCACTACAAACAAAGAAAATGAATAGGAAAGACACACCTGCTGCAAAAGAATTTTGCCAATTCTTCCTCTTATCACATTTTAATGTGTTTTCCTTTTCTTCAACTGTAAGCCATCTGGTATAGATTTTTCTTTTACTGTGTGTTTCAATAATTTCTGAGTCTGATGGGAGTATAACATATGAATCATGTTCTCATTACACAGAAACCTCAAAAGTGTTTTTGAAAATTATTATTTGAAAACTAAACAAATTCAAAAGCTGAAATTAAAATCTGAGCAAATTTAGTATAAATAAAATATAACAATTTAAAAAGTAAATATTAAACCCTAAAAAAGCCATGGTACTTTGTCTTGAATAGATTGAAGAATCCTGGAAGAGCTACCCAATATCAAAACACAGCAGCTATTGTAGGAATAAATGGATTACTACCAGCACTCACTGATAAGTGAATACTAGTCAATTAGCTGTCCATATCCCTCTTATGAGGTTCACAGTGGAAAAGCTTGGCTTTATTTTGAAAATTTCCACTAAGTGCATTGCAGAATATGTACTTTTATTTTTTCTCTTCTTCCTTTTCACACTTTCCCACATCACACTGAAAAAAATAAGTGCCACCCAGGCTGGGATCTCCCACATTTTCCCAGCCCCTTATCCCTCTCCTAAATATGCAAAGCTTCTGCAACTAGTTTTCTTCCACAGTACTTCTGCTGCAGGCCTACTCCTCCACATGCCTACGAAATACTAAACAAAGAGGAATGCAAACCAATTTTAAGGACCTGTTGACAATACAAAGTCAAATAAAACAGTCAAAGTTTCCAGGCTCAAAAGTAGCAATTCAATTTCATGAAGGAAGTAGGAAGCAGTGTTTGCAATTCACAGGCTCTTCTCAAAGTTCTATAAATCAGGTCTCCTCAATTGTTTTATCTTTGTAATTATAGCTTAAATGGAATTTACAAAAATAAACACCCATCTTCTAACCAAAGTCAGAGGAAATTCATCAGCACATCCTAGTTTTCAGCCTCTCTCTTACTATTCTTCCATTTCAAGGAGAGTATGGATTCCATGGTGTCACAGTTTAGCCCCAGTTGGCAACTAAGTCCCAAATGGCTACTAGCACACTCCTACATTCCCCCCTGTTGGATGGGGAGGAGAATTGGAAGAAAAAGGTAAAACTCGTGGGTTGGGATAAGGACAGTTTACTGGGACAGCAAAGCAAGGGGAAAATAACACCACCACCACTAATAAAAGAATATACAAAGTAGGTGATACACAATGCAATTTGCTTGCTACCCAGAACTCAATGTCCAGCTTGTCCCCGAGTAGTGACCCCTCCTCCCCAGCCAGCTCCTTCCCTTATATAGTGAGCATGAGGTCATATGGCATGAAATATCCCTTTGGCTAGTTTGGGTCAGCTGTCCTGGCTGTGTCCCCTCCCAGCTTCTTGTGAAAATTAACTCTATCCTAGCTGAAACCCAGGACACATGATTAAAGACAGAGGGATGGGAATGAGCAGAGTTCAGTTTTTACTCCTACCTTTAGTAAATTCCAACTGTTTATGCTACTCTTTAGCTACAGAATTTCCTTAAACTACAATATTTAAAATGCACATTAATGTTGCAGTGGCATAAATCTACTCTACTTTAAAAGCAAAACAACCTGGTAAACATGATAGTAAACCACAGTATAGTTTCAAAACTAATGGAGATTTATCCCATAATGTAAACAAAGTATTTACATAACAATACATATTTAAATTAAACCCACACACATTTAAATATGTATTTAAACTTTATTTACATTATATAAGTAAAATATTTGACAGAAAGCACAAATATGATGTAAATAAGCAGGAGTGATTTAGATGTACAGTAATTGTTAATGGTATACAGGATGTTGTATTATTTCTCTATGTTTTAAATTAAGTTTATTTAAAACAATCTGTTGTTTAATGAATATTTTTCTCTGAATAGAAGTGTTAGCACTCCGATTTGCTGACTGCCCTTTTCAGTTAGGGGAAGGAGTGGAGCCAAGGAAAAAATCAGCGTTCCCTATTTGTGTGTCTGTATAAAGGAAATACCTCTTAATGCTGTATCAGCATATTGGGCAAAAACACAGGTAATGATCAGTAAACAGACCTCAGAGAAACAACATTTAAAGCCCGTGAAGTATACTAAATGAGCCACAAGATCAATCTGAAGTCTTAGTAGCAGCCAGGACACAGAAGCTGAGAAAGCTACAGGCACTGGTGCCAGGTTCAGCACTGACAGGGGACTTGGGTTTTCTCAATGGCCATGGCAACACCACTTTCAAAAGAAATTTCTTAGAAGGCATCAGAAAAGTCCACCACCAGTCACTGACTTAGGTTGCAGAAGTCCATCATTAAGAGAAAGCTCTAAGAGCTTGATTCAGGAATCAATGGTTTAGAGGGACAACACTTCTGCTTATTGATCTCAGTGTTGATCTTTTGAAGACTAGACCCACACACCTGCAGTCAGTTTGGCTTGCACTGCCTATTCTCTCCCAAAATTTTGGACTTGAAATTGCTCTGTGCTTTTCCACACCACCCTCTGCACAAACAGTGGAAAGATGGACAAGATGCAGGGGAAGTAGAAGCTTGAAAAACACCAGAAAGCGGTCATTCTTCAGTGAAGGAGTCTTCACAGAACAACAGAAATGGACTGTCAAGCTGGTCAGGGATAGTGGATCATGTTACACAGCCATAGTTCTCCATTCCACTCAAGCATGCTACAAATTGCTGCCTTCCACTCATCTAAGTAGGTAACCAAGAACATCTGTGAAAAATTCACAACTAAAAGCCTGAAACTAAGCTTTTTTGTCAGTAGCATGTTACAATCAACTTCTTTCTAAATAACGTTCAAGGACTGAAATCAAATTAAAGATGCTGTTATGATGTCACTTGAATATACCATAAGCTAAAAGAGGCACATAATTAGATTCAGAACAAACCTGTAATTTCTCCTGGTAACATTGCATCTCCCTTAAATTAAACTTTTAAATGTAAAATAACTTTCCAAAATTATTCCTTCTATCCAAATATTAGTGTTTGGCATGAAAATAGATACTTTCTGTTCTGTTACACACCTCATGAAGAATGGAAGCTGCATTTCTGCTTTTTTTTTTTGTTTAAAGTGCCAGCAATATTCCACTCTGCTTGCACCTGATAGTCAAAGCACAGTGGTTTCATACTTTTTGTGTTGTGACATTTAAAAGCATGACACACGGTTTTGCAAACCTTCTGTGTTCAGAAGACCTATCGATGGTAGATACCTTTTTACAAGCTTCCAAAGACCCTGATGACACCATCATACATCACTGTAAACCTGACACAGCTCTTATTCCTCAACAAATTTAGTTTTATTTCTGAGGGGAAAGCAAGCTACCATCTGGATCAGACTTGGCTCAAAGTGTTCAGTGAACAGACACTAAATTGGCAACCTCAGTTTTGAACAGCTCCAGCAGCGAGAACTCAGAGAATAAAAATGTGTGTCCTGAAATGGTGCCAGGTCAAGCTAGGTTTAAGCTGGCATGAAAATACGAGAGAGAAGTTGTACAACGTCTAAAAGTGCTTTCTTCAAGAATAAAAGCTGAAAATGACCAGTTGGACAAAAACCCTAATATATCCATTGACCACAGTGTGAAATTACTCTGTATTAACAAGCAAAGTATCTTGGATACATAGCATGTGTTTAAAAAAAAAAAAAAAAAAAAAAATAGTTCTTCCTCAGGACTGCAAGTGTTAAAGCAAAATTGCATTTCACAGTTTGCAAGTTAAGAACACAAACAGCAGACTGCTTCCAGTATCCTGGCACACACATTAAGTTACAGTATTACAGATTCCTAACTTACCTAATGTCTTCAATATATTTATGTCTTGGTTGTATCAGCAGGTTAATCATCCCTGCCTTACTAATGGCACTGTTTAAGGAACCCTGGCACACATTTCTTTGGTAATAAGCCCTTCATTTTGTCAATGACTTCATTTTAAAAATAAATAAATAAATAAAAAATCTTAGCTTTCCAAGATCTGCATATTTTTACAGAGTATGAAAATTAAATTAACAACTCTACCTTATATAAATTCTTTTATCTGCTTGGAAAAAGTACTGGTCCAAACTGTTGCACCATTTACATGTCCCAGGTTTGGCTTCAACTGTCTGTGGTTTGCGTATTTGGACTCATGATATTTTTACAGCACTTTTCTTTGTCAATGCCAACTGTAAGCTATTTTCTTTGGTCAGCTGGGTACTCTGACCAACAAATCTCCCTTCTTCTAGTACCAGTGAGATAGCTGTCAGTTAGAGGTTTGGCATGCTTAATACTCTACTTCACTACCCAAGATCCCAGAAAAATAAAAGATACAGAGACAGGCCCATAAATCATATGAAGAAAGAAAACATTTGTATTATACTAGGAGCCCAATAACACTGCTGAACTTAAGAATCTGGCAGCCTTTATGTTATAACAGAATTTTCAGAGGCCATAAACATTCACAGTGGACTGAAACTTGGCATGAAGTGATGCCATTTGACTGATCCACGTTTTAACCCTAAACTCTGTTTCTCATTCAAAGGGCAGTGATGGTACACAGCACTCTCTATTCATAACAGATTTGTGCGGTTTGTGCCACTGCTACAGCAAAACTCTAGTGGCTAGTTAAAAGCAGAGCTCTGGGGAAAGGAGTTCTTGGCGCTCATGTAAGGAAAATTACTGTGATTTGCTCCAGGCTTTGCATCCTCTTTTTCTTCTTCACAGAAATAACAACCCCAAATCAAATAACCCCTACGCAATTTCTCTTCCCTCTAGATGGACTCACATGCAACAGCGTGCACTAAATCAACTTCTCGGCATGTCCAGTTAAGTTTTACAAAGTGCTGTTTTTACCACCCTCTGATTAGCTCTAAGCTACTCCCCGAGGGTGGTACTGAATTTCAAGATACAGGTGCCTCTCTAACGCGTAGTGCAGTACACGCACATTAATAGACCTACATTACACTTTTTGGAAAGCTAAGCAGGGATTTCTTTACAAGATGCTTGGCAGGACCCTGTTTCTACTATAATCATTCAGTGTACTTTGAAGGCACAGGAATACAGACTGCTTGACATTGCAGACTCATCACAAAATACATAACCTGCCTTTTTTTTAACAAGTATCATTTTTTTCCAAAAGTGATCTTGGCTCCATTACTTCTAACTATGAAAATTTCTGAAGTTTGATGAGACTATGTTTTCAAGTTAAAGTGACCTCAGGGGCAGCTATTCCCCAAACATTTGATATGTAGGATTTATTCCAAAATCAAAATTGGCAGATGATTATTTTTTCCTGTCTTTTTCTGCCAACAGACCAATTTGGCCAGTGCAGTCTAAAAAAAAAAAATCTCTAAAAACTGAAGAGTGGGAAGCTTAGCTTGTTGGGGCTTTTTTGTTGTTTTTTTTTTTTTGTTTTGTTTTTGTTTTGTTTCATTTTGGTTTTTGTTTGTTTGTTTGTTTGTTTGGGGGGGGGTTTGGTTTCATTTGGTTTTGGTTTTTTTACAATTTACAGTCCAAAGACTGAAAATGTTTTCCTTCTTTCCTTCCTTGCTGTTCATTCATCTCTCTGCTAGATATAGCAAAAGTTTCAAGTGAAAGAAAATCTTGACCAAAGGCATCAGTTTGCTGTATGAAAGTGTAAACTGAAATGTTTCTAAGTCTGCACAAATTGATATACCAGGGTCATCGGATTCAACATATTATCATCGAGATAGATATTCCACCCTGAAAGCTGGGATATAGGGAAAAATACAAATTGCTTATTATGTTCAAAACAATATACTTTTATCCCAAGAGGTCCAAGACTTCCAGCTACCTTCTACTAAACAGCTCTGGTTAGTACGGTTGTGTATCATATGACTATGTGTATGTTATGGTCTTAACCACTTCACAATGGACTGAAGCTAAGGTTTCAAACTTAACTTTCTATTCATGTGCTTATGGAGGTTTAAACACCTATTATTTACTTTTTCAAATTATTAATATTAACAATTTGACTAGAGGTTGGCTTACTTATTAATGTTGGGTTTGGGGCCAGAATTTTACACAGTTAACTCCTTTGCTTGCTAACATACAAGGTCAACACCCTTCTGTTGTGAAACATGATTTAATTGGATTAAAAGAATAAGGTTTTCCTTTAGGAACGAAGGTTCCCTTTGATAAACCAACAATACCTAACAGTACTCTCTTCACACATTGAAATCTTAGTGGGGGTTTTGTAACAGTACTGTCCACAATACATGATGATACTTCACAAAGGCCACAGACATTCCTAATAATCTACCATATCTTTAAGTACAGTTTAAAATAAAACTTATTTCATTTGTGATTGTTACCTAATATTGAGATTCAGAACATAATTCAGACTGTGTGAAATATATCTTTCCCCTATTTATTAGAAGTTAGGAAACTAGACAGGAAGCAAATAGTAATACATTGAACAGCTTGCCCAGAATAGCACATGACTTACAAATATCCATGATACATAAGCAGAGTAACATGGGTTTAAATACACCACTAAAATCTTTCATCTTAGAACTCAATAAGCAGATTACTAGAAGTTCGGGGTTTTTTTTCCCAAACAAGCAAGCTTGAGGTAATGCCACAGATGAACTGAAGCAAGCAGAAAATCAGGAGAATAACAGACATGTCATGAGACATTACACACAAATAGGTAGACCTGGCCAGCCATGTGGTCATACTCTCTGCTGGCAACCCTAAGAATTAGAGGACAGATTCCAAGGTGTCAAAAACATCTTTTCCATATAACAAGCTACATGCAAGTCAGCTTGTTTCAGCTTTAAACTCAGTGCATGGCACTGGGTTGCAGAAAGCTGCAATTTCTTTGAGCTGAGGACACGCTGCCACTGCAGTCCTAGCTCATCATCTCTCCTCTGCTTCGTGGCCACATGTGGCATCAGAATCGATGGCTGATGAAAGGATTCACTAGTCACCTATGTATGGGTATGCAGCAACACAGAGCAAGGGAGAGGATGTGGTCCTTTTGTGTAAAGGTATGAGATGACTGCTTACTCTGTTTTTTCTTACATGAGAAAAAATAGTTTGCCTTTCATCCTAGATAATTGTGATGGGATACTGTTATTTGGAGTAACTCATTATCTGGAGCTCTGGAGAATGATTGACTGATTGTCAGAAAGAGAGATTTGAAGCAAGTTAACCATATGTTCAGAAGACAAAAGAGATTTATCATGTCTCCCCAAAGGAGGCCAAACTAAGGTTATTGAGTCTGCACAGAAAGTCAAATAATCACAGTGACATAAAAACTGACTTAATTGTTACAAAAGACACAGAAGACTATGCTGGTTACTGATTAAGTGAAGTAAGCTATTACATATAAAACACTCAAAAGAAACTATATCTAGCCTTGTAAAACAGAAAAGAATCATAAGCTGAAATACAGACAGGAGTGTTCTAATGGCAAATCCAAAAAAGCCCCAAAATTCTAGATTGAGAGATTTTATTTTTAAAGTCTACTTCATGTCCTGGCAGCTGAAACAATACTTCCTTGCTAAGTCATGATTTTCAGCAAGCAAAAGAGAATGAAGAAATATGAAGCTGACTAGGCTAATTCCATCTTCTAAGCTGAAATGAACCAAAAATGACCCACAGAGCATCAATAACATAAAGAATATTGGTCAAATAAAACCATCAGTTTCTTTTAAAAAAGTCTTAGTTTTTCTTTTAATCCTGTTCCCTTTTTAAAAACAAAACAAAACAAAACACAACCAACAAAACACCAAAACGTATTAACATATGGCATGGAAATCATCTTACTATATAAACGGCCTTCTACATTAAAAACTAGTGAATCTACCAGGGCACATGTTCTTAACTTACAGCACAGTGGGGAGGGTGGGCACCAGTGAAAAAACATCTGACACCTATCTGCCAAAGCGAGTGGGGGAAAGGAAGGCTGAAAGAGCTGACAACAACATTGTCACCCACAAGTAAATGAGACCGGATAGACTATATGTTTTGGCCTCCAAGAGAGGAAGAAAAAATGACTTCCTAAAACAAAGGAAAAATAATACATACATACATACATATATATAGGTATGAAAACTGTGTAGGTAATGAAAAGTGTATTCCCACGTACTTCAAGACACTTATTTGTCTGACCTTGAACTATTCTAGTTTGCCCCTGCTTTGCCACAAGAGGCAGGAAATCTTCTGGCATTAATATTTTCTTTGTGGATATTTTTGTGCACATTTCAGGAAGAAAGAATGCTGTACAAACAGATTCATCACAGTAGAAAACTAGTTGAAAGTTTTCCAGTTATTCTCCAGATAGCCAACAACTTGGCATGGAGTATGTATTACATCAAGTGGTGTAATGAAGCCTGATGACACAACAAACCTAAAAGACTAGCCGTTAGCTATAGATTGGAAACAGTACACATCTACTGGTGAAAAACCAAGCTGCTGTTGGCTTCTACCAAAGTTTTTTCAGCTGCAGTGTTAGCTTGCTCCAGTGTTACTGCGTGGTTTTAATTGCTATGAAACCTCCAAAATCTCAACTACCACATCTATACAAATATCAAATACACCAGATATCTCTCCCTAATTACCTGTTGTCCAAATGGGCAGTAGATACCTCCTCAGGACAGAACGGCTACATTTTCCTTTGATTTAGCCTGTTAAGTCCTTGTCTAAACCCAGAGCACAGCAACTTTATGCACTGCGGTAGCAGCCAGCCTCTGACCCTTGAGCCACATAGGGTGTTGAGCAGTTGAACCATCCCTCCTGTACCTGAGCTGTGCAGGCTCCTGGGTAATCCAGAACCCTTGTGTGTTCAGAGGTGAGCCACCACTGTAAGCTAAGACTGACCTCCTGGGTGCACACCCAGCCAGCCCAGGCCTACAGTGAAGCAGTGAAATCCTGGGGTGGCAAACGTCATTTCTCATTTATGAAATGCTCTTCAACGCTCCCAAGGTACATGGATTGCATCTCACAGTTCTCAGCTATACAAAGAATATGTGCTTGTAGTCCCATTGGCTACCATTGGGATAAAGTAATATGTCACAGAGGAGACAACAGGTAGCGATGGTATTGCTTCTAATAAAGAAGCACTTCACAACAGAAGAAAGAATGTAGTAGAAAAAACAGCAAGTGACAAATGTTGAGGTGTTTCCATTACAATGGTCTGAAACCAATACAGCCATCACTGCCATCGCGGAGAATGCAGTGCACACAATGGAAGAGAATAAAAAGCAGTCCTGAAAGTATACCATACACCATAGGTATTCTATTTATATTCCTCCATTAGACACACCTCTTCCTTTTTGGACCATCTCCCCAGAGTGTAATGCTACAGGTTTCTGGGAAGCTGATACTAGCACTTACTAAGTCTTTGACAGACAGCACCAGTCAAGAATTTAACAGGTGTCCTAGAATGCAATGAAAAAGTGTCAAAATGCAATCAAAAAACTCAGGAGTAAAAAGTTAGGTGATAGCTAAACATAAAAAGGAGGAGCTATTCAGGAATGGATTAGAGTCCAGAATGGGACAGTGGAGAAAATACACAGCTATTTTTTTTTTCCCTTTAAAAGAGGCAAAGCCCCCCATTTAGACTGATTTATTTCAACCAGACAAACTCCATATGGCTTCAGAACTGGACCATTTACCTTTTCCTGTGTCATCATGATGAGTTTCCTCCAACACGTTATTTGGTAGCATTTTAAAAATGAGCACTGAAGGGAAAGCACCAGTCTAAGAGCTGCCCACCCTGAAACCCAGATATTGCTGTGTAGTCTGTGTCTGCCTCTGTTGTGCTCGAGTAACACTGATGTGCTCCTGTGGACGGGTGGGTGTCTCACCACAGGGCTCCCAGTTGCTGGAATAAAACAATCTAGTCTAGCACTGGAAATAAAGCATTCATGAACTACTTCATGTAGTTCATGGCTCTGTTCCCCCAGGAAAGAATAAGATTTAGTAATCACATGAGGAAAATTAACTCTCTCAAATGCTAAAGCTCCTCTTTATTCTTTTTGTGCTCAAAGCAGTAAAAAATAGGGAGGTCTTAAACACAACTGGGAAGGGAAGTTCAACTGGCATTTTTAACAGACTTAATTTTGTGATAAAATTGTATAATATGTATAAATCCATAGAATTAATTCCAAAACATTCATGATTAGATGACTGATAATTTCTAAACAGAACATAAGGTATCTGAGAAAGAGCAGAGCAAAAAAGCCCAAACCTTTACATTTCAAAACTCTATGCAAAAGCCAGCCACCATCCCAATTAACAATATTTTTTGCACTAGTGTCATCCTATTCTGGACCTGGTGAGGGCTTCAGAAATATATCTAATCACGTCCTTTTCCTAAGGCAGAAGGCTTTACACAAATGGCATTTCTGATGTATAGCCTCTCTCAGCCTCCTCTCAAAGACCTTCACTACAGCCTGTTTTAGAGCATCTCCCATCATCAGAAAGTTTTTCATGAGATTTCTACTAAATCCATGTTGCTATAGTATATGCCATATTTTAAATCCTGTCTGTCAAGGAAACGGAGTGTATATCAGTTCCTTTCTCGTTATACAAGTTTTGTGCGTATTCTAAAAACCTCATAGTCATTGTCAAGCTTCCCTTCTCTAGGTAGAAGAATAGGTTTCCCACAGGTCATATTGACTACTTTGCTGATCATTTTCCTTGCTCTCCATTAGAGTCTTTCTTTGTCTGTACATTTTTCTCTTGAAACTTGTTGCCCAAAACTGGACACAGTACTCCCACTGAGGCTTTATGGGATTACTTTATGTGCCATGAAAGTTACATTCCTGTTTATACATCCCAAGATGGTATTAGCTTTCTTGCAAGAGCATGACATTGCTGACTAATGCTCTGCTTGTGTGCTGAAATAACACACACTTTTCTATAAAGCTGCTCCTGTTCCCTACCCTTTACTTGTGCACTTTATCTTTCTTGCATTTGAGCGTAAGTGTACTGCTGTGAACTTGTCCCTAATAATTTTCATCTTGGGTTTGGGGTTTTTTTTCCCCCTCAATAATTTTCCCCATTTTTCAAGGTAATTTGATCTTAACTCATAGTCTGCCCTATGCACAGCAACTTACTCTCAACTTTTTCTCTCTCTCTTACTCTCAACTCTCTTACTTCCCAAGCAATTTTGCAGATCTACACAACAGTACCCTCCTGTGGATCACATTTCCTGAACTTATCTATGTCACAAGAGACGATGTCATGTGAAAGTGTGGGTAAGATCAGGAGAAGGTTGCATTTTTTCCTTCTGTCCAAAGCAAACCATTGGATCTTTTTCTGAAGATGTACGCTCTTCCCTTGATGACTTTGAAACAGTTTGAATCTCGGACAACTATTCACCCGCACTGATGCAAAAGCCATGCACCATTGCTCTTCTTTGCACATTTGCATTCCCCACCAGGAGAAGTGCCATTTTGACAGTATCCAAACTCACTTTGCTGGATACTTATTGCTATTTGTCCACCGTTGCTTTTGAAAAATTGCAATTCAGCTTTGAATGAAAGTTTTTTCCACCGCTAAAACTAATTAGCACTGGCAGTGATGAACAATGTTTTTTTTATCACTGACACACATTTCTAACTGTATTGCCTCAATTAAACTCCTGATGTCATATACAACACTAAATGAAAGTGGCCTGAATTTCAAAGAACTGATGTAAAGACCTGGGAGGCTTATTTCAGACCTGATGTAAATGTAACAAAAGAGTACATAACTGTTGGTAGAAAATTGGATGGGATTCACATCATGCTGCTTTTACTCAGCAGAGGCCTAGGGCATACATAAGAAAATGATGTATTTATTTTTCAGGAGGTAAAATAAATAGGTAATTCATTATTCCACTGCTAACACTAGGATTTTAAAGAGGTCACTGTCTCTTCATATATATGGTCACACAAATGAATATATACATATCTGCTGGAAGTCTTTTCTAAAGTATTCTCAATAAAAACAAGAACTTTTAAGAATGACAAATGTTTGAGTAGTCACACATTGACATAGCATAAGTGCTCTGCATTCCTTTGCCGATTTTCAGCAGCCAAAACCTTTTAGAATTAAAAATTTATGAAAATAAAAGTCAGTCAGTTTTTTTAAAAGAAACTAAATGTGCTATTGTAAAGTAACTGCAACTGTGGGAATATATTTCAGCATTCCACACTTAAATAAAACATTCACTACCCAGGAAATGTTACCATTTTTCTAACTAAATAAAGAAGTATGGGTATGAAAGGTAACCCCACCATTCACCAGTGCCACGTAATCATTCTCGGAATAAAAACTATACTGCAGCATGAAAGCTGCAATAAAAACAGTCACCTTTATGACAAAACTTGAATTCAAACAGACAGCTTCATTGCTAAAGATAGAAACCTTTATCTCCATATGTAATATGAAGAATCCCTAGAAGAGTTTTCCTAACTAGTATTTGACCATAAAATTTAAGTTTTCAAACATCTTTGCCTTTGCTACCTCTCCAGGGTTATTCCATTTTAATGACAGAGCTGTCACTTGCATACAACTAGCCACAAAAACCTTTCATTTTGGTGAAAGTAAAAATGAAATCATGGCATATTTTTTAACCAATATGTACAAAGACACAACTTTTTTTTGTGAGACCTGATATTTTTGCAAGGCAGAAAACCATAGCCTACCACAGCCAAACTGAAGATGACGCATTGCTAATGTTTGTCCAGGAGCTAGACAAAAGATAGAAGTAAAGTAAAAAACCTAAGCAAGCTGAAGAAAAAGAGGGTTTAAATATTCCCAGCATCTCCCCTTAAAATCAGTTGTATTAATCATCATTCTGTGTGTCATAAATGCAAGGAAAAAACAGTTCAAAACTGAAGGCATTGGTATTAAAAATTAGTTTAAACTTCAAATCATGATCACAATTTCACAGTTGCATAGTGCATTGTGAAATTAAATTAAAAAAACCCTTGATCACATTTAAAATGCAAAAGTAAAAATAAAATCACTTAAGTTGTTATTTGCAAGCTCAAAGCCAGTTACCTATTTTTCAAGTGCATCAACTTAGTGTGCAAGTTGGTAAAAACTTAGGTGCATATTTGAATCAGCTTAGAATGAAAAGGAAAATTCAATTTGTCCTTTTCAGAAGAAAAAAAAATCCTTATAATTTAAACAGATATATCAGGAAAAAAACCGCAACCACACAATCATTTTTGTCTATTGACATAGGTCCCTCTTTCATCCAGCAGACATGCTGGCTACATTCATATATTGATATCTGACTTAATTGTACCACATATTACTTTAACATCAAACTGCTACAATTGAGAGCTGGCTGAAATCACAATTAGATTCCAGACAGATGCAGTTCAAAATAATCTCAATTCAACATTTTCTGCACTACCTTAACTAAAATCTCTGGCCTATTTTGACTTAAACAGCGGATGTTTGAAATTAATAATCTAGTATGAAAATAACCTTAACTGAAGGAGCAGTCCACGACCTAGATCTTTGGGAATTAATTTCCATTTGCATACTCAATTTTCAAATTCCCAAATTGCAGCAGAACTTTGAAGGTGGAGTTCAGTCTCTTGGTTCAGAATCTTACTCCATTCTCCCTCTTGCAAACATGTATTTCTACTAGAGAATTTAATACAAAAAACTGAGGAAACATCACAGTTAAGTTCGTCACACCATCCTAACTCTCTCTTTTTGTGCATATGGAGTATGAGGCAGTCTTAATTTCACAGTCATGTATCTCAAACGCAATATGTCAGGATTTATTTTTTTTCCCCAAGAATAAAGGAAAGCTTCTCCTTTCTTGGCTGAGTTGTGTGGATATACAGATGGATTTTTGCTTTTTTTGGGGTTTGGGTTTTTTTGGGTGGGTGGGTGGGGTTTTTTTGTTTTCCAAAAGGATTTAAGATTGTTAATTATGACAGATGCTAAATTACAGACTTATGCCAAGCAGAAAATGTACGTGGCATGAAATAAAGACCCCCCAAAAATGTTACATGACTGATGGCATTATATTTTAATACAGAATGGTGATGAAAGGAAGCAATCTGCTGGTATGTTATTGTGAATGTATAAATTGCTGCATGCATGTACCACAACTGTAAGAACATCTTATATCCAAATTCTAGTAACAAGGAAATCTTCTGTAATCAACAGCACCAGTTATAAGAATTAATCCTCAGAGATGCAAATATCCAAAGGGAATTTAATGCTATAAATAAATGCATCATCAACTTGGAGAACATTTACCTTATGAACTGTACAATGCACTAAAACATGCAGTGGTAAAGCTTATATTTCTGTGAATTTTGAGATTCTTTCCCATTTTACCTATCAGTCTTTTCAGACCAAGGCATATAGTTCCATAATAAATTAGTCAGGAATTATATGGAAAGGCCTGTAATGGTCTTCAATTTGTTAATATTTGACTGGGGCAGGACACATACGTGTCCTGTCTTAAATGCCACATATTTGATTTAGCCCAAAAAAGGCTTACAGAACTCCCAACTCATAACAAAGAATACACAATTCAACTGTCTGAATTCCTGCAATGCTAAAAGTGGTGGCCAACCATAGAAATGAGTAGAAGATCAGCTTAAAAGAAATTTTAAAAATCTTCATTACAAGAGGAAGGGGAACTGAAACTTGCTGCTACATGAGGCTGTGGAGGTCCAAAGTATCAGTAGGCTCAAAAAATAGATTACATAAAATAGACAACAGGTTCATAAACAAAAGATACTTTAAAAATTACTAAAAAGGTAGGATGTACTTTTCTAACATTTTAAATTCAGCAGTTCTGAATGGTGAGGAAGCACAAAGGCAAAGGATCACAGAAAGTGGCCAAGATACTTGCATGCTGTCTAAACAGCATCACTTGCTGTTGCTCTTGCCTTTCTCAGGAGATGCCATGCTAGGCTGGATGGTCTGACCTGCTAGGGAATTTCTAATGTTATGTGCTCATTACTAGCATCCTTCATGGGACAGGAGCAGAATACTGCAGGGTACCTTGGAGACTTCAGTCTTCTCTTTCTCCTTAGAGAACCAAGGCTGAATTGCCAATGGCAGCATGGCTTTTACCTTTCATCTGCATTGAACAGGAATTATTACAGAATTATCCATTCTTCAGTTTTCTCTTGATACCAGCCTTTGGAAACATTGGTATCTTTACTCCAGCTGTGAATCCTAGTGGCCCCTCCAGCAAGTCATCCAGTTTAGCTAGATGGGAGAAAAGCTGGGCAGCTGAAGATCCTAATGTTGGCAGGATGGATCCATACTCTCACTAAAGGATGAACATTTTTAGTGATCTGCTGGGGCAGTAGATGATAGAAGAGGTTACAGCAGAAGAGGCAAAGGTTTTATTAGGTATTTGGAAAGAACATATAAAGAGCATTCTTAACTCCGTTCACCCCTCCTTTCCCTCACCAAGAGGCTGAGGTGGAGAACGGGAAGGACTTGGCATCAGGAGGTGTTTTTTCCCTATTGTAGAAGCTTTTAAATAGGAGATCACCTCTGATAAATTCATGAGATTTCTGACTTCAGCCAATTGCATGTACCTGGACCTTGCCCTGCTCTGTTGGAAGATAAAGCCTCACGAGACACCATTGCACACAGATTTGGAAAAGGCAGTTCTGGAAAACTCTTGTCCTTTGAGCGTTTTCTTGATGTTCTGAAGTTTTACTCCTGAATTCGCTTTGTTCACTGACTCAGCTTCTGCTGCCTACCATGAATTTCTACAACTAATGATGAGCAAAGCAAAGTAATTTTTAATGATTATGCACAGTAAATATCCTGATCAACAATTCAAGAGGACATATTTCTGCACAGATGATCTCTGATCTGTCGTGCACACATTCACTCACTTTTTTCTGCCTCCAGCAGGTCATCATTTACTCCTGCAGCTCAGGCAAATGTTTCTTCTTTATTTGAGCTGGATATGGGGATAGGGTAAGGCTAAAAAATAAAAAAATGCTTGCAGAGGAAGCCAAGAAAACAGCAACTCTATAACTATTGTAAGAATGTGCAATCTTATTTGCAATAAAATGAAGAAGGAATGGGCGTGGGGGAGGGGGGCACGGGGTGACATGACAACCTGTACCATATGATTACCAGCTGGAAGAGAGAGTCAATCCAGAACAGTATGTTGGAAAACAGCTTCCAAGAACAATGTTGCATCGAATTTAAAGTTATATATTCAAGGCACACTTACCCTAGCAAATTTTAGCAATAACATCAAGAGAGGTCTCCTTTGGAAAAATTCTCACTGTACCCAGAAATATATATTATATTATATCAGATCATAAACATTTATAAGAAGTGACACAAATGAGTAATTGCAGAAAGTGTCAAGTGTTGCTTTTGGTATGACCACTATGAACTGAATGTAATCTAATTTCACTCCTACTGTTTTGTAATATGCTCGCAGCCCTGATTAGTGCTCTCTGAGTGACCTGACATGCTTCAGCATTTGTGAAATTTCTAGTATAATGATTCACTTCTGAATGTTTCTGAGTTAGCTTTACTACCCTTTTGACTAAAAGATAAATGTATCACTTGTGTGCAAAGCCTTTAAATAGTTCACTCTCCCCATAAACAATTTTTTAACATCTGCAAACAGACAAAAACATTCTCCTCCTAACTCCTCACTATTCTGTTTTCTCATGACTGATTTTAAATATTTATTAATTATTTCTTTTTAGTGTGCTCTCCCAGTAGGTGGAAGTTCTGGCTTTCAACCTCTTCTGTCTGATAAAGCACCTGAAAACAGGCCTCCTACTTACTGAAAGTTTTAATCAATAATCTGTCATATAAAAAGTGGGTATCTTTTTCTCTCTCTTTCAATCGAAAAATGAATAAGCTGCCTATCCTATCTTTTAGCATTTGATTGTAAATATGATTCCAGACTGGTCTGGCTGAAAAGAAATATATTCTTGTACATCAGTTGAGCCCAACAGGGCCTTGGAATACAAGTTTATGCTGTGCCTTGCTCAGTCATGTCTTCATTCAAAGCAGCTGGATGTTATGAATCTTACTCTGAGCCACTAAACTTCTCCTGTTCTCCTATGGTGGTTGAGCTGGCCATCAGTCCTAGAGCAGCGGCTATTTTCTCTGGAGACCTGAGCTTGGACAATTTGCCAGAAGGGACTTCTGTGGCAGAAGTTACTGCCCTAAAACTGCCACTGCTTTCCTCCCTAACCATTTCAAAGGAGAATTCAGTCAAAACTCACTTATTTATCCACAGCATGAAATTCGCCCTTTGCATGTTTTGAAACCAAGTACTACTTTTCAAAGCATCAGTTTTCTCCACAAGGAAAAAGCAGCACTTTTTTCACCAACAATATAATGACGCTGTCCTCCAGGGAAGATAATTTATTTGCAATGTATTCTGTTCTCCAGTGGTATGTATACAATATCTACGTAGTTCACTGGAAACTGATTTTCTGCATTATATAATCTCGTTACCAATTTATTCTTCATATTCTAAGTAAAACTAACAATAAAATAAAATAGAATTGCTCAGATAAATTTTACATTTTATTTTCTTGCATCTAAATGAAGTTAAAAAGTAAAGACTCAGCTCTCAAAATACAAAAAGGAATGTATATAAATTCATAGAAAATATTCTGTTCCACATATGTGGAAGTCTCTGAGAGACCTCATTCATTATTCAGTAGATGAACGAGAAGGAAGAACCACCTGGAAATGTATAGGGAAAAATATTATTACTGCAGTGTTTTGTAAAATTAACTATTTCAAGCTGCTTAACCTTAGCCTCGAACACTTTGTGTTGGACTGGTTCTCTTATGAAGCGGAATCTGCTGCAAATTACAATCTTGTCTGCTGCTTTTGAAAAGGAAAAAATTGAGAATACTTATAAAGCAGAGCCACCTTCTTTCCCCTTTTATTGAGCTGAAAATGAGTCACATTTCAAATGTTTATTCCATGTGTCATCCAGAGAAGACCACCCAAAGTTATTACATTTTGAGCAAACTTTCAGTTCTTCAAACCTTCAGTAGTCCTCTGCACTCATCCCCTCCTGACCTAGCCTATTTGGCGCTCAAACACAAGTGTTAAGCAGGACAAAGAGCCACATGCCCCAGCTTCTTTAAAAACACAAAAGGAAAGGGAAAAAAGCTCCTATAATCTCAAGGTGCATTTATTCAAAAAGATTGGTAAGAAAGATGAGAATTTCCACCAAAAAGAAAACACCACCACCCCCATCCCCCCAAAAAAATCCCAACCCAACAAAAGTTCAGCATCATAAGCCCTGCTACAACGACAGAGGCCACAGGCTTCAGTTTTAACTAATTTCAACAGGTGGTACAGCTCTGATGCAGTAACATTTTCAATTAATAGAGATCACCAGGTGACACAGGAATTAAATCCTAATACTTAAGCACTTGCAAGACTGTATTTATGTCCTATTCCTGGCCATTACTATCTTAGAAATATATACATGACAACCAGGTGGTTAAGAGGAGTTAGACTTTCAAAAACACAACTAAAATGTTACATTCCCCTATATTGTGTTTTTGTTTCCAATAAATGCCTACATTCTATTCCCAAACCTGCTCAGACCAAGGAAAAGATTTGTTTATGTTTTCTGCTTTGCCACTTGGACATACACTGAACTGCCAGCAAATGCATCAAAAGCCCTTTCCTCTTTTTGTTGAGTTTTCTTTTTGACTCAGGTTTTCCCATTTGCTTGCATTCAGGGATAGCATTTTAAAATAGATTTGGTACTCGAGAACTGTTGTACAAGGAAAACTTCTTCAAACGCAGAGGGAATTATTGGTTAGTAATTCCTAAAGTGAAAGTAAGTTGATTCATCTGAGAACACTGCTCTTTCATCTAATATATTTGTCATGTTTATACCAGCCTTTTAGTTCTAAACACTCTTCACACTAAGTTAAGAAACAAAGCTGTGTGCATTTTATTCCTTTAGATTCAAAGAATTTAGCAGACGGTAATTTTAAAGATTTTTGATCTGGTACATTCTGTCTTCCCAAAGTGGGATTGTTAGGATTGTTTTCTCTCTACTGTGAAGTGAGAAACTAGTGGCCCAGCAGAAGTCAGACAGAACCTCTTTATCGGAGAACCACAGATGTTAGAAATCAGAAAGTGCTACTGTGAAATTTAGGCCACAACACTGCAAATGAAGCACTTCTCAATACTGAGAACACATATCCTTGTTATCCAGCTACCCTTTGAAATTCACAGAGTTTAGAAGGGCTCTCATCTTCTGAGATCTTTTTTTTTCAAGTTAAAAGAAACATTTACAATATAAAATTCAAATATAAAGCAGTCTACCACTCAGTTTCAAGAAAAATATACGATTTTTATGCTAACTTTAAAACCCCCTTCACTCCAAGATCATGTATTACACTTTAAATCTTCTCACATAGATATATTTTGGGGTTTTGGGGTTTTTTTTTTTGTATCATACATGATACAAACCAAAGCAGCATATTCCCCTCTCACTGAACCCACCTGACACCTCTCTACTTCATTCACAGAAATCTGATTTGAATTACATCTGCTACAAAGCATAAATAATGACTGCAACAGATACTTTACTGAGAGAATTTTTGAATTTATGGGAACATGACAGGGGTGTACACTCAGTTGCAAGTAAAACCTTCCTTCCTACCCTGACCGTGGATCACACAGAAAGCTACACTTTCAACATACAAGGAAATCACTGAATGCATTGATCATCCACTGCATCATTGAATGTTGCAGCAGGAGCGTAATAATCTACCTGACTTTTTGTTTCTTAAATAAAAGTACAGGAAATAAAGGTAATGAAGGAAATAGACTGTGAATGTTTTGAGACAGTATTTAAATGGATCTTGTGATCCTGTTGCAAGATCTCTAATAAACTGATATGTCATCCCAAATAATTTCAAAAGAATGTAGGAGAACTAGAAAAGGAATTGAGTGGCAAGATAAGGATGATAAGGAGTAATGGAAATTGTTTGTGTATAAAAAGTAAAAACAGAGACTAGAAAACCATGCGCTTCCTTACCTGGAAAGAAAAATTTTGAGGGGTATATGATAGGTGTACATAAAATCATAGTCTTGAAAAAGCAGAGCAGCAACAATTACTCAGTGTTACATACATGACAGGATCAAGGAGAAATCAGTGAAATTGTCAAGCAATGATTCAACAGGATTGCAGAAGTCATTACCATGAATGTTTTGGGGGAGGCCCAAATAGAAATGGAACAAAGGGGGCAAACTTCGGAAAATAGCTCAATTAGAAACATCAAACATTATTACCCAGATACAAACTCTGGCTCAGGCCAGAATCATAAATTGCTGATGCCAGAAGCAATATAGGGAGGAAGGATAAATTTTTACTCTCCCTGCTTCTTTGTTTTCCTAGAGGCCAGTTCCTGGTCATACCTGGAGACAGCATACTGGGCTGGTGGGGCCTTTGGTCTGATCCGTTAGGACCAGACCTAGGTTCTTAAATAACAAGGTTCTTCATACATTTGAGCCCACAACAAAAGGGTATTTTGAAACTCAAAGAGGAGGAATATCCTTTCCACTTCCCATATAATCCATTGGCAAATCAAGTGCGTACTCTCGACAAAGAGAACACCAAGCTATGGGTGACACAGGAATGCAATGCTGCAGCGTGCTAGGCAGCCAAGCCTTCACTGTGTGGTTTTGCTGAAGAACAGACTTATTTGGATGTGCCAGTAGCAGAAAGAGCATTTAGCTCAAACATTGGCTGATCTTTGCTCCACATGCAACTGTTTCACTGGAATTAAATCTCAATCAACTGACAAACTGCTAAAACATGTTCATATTCCATTAGACATATTTGCAAGGCTTAGCTCTCTAATGGGTTATTTAATCTATCTCTATATAACACATTTAGGCAAAACTGATATGACTGTCCATAAACCATTCTTCCCTAATATGTTTCATGTGTCAGTTCACACACAGACCTTCATGGTTGATGGTTCCTGCTGGGAGCATAGCCAGTTCATCTGTTGCCTAACTATTTTTATTTTCTCTCAATCTAATCTAAAATATGCCTGGTACTGAGTGGGGGAAAGAGAGTCTATATATCTACATGTGTTATAATATTTAATTATGAGTTGCTAAGTGATCACTCAAAAAAAATTGAGAATCAACCCTACAATCTATTATCACCACCAAAAATGACAATATGAAACAAATGCTTACTACATTCTGCTTAAACTATAAAGAAAATCAGGGACATTTGAATCATTGCCTACAGAGAGTATCACTTCTCATTTAGATAGGACCACTGGAATGTGGCTTAGTACATTTAACAGTGAAAATTCAATGCAAAAAAATCATAAATCTAAATATTATGACATATCTGCTAGTCTTATTGGCAACTAATTTGTTCTCTGTTCTTGAAAATAAAATCAGATTCATGTAACCAAACATCTGTGCCTGTCTCCACAGGCCAATAGCAGAATCCCAGTCCAATTTCTTAAATTCTTCAAGTCATATCACTTAGCAGGCCAGATAAAACAATCTGTGAAACTGCTTTGAAAAACTACTTGAAGAAGTGTCTTAGATGCATATGCTTTCAGAGAGAACACTTATCCACTTCAAGCTTTTGTTCCCTACTCCCTTGTGTAGGCTTGAAGAAAGTTTCACTCATTTGCCGCCCAGCTCTGTATGACAATCTTTCTGTGTCATGGCAACAGTCCTGCATTTATGGGACCGTCTGCAGCTCTGCCTGCAGGAGAAGTGCCCTTTGACCCTACGGGACAGAGGCAGATTTGTAGGTCTCCGTCTTCATGGACTTTAAACTCATTTCTACAGCTGGTTTACTGAAGAACTAGCTTTACTTGCAAAAAAAATTTCTCTGAAGTCCAGTGCATGATTAATGGCTCCTGGTTTTAGCTTCTTGCTCCACACTCTCCACATCACTTGCTGTAGCCTAGTTTTAAAATATTCTAGGAGATTCATTTTTCCTGTACAACACAACACATTTGATAGCAAACATTAATGCCCTCTTTTTACGTTACGCTCACCAAATCATGCATATCATTTTTATGGCTTACACATTCTGTATTCAGCTTCCAAGTGGGAGAAGAATAGCTTGGCATGGCTACTGATTCACATCCAAACAGAATGACAGTGTGCGCGGAACTTTTCACACTTTCCAAAAACACTTTACAACTCAATCCTTTGAAAAATTCATCAGAAATGTCAAGGAATCGCCAAACAATGTAACGCCAGGAATACCATATCAAATTTGTGGTCTCACAGACTTAATACAAGTTCTTTTAAATGGGCAGCACTATACATTCATAAAGTCATAAAATCTACTGAAAATACAGAGCACCGAAAATCCACTCAACAGTATTTTCCACACTTGTTTATCCTGAATCACTTCCATTGTTGTTTTCCAAAAAGGTCACATATAATCATGACCTCAGAATTCAGTGTAAAACTGACATTTTAATACAGGCTGAATGGGATAAATTAACTATACATGAAATGTAATGGACTAAAAGTACTCCTAAGAGGACAATGCTTGAATTGTTTAATAACTTATCAGCCAATGTTTTAACCTTTTATGTTAAGGCTACCATAGATAATGCCTTATCAACTAATACTGTATCTTTGTAGCAGACAGCATTTATGTAGCAGACCATTACTGTCTCTCTAAAAATATATTGCAACGATACTTATTTGGCAACTAATTTATAGATGCTAAACTTAGGTTAGATAAAAGAGGTAATGAACTACTTTACTGAGAGAAACTGAAACCTGAAATCAAGTTTTTTAAATACTATCATAAAAGTGATAGTAATAGAAAACCAAGCTACTTCAGTCCAAGTTGATGTTAACACATTTTCACTTTTTTTGCAGATTGTTAGAACCACCTGTGTTTTGGCAAATTTGGTAGTGATGGGAATAGAGAATTTGTTGCTCCATTATAAACTATAATAAGTATCCTACCAAAAAAGCAACTGTAAGCAGGACTTCCATGGAAACTTAACCTTACACATGAAAGTTCAGAACTCTAACATCTCTATTTAAAAGACATATCTATTATCATTGTGAAATATGCAGCATTTCAAGATAGTACATATCTAATATAAAAGTTCAAGCAAGTACTTGACTTTCACAGAATTGGTTGAAAATTGTGATATTGTTTTGTTTACAAGGTTATCTTTTGAATGTTTTGATATTTATTTAAATGACTGTACTTATATGAAAAGGTAAAAGTACATACCCCTTGTGAAGTTAGGAAGGCTAGGTTACATAAATAGTAAACAGAAAAACAAGTAGAAGAAAAGGAAGAGCTGCACACCAAAAGAGAAGTGCATATACATGTTTGTTTCACCTCTATTTTACTAGCATAAGTCAGTCATAAAAAAACCCCTATGCACTTTTCAGCTGAGTCACTGAAATAATGTTATTTTCCCTGTCTCTTCAATAGGGTGTATAGCAATAGCTCTGTTAGCTGTAATACAAATACTAACAATGAAAAGATCCACACATGTATCATTCATGTGAGAGTAAAATAATGTAAAAACAAAATAAATTTTAAGTTGCTTACTTATTCTTATTGGCCCTAACAGCCAAATAGCTATATTCCCCTATCAGACAAATAACTGTGACATTAAAGCCTTAGCTCTCTGCAAACTGGAAGGAAAATCAGTGTTTGGAATCCCTTAGTACCTTTAATTCCTGCTGTAATGAGAGAAAAATAAATCCTATTTATACTATTAAGATGTCCAATTTGTGTCCATTTCTGATGAGCTATGGAATCTGCCTCTGTACCATTTATACAGACTGGTTAATATTATAAATTTATTATTTCAATAAGACAGAAAACTGTTCAGCTTATTTGTTTTGTTGAGGGAGTTTTCAGTTGTATCAATTCCATGGTCTGGATTCACTGGATGGCTGCATGAGTATTATAGTCAACTTCAGGAAAATAATAGAAACTAATAGATAGGGCCAGGATATATGTATGTAATTTTTGGCAAACTGATTTTGAAAAAGCTTATAATTGTCAAAGCACAGACATCCACAACTTTCTGAAAACAAGACTCTTAATAGGCACCTCAAGTTAAAAATCCTATCATTAAAGTAACCAAAATATTTAAACATTTGTGACTGGCTTGGCTTAGACAGTAATATTTTTTTACTTTAAATTTTAGTCATTTTATTTGCTTACCATAAAACAGTGTAAGTTCAACCCTTCAAACACACACAGTGCATCAAAAACAATGTAAGAGTTAATTATTACAGGATATTGCTATTTAGCCACTTAGCAGTAACTTGCTCATGTTGTAAATCCTCAATAAGCTATTTCAAGCTTGACTTGTTGGTTTCTGAAATATTTTCTATAACAACCCATCTGTTATTTTTCAACAAATAGATTTTCAAATAGATTTCAGAAAATCTATTACTCTGAAGTAGATGGGGGTGAGAGGGAGGAAACAGATCATCTCAGAAGGAAAAACTCCAGAGTTTCCTGCTGTTTCCCAACTTCCTTTTCAAGTCGCTGATTCAAATATTGGAAGAGGTTTTTGCTATGTAACAGCCTAAGCGTGCAACCTTTAGTCAGAAGAAAATGTTAAATCACATGTACTTCATTTGTGAAAACAATTTGACCATATGAGAAAGCTCAACTCAGAAAAACATCTTTTCTCACCGTAACTCAGAGTAACACTTAAATACATAAATGCCATTTTTGAATTGGGACCTAATCAGGATAGAGACCTAAATCATATTCTCAAAACAAGTTTTTAACAGCACTCATTTTAAAACTCAAGCAAAAATGAGTTTCTGGTTTAATGGAGAGCAGATTCTATTAAAAAGAAAAAAAAAAGAAAAAACAGAGGTTCTGCATAACCACTTCTTTAGTAAAATACTCTAAAGTTATTTGTTTGTGTTGGCTTTAGTTTATTTACTTTTGCTTCAGGAAATAACTTGAATGATCTTATATGACACATTGTTGTACAACTACTATTGAAATAGATTAGAATAATAAATCCTTTATTATAATACTAATATTTTATTTGCATCTTTCTGGATTTTTTCATGTAAGTTAGTGAAAAATGTTCCATTGATATCTCAAAGCTGGTAAGTTACATATGGAAACACTTCCACACCATGTTGGAGAGCAACTTCCAAGTTAAACTAGTAAATTAAAAATCTAGCTCAGCCTTTCACATTCAGGAACCATAGTGTATTGCCTGATTGAGGAGTGAAACATCAAATCATTACATATACTTATTAAGGAACGCTAAGTTTAGCATAGTGGAATCTGATTTGCACTTCAATTTATTTCTAATTTTACAGTAAAATGACCAAGTTTTCCTGAATTCACTCACAGAAGAAAAGCAGTAGTAAGCTGAAAATAAGAGTGACTGCAAATGGAGCTTATTCAGGAGTAGTTTATTGAGAATAATTCCATGCATAGGTACGAATCTCCAAGGCCTCTGTTTACTAATGCAGACTGTCCTGCTGTTATATGAAACCTAGAGAGTTATGGAATCTGATAGCAATTTCTTTTGGAAGATATTGACAATTAAACTCTATCCTGAGGTGGTAATTAGAAAACATTGACATTTGATGGAAATCGTGAGTACAATTCTGTAGATATGATTTGTGCCTTGAAATATGAAAAAATGGGAAAGTTCAGAAATAATTCTCTGTGTTTTGAGGAGAATGCCAATACTATCATTACTTAACATCAGTATAATTAACTCTACAAGCAGGCACTATGCAGAAAAGATCCTTGTGGGGTTTGGAGGGAAGAAACGTACCAATGCAATTACACCCAATCTTCAGTTGAGATAGCTGAGCATTATTGCAAAATAAACCACATTAATCACTGTTATGCAGAAAAATCTGTGCAGTATACATCAGAAAATATGAGCAGTGGCTTTAAAGGTTATCTTTTACACTAAACTAAATGTTGTAACAATCTTTCCAGCCTTTAGGACTCAACCTTTGGCAAGCTAATATGCAAGCACAGAACATTTGCTATCCAAAAGAAAAATCCCACTTTAATACGAACATTGATTTCTAAAAACGCCTTCTTTTTTCTATACAGCTTACACACATGCCAGCCTCTGAACAGAACAATCATATAAACTTCAATTAACTTCAGGAAATTTACTGAACAATTTCATTATATGTTCTAATAGACATTTTAGGCTTTCATAATCACAAACGCAATAGTCTCATTACCAATACACACTGATGGCACACCAGAGATGCATGCTTTAGGCAAACACTGCACACCAATCCACCCCCCACCCACACATCATTTTATATCTATTTTCATATGGATTAGACAACTGCACAGTTAACCCTTTATCTAATTTCCTTCCAATTCACTATATTCATTCCCAAATAACCAGCCAGCTTCCTTGGATACAATATAAAACTTCTTTTTTTTTTTCCCCTCAAATTATCTTTCTTTTCCTTATGAAGGACAAATGAATAATCTGGCAAAGTATTACAGTATATCTACTTTAAATCACAGTGATGACCTGTAGTGATCTATTTACCATTTTAAGACAGTTCTAACTCCTTTTCCTCACAACTGCTACGCCCAGGGGAGAAAAAAATCTAACATTATAAGCATCCCTACTTCTGGACCAGTACCCATAGAGAGACCAGGTAACAAAATCTTTATAAAAACTGTGTTAAAGATCAGAGTAACAAAAATACTAATATTAATTAAAAGATGAAATTATATAGAAAATTTATAGTGCAAAAAAGAAAAATAGGTAAAGAGAAAATGTAGGAACATAACAGAGGTGACAATAAAATTTTTTTTGAAAAAAAAAAACTTCAGTAATTATATTGCTTTTCTTCCTCCATGTCTGTCTTTCCAACATGGAAGTGTCTGCAGCCAGTGTATGCATCCAGTCCATGGGTCCTAGGAGCATGCAGAATAAAAACCTTTTGTGGCAACAACATCCCTGCAGGTTCAGAATGCAGCTAGGGTTTGGGCACAGCATTGATAAGAAAAATATATAGTGAGAAACAGGCAAAATCAACTTGAAATATCAAGATGAACATGCCAGCTGACTTTTGTTTATTTATCATACCAATTGACAAGGACAGAGAGGGGAGAAAAAAAAAAAAAGTCTCATCATCATAATCCTGTCTTTATTGAAACAGCCAGTCACAGCATGCTATTATCCCCAGTTTCATGATACTCATTTCCAACAAAAGGACCATGAAATTACAGAAAGAAGTAATGCAGCTCTTTTGGGGTAGGTAGTAGAAAAGATAAACCTACAAGCCTTTCATCTGCAAAAGCTTCTATTTTAATCTGGTTCAGGTCACGAAAGATACGAACTTAGTAGTTTCAATCAAATGTTCATATTAATGAGGTACCATTACAGCTCAACCTAAAAGGTACAGACCAAAAACTAAAACACCGAGGTTTTTGATAGAATAACCAAAATATGTTTATCAAATTATCTGGGGAAACTCACATAGTGTTTTTGTACCCTCCTCTGTGCTTCTGACAGTAGTTTCACCTTCAGCGCCTCCTGATTTAAGGGTGAAGGTGTGCTCAGGCACACAAGTCACTTTGTATCACACTGGGCTGTAACCCATATTTGTAATTCAGAACTTCATGTCCGAAGAAAGTCATAGAATTCTGAGTGTCATTTTAGGCATCAGTTGCTTACTGGACTCTACAAATGACACCCCGCAACACCATGTAATCATGCAGCCTCTGTAACCTTAATCACAAATTTTGCAGGCATAGGATTCTGATTATGTGATCATGAGTGAAGGGCACAGAGTATTTTCTAAATTTGGAAGAGGCCTTCACAAGGCATTTTTTTAAAGTCTACATCAATTTTTATTGCCTGCTGCCATTTAGTGAAAACTGCTGATAGAAGTAAGAATCTCTCTGAACAGTTTCTCAAAACTTTGTTTAATGGCAGAAAGGGTGATATTAAGACACACTTTTTAATTCTGAAAAATTGTGTCAGAAGAAAGTTAATGTATCTTTATCTCAATTAGCAAATGGAGTCAAACAGCAAAAGCAGCTCATTCTCTCTGTATTCTAAGTCTAAACCAAAAGGAATACTAATGTAATAATGCTACATCAAACACTGATGAATTTACACTGGCAAAGGCTTGGTTGTACGATGACAGCACTCCCCCAGTGAATAAGTGCACAGTGCATTGTCCCTTCTAGAGCTCAACTTCAAAGCCCTTGAAAATCTCCTTTGAGTTTTGAACCTTCCAGATCAAAGCCTTGGAGTTCATTTATACTTTTAGGATCAGATGAAGGCAGTCAGTAAGACAGCCGTGAGTTAAAGGATAAATCACTTCAGAACAATGTCTATGAACGCTCTCTCTGGCATTACACTTGAAACTAGGTTCAGAAAGTAATACCACACAGGCACATATTCTGTTTCAGGAAAACTGAGGCAACATAACATTATTTTATTTTATTTTTAACCTTCCCAGTGGAATTTACCTTTCTATTTTGCAAGTTTGTTTAAAAATAATTTCCCACATAGGTCTAAACCTGATATCTTGATGGTTCACACCCATGCCAATTTACACATAGGTAGGATTTAATGTATTTTTGTTTGCTGCATTAGAGAAAACTAAAGATTCCAGTGTTTCAAAAAATGTACAAAGAAATCTAAAAGAATAACTCTTCCCCATCAGACAAACAAACAAAAGCCCTCTGGACCAAGCTTGTGGTTTGATGTGTATGCAAGCCAGATCAAAGCACGCCTTGTCCAATCCTGCTACATATGCATGGTTAAAAAGGACAAAAATAAGCTCTACAGAAACTCTGTTCACACTGAACAACGAAATCATAAAATGAGTTCAAATACATTATATGTATTAATTCCAATATTTATAGACTCTTCTGGTGTGCTTAAACACAGGAAAGCAGTAATCAGCCCAGCATGCTACCCAGACTCAAAAGCACTTACATGGCTGATGAAAAGGAGTGGTCTGAGGCCTTGACTACTTCTCTTGATTGATCATATAAAAGGTTCAAGCCTACGGCAGCCACGGGCCATGGTCTTGAAGTAAGATACCTCTTCAGTCTCAGCACATTGCTAGGTGACTTGATATTAGGAAGTTTGCAGCAGAGCTGAGAAGTGCAGCCACAGCTCCAGTCACAACCCCATTCTCTCCTCTGAAACACACGCTGTGGTCATCTATAGAGATTGTGCAAAAATAGACCACTACTGCTCCTCTGTTCTTACAATGTAGAAGTTACCTTTGCGCCTTCAGAATGCAAATTATGCAGTGATTTGGCTAACTCTTGAGATATCATTTCTCTTTTACAGATTGCAAGATTTTTCCCTTTATAAACAAACCAAACAGCATATCCTAGTGGGTACTCATCTGTAAGGAGCAGCAAACGTTCAGTATGAATACTGTACTGGGACTTGATTTGGTAGAAGGCATGTTATTGTAATTTTAAAGGCCTACACAGTTACAAAAGCAGTGGAAAAGAATTTGACTTTTCTAGGGTCTTCTCTGGACATTTTGAGAACCATCTGCACATATCTGAAAATTTTCAAATAGAAACTTTTCAGATCTAAACAACCAACATTGACAGGGTTTTCTGAGTTTGGATAAGACTTTGGTTTTGAGTCCTTTGCAAAAGATTGGTCAGGATGGGGTTGGTCAAAGACTGTATGAGAGTTGGGGGCAGGTCTGGAGGGAACTCTGAAAAGATAAATCTATGAATAAGATTAAAACCCAACATTTTACATAGTGGTTTTAACTAATTAAATTTGTAGACTATAAAATTATTTGATAATGTTCAAGCATTATATTCATTTAAGACTTTTTGTTTCTTCTTACTGTCAATAAGGTCAAATACAACTGACATATGCACCTCCCAGTAATGAGAGTAAAATGCTCTGTTTGTGCCTTGAAAAAGTCAGTGTGTTCAGACAAATTTTGATTAACTGGTTAATAAAGAGAAACACTGCTGCACTCATGAAAAAAATACGTGTTTCTGATTTTTTTCCTGTCGAATAAAGACAACGCTTGAAAGAAGCCAAGGGACAGCAGAATGGAAAAATTTTGTTTTCCTTACTGGTCACCTATTAAGTATTGCAAGCTGTGGGACAAAAATAGTACACACAATTTGCTTCCATATAAACAAGACAAGCATTTACAGAGATTTCACCTTTTGATTTGACCAACAGAAATACTGGAAACAGATGATGCTGTTTTACTGGAAAGTTTTGGGGACTTTTTGCCCTATGTTTTAATTGTATGAGTTAGCCTAAGCAAAGAAACTACCCTTCCCTTACAAAGCTCGCCTTGGGTAGTCTCTTAGTCACAATTACAATAGTGTGTGTACTTCATATAAATGAACTCTTACCCTGCCCTGAATTAATGCTTCAGAAGTAAGTATACTGCATTAGGGAGGGATTTGAGAAATGTTGACTGAATATACATAGATGGAAGCAGAGTTAGGCCAATCCTAAACTCACATGTCTGAGTCCAAGTTCTGCTAACAGCTGATGTTAAACACCAGGACAAGATATTGCTTTCTGGAGGAAAGCAAATAATACATCAGTCTATGGTCACTGGTCACTTAAACTACCTACTGTCTAAATAAACATAAACACTGTGAGCAGAGTCCACTTGGCTTATGAACCCTTGTATAACTCAGCTGCTCTGACTTTATCTGGGGATTTTTTTTGTTGTTGCTTTTTGAGGTTGTCCTCTCAGATGCAGGAATTCTGCAAGGATGCAGAAGGATTTATAAAACAAAAGCAGTACAGAAAACAAGGTACCCACAAGCAGTATGTAGCTTGGGTAGCCGCTGGAAAATGGCTTTTATGTATTCCTGCTGCACTCTCCAAAGTCTTCCATTCACAGAACACAGTGCAGTCATCCAGCCAGGAGATCACACATAGCTGACAAGCTCTGCTTGTGACAAAACATTTTAACTTTTAGCTAGTCATTAAGATTTGTTGCTCAACCAAATGAAGACTGGGAGTCAGTAAAGAAGATACAGGGAGCCCAACAAGTAGCACAGACCCAGAACATCTAAAAATCAAATACTTTCCTAAGAAAGCAGACACAAAATTCAACTTTGCTTCTACTAGTCTTCTACTTCCACTCCTATCATTCCTGCACAGAGCAACAACCCCTGCTGGATAGCACAGAAGCAAAAGCTGAATCATCTAGCCACAACCCTGAATTTGTTCAAACTTCCATAATTACACAATCTGGAACTTAAAACAGCTTTGAAGAATCCTGCTCCTCAACATGGAATGAGGAGAAAGGAAAGGAGAGGAAAGGGCAAGAGAAAGAGCCATCTCTACAGTTGCCTGATTAGATTTACTTGCAGGGAAGCTACACATTCATGCCTGTGGACAACAACTAATGTTTGTTAAAATATTTTCCTACCAAATGTTTAGATCTTAACCAATTGCTTTCAATTAAAATTGTGTTTCAATTATTTAAATAATGTATTTTGAAGTAATCTAAACATGGAAAAGAAAATCTGTATAAAATCTGTTGGCTCAGAATTCAGTGAACATAGGCACCAAAAAAGAAGAATTATTAATGACTATTTGATTTACTAAATACTGTGGCATGCTCAGGCAAACTCTTCCTAAAATTTAATCGGAAAAAGATACACACTGACCTTTTGTTGATAATTTTTTAACAGGGAAATCTAAACTAACCAAATAAATTGTGTCAGACCTGGCAACAAACCATAAAAAGAGCAGGGTTTTTCTTGTGTACTTGCCCCCCCCAAACCTTTCCTCTTCTCAGTTTTTAAGCTATGTGCATATCTATACTTTCTGTTGTCCTTTACCCACCCCAAGGACAGGTCTGAGAGTTAGAAATCCTTTGAGATGAACACTAGTATTTAAAATAATACTCTGTAACCCAAAAATGTATGCCAGTCATCTAAGGAGAATACAGAAAGCCTCTACTTTATCAAAGGTCTTATATTTTATTGCAATAATTAAGGAATACATTGGAACTTCAACTTAGATGATGGAAAATGTCAATGTAAATCCTGAACACATAGAAACAAATACTGATATGTTGGATTAGAAAAGAACAAAGTTTCAAAGCATCATAGTTTTTATTCTGTCATTTAATGCATGCAGTATCTTATTTCAGAAAGGAATGACAAACATCAACAATTCAAAGCCAAGATCTCTGAAATAAAAAACCCCAACAAAACCAAACACAAACAAACAAAACCCTCTATGGAATCTGGTTTTGGGGCAAAAAAAGCTACTGCCTGACTGAAAACATGGCATTTACAGTGCAATTGTACCTAGGCAGAGCCTTTATTACTCAGAATATCAAGTGAGTGCAAAATAAGGCTAAAACTTCAATAAAAATTATAGTCCAAGAGTAATTTTTAACTCTGATAATGATAAGTAATTACTCAAGAGATTACCAGAAACCTCAGTATGTTTTACTGTGTAAAATCAGGGGGTTTAATCAACTGCTAAAATAGAATTGCATTTGTTGATAGTTTATCTACTAGAAATGGTGAAGGGTAAAGCAGTTCAAAAGAGATGGAGAGCTCCCCTACTCTTTCTCTTCTGTCAACAAGGACGGGGGGAAAGGGACATATTAGGTGGAAGGTTTTAAAGTGAAAACATCTTAAGTAGGCAAAACTCAATCTGCTGAAAGGCAACGTTACAACAGCAGCTGAATTACCAAGCACAGAATCCCCATCCTATATACTTTCTTTTGTAGAAACCTGTACATGGTTCACGTTCCACGTTTTTCTGATGTTTTTTTTTCCCTCTTTGAGTACGTATAAAAACTCGTGTAAGAACTTCATGGATTATCTATGTCCCTCTGAGGAACTGATTTTTGCAAATTATTTTTTTTCTCTCACTCAGTGACCTGAGGCAGGCATGGTTGCAAAATACCAATTTTACTGAATAATAACGTGATCTCAGACCTAATAAGATGAGCTCTCACGTCTCCTGTATACTCTCACTGCTGTTGAACCTATTTCAAGTATTGGTAACTAATTAGCTGAACTAACCAGTTTAGCAGCTCAGCTTCAGACCAGCACAGACATCTGTAGCAGAAGGCCAAAAAGATAAGGTTATGTAAATAGCTTGCTCAGCGCAACTTGTCCCTGCAGGGAAAACAAAAGTCTGTAGCCAGTAATGAAGAGTTTTCCATGCCTCGACCTCAGTGCTGCATGCTAGTGCTGCTGCATTAATGACTTCAAAGAGGCCTTGAGATTTGAAATCAATCCAACATAACACTCATGTACTCAAGACCTCCCAAAGGTCTGTGGCCTGCTATACTCGTCTGCTACAAACTGCTGGTTAGTCACCACACAATGTCCAGTGGTTTCAAAAATAAAAAGTTTAGAAATCAAGGAACAAAACAATAGACCTCACAGAAACCTTGCCCAGAAGGATGAAGGTGATGAACTGGTGTAAAGCTCTCATCTCCTAAATACCAGATAAGCGAGTTAGAGATGCTACAACTCCCTGCCTTCAAATTAGAAGGCTAGTTCTGAGAAGAAAACAAACATGCAAACTCAATTCATTCTTCATCCAATAGGTTAATAATTATGATTCACAGATTTCAAGAAAACATGTGTTTGGATATCACTCTGCAATAAATACATCTCATGTAGTAACGCTCCAAGGAATGTATTCTCACATATCTAAGACCTAGAAATTTTGAGGTAGCATTTTATGCCATTCCTTGGGCATAAAATAGTGATTAGATACAGTAAAAAAAAAAAAAAAAAAAAAAAAAAAGACTGAAAAGAAAGCTTTGAAATCTTTTCACAGCTTTTTAAAGAGACTTCTCCTTTCACCAAAAAAAGTACTGCATTTTTTTTAGTGTTGAAAAATTAGACTAGCTCCATTTCTGATGGTAAATCAAGAAATACTGTACCAAAAGTTTTTTGGACAAAGTATTATGAATTCTTTGTAGGACCAAAACCAAAAGCTGAAACCAGAAATGTGACTAATATTGTGTTATCCTTCTGAGAGGTTCACTAGTAAATCAGAGATGCCTATATATTTGATTGCAAACTAGATAGTGGTCTGGGGTGAGTAAATGAGATAGTGATTTAAAAAGTGACTTCATGAATTCAAACTGACTAGACATATTCCTGAAGGATTCAGAATCCTAGTGAGGGCTTTTAAGTATAAAGCACTGTGCACTTATCCTGTTTTGATTATGATCTTCTCTAAGCATCAGCTACTGACCACAGAAGCTGGACAGGCCTTTGGTTTCTATCAGTATTGCCACTGTTGTGTTCACAAGGATGTTGCCCTACGTTATTTCACTATTTATAAGCCCACACGGTTTCCTGAGAGCGCAAAGTCCAGTAACATGTATTTACATACTGTGTCTTCCTCTTCCTGCTGCACATGGTCTTGTTCCAATTAACAAAATTTTGCAGTGCCAGACTACTTAAAGATGTTGACACCAGACATACAAGTGGTCTTTTCTTATTTGGATTAATATTAAAGTGAGAAAATCTGCATATTAGCATTATTATACATAAAACTCCACTTTTAAAATGTTTTCCAGCTTGCAAAGTCAATTAAGCCTGGTGTTAACTGTTTGTGTGTAAGCACCTCGTGCCATTTGAGACACTATAAGGCATCTGTAATGTTTCCAGAGGGCTTACAGACAGGAAGAAAAATTGATTAGGGACTTGCGCTTTTCAGAAATAGCAGCCGGGAGCCAGGTGGGATACCTTAGTGTCTCAAATGACAACAGATACTTACATTGACGTAACCAAATCCCACCCTGAATGAGAGAACTACAAAAGTTCAACATGCAAACAGCTTTTTTGTGCATCTACTCCACACACATTAATGAAACTGTAGCCAGACAATTAAAGAATGCATACCTAATTGCTACCAATTTGAAATAAGCAGCTTACTGAAACAAATAGTGTTGTTTCAGTCTTCCCAAGGTACCACTTTGACAGGAAAACAAATGTGGTTTCCTTTTTATTTTTTGCTAAGATATTTTATATTTCATTAAATATGTCACTACAGAATTCTAAAATATTTAATGCATTCTGAAGCATAAACAAAACATCTGTTACTGAATTATCAACCAGCTCTGATCATTATGCTTATCTATGTAGTGACTGAATTAGTATCACAAAGACAATTATAAATCTGGCATACCCTGATTTCCAAACACTTGCCTCTTCAAGTATGTGACATTAACATGGTCTTTGTAATGAATATTACTTATCTTTACAGCATCAATAGTGTTCTATTTACTTCATGGACAAGTTAAGTCATGACCCCTGTCTGCTCCAGACTGTCAGTGGGAATGAGACCTGAAATATTAAATATCAAAAAGTAGAGCTCTATGCATAAAAATCCTCCTTTAACTCTGAGATAAACAACAGACTGCATAGTTGCTGAGATCAGCTGCTAGTGAGTCATGACCACATAGCCAGGCCTTTTTATTAGTTTGGTGGTGTACAGACAACATGAGAAAAGAGAAAATATTAACACTGAACAGTGACAATTAGAGTATTCTATATAGCTTGTTCATTAAAATATATAATATATATGCATGTATACGTGTGTATAATCCTACCTGGGAAGATAACCCTAAATATGTGCCTTTGAAAACCATGTAAATGTGCCCAATTTTTTCCTATTTCAAGTCTATAATTTCTCCTGCATTGCTTTACATACTATCACCATCCTTACTAGTTCTGGATTTCCAGCAGCCCATGCTGCAGGATATTCAAAAACTCTGGGCAAGTGGCTGCTGCATGCAGCCTGAGTGACTCCACTCTGCAGCGGTGTCTGCGGAGCCACGCTGGATGCATCTGCTGATTCCTGGAGTCGATGACATTGGCAAGTTGGAAAAGAGGTCACCCTCAGTCAGGGCCTGCACTTGCCATCACAGAATTACCTGGAGAATAACCAATGACTTATATAGGAGAAGAGGCAGGTCTCCCTTCCATCTGAGAGAAAAGAGGAAAATGTAGCATACTAGTAACATAGTATATCTGCAAAAGATGGGTTTGGATTGCAGGAGCATCCAGTACCATTGTTATATTCCAAGGAGTAAGAGGCATTCATAGTGAAACTGTTTCACCTTTGCAACACATCCCACTACACAGCTTTGTAAAAAGTATCTACTTTTCATGTTAATTCACCTTACTGTTCGTTTATAAGTAGAAACAGGAGGCCAAGACAGTCGAGAGCTGACCTCTCAAAGCTCAGCCTGAATGGCTGATAAAGAGTGTGTGTGTGTATATGCATCCAGCAGTTGGCTGGCTGTCACATACACAGGAAGTGTGCAAATAAGTAAAGAAAATAAATTAATGTCTGACTTCAAAATGTTCCCATAAATTTTCCATACCATAGCACTTCTGTGATTAATCCTGATGATAAGTACAACATTTAATACTCTAAAACCAAACATATCTGCAAACAGTAGAACTCATGAAGCAATGTCTTTGTTTAGAGCTGCCCTTGTGTGGATTATCTGCACTCTAACAAGGATTACATTTACACTGTAAGCATTTTCCTCCTTGGAGGGCAACTCCTTTGAGTTTCTCTCCACTAACTGATTGCCAATATTCACAATACCTCTAGGAATATATTATATTTCAGACTTCTCCTCCTCTAGCAATTGTAACTAAACCTGGCCAGTAGGTTCAAAAGTTATTGGTGAGGACTGAGGGAGAAAGAGGGAGAGGGAGTGAAGAAGGGACTGACAAAAACAGAGACACAGAGGATGATCTCATAAACCTCATCTCCTTGGGAAACCATGAAAGTATGATTGGTACATTTCAACCGTGATACAGAAGAGCTGGATTAGAGTAATGGCCTTTTCTCGTTCTTTCACAGGCCACAAATATGGAATATTCGTTTCCAAAAAAAAAAAAGTCCTTATTATAGCTTCTGGAAAAGCTATGAAATAAAGGTTAGTAACTAGAATATATACATATGGGTTGCAGAGCATAAAAGCAGTCTGCTCTCACCTTGCAGACCATATCTGTCAGCTCAACAAACACAAATGAAAATCAACTCAGCTTACTTATGCTTATATGCACAAGATCAATGGAATGGTGAGTGATCTTTGCAAAGACAAAGATCAAAGAGGGGAAAAGTATAAGAAAGGCCGGTGTGCACGCACAAACTGTTTTCATCAAACCCCTATAATGTAGTCATAGCAAAACAGATTTTCTTAAGATGTGTAACTTGGGATTATGATCCTTCCAAAGCACCAAAATCCTGTGGGGTGAGAGATTCAAAATAAAATAAGAAAAAAAGCTAGCAACTTAAAATATATTTAAAATATACTATGTATATGTTTTTCAATGTATGCATAATATGGCAAAGTACTTCTCTCAGCCAGAAAAACAAATTTAAACAAGCTTACATTTGGGAAAATGCTTCTTCCACACAGCAATAGAAGTGAGTAGTTTCAGCCTAAATGAAAACATTTCACAAAGCTATAAACATTTTATAAAATGAAAATGAGAGTGAGAATTGAATCCCTCTTCACTCTAGGTATTGCTCTATACACCATCTCTAATTATGCAGGCATATTCAAAGATATATTTTTAAAAAAGCTGACAAACAACAAGAAACTCAGCACAGATAATTGGAGTTGGAAAAAGTCAAATCTTACACTCCAAGGCCAAGTGAACCGAAAACAACAGATTTCTTAGTGCTGGATGCTGATCACATCTGAAAAATCTGGCTAAAATAAATATATGAGAAAAAGTAGTAAGAAAGACAAGATACCTCTATTTTGATCAAGCCAGGTTTTGAAGCCTAAATTTAAAAGAAAGGAAAAAAAAGACAGTTTTGATTATTACATGGGGATGTTCAGATACTGCAGGCAGTTGTCAGAAAATCTTAGGCCAAGAATTAATACTAGAGCTGACTTTTGTCTTTACGTATCCAAATGCACAAAGTTATCTACTTTTAAATATTTTATCAAAGGGACGATTAACATTTCCAAGCATAACACTGACAGAATTTTAGATATAGTATACCTAAGAAAGAATGGGATATTTTGTATACAATGCATGTTGGCTTTCATCCTTAAAATACCATTCAACTATTATTGTCATTTTTAGAGTTCAAGAAAGCATATTACCTTACATAGTCCTTTGAGTAGTTTTCATTCTCATAAAAACAACAAAAAGCACCCTCCTCAAATGAAAACAAACCCTAGAAATACTGTTTGCATCCTGTCTGGAGTTTATGCAAAATAAGAAAAAAAGGATTTTCACTTAATCATATACACCTTCACTTGAAGATGTAATAACTTGTTTAGTAATTTTAAATAAAAAATACAAAACTGTTTACAAAATGCCACGGACACAATTTAAAAGACAGAAGTTCAATGCAGCATATATTCTTTTGGTGTTTGAGCGCCCTCTGCATCTTTTGAGGTGCATATTGGTTTCAATTTCTGCTTTAAACATACTCCAAACTACTTTTTTTCTTCTTGCCAGCCACTCTCAGACATAATTTTTGTTTCTCTCTTTTGAGGAGTAGTGGAAGGCAGGGAATGCATCTGCTTGCTTTACCTGGGAATGAAAGAGGTGAGTCAGTGCACGGGGCAAGAGAATGGAAGTTCTCTCCTTATCCCTTCCATACAGAGTGACATCTGTGAAGTGACCTGCTGGGGGGTTGTGACACTATTATGTGGCGGTGGCCGAACTTAACCCCCAAACTCTCACACCGAACGGCCAAGCCTAGACCTGGGCAGGACAGAGGTACAGGACAACCAGAGCTTTCACCTCAACACAGGAACAGAAGCTGTCTGTGCAGTCAAGTTGCGAGCTGCTTTTATCTCCTGGGTCCTGTTTCAAATCAAATTGTGCGAGAGAACAACTACTAGCTAGTATTAGCTGGAAGGTTTGGCAATTTTATATTTTTTGCAAGACAATCATCTACACTGAGTAACTCTCTACATTAGAAACAGTTAGGAGAGCAGAAAAGTACCTGCAATACACACTGCTTGCAAAATATTTCAGCAGTCAGTGAACTGTTTGCACAAGAGGTTTGGGGTTTTTTTGTGTTATCTGAATAGCTCTACTCCAGGCCTGCGTTTACTAAACAGTATTGCAGCAACTGCAGTTTCAGAAGCATGGACACATAGACAAGGATGAAAGTTCATCTGCCAGTGAGGACACAGTAAATCCAATAGGAACAGGCTCAGTTGTTCTTAAATGGGTTTTAGTTAGCCTTAAAGGGCCAATGACAGCGTGAGGCCTTGAGCATGCAGGGTTTCTTCAAAGTTCAAGAAATAAGAAATATGAGGGTGTTGGGATCATAGAGCAACAGGGCTGACTACTGTCAACAGTAGAACAAAATGGACAGCTGGGATGATTTTGATTTATGTCTCTGAATTTTACTTTACACCAATTTCTAACTACACTGTTTATTCTAGGACGTTCAGCCTCCAATTCTAGAGACCGAGGAAAAGAAATAGTTACTCTGAGCTGCCTAGGGTGATGGACCAATTCTTTCTATTCTGAGATGCATCCATGATATATATACTGACCTATTCTCCATGACCATCATCTCTGGACTAGAGCTTCAAAAAATACGTTTTGCAGTGGTTTTGTGAAAAACCATCATGAGCTGAAACCAAAAATCTCTAAAGGGCATGTTCACAGCAGTTGTGGTATGGTATGTTTCTCAGCCTCAGGAAGAAATCTCTGATAAAAACAAGAACGTGTCCACTCCAATACCTTACCTGCTATGTCATTTACTGAGTGTGTAATGGAGACCCAGGTTCAGCTGCATGCCCTGCTGACTACGGTGGAGGAACTTGGAACTCAGTTTCCCCACAGTTATATAGAATAATATTCCTTGTTCAGAAAAAAAATCACACATAGACATTTGTCTAACCCACAGTCCTACTGCACCTCTTTCAGTCATCCAAAGTTCTTTTTCCCTTTGTATCAATCTGCTTTCTGTATTTCCTATCAATCGTAAAATCCAAGATACATTAAAGATTCACTCTTTCCTGCAGCATATCTTGTCAATCATCTGGCCTACCTACTCTGCAGATCATAGTCCATTTAACGCACGGAGATCACCATCATTAAATGAAGAACACAAGGTTATATTTTGTTTCAGTAACTACTTGGAAAATGAGAATCCTTTGGGTAAACCTCACCATAGTACTTACAATCTAACAGTTATGTAAAGTTAAAAGGTGACTAGAGAACTGTGAAAAAATGCACGTGGGTAGATATTATTCTATTATTGTTATTATTAACTTATTTGCAGCTACAATATGGAATGTAATTGCAGCAGTAGATCAGGTGCACAGCAGAAATCTTACCCAGCTGCTTGCACTTCCAGATTGGTTGCTTTAGAGCCTTCCTTCACCAGCAAAGTCTGGTGCTCTGCAGCTGTTCAGCTGCTAATGTATCTGGGTCACAGTTCTGCTAAGGAAAGCAGAGTAGGTTTTGGATTCAGATCAAGTTCTGTTGCGAACTGGGGCACACACATGGAAAGAGGGACTGGCTGGAGCGACCACAATTAAAACTCTTAAACTGAGCTACTTAAACCAACTAGGAACTAACTAGAGGCATGATTCTGCTACATCCTACTGGACAAAAGCACCTCAGCTCCTTCTGTCTTCCTTCCCTCTTATACTGTATCTCTCTTTTGATGTGGTGGGCCTCATTTTGAACCTCATTATAAGTTCTTTGAAGCAAGAACCATGTTTTCCTATAAGTTCATAAAGCACATAGTACAGCTGAACTTGCAGGGATGTTTCCAATAACAGTTCAGTCATTTAGATAATATTCTTCCAAAATGACTGAGAGTGATGCCAGCCATGTGTTGAGCAATGCTCTCCCTACCAGTAAATAAGGAACCCAGAGGTCGCATGAAGTCAACTTCCCAGAAAGCCCACAACAATCAAATTTGGTTTGTTGGGTCCAAGGAGGCAAAGATCTGACATCTGCACTATTAATATTGAAAAAAGCCTCCTTCTGTTTTATCTTGGAGTGCCTGTGGTCCACTTATGTTGCCACATATCAAAAGGGCAATAAACAGCAAATCTTAGTGATTTTACTACTGCAGTATGTTATGGTGGGAGTTAACAAATAGGTAATAAGATAGGTTTCCAGTTGTGGTTTTTAGGGTACTGTTACACACAACTCAGAGCAATGGTGACCCAAGAAACATTACTAAACACATTTGCACTTTTTATTGTTGTGCTTACATGGAGATTTATGTAGGGTTTTTACAAACCTAAAATGGTTGTGATAATTTATGACCACAAGATATTGCTTATAGAACAATTTTGAAACTTCTAGGTACAGACTGCCAAAAACTATAAAATCTAGTTCTGAAACCTTGAAGAAAAGAGCAAGAGGCTGTTCAGTTTGTGTGTTAAACCACATCTGTGTGCAACATAGAGTGCTTTAATGCTAAATGATTCCAAGATGAACAACCTGTACCAAAAAAAAAAAACAAAAACAAACCTTTCCAAACTTCTGCATTTCGTGCTTCATACCACATTGCAAGGAGCCTGATCCAGACCTATAAAGTTATTGTTTTAATAAATCCAAGAGCATTTCTCTTTAGAAAACCTCCTTAGTGGACACCCACATCCAACCTCCAAAATCCCTTACTGTCACAGTATTATGGCAAGTCAGTAGCCACCTTTCTCAGTTTCAAGGCAACAATTCCATTTCTGTCACAAGCCACACTTTACACCATACAGTAGCACATGAAAATCAGTCTCACAATGGGTAGCTGAGGCCTGGGAACCAAGATATAACACTTTACTGAACCATAAATGAGTTAGACTGACAGGACTTGCCAATGACAACATTCTTAAAACACTAAAATGGTATGTAAAAACTACATTTTCATTCTGATCCTCCTAAATATCATCAACAAAAGGCCAATAAAGATTTACGGCTTCATAACAAAATAAAGTGGATGTATGTCATCTTGTCCTGCTACTTGTAGAAACAAGGAGGGAGGTCAATGGGAAAATATTTCTTATTCATAAGTATTAAAAAAAAAAGAAAATCACAGTTAATCAGATGAACTATTTATAAATTACAACATGTAATAAGGGATGGCAGACATTACAGTGAAAAAAAAAAAAAATCCCCTAATTTATTTTTACTCCGGTGGTCAGCAGAGCAGGGACAGTGGAAAACAGAGCGCAGCAAAGTGTGGCATTCCAACCTCATTCCTACCTTAATAGGCTTGTTGGGGGCCCCCTGTTTGCTACTGGCAAAACTCCAGAAATTACCCCACAATATATGTCTTAGCAGGCTCAGCAGGAGATTTTGCAAATAGCCTTCACCCACTCAAAGCCTTAATTTCAGCTATCCCTGCCAGACCAAAGGGGGCTGCTAGAGCTATGATATTTTCAGCATACAATCTAGGGACACATCAGCTAAGCAACTAGTAGCTCTGCAGAGAAGACACAATTTTGAATCTCTTCCACTTTACTGACTCTCTCTTGCAGAAGTATATTGTTTTCCCCTAGAACAGAGTAAAAAGAAACTTTTTTTTACAGGATTGGTGATTGTGTGCGTGTATACACAGTGTTTACTTGTGTAGAGCCCTCTCTTTAAAAGTTTTAGAAGTAGTAAACAAATAACTAAAAGCCTGCTCAATAAGCTGATTCTTTTTCTTTATAAATTTATAAAAAGCAGTCTTTACAGGAATTACAAAAAACCCCCATAAATTAATGTAGCAACAGTTACTTTTCCCTAGGTTGTCAAATATTATGAATGCTTCATTTGAGAATAAGGTCGTGTAACATCGCTTATTTGTGAAGGAACAAAATTCCAGGAAGAATAATGTAATTATCAGCTTCTGAGTTACAGTTATAACTACACAAGTTAAAGTTTTTGGTTATATAGGATAGATTACCCAATATAAAATAACTGTGTTCACCCTTTTTACACAGCTTTTAGCAATCATAAAATCTATCTTAACCTTCATTGCTCACAATTTTCAGCCTGGCAGATTGCTTATTCTAAAAATAAATAAGAGATTATACATTAAAATGAAGAATGTGGCTTTTCAAAGTAGAATAGAAACGAAGAATCTTACTGTCTACCAGACTTCACAGTATTTCAGCACAACATTGTAACAACTGAAGCACTAAAAACGTTATTATCAATCATAAGCTGTAAGTTCATTCCTAGAAATCAAGATTTCCTCGAGTAGAATACACAGGACATAGAAAAGTGATGTAAGCTGTCCACGCAGACTGTCAATGTCACTAACATATATATAAAAAAACCCCAACCCACAGATTATCATCTTTACTTCATACTCATTATCACTTAATTCAGTGACACAACAAGTTGAAGTGTCTGTATTTTGAAAGGGAAGGAAAAGAAAGAAAATCTTCCCAGGAGGGAATAAAGCAGACTGCAGTTACACATGAATAAGAAAGATGTTAAGTATGCTCATGAGACGATGTATGCAATTATTTGCTGGTTAATTAAATTAGAAACCAGATTTAATTCTGTATAGAACTAGAGCTTTTATATATTAAACACTTACAAAAATTGCAACCAATTTAATTTCAAACTTTTGGGTTTACAGAACCTGCACTTTATATCTTTAAGGAAATCAAATGCAGGGAGTACATTCGTACATATGTCCTTGCTGATCAGAAAGGAAATATTGGAGAAGACTGTAGGACCCTTGTTTGACAACTCTCTGAGGAAGCAGCTGAAACTTTAGATATCATTTTACCTCCTACACATGAACACTTTGAAACAGGCCAGGCTCCACTTAGTGTAAGCAGTAATGAAAGTGCTGCTTCACTCCACAAAATTTATATATCAACATAAGCTATTAACATGGTATTATTTTGGCTGTTGAATTGGATTGGTGTAAAAATTCCTTCCTCTGTGAAGAAAACGGAAGCAAGTTTGGCATGCAGTAAACTTCATCCAACATGATAGAGAGAAGTTATCCTGAGGTCAAAACCTTAAGCTACACCGAGCCCCAGCTCCCCAACAGCAGTGATGCAGGCGCTACGTTGAACCTATTTGCTTAACGCCAGTTCGCACTTAGAACAGGTTTGCTCAGCTTTGCTTACATTGCTTATGTTTATCAAGCTGCTTCTGAACCCCAACGAACCAGCAATGATTGTTCTGCAATCACACAAAAGACAGCACTTTGCATAGTGAAACCAACAGCATGTGAAACAGCAGAGAATATATAATAAAGCAGAGCCACACTTTTAATACAGGCTTGGGTGTCGGTAACAGGCTGCTGCCCACAACAACGATGGGGTTCTGGTTCTCCCTTTTAGACTCCAGTACTGCCCTAGAAAGTCTCAACTGGTCTCACAGAACAGTAACCTCAGCTGGCAGATAGATACTATCATTTATCCTGCTGTAAAAGATGTGGACACAGTCCAAGTGGAAGAGACGTCGGTTTCTGGCCTGCAGATCTTATAACTTGAAGGACAAAAGAGGGAGAACAAAGGGCAGGCCTAAGTGTTACAATGTGGAATGAGCACTGCCAGGGCAATGGGTAGCACATGCTCAGTTACAACCTTTCATTAAGCATAGACAGCATCATTTCTCAGATGTCTTCCTGTTTCACAGGGCAATGTAGCTAGAATGAAAAGCAGTTGGCTCAGGGTACTGGTCAGATGCACTGGCGGAAATGAGAAGATCTAACTTCTCTTGTTACTAGACCACCACTGGGCCCACCCCTTTGCCAGGATGATGCTTGTCTTCTGAAGTCTGCGGGACTCATCACTGACTCCACATGTTCAAAGAGCATGGAAAACATCTTTCTTTTTTTTTTTTTCCCTTCCATCCAGATTTACAGAAAAAATGTACGTATTTCCTTTCAGTTTCATCACTATGGTCTGTGGTTTTATCAACACAGCTTGGACTGTGATAGTGTTCCGCCTAAAATAAGACTTTTTACTATTGTCAGTGCCAGGCACCCAGCAATGCAATACACTCCCCCTTCAGGTGACATTAAACAAACTCCTCAGCTGCTGAATCCAGAACCCCGAGACAGGCAAGGCTGCTGCAGCTCCAGGCCAGCAGGTTCAACTGCTAGGTGTGTCTTCCCAGTAGGCAGGCACACACACACACACACATATACACAGTGAATATATACATGTACATGCGGCCAGCCACACAGATCAACACAGAAGTAAACACTCAGCACTCATGGAAACAGCACCAATGGCCTTCTCTTGTTCCTCTTGCTAGCTGATCAGGATGAAGGTCCATTACAGGAAAACATATGTGTACGTATACAATATGGATCTCTCAAGTACCTGGCCTGAACATACAAGCCCTTGAGGCCCACAGCGCACTCCAGCTGCTGGTAGAGGTTACCCTTGCACGCACCAGCAGATGCACAGACAAACATACTATAGATTCCTCCAGTAACTGGTGTAAGACGCTCAGTCTATTCAATAATCCGTCCTTGGATGCTCTCATCTCCAGTTGTCTCACTGACAAAGGCACACATGTATACACTCAGGCCATGTAGTCTCCCTCATAAATGGCTTGATCCCATCAGTTGCCAACTCACAGACTCTCTGGCCTCTACCTGGCTTCCCAAGCCTACTCACCGGCTAGTCTGGCTACAGATTGCTAGCGATCACACACGGACCTGCAAACCCTCATTCACACCAGTTGCAGACTCCACAGATGTACAGCCCCTGCAACGCGTGGTCTGACTCTAGTTGCTGACCTCTATACGCACACGTGCAGACAGAACAAAGAGTCCCTCAAAAAAGAGTGGATTTTAATAAGAAAACAGGACAGACTCTGCTGATCAGGCAGAGGGCATGGCTAGACAAGTACTGACAATCAACTATTTACAAGTGACCGGCCCCTTTTCTCTCCTTTTCCTTCTATTTTCCACACTCCTTCCTCCCCAAACCACCTGGAGCTCTCCCTTTCTTCACCTTCATTTCCTCCACTAAATATCCCACATTTTGTGCAATCCCATGGTGCTCTTCCCCTGCACCCTGAGTCCCATACCCCCAAGCAGTGACTCCCTCAGTCTGTGAGGTTACCTGGAGAGATTGATGCATCTTGACAGGTCGTGCTGGACCACGGGGCTGCTGCTCCCCTGTGACAGCCCTGGGAGGGCCCAGAGTGGGAGCTCATTCCTCTGTCTCTTACAGGGGTGCCCCTGCCTGCCGTTGTGTCTGTTTGTGTGGAGATGAGCCTTTATCACATAACAGGTATAAATGTTTACAGCTAAATGGCTGTAAATTTCCCTCCAAAATTGTTACAGGCGAATGTCTTACATTTAAGACAAAATGTAAACTGCAGAGGGAGGGAGAAATGTGGGCAGAAAGCCTGTTTTCCTTGTATTTGACTACAGGTCCAGGAACTACATAATCCCTTCTCAAGCCCCCCCTTGCCTGCACAGACAAAGCTAATGAGCACATTTAAAGCTTGAGCCTTACCTAGTCCTGGTGCTTGGAAATGTGGAATATGTACAACTCCCCCAACAAACCCAGGTTCCAGTGCTGAGCAGGCTCAGCCTCCTAATCCCACTGCATTCAAAAGAAAATGGCTTTGTTTACATAAATTTGGCTTTCAGAGTTTTTCCACCAACAATCTGGACAAATTTAAATCAGTAGAACATTCAGGCAAAGTTACAGATTTCAGTGCACAGAAAGACTAACATACAGCATCTCCTAACACACAACAGACATTCTTTAAAATGCAAAGGCTAGGGGTTGTTTTGTAAAAAGAGAAATCACTGCAATAGGTCAAGATTTTCTGGATAATGGGAGTCTCAATAGAATATGCAGCCACAGCTGCCTGTCTGCCTGTAAGTGATGTTTGAGATATCACTAGACACTGTACAAAACCAGGAGGAATGACTGAGAGAGTAGGTTGCTGGGCTGTAGCTGAGCAGCAGAGAGACGAAGTGTAGCCAGGACACAAATCTAGGCAAATAATTTCCAAACTCATAAGTCATAAGGTATCACAGTGTTCTAGGCAGCTAAGGCAACTAGAAGCGCAAGCAGAATATAGCATTTTCTTGCATCCCAACAGCAAATGGAAGCGATAACTCAGAGAACGGCAGCTTTTACTATAACTGACTTCTAAGTAAGCCAGATCCTTATTTCCTGGAGGATCTGTGCCTTTATTTCTCAGCAAGATGCTTGTGCAAATGCGCTCTCCTTCCTTCCCTCCTCCCCCATCCCAGCTTCCCCATGTTCCACCAGCCAAAAAACATCCAGCAACAGGATAAGGGCAACAGAGGAGGGGGGGAAAAAGGAGTTACAATGAAAAAACCCTCCGGACTACATTCTGTAATCAAATAGCCTCCAGGTTCTGCTCCAGGCTAGCCCATTTTTTTCTCCGGCTGTCGGCCATTCCGCCCTGCAGAAAAGAGCTGTTATTGTGCTCCGCACAGGTGCATAGAAAGGCTCCTAAAGAGAACTCCCAATGAACACAAGGCATAAACAAACTCAAGTGTGGTCTTCTCTTCAAGAAAATAATTCAGCCAATGTGAAACTCCCTCCTTGTAATAAATTAGCTCCTAAGAGTATTCAAAAGCTAACCTTTGACCTCCTCCCGTATTATTCTCATGACCACCAGTGGGAGAGGAGGTCAAGTTGGTCAGTTCTTCTCACCAGTCACTGATGCCTCTTTAGCAAAGGAGGGGTGGGGGAGGAGGGAAAAGAGAAAGAAAAAGAGAGGGAGGGGGGAGAAAAATCAAATTTGCTTCTCCATTGAAACATAGGCTTAGTAAGTAAACCAAGGAGGCCCAAGCCTCCCCCGGCAGGCGTCCAATTTTACAACACATTTGTAAGTGTGCTGCTGTCTAAATATACTCGACACAGAGAAATTCCACACCATGGCTACAGCAAACGGGCCAGCACTCTGCAGCCAGCTGCTGCAGGATTTTTCGGCGTTTGGTCTGCAAACTAAAACCATGGAAAGCTAATGGAAAGGCCACAACTGGCAGCTCATTTTGGCCGCCTTGCATACATAAGGCTCGTCTCCTGATTGAAAGCATATGAAGAAGGTTAGGGTGCTAAAAATAGAATAATTTGTTAAGTGGCACATTCCACCTACCCGTGGCTGGCACATGCTAAGTTCATTCATACTCGCAAGACATTCCTTGCCAATCTGTTCTGACATTTTTCACTTAGTGGGTAGTAATTTTTAGAATAACAATAACTTGATAATATATAGCATCAGATAATCTTTGTTAATAAAACCACACGTTAATTTGCTTCCCATGTCACATGCAGTTTCATAGGAAGCCCATCTTTTGATAGTCTGGATAGTTACAGAACTCTGGGTAAATGGAGTTCTCTGGAAAGTATTCTAGCTATCTGTAGCTTGCCAGCACTTGATTTATTTTGCCAGCATATGCATCAGGCTGGACTCTGAAAAGAACCCACTTTTATTTTTATTTGGAGTACAAAAGCTGTTCTGTAGTTTCAGTACCTCCCATTGCCTAGATACTTCTCCGTTACCTCTGCACTTTGCATTGCTGAGGGGAAAGATTGGGACTTTCAGCAAAGAAATACACTGAATATTTCCCTTGTCAGAACAATATTCATCTGAAAGTCTATTTCATTACCTCTCAGCAAATATGAGTGTTTTTATCTCTGCAATCAACAGCACCTCTACTTGGCAAATCATCACCGCTGTATCCTAGCTCCACCTTGTAACTCCCTGATAAAGTCTTCTGAGAAACTGCTTTGCCATTACTCTATAAAACTATAACCAAGCAATCACTTGTCCATAAAATAAATCTAAATTATATAATTCCATTATGTTTAAAAGGATAGTGCAGTTAACTGAAGATGAAAGCTGAACACATAAAAGGTAAGAGAATAAAAAAGGCAAGAAATCTTCATGCAGACAGAATGAAAATAAATGTGTGTGGGGGGGTTAATATTGTTCAAGTTGTAATATAATTTATAAGGAAAATTATATGCTGGGGACAGAAAAAAAACCCAGCATGCCATCTTTTATTTCAGTTTTTAAGTTGCACACGTCTTGTAATGAGTTCACATTAAACAAATTTTTTCTACTCGTTTTATACTCCACACTTCTTTCCAGTTTTGTAGAATATCACGGTACAAAGCTAATTTATAATCTTTCATCTATGAGTTACATACATTTTGTGATTAAACTACTGAAATATATGATACATACTCTTTAAGAAATTTCTCTTTCTATGAAATTAAAGTGATTTTTGTCTTACATCTTAGTAAATCAATCTGATACGAAAGATTGCATTCATTCTAACATTAACTAGTACAGCTGTTATCTGATAGCTTTCAAATATTGGTTTCCATTTCTTTCTCTTTGGAAATAATGCAAGATTATAAATAGATACTGTTGGCACAGACATGTGACTCATCCCAAACCAAACTCTGATGACTTTTCTGAGACTGCAAAGAAAAACCAATAGTAACGTCACACAACCAGTTACCATAAATGACCTGTATGGGTTGTGATGGCAATCAATTCATGTAAAAAATAAAACACAAGTCACAACACAGAGTCCAATACCACAGAATTTCCTACTTCACTAAGGTGGCAAACGGTAGACCTAAGCTGCTGGTTTAATTTTCAGAATCTGAATATTTCAGAATAAACATGCAGCTGTGAGAATTGAAATAGGAAACCATTCCAGTGCAAGGCTACTGCTGATCTCATAGTTGCTTAATGATCTGTGTAAAACAAGCAGCACGATCATATATCAGCTCTCAATAGATAATTCACAATAAAGCACCATTATAAGGGGCCATGCTTGTATCACGCTGTCAAACAATACAGGTTCTAAAATTTCATGAAGTATGACATACCTAGGTCAGTCCCTTTCTCAATAATTTTACAGTCATATTTCCTACAACTTTCCCCCAGGAGCACAAGCAGCCTGTTTACACTAGCCATACATAACCCAGATGACTTCTGGTTCAAGCTGAGGGACTGAAGAATAAGACAACTGATGGAGTTTTGAGCAGTACCTTGCCAGGTTGGATGAGAAGAGGCAAGCTTTCATGCTTCCCCACTTTCCAAGTACATTTTGGTGTTTGGCTGCATGAAGGTACGCGGCAAAGAACACGCACAGACATCCCTCAGCAAATACATAATCAGATTTCAAAATGTTTTTTATCATTTTAGAGTGTGGCTACTCAGAGTCTCAGATAAGTTCTTCACACAGGGCTCGGCCTCACAAGGAGGAAGAACTGGTACAAGATGAGGCAATGTAGAGGACTCAGAATAGGCTGAGGTGTAATACATTTCTCCTACATTTCAACCAGTAGATACCCAAGATGCTAACAGTCTTGAAGACAATGCCTTTTACCAGCTGGATGAACGGTTGGTGGCACAGCACAATGATCCCATTGCACCACACAAGGGAGAATTTGAAATCACACACAGACCTACCTGGGCTGTAGACTGAATGTAAAAGCTTCCCCATATTCACACCTAATAAACTTATTAAGGAGAGGTACTGAGTTTCATAAAGTTCATGTGGGGAATCCTCTGTGTCTGCTGCTTCATGATAGTAGATATTAATCATGAGATCTGTAAGGCCATTAATATCCTTTCATGTCACTGGAACCCAATGAGTGCCCAAACAGGACTCCTCTCTCAGCCCATGCTATGGCCTTCTGTGAGAATACTGTAAGCCTAAGAGCCAGGATCGAATTGAGATATTATCCTAGCAGCTGTCCCTTTGCTCTCTCACTCCACCTGACACCTGCTCATAAAATATTGCTTTATGCATAACAAAAAGCAATGGTAACAATGTATGTAAAAATACATACACTTTCACCCATTAAATTACAAGAGAAAAGTGTTACCCGTTCTCACACACGCAAAGAAGATGTAGTCATTCATTAAAAAGTGTCAGAAAAGGAGTCAGATAAGAAAATGGAGATGAAGAGCTCTGATAAATACAAAGAAAGCTCAGGGCAGGAAAAGCCAAAGTGCTCTGATATTTGTAAGATTTCTGGCAATGCAAGTGCCTCAAACCTTGCCTACGTTGACACAATGAACTTTCTGGATGGCGACAGGCCTGAAGCCAGAGAGTTGCCAGGCAGCCTCTCCTGTAGCCCGGCGTTTAGTTTTTGGGTTCAGAACCTTTGTTCTGTGCAGCTCCAGCACAAGCACGCTGCTGCTTTCAGGGAGTTGTTGGTTTTACTAAGTGCCTTAAAAAAAAATAATTGAATCTAGTATGAAAAAGCATCGGATACATTCCTGTAATGTTTTGAAAGCATTAAAAAGCAGTCCTGAATTCAACCTCAAGTTATTCTTGGCTGACAGTACAGTATTTGAGGGGGAAAAAAACCCCAAACCAAAAAACAACACATAATAAAAAGAGGTGTGCAGTTAAGCTAGCTAACATTGAAGCAGAATGAAACTTACCCACGTGGGGTAAGAGGGCCACCAATCTCTTTACTCCTAAGCCTTGCTCAAGCCTTCAAAACAAAATTGGAGTAGCACATAGTGATTTCATCCTACCCATTACCGATTTATTTCTCCCATATTCACATATATAGTAAGATTTTGGGGGTTTGGCATGGTGTCAGTCTTCAACATCCTGTGCTCCCTGTGTTGTGTCACAGAAACCCAACAGGATTAAGTCCTAGAAAACTGCCCAGATTTTGTCTAGAGATGTGAGGCACAAAAGTACAAGCACAACTTGCACAAATCTGAGGGTCGTTTCTAGTTCCGCACTATAAAGATAGACAAATCATTTATTTAAGAGGACACAATTCCTCGTGAATCCTTCTATAGATTCTTCTATTCATAATTAAAATGAATAGCTTTAATGTAATTTAACTTACTTTACATTCAAATATATGGTAAGCTGAATCTTCACGTGTTTCAGAGACTGCTTAAAAAAAAAAAAAATTGAATGGCTTTGACCTGAAAATATAAAACTAAAACAGTTCAAAAGTTAAATACCTTTAAAAATCCAGTTTACATTTGATGGTAGATTCAGTATTATTTATGCTTTTTATTTAAATTAGGATAAAAAGTATTTTAGTTTAATCTATTTATAGAAAATAAGCTCACATGAACAACATTTGATCAATTTCTGTATAGCTGTATATGATTAGTGAGTGTATTAAATTGAACCACCGAAAGTTTCTTTATACTGGCAAAATTACCCAGCATGTTTTAAAACCATACCAAGATTTTTAGAACTTGTTAGATCTGCAGCACAGAACTCACATGGTTTTATTGAACATGATCTGCTTTTATCTCCATAATGACACCAGTTCAATAAAAATAAGGAAGTCCACCTGAAAGTGATTCAACGCTATACTGTGTTATATGCTATAGTATGAAAATAAGTTTAATTGTATTGATCCCAATCTAAATTTTGCATCATTTTTAGATTAACTATTTTTGTAGTTATTTTTAAAATGAAGAAATGAGTATTACAAATTTTAAATGATGCCATGGAATGAATCCTCATCACTGACAAACTAATTGCCAAATCCGGGCCAAATTTGGGCATATTTCTGATTGCACTGAAGGTGTAGGATTTTTGGGGTTTTTTTCAGTTTTCTAAGAAAGCAGTCCAGATGACTTAAGAGGCTAAGGTTAAGCAGCAGATTTTTTTCCAAACTGTGAAAATTGTCAAGATTTTTATTTTGAAATCATCCAAAATTGGAATAAAATCTCCAAAAGTGATGTGAACCATAACTGGAAAAAATCAGAATATTTTGTTTATATGTTGACTTTTTTGTTCATTTAAATTTCTTTACGATCTTTTAAAATGTTTAAATAAAAAATGATGAAAAATTCCAAAACTGGAATTTAGTTCTTGAACTAAATCAAACCATTTAACAAAAGATGCTACTTAATTCTTTTAGATATTAACAGATTTAACAATCTGCGAAGAAAAACAAAGTTAATGCATGAATTATGTAGTCTATATTTTAGGGCTTATAACATGGTTTAGAAAAGCAAAATGAAGAGTGGATTTGCTTGATTTAAAGCTGCTGTAAATCACAACTGAACCATGCCATGTTTTCATAAATACCATTACAGATTAAATTCAACCATAAAATCAATATTCTCCCTCCGTTCACTCGCTCAGTACAGATACTCAGAGGAAGGACTGATCTTGTGATTAAAACCATTTTGCCCGAGACCAGTCCAGCTTTGTCACACACAGACAGATGCACTCCTGGTCAGCTAAAGGAGCTGCACACACCCACTCCTCTGTCATGTAACACAGGGGCCTGTTCTGTGCCAGCTGGTGTAATTCAGGAGTTTAAATCCTTCAGTTCTGGGTAAATTCAGACCCGTTGTCACCCAACTCCTTCATAATCTCAGGCAAGCTCCTTAATATCTTTGCATCTCAGACTTTGAACTACATTTCTCTTGCTTTTCAGAGAGATAGCGCTTCCTTTCTGCAATCTTTTACAACTATCTCATCCCTTCTGACAATCTGAACTTTGAGAAAAGGACTCGCTCTTCTCTCCCAGCCACAGCACTAGCACTAACAGCAACAAATGTCATTTAGGGAATGCGCAAAAATGAAAGAAAAAAAAAATTTCTCAAAATTGCACTTTTTTTTTTCTTCCCCGAAGAAAATGATTAGTCATTTCTGAAATTTCCATTGTACTTAGCTTTGCCAGCGTACAATAACAACACAGAGCTTTGCCTGGGTTTATAAGCAGTTTGTCAACAGCCTCTGCAACAGGGAACCAGGGCAAATCCTTTCTGCTTTGAAGTATCACTGAAGCCATACACTGTCCCTGTTTATGAATGAGTTTAGAATCCAGTGAACTAGAAAACAACTGTGCCGTAACAATCTGAACTAGAAAGAAGACAAATGTGCTCTATTCTGGGTGACCATACCCTCTATATAATGTTATGCAGTGTTTAACTGCAAATATCTCTGTTACAATTAAGTATAAAGGTTGTTTTATTTTCTGAACTTCATAGGATTTTTATACATGCTTTTTTCCCACTGCAGAGTCGTTCTTTTTAGAAGTGTTTGTAGGCAATTGGTTTTAAAAGGGCTCCAGGGGGCTTTTCCCTACTGTGTTAAGCTGTTTTGATATTCTTTTACAAGCACAGTCTTAAAGTTGTTCTCCCAGATGCATTGTCTTACTAATCAGCTTTATGAGGTTCAAGGTCGCCATTCAACATTAATTATTCATTGTACAATTCACAGCTGGTGATGATGCTTAAAATGGCAAATAATATGCATGTTCAAAAATACACTCATAAAGCATCTTCTCCATAAAGCTTCAGGTCAGAAGAAATAAGAAATGGGAAGAAAAAGAGAAGTTTAGTATGGTACTATGGAAAGCATGCATTAAGATCACCTCCAGAAACACCTGTGGCTTTTCTGTCTTTATAGAGACATTTTCCCTTATCTCAGAATTAACTACAATGGAAAAAAGGCAGGTTGTGGCCACAGGTATCAAAACAGTCCAATGCCTAAGCTAAGGCAGCCATAACAAAATCGCAAAGAACAAACTGGATGTTTAAAATGCATTGTTCAAAGATTTACAAAGTCAAAATGCTTGAGAAAAAATCCCTATCCTTGAATGAAAACTCATAGCATGGAAAGAGGGTATAAATATTTTACATTTATAGTAGTCCTTGTATGTGTTTTAAATCTGTGCAGTGTCAGTTTTAGAAAGGTTTTTTCTTCTTAGGCAAGCCAAGACTTGTCACACGTTGACAGTGGCAGGAATGATGTCATCAGCAAAAAATAAGCCTTTTTTTAAAGGGCTATTTAGATTTTGGCAAACTGGTGTGGGCAAGCTGCTACAACAGATTCTGCCTGCTCTCTCCTCTGCTGTACTCATTCCTTAACTTATTAAGGATTCAAGAACAGTTGAGGCTTTGAAACAGAGCGGAACCAGAGCCAAAAACTGCTATTATAAGTCTAATTATACTCAGTTCCTTCCATACACATTCTAACAAACATAGCACTTCTCTGTGTACAATATACTTGCTTAACCGAACCTTTTTTAAATGATAGTACCACATTAAAGACCTTCTGTTTTCTTTTCTGATGTCCTGTTTTACAGTTAAAATACAAAATACTTGCTGCCTCCACTCAATCACACTTCTGCAATTACTCGGTGTCTCCTGATAGTACTTCAGCAATTATTTTTATCTGCAGCTGGAATGTTTTTCTTTCCTCTGCATGTTAATTTCTTGGTTTGTTTAGACAAAAGATGTTAAGCTGATTTCAAAAATATGGTTTACAGAGTGCAGGTCACTGCCAGATGTTATTTAATACTTTCAGGCTGACGCTTTGTATCCAGGAAAGTGGGTCCTGTGATGATTCTCTTGTCAATAACTGCTGAGCTGACATTTAACAAATGGATCTGATTCAACACAAATATTGAAACTGATACCTTAATTCTGGCACAAATGTATTGTTTAGGTTCTTTTCAAAAGCAAGAGACAGCTTGGTTAAGTTTATAACCACTACCAAATTCTAAATGCTTGCACTCGCACATGTGTGTGTCAGTAAGCATGTGCATTTACAAAACCGTATTCAGTTATCAACTATATTCTGTTTCTCTTCATTAATGATTATTTGTGATAGCTTGGGAAAAACTAAAGCAAGATTTAACTATGCACTCTATACCTGCTGCATGTTATGTTTCTTTTTTTAACAACTGAATGCTTAAATCACAAAATTTCATTGCCAAGAAAATAGGTAGTCAAATTAACCATATAAATACATTTCTGAAAGAAACTAATTTTACTTCCAGCTGTGTTTTATGCAGGAGTGAAGCATATGAAAACATAATTTCTCTGAGTGGACAGACAGTAATTGTTTTTTAAAAAATCATTAAGAATGTGAAATATTATGTCTTTTTATATCTGCTGTAAATCATAAAAATTACGCATTTTTACCTTGTTTCATAATTTCATCAACTTGGTTTAATTTCCAGGCAAAACTAACAGCAGTACTTCCCCCCTCCCTCTCTGAAGTATATATGCTTTCAGAATTCTACCTACAAGACATGTAGACAGGCTGCAAGATAGCAAATTTAAAATCTCAACTATCTAATTTTCTGGTTTTCTTTTCCTATTTAGAGTTCTGTCATTTGTTATATGGCATCTGGTAGCATCGCTAACATCCTGTGTTACTCTTGTCAAGAAAATAAAGCTTGCATTTTAAGCAAAGAATATTTTTAAGCGCACAACGGCTGCATCAGCATGTATTTTGAATGCAAAGAGTACAGATGACTAAAGTGTAGGAGACTGACAACAGATTCATTTCAGGAGAGCACATCTCTACCTTCAGGTCTTCCACTGCTTTTCACTTCACAGATTTCAGAAAATTTGTGCCTCCCTTACTCGCACAGAGTTACACATTAGTCTGTGAATAGTGCCTGACCCTTTAGCACTGGGGATCGGTTTCTCGGACATTAAATCAAAAATGAAAAAGGAAGCATTAAGTTGTAGCCTGCTCTTGCTAAGGATCTCTGCTCATGCAGCCACTCAGCAAAAGCATTTCATTAAGAAAAAAAGCTGGAAAATTTTTCTGTGTTTTTTGTACATTTGCAATGTATACAGGACTATGCCATGACCAATGTGCAACTTAACCTTTCTAGTTCAGTTCTGCAGTTTTCCCTTTGATTTCTGCTGACATGAAAGGCGTTAAGTGTCTGACTTCAAAGAAGAACCAGTGTGGATATTTGTTGTTCAGCATGGTGGTCTTTGCTCAAATGGCTGCTTCTTTTGTGTTTCTTTTTTTCTTTAGTTGACTTACTATATAAACATTATGATCTTAGCTTCCCTGTCTCACTATTCACCCTTACAAAAAACTATACAACCTTGTATAGATTCTTCTGGTAGCCAAATGTAATATATTCCCCGAATATTTTCCATTTCTGTAAAAATGTAAAATCACAATGTTTCCAAAATTGTTTGTACTCATGTCAAACAGTATTCTGAAAACTTACAAATAATTAAGACATTATAGTTGTACTAGCAATTATACTTTCAAACTTAGAACAAAATGGAAAACATATAAGAAGGTTAACTTCCTTTCCAAATTTTACACCGGAGACTCTCTCTCCAGAAATGAAAAGAAACTCAGCTATTGTCTGATCAAATTCAATTAGTTTTTTTACCACAGTGATTTTCTTCTGTATTTATCATCCTCATATTAATTGCATTTAGGATATACGTGTCTAAAACATTGCTCCCTTGAGCAAAGCAAGGAGACAAAAAAAAAGCAGAAGCAACTCCATTGCAAAGGCTGAGGTACAAAGCAGCAGCAACCACTGCTGCTGCTAACAGAATGCTATGGATGTAAGCTGTCACTCATTCACACGCTGGACCAGCTGGTGTAAATTAATGCAGCACTCTCAAACTTAATAGAGATGTAGTAATTTACACCAGTTGAGAATCTGGGACAGATTTTCAGACCACTGAATATACAACAGCAAGCAACTCCTCTGCAATAATTACGGATGAAACACTGTGGCCTGTGTTCAGGCTGAGCGCATCTCACATATTATAAATAAGATTCCTCATGGATCCCTTCCACAAAATCAATATAATGCACACCCACAGAACAAACACCTGCATCAAGCTTCCTGGGTGACAGTTTAAACGTGACATTGTGGTGTTGCACTGCAATCAGCGTACATATTTATCAGGCCTCCATTTCAAAGATCACTTCTTAAGAGACAATCTATAGGCCATACAAAGACTTATCTCCTGTTGTGTGACTGTAGATCCAGGACACGTTCCTGATGCTGTTGGTGCTTGTTCTTCCACCATATGTACACAGCACTGTATGCTGGAAAGCTGGCAGCATTGTGCATTCATCAACACTGATGGTTTGAGTGAATAACACCACTGATCCTGAATTCTGATTGTAAATTTTTGGACAAGCTTTCGTTGAGGGATACGAATTTTTTCACAATTCCAACTAAAAAAGCACTACAATATTACCAAGTACAATAGACCTTCTTGCACTTTTGGAAAAGGAACACTTAGGACTTTCAAAAAGTTGAAGATGGGGCAAATCTTTTTCCAGTTAATCCTGCTTGTCAGCACACTTTCTATTGCTGAGGAACCAGAACGGGTCCCAGAACACTTTACTATTTGGAGATTGCTGTAGTGCAAAGAAGTACTCTGTCTGGTACCGTCTTCTCTTCCCTATCCTATGGTGGTGCCCAATACAGCTCTTTCCCAGATGTGACGTATTCTTGCTGTCTTTGCATCTACAGCTGCACTCCTCCTCCCTGCTGCTGACATGGAGAGGGTAGGTAAGCAACAGGAAAAACAGGTAGGGCTACAGTGCAGCTGAACTGTGCACAACAGGGCCAGACGTTTGGCAGAGGGCCAGTACCATGATGCTGTAACACCACAGCAGTATTTTCTGAAAAGAATTTGGAAGGACTGGTTGGTGCTGCTTACATTTATAGGAGTATTGGCAGATTTCATCAAAGAAAAAAAAGGAAAAAAAAATAATGCTGTGGACAGCCAAGGCAAGCATTCTACTTCACTGCACCATCTTCAGGGAATCTGATCTGTTGTTTTTATAAATGAATTTTGAATCTCCCTCAGGACTACTTAAGGAGTCTGAAGGGCCATGTGAAAAGAAAATAATTGCTCTTCGTGAGCTGGTATGACCCTATCTGGTAAGAATGTTACTTGGAAGATGTAGGACAAATTGGGACCAAGATAATATGTAGATGACATTGTACAAGTCTAGTTACTTTCATTGCCAGCAGTTTTAAATCGATTTACAAGCAAAAGGAAAAGATACTGGCCTACTTTTGAAAATGAGAAAGGAAGGAAATTCCCTTATAATTTTTTTCCACTGCTGAATGGCTGTCTCCTCAGAGCAGGGAGAAAAGGGGATGGGAAGAAAAATAGAAAGAATGAACCCAAGGGAAACTGCATGGTGGGTGACTATGGCCCTGTATCACAGCCTCTGTGAGCTGGGAAGGCCAGAAGGATGGCTCTCCCTTTCCAGTCCTTCCACTGGGTCAATTATACAGGACGTATCCCCTCTTTGTGCACCAGATTTCACCTGCAAAATGGAAATATCAGCAGTCTCTTTTCTAAAGTGTTTTGAGATCTAACTGGTGGAAAAACAAAAACAACAAACCAACCACCAGCCCTACGAAATGAGTTTCTTCATATGAGTTTCATGAGAACAGAAACTTTGTGGCAGTGTCATCCTGAACACTCTTTGTAGTTGGTTACAATATTATTATTCTACTTGGTCAAGGTGAACTAAAATAATAACTAAGGTTTTTGCACAAATCTTCTGATTTTTTTCACCAGAAGATCTCAAAACACTTTACAGAAGAGACAGTTGATTGTTATTTCCATGACAGACTCTTTTCATGCTGCCCTCATCTCTGAGTAAACAGAAAGCACAGGCTAAGCAACAAACCCATGTAAAAGTCAGGAACAGAACCCAGGAACTGGGCGGCCTTTTTTGTGCTCTAACCAGAAGAGGAAATATTTCTCAAACTGAAAATTAGCATGACTTTTTCCCTACTCCCCTTTAGGAATCATAGTAGTAAAACAGGCCTGTGTTTGGCCATGGGAACTTTTTACTGCTCCAAGTCAGTTTTACAGCAGTATTTGCTAGCTGCAACAGGTCTATAAAAAGATAATACTCAACACCAAGTCCTATATTGCTTTTACTGTTTGTTAAATTTTAAATGCAATATCTGTATCCACAACAGAATAATAGAGAAGAAAGTAGAAAAACAAATTGAAATTTAGATGAATGAAGAGAGTTATTACCTACTACCTATATAGAGTAGGGCACGCTAAGAATAAACCTGAGGTGAGAACACAAGTTACCTTTTGGGCAAGGACATTTCCTAAAGATGGTCTGTATAGAGCATTTGAATGAGCTATTCATGAATCAGTATACAGATTTTATAAATGTGTGCAGGTGAACCTATTAGGTACAGAAGGCTTACTATATCATTCACTCCAAAGGCATACATTCTGATCTGTGTGGCCTTTAGAAACAAGAAAGAAAAACTGGGGTCTCATTTTTCTTGCATACTTCTCTGCCACTGTCACATCGCTACAGCGATCAAGAAAAATACAAAAAATGTAAACTCTGGGATAAAAATCTTCACTTCCTCCACCCATTTTTTTCTGCTAGATGCTCTTTATCCGTTTGTACAGAGTTGCATCCCATGAAATGAGTTGGTTTATTGAGTAGTATTGTAACTGTTCTCATTACTGAAGGAAGTGAAGAGTCACCAAAACAAACATACTCAGTCTGCTAATTTTACTTGCAGTTTCTGAAGTGACATAATGCAGCTTCTTTTTAAAGCTTTCTTGAAAAAACAGCAATTTCCTGTGTTTATTTTGTCTTCTCTTCTTACTTCAGAAAAGTCTCTCTGGTTTGTGGCAGCTGATGTGATCTACATGATAGAAAGATTTTTACCAACAAGGGGTTTTAGTTGGTGTGATCATTGGAGAAATAAAACCCTTTGAGTATTACTGCCTTCATAGATTTTTTTTTTAAACAAATATTATCATGGGCCTTTCGAATGATTGTCATTTATGGTTTTAAAAAAGAATAATCTCAACATTTAATTACTAGGACCGTTATATAACAACTTGTGATCTACTTTATGCCTTCAAGTTCTGCCTTAAACTTGATCCATTTTATTCAGCTGAGCAGAATGGAAACTCATATGGTATTTGTTATCTTGCAAGAACTGCGACAATCTGTAGTAGGACTTTTTAATGTTTTTAAATTACAGTAGGAGTGAGAGTAGAACTTTTACGTGCTCATCTTATTGAAAAAGGATTTAATGGACAGCATAGAAGCCAAGTGTAAGACAGATTTCAGTATGCTTTTTTACTGCTTTGACTTTAAGTCAGAATATGCATATTTATAAATGAAACAGGTTTTTTTTAAAAAAACGGGCTCTTATCCAGGGAGTACAGCCATCTACTTGTAAAAAGACATTTCAGGGACAAATTTTAAATAAACTGCAACAATCAAGTTACAAGCAATGAGGAGAAGAATCAGGGGAATGTAGATATTAAAAAAACCTGTCAAGTTACATGAGTTTGCTAAAAGCGAAATTTTGTGATGAAATATGATTTACCCTATAAGCATTAAATTCTGAAAAACAATTTTCTTTTCAGAGGGAAGAAGAATAGGAGGGTAGGAGGAAAACTTTCTAGAATTCAACCCACAAAACCAAAACTGAAAGTGACAGAATTTCATGTAAGGAAAGACACCAGCACACTATGTCAGAAATGAGTAAGTATGACAGTAAGAGGAAAAAATAGCTGATACAGACCAAAGATTTAGTCACACATGTTCATAGCAAATCTCAAAATCTTCTGACATAGCCTTCTTGCAGAGTACACATTGTACTGTACTATACTTTTCTCGATCCTCAGCAAAGGCTAGAATATGATCTGTTACAAGTCTTCAATAGAAATTTTCTTTAACTAACAAAGTTGATATGAAGATTATTACACAGGCTGACTGTATGCAGAATAGCATCCGAGTATCACAGAACACCTTTCACAGTCTGTTTTTAATAGAGTACTTAAATATGCTACTATGTGCTTATTAAAAATGCTATGTAAATAAAAAGAAATACTCTGAATAATCTACTCACATGATCCCATTGGTGATACACAGGACCCATTTTTTAAAACTTTTATAGACCAGACTACCAAGTTTATGCTTGAGAAAGCAAAAAAAATCCAAGAGATCTATAACAGATACTTGCATGAAGGGAGAGAGGAAGAAATGGCCTCAGTATAAAATTGTTCTCCCATAAGAATGCTCCCAAGAAGACAATACTCTCCAGTCACAGCAGTAAGCATGAACTCAGGTCTCTGTCAAGTATCACTTGTTAACACTCTACAGCTTCAACTAGCCAAAGAAACCCATCAAATCACATTTAAGACATGAGGCCATGAATAAGGAAAAGACGAAGCAGTTTATAAGAAATCAAGACTCACATATAAGAATAACTAATACATTTGAAATCATAAAGACAGTCAATTTACTGCGCATTAACTGAGCCCTGTCTTTCTTTCATCAATCTGTCTCTAAAAAAGATTTATTTCATCTTTTCCTACTCCATGGTATGCAAACCCTATCAATATTGAGAGAAGATAAAAGATCAGTAGATTACTCACATTTAGTACACCCAGTTTTATGACATAAGGAAGAGTATGCTTGCACCCTGGCTAAGAAAAACACACCATCCTGGTTGCATCTCTTTCCCTTACCTAGGCACTCACTGAGCACAAAAGCTTCACTGTGAAAATTCTCAAGTTTCTTGAACTAGTGTATTTTTTTTCCAAAATGCACATGAGCTTGAAAGAGAAAACCTTCATAAACCATAGAATTTGAAGAGGTAAAATAAATGCATAAAAGAAACTTCCCTATGCTTATTTGCCACTAGCAAGAAACCAGAAGTAGAGATTCTACACACAACACTCTTGTAGCACTGAGTCCCACAAGAAACTCCACATTTTGTTCCTCCCTTTTTTTATAAAGTCACAGTTAACTTGAGTGTCACATACTTGAGGGAAAACAAGCCATTCTTTTATTATAAGGATCAAGCAACATAAAACTGCAGATGCTGCACTTACCACCCACAACCTCCTGAAACATGCATACAGGTAAGGACTCATTAAACCAGTGGCTAATGTTTAGGAAGCACAACAGCACTGACAGTTTTACAGTACGTAACAAGGCCCACAGTCACTACATAAAGTCTGTCAGGAAAACATGTTCAAATTCGAACAATATAGTCTTTAGGGAGGAAGATTCTCCTTTGATATGAACACTCCTTACTCTAAAGCCTTCAAATGCCTTTAGTTTCTATGATGGCTAAATACAGAGCATAATTTACTTCACTTATTGTTTAGCTCCCTGCTTTTTGAATAGACCGGTAGCCAGTTACTGACTAGTTTTGCTGGGAAGTTCACTCTGCTCTTTCTGTAGAAAATGCAAGGAAGTCATGCCTAGAATTATTTGTTACCATTGTGGGTGTACAGAGTCAAACTGCAGTCTCTACACATGAGCTCAGTACCTCTCTGCACTGTCTGCAGAAATCTCCCGTTTCCCCAGCTCATAAAGCATTGTAGCCTCTCCCTCAGAGAAGTGCTCAAAATGGATTTCCTGTGAGACTCCTGCCCACAGAGGGCTAGGCTTTATCAAACCACGCACCAGCACCAATTCCATATTGCTACTTTCGAGCAAGAAAAAGAGAGGAAAACAGGGGGGAATAGAGAGGGGGGGCAAATAGAGAGGAAAAAGGAAAAGGCATTTGTCTCACAGCCACACAAAACTGCAAAATGGACAACTTCTGCAAAACCTGACATGGGAAACTTGTCTGGGAACACTATACTTTCACACAAAGGCAGCAGATTCAGAATTAACTTAAACAGTTTTGCTATGAAAGCTTTACAAATCTTCAGACACCGATATATTCTGCAAAGTTGCATGCAAACACCTTAATGTGCTTGAGTTCACTTGAAATTCATTATACCCAAACACACAAAAAAAATCCTATCCACAGAAAAAACTCGAAACCTAATAAATAAGAAATATGCACGCACTTGAACTTCAAAACAAAGCAACACTTTGAGCTTACACACAGACACGCTGAACTACAGTAAACAGAAACCAGTAGTGATGGTGGTTGAATGTCTGGTGAAATATGGGAGCTGGAGGGATTTGTACTTTAAAGAGAAGTTAACGCTGCACATTGTTTTCTAATAGCTTCTGGTTCAAGACTCATGCCATATCTCTGTTTTTAATACCAACCATCTGTACTAAACTCAAAATGTATCAGAGCTGCATATCTTTAAGATACAGAAGAAAAAAGAATTGTGTAACTACTGGTCACCAGCCCAATGCCCTTTCTGCCTTATAAAACAAGTTTCTGCTACTGGAAAGATACCCAAACTGTAACATTTTGATTGCTGATGCAAAGAAGGAAACAATTTTCTGCAGTTATATTAAAAAATATTAAATGATTGACAGATACCTTTGAAAAACTGCTGTGCCTTAATTTATATTTGTAAGGGTTAAAAGAAAAAAAGAATAAGGGTTCTGGTACATTTCAGACTTCTACTAGCATAAACAGAGCTTGCTCCTGCCTATTGCTTATTAGTCTCAAAGTTGTTCAACTTTCAGGGCAGAGGTAGGAGAAAGAGGAATCCTACCTCTGCAAAACTTATGGACTCAAACTAAAAATAAACCAATTTCTCCCTTTTCCCTGAAACCCTTTTTTGCTTTTGTTTGTTTGTTCTGGATTTTATCAGTCTCTTTTTCATGCTGGTGAATCATGTCTCTGTCACAGCTGATTCCATTTATCTATCCTGGGAGAAAACAAAAGCTAAAAATAACCCTTTTGGGGTTTCTGCTGGGTTTTGCACGAGAAGGGACTGAATATGTTCATTCCAAGCTTGTGCGTCAATGTTTTGCTTTATCTTTGCCAGGGTTGATTTAACTAGTACCATGTTAGAAAAAGAAAAAAGAAAGCTTTTTGCTGTCCATAAAATTCCAAGTTGGCTAAAATTTAACAGCATCTGTGGCAAATGAAAAAGAAAACTTTCTTAACATCCAAGTTAGTACTAGAGTTTTTTATTTGCAAGTGGGAGCTTTTTTTCCCAAAAGCACTTTGCCATTTCTTGTAATGAACAACGAAATACACAGGTTCCATCAGGCTGCAGTATTTGTGCTTTCCCCACTTTGAAAGATTCTAACATTGTAAAAGTAGTCACTAAATGTAAAATATCATTGCAACCAACAATCAGTCTCATACAGCAAAAGACATTTTGTCTGGGCTAGGCTGGAAATCTTGCAGGAACATTTATTTCTATGATATGCAGTGCTTCCTTCTCCCATTTGTGTTAGGCATACCTGACTAGCTCCCTATTAACACATCCCCACGAGAAGCATTTCGATGTCTGTGGCTTATCCTATGAAGTGCAGTGGGTGTATCTGCTTCTGGGCAGTGGGAAGTTTTTGGGCTAAGTCTAGTATGTGTGTAGAGGGAAAGTTCAAGTCAGCCTTGCATTTCATTAATTTCATCCATATAATTCTAACCATAAATATAAGATGTTAATTGGTGGGTTACCTGCTTATGCAGCAATCAGGTTCAAGACAGGTTTTCATAGGAACTTACACTACTTATAACTAAAAGTCAGATTTTTCAGAAAACTCACAGCACCTGGCATGATTAGGGATGAGCACTTCAGGCTGTCTTCTCTACATGCAAGTGCCCTGAAAAGTTAGGTTCTTGAAAAACCAAGCTCAGTCCTTACCCTGAAAAACATACATTCAAAATAAAATACACATTGCATGCACCGGGAAAGGTTGTATTCTTCCACCACATCTTATAGAAAATTTGGTTGAAGTAAAAAGAAGAAAGAACTTTAACAATATCTTCAGATGGTTTATGCATGCTAGTATGAGTCACTGAAACATGATTGAGACGTATAGAGAGACAAGATGAGTAATGGTACCAGGAGCTTAGCCCCAGTGTATCAGACAACTGATCTTTTATCCTAGTTTTGTCTGTTCCAGGCTAACTGCTCATCCCAAGCACCCTTTGCATTTGCTTAGAGTGGAGGCAGGGGCGCAGGCATAATAAACTTCTTCAGGGCCTGCAAACAGCTCAGGAAGATGAGGACACTTGGGCAGGTAGCTACACTGACCTTTATGACACTACTGAAGCACTGCTGGCAGTACACAGACTTCTGGTTTCAAGTTACCTCACAATGTGATCAAATCACAGTTGTTAGCTAGCTTGCTGTAAAAGAGAAATGAAGCATCAGCGTGACTGAAAATATATATAAAAAACCCTCTGCAGATTTTTAAACATATTTGGGGAATGCACTAGAAAGATGTACCAGGAAAAAAAAAATGGTGCTACATTTAAAATGAGAGTCTAATTTTCTTTTTCACAGTTTAACAAGATTAGTGACTGTGACATACACAGACACTTTCCAAAAGAAAACAGATAAGCTTTAAGGAATCCAGTAAGAAACACAGATTGCCTAGCACCAAAACAGTCCATAGATAAGAGGTAGTCTTAAGGAATCATTAAAAGACGGTATTTAAAAAAGATAAGGTGGTTTTGAAGATCATACTTCAATTATGATACTACTGACAATTATCAGATTTATTTGTTTCTCCTCTGTTTCCAGATCTTTCAAAAAATTCAAGACTGAATTGTCATAGGCAATGGATGACAGCAAATCAAGCATACCAGCTTAGACCTTAGTACCAGGGTGGCCACATCTGCACGTTCTACAAACGAAATCTTGGGAGTTCTCTTTGCTGAATAAATCTAAAGGCAATGTCACAAAGTATGAAAGGATTTCTAAAAACAATATTCATCAAACAACAAAAAGTTACTTCTGTAAGCCACTTGGCAAAACTGCCCATGATATCACCACATTCCAGGCTTCTTACACTGACTGAGCTGGAAGCATTTAAGTTCATGAACTCCAGCCTCTCATAGCCACTCCTAGTACAGTTATTCTAACTGGGGCCACAATGTGCTTTTCAAAACGTTCCAGACCTAACCTTGAAGTGAATGTGTGCTTCTCCTTGAGAAGGAATGGCTTGTTCTTCCTGCCATCTCCCAGTAACATGATTGCTTTGTTCTGCATTACACATTACAATATATGAAGTAGCAGCTTTTTCAGATGTTTCACTTAAACGTGAATATAGAGGGGATGCAGCAACTACAGCTTCACTGAGTTGTGGTTGTTGTGGTTGTTCAGCTGCAGGCCATCTTGTATTTCAATATCAAAATGAATAGCAGAGGAAAAGGAAGAACAAAGTGTTACCTTGTAGAGACAGCAGTGGCAAAATATTGACAAAATATATAGTTTTATCACCATATCCTAGTCAATTGGACTTACAAGGCAAGTAAATTTAAAGTGTACTTGTTTAAGAACACACAAAAAATGCAATTTCCTATTCCATTTTTTCAGACTACCTACTTTGTTATGTAATTCAAAAAGAATTTGCTGTTGCATCACTGAATATAACTAGGCAAAATATGATCTTGCTGACTTGCTCTGCAAAATTCCTTAACAGCTACTGAAACCAGAAATCGCTCATTTTTACTTCCAAAAGCCTAGTTAAGTTAGCAAGGCTGGTACTTGGAAGTTTTCTTTCAAAACACTCATACGTGATCTGCAAGCTCTTTGAACTTAATGTGACACTATTTTTCTGTCATTTTTCAGCACGCACCATACTTTAGCTGCAGAACTTTTACAGAAGCTCCGCAGAGGAGGTATAGGTACCCATCCATCCACAGTGTAGGATTTGGAACAAACACAGCAAGCTCTACCACAGTCGTAAAATAGGAAACACAACTCTCCAATACTAGCATTGCATTCAGTTTTCAAAATTACAATGTGTCTATGCACATACATGCGGGCAGATTAGAATTAGAAGCAAACATAACAAAGCCTGACACTACTCAGTGACATGCCTCCATGACAACAACTACCTGCAGATATGGGAAGTGCATGATACAGTCAGTAAACATGCACGATTTTCCTCTGTTGCCAGAGGAAAAAAGAGGATTTTCCTCTGTTGCATTGATCGTGGCCAATGCAACATGATGTCATTAAAAAACTCAAATGTTCTTTTTCATCCCTGGAGAGCCATGGGTAGGACTGGAGAATTTACTATTGCTGAGGTATAGTAGGGAGGTACAGGAGGAAAATAAGAGGTTTTAATTCAACCTGACCTTTAAAAATACCTGTTTACTGCAAGAGTAATGGCTCCTTCTTCCAGTTCTGAAATCGCCAGCATCCTAAAAATGAATGCTTGCTATACTGCAGCCTCTATCATAGTGGGAAGCAGCTGGCACAAAGAAAGTATTAACAGGGTCAGGCAGCAAGTCCAAGTGAACTGTGAAGAAATGTGGAACTGCCCAGGCCTCTTAAGATCCAAAAAAACTGCGGTAGAGCAAAACTCCATCTTAAAGATGTGTATAAAATAAACAGGAATTCAAAAAGAAAATTAATACTTTCTGAGGTAGGACTGAAGTACCTTGAAATTGCCTTGGAAAACAGCTTCTCTCCCACTGCTGCTTGAAAAGAAGGGATGTGGGGAAAGAGGGCTATTTTAAGTCTAATAAATTTGCAGATTACTCCTTGTCACTCAGGTCTTCTTCCTAACCTTTGGCCCTCCTCCTGCACACATACTATTCCTCAGCCTAGGGTCCTTGTCCACTCAATCCCAGCACATCCCTATTTGTTCACTCTCTCTTTTCAACAGTGTTTTCATTTTGGCCAAATGTCTGATTTAACTCTCTGAAATAGAACTTTTTTATTCTGGATTCTTCTATTTAAAATATCCTAGTTGGTGAATTTATAAAATAGTCTTATTGTTCTTGAATGCAGATATATCTGATGCAGGATACTGTAGCTGAACATATTATTTTGTTGCTTCTTTGTCTCCCACACCCTCAGCAGATATAAAGTTATTTCTCTTAAAGCGTGCACTGCACTTAAACATCTGCTGATGTTTAAGTGAAAAATACGACAAGATGCTTTGGGGTACATGCTTCAAATGCAACTGCTTATTTTCACATTACTATCCTTAAACAGAACTTTCTAAATAAGGAATAGGAAAATATATCATCCTCAATTTCACATACTTTTGTAGGTCATCTCAGTAGCATCCATTAATCCGTGTATTCTGACGTGGTTCAGCTACAGACATAGGCAAATAAAAGCCTAACCATACCATCCATGTGCCCATATGTAAAGCGAAAAAAGAGGGCCAAGAGTTTTAAAAGTTGAAGTTAAGAAGAGTAACTCCATAAACCTTGCAAGTCCACATGGAAAAAAATTCTGTCTTCATCATATTCTCAAAGTAAGGATTTGTCCCAAGCTAATGAAGGATGACTTTTCTCCTTTTATATTCTCAGCCTCTTCCACTGGGTCTTCTGCAGGTATTTAACAGATAAGCAACCTGTATAACATCTAGTGCTGAGAAAACCGAAAAAAACTGAAAGCAGAGAGGCAGGGGCACAGAAGGAAGAGCCAGACAAACCTTTTTGGAGGCAGTGCAGTCTTAGATCACTTTAAATTGATTGTGAAACCATGGCCATGAAAGCAAGAAACAGTCAAGATTTCTGTAACATACCAGTAAGAAAACCTGGAAAGGAGCTAGTGAAAGAAAATTATGTACTTGGTGAGAAACAGAGGGATCTACTCACAAGTTTGAGAAAGAGCCTTGATGGTAGGTTCTTGGTTTAAATATTGCTTCTACTTTTTAATTATTTTTTTCTTTTAATAAGTACATCGAAGTCCCCAACACTTTGCTGCCCTAAATTATTCCAGCACTTTTGGAGACTCCTCAAGACAGCTCTTTTACCTGGAAGAACTAGCTTTCTTGAGCCACACTTTCCACAAAACTAGACCTAAAGAAAGCTTCACATACCATTTTTTTCTTCTGAAGGATAAAAAGGAAAGAGGAAAAACTGCTTCTGATTCATCCTTCTCATGCAAGTTCTATAAGAAACTTCTGTGAGCTCAAAAAAACCCGAGACCCAAAAAACCCCAAATATTAGCACACCTGTGGCTTGTTATTATTCCTTGTCCTCTCATTTATCTCTACTATAATTCATCTGTAATCGCACTCCCTACTCCTCTTGTTTATTGAGACTCAATAGAATTGTCTTAAACCCCTTTTTGTTACCTGTTACTAAACAGCTGATTTTTAACAGGACATTTTACTTTCCTTCTCTATTCCCATTTTAGTTCTCTTGCATCGTGTTCCTTAATTCAGTTCTAAAAAGAAAGTAGCAATATTAAAAAGTACATGGAAGCTACACTGGCCTGTGTTTTATTTCAACAGTTATCATTGTTAATTAAAAAATTCCAGAGGAAGAGTAAGCTGCTGCTCCAAAGGATAGAGCAGTCTGCATTATCAATCTTCCTTTGCAATGGAAAGAATTCATTTCACACAGATAAATGAACATTTGTATATGATTGGTAAAAAAGTGCTTGCTTGCATTTTCTCGGGAGTATTACCTAGTAATTATTTTAAAGTGTCATTTTTCATCTGAAAACCTCAGAGTATGTTGCAGGAATCTGGAAACTTGCAGCAACGTCGTTGCAAGTCTGAGTTACCTACTCTGTACTTTTATGAATAGGTAAAATGAAGCGGAGATTGAACTTCCCAACCATGGAATAATCAAGCTCAGTAGTATATTAAATGAAGATCAGAAAGTATGCTATGCTTGTACAAGTGCTACAACAATTGTTGTACTTTTAGAAGTATTTGACATGATTGTATGATATGGCTTATCTAAATGACCATAGTAAGGTTGGACATGAGAAGAGAAGAAACATTAATCACTGTGATAGATTGTAAGAATTTACAATCTTCCTTTAGCATGGCTAAAGTAACTACATAGTATAGCAGAGAATCTCAATAATTAGCTTAATTTTTTTCTTAAGAAACTTAAAGAACGAAGCAAAGATAAGGGATGCTTACAGGGCATTTCTTGATATAGGAAAAGGAGAAAAGCACAAGCAAAACTAGACTAAAATTTTCAGTCAGGTGGCCATATGTTCCTTTAGTTCATATCTCATTTTTGTTGGCAAATCAACAACAAACTTCTACCCTTCTACTGTCGTTCACTTGAATTTTTGCCAATGCATTAAAGCATTTTTTTCCCCAAAAGAAAACACATTACCAGCACCATTTTCTACTGCCCCTAAAAATACTTAGAGCACAACATTACATGCATACTTTTGACAACTGTACTTTTGGAAAACATCATTCTCTGTAGCAGTTAGACAATAAAAGCTTTTTCATGCCAGAGATACACTGTTTTAAATACATACTACTGACTAAGAACAGACAAACAAGAACCTTCCTTAAGATAATGTTCATTTCTTGTCCATATAATCATAAAACATTTTACTGTATATAGACACAAGTCTGGGTAAATCCACAGTCATCTAGTCTTGTAACTCCCAGCCCCCCAAAACTTCTTAATATATCAGTGTTTGAAAGTTTTCTGTTTGTAGGTCTAAGTCAAGAGAAGTAGAAAAACTATTTTTATAACACTTTCTCATGCCAGTTTTATTATTTTCTTGTTGTCTCAAACTAATAATTCCTTTAGCCAAATATAACCTTGCTTTCTATGTCAGACATTTTTGTAGATGATTGTCATCAAGGAACATAAGAAAAGTCAGGTGATTAAAGTTAAAAAATAAAATGCTAAGGGTCCTATAGCTATGATTAATACCAGAATACAAGACAGAAAGTCCCTTTCACTTTGCTCCATAGATATTATGCAAAATGGCAGGCTTAAAAGAGGAAAACAACATGGGATCTGCAGAAGGTGCAAGGTGACAGAACATTACAACAAACATGGTAAGTATTACTTGGCTAAGTAGTGATCAAGCACTGTGTCTACATGTCCATGATCATTTGAAGGACAGGAAGATAAGGTCTGTTAGCTTGTTGTTCAAAACTAGAGACAGGGAAGATTAAAGTCGACTATCAGAACATCTCCTTGATAGAAAAAAATACATATGTTCACAAGTCTTATACTCAGTATCACTGAGGATTATTCCACTGATATCAAAGGAGAAATTACACAACCCAAAACCTGTTTCCCATTTGTGATTTAGGCTTTGTGGATTGCATTTGTACAAAAGGTGTCTTTCCACAGGTTGCTGTGCAGTAGTCCCAATCTCTTTGCACAGTGAGTCCTCTTTATAGCAGATACAGGCAAACACATGACCCTCAGAGCCTGTCTATGTAGTAACTGCAACCAGATAGCTAATGGACTGTAACTCACAGTCACTTGGAACAAGCTCACGTATAAACACTGTGGTTTACAACCCATTTCATAATTTGGGTCTAGAGCCTGCATGGAGAAGTTGCTCCGTTGCACACTGAGAATGAGTCAATCTAACATCCCATGTCAAGGAGTTCCTCAGATTTCTCCCTGACTCCATAAGGCTTTCATCACTGGCTTCAGCAGCACGACTACAGATTTCACCTGCCAGAGCACAGCTGGTTGCTGGTCCAAGACAAATCAGCTGTGCTTAAATAAAAGAACTCAAACGAGAATTAACACTGTAAACCAAAAGACCTTGAATTTAAATTGCTTCCTCCACTTTCCTACCCCCAGATAAACTGAGGCATTTTAAAGCAGGTAGATAAGGAAGCTGTGGCTACTACTGTCAAGGATATCTCACCCACTTGAATTGTGAGACAGTTCTGTGCTATTTATGTGTTACCAAACAAGGATACTGAAACCAATGAACAAGCAGAAACCCTTTACCCAGGAAGAAGTCTAACTGTTGTCAACCTTTCATACTTATATTAACCTTGCTCAGACAGTACTAGAAGAAGAAAAGACAAGAAGTAGTGAAGAAAATGGTGGTCTTAAATAGCAAATTCTATCATGAGCTCATGCCTCTTCAGTTTGTGAAAGAGATAAGCACTTACTAAACAAGGAACAGGTAAAGATAAGATTAAATAACCTTGGTCACAGTTCCAGTTCTTCATTAGCTCATGCATTAAAGTGTTACAATTTCTCTGCTGAAATCAGAGATTTTAGAAATGTTTATCATTGGTGCTCAAATTATACAATTCAAAAAGGGGACAACTTTGCAATACTATGAGGATTTATTTTTTCACAATTGCTGTCATGTTATGGTGTAATACTTATCTGAGATAAAGACTGAATGGGTAAGATAAGGGCATGTATTTTCATTTTCTTGTTTTCAGTTTAGTCACAGAGGTCTGAGATATAGGCTGTGGCAAAGTCTTAATTCAAACATCAAAAATAAGACTCATGTTTGGAGCACTAGAGGACTTGGAAAACTTTACAATATACCTATGAAAATATCAAAATAACTTTAAAAAGTTTTACATTCATCTGTTAGGATACTTGTTTCTCATGTCAAATAAACCAACTAGTAAAATCTGCTAGACCGTGGCTAGGTGTTTATCTATTGAAGGTGAAGAAAGCTGCCCTTGCAAACAAGCACTTAAATTTTATTTTACCCTAGGCCACCCACAGTGTGTTTACTCATCACACACACAGACTTGCTGTAAAGTAAGCAGGAGGATAATTCTGACTTAATTTTCAGGTTTTAATACTATGCATGAGTGATAAAATTAAATTTAGACTCCAAGCAAATATGCAGGGGTTCAAACACACAGGTTGGTTAAGAGCTTTCACAACTAGGCAAACAAACAACAAAAGAAATTTAAAAAGGTGTAACATAATACAGAAGAAAGACCTCTGTAAGACAGAGTCATAGACTCCATTTCACACAGAATTCCAATAGCTACCTACATGATTATGCCTGTAAACCTATGTTTAATCAACTACATACAGAGCTGACTGCTCATTGTAGCAAATGAGTAAATTTGATGGAAATGGTGATACCCCCCACATCCTAGCTTATCAATTACATCTGCACAACAGGGACCTGCTGTGATGTTGCTGAAGAGATGTGTTGATAATGAAAGATAAAGATCTTTCTCCCAGTTTTCCAGATGCAAGACATTCTTCCTGGGAAAAGTTTAAGGTCCTCTGATGATGCATAAACTAAGATTCTTGACCAGCTATAGAGACCAAAGTCAGCTGCTTGATCATTTAAATAGAAGTCAGAGCTCAGTCAAGAATTCTTCTCAGAAGAGTAAGCACAATCTAATTTTGTTGTCCAGGGCTTTCCCCAGACATATGCACACACAGAACTCCCATGCCACAATGAAGAGGAGGAGAAGCTGGAGGGATTAATGAAATGTTGAAGTGGTTATGGACGACAAAGGGAGCTGAGAGGAGCCCGAGCAAGCCCTGAAGTGATCAGCAAGCTCTGCAAGGGAGCTCTGGGTAAGAGTGAGAGTCCCTTTAACCTTCATCCACACTGCTGCTGTTTTCCCTGCATCTATTCTCCTCTCTTTTTCCTGCTGAGAAGCAGCACTGCGGAGAAGGACCTGGGAGTCCTGGTGGACAAGAAGCTCTCCATGATCTAGCAGTGTGTCCTCGTGGCCAAGAAGGCCAATGGTATCCTGGGGTACGTTAAGAAGAATGTGGCCAGCAGGTTGAGGGAGGTTATCCTCCCCCTCTACTCTGCCCTGGCAAGGCCACATCTGGAGTTCTGTGTCCAGTTCTGGGCTCCTCAGTTCAAAAAAGACAGGGAACTACTGGCGAGAGTCAAGCAGAGAGCTACAAGGACGATTAGGGGACTGGAACATCTCTTATATGAGGGAAGGCTGAGAGAGCTGGGACTGTTTAGCCTGGAGAAGAGAACACTGAGAGGGGATCTCATCAATACTTATAAATATCTAAAGGGCAGGTGTCAAGAGATTGGGGCCAGACTCTTTTCAGTGGTGCCTAGTGACAGGACAAAGGGCAACAGGCACAAACTGGAGCACAGGAAGGTCCATCTCAACATGAGGAAAAACTTCTTCACTTTTGAGGGTGACCGAGCACTGGAACAGGCTGCCCAGAGAGGTTGTGGAGTCTCCTTCTCTAGAGATTTTCAAAACCCGCCTGAATGCAATCCTGTGCAATCTAGGTGAACCTCCTTCAGCAAGGGTGGTCTAGATGGACTAGATGATGTCCAAAGGTCCCTTCCAACCCCTACCATTCTATGATTCAGTAAGATCTCCCCATCTCCCGTCCACCTCTCTACCACAATCGACAGAACCTGCACTCACCACCTAACCGATCTCCCATCCTCAGGAACAGCCATTATTCCTGTGCCTCTGGTGTTGCCGGGGGGAAAAGGGGAAAACAGGAAAAGAGGGCACAGGCTCAGCCCACTCCTGAAACATCAAAGTTTATGTCACAAAGTAATTCTCCCTCACTGACAGCAGCGGTGCTGTATAGAAGCAGCAGGAATAACTAGCTCAATAATTTGTACCTTATTTTATTTAGAGCTGACCATGGGTTTCCCTACAAGAGGGGCCAAACAAAGGTCTTGCAGTCAAAACCCTCAAGGTACCATAGCAGTTCCTTGGCTAGCAAGTTCTCCTTGCCCAGTGCTTGTTTAAATTTAACACTAACAGGCTTGTTTTCTAAATTAAAATTTAAGCAGAGCTTGGCAGGTGGATAACATGAGATTAACAGGAGCCTTTCACTCAAAGTTAGACATAAAAGATTATACACACAAATGAAATTTAAACTATTATTACATTAAAAAAGCACAACTTAATTATTTGTCAAGATGAGAAAGCATGTGAACTTCCACAAATAATGAAATTCTGAGGTGAAGATGTCTGAAACGTACTACATCCACAGCCCAGAAAGAGTACAAGAACTAAATACAGGAAGAGTACATACTTTGTTTATCTGAAATGCCTGGTGAATGCTACATGTTCCACACATTTCAGTTTAATTTTTTTATTAGATAACAAAATAGCTAAGTAAGCACAGGAACATGTGGAAACCTCTAGCAAAGTTATGTGCAAGAAAACAAACACCAAATACATTGTATTATTGGATTTGCATTACTACAGGGACAAGTAATAGAACCTATTGGAGGAGATCCTTCAGTAGCAACTGCTGAAGTAAGAGAAAACAGAATAAGAACAGCTTTATTAGCTCTTTGAACTTTGTTTTCAAACATATTTTAATACTAATGAACACCACATATATTGTAGACAGCTGACTAAATAAAAAAAGGCCATCAAGATTATCTATTCTTACTAGTCCTTGGGTGTAGGCAGTCTAACTAATGTAAACCAGAGGAGATAAGTATCAGTAACTTATGAAAAATGCCATTACAGCATGCTAGAAGCAAAACAGCCATGTGAAATGAGAGGAACAGAACTCAATATAGCGTGCAATGACTATAAGCTTCAGTGCCCACATACTAAGCTTTCTGTACTGTAATGGTCTGATACATTCATTTTGACCCAGAGACCAGAGATAAATTGTCTTAGCAATACAAACAAACAGCTAAGCAATTAGGGCAAAGGTTTTGGAGAACATGGTGATAACATCTAAAAGCATTGTTGGGTGATGGGGAAAAACAGCCCTGGAGATAGGGGGTTTAATCTGAAGTAAAAGAGAGAGTATAATTGCTTCTCCAAATTACAGTGCACTAAAAAAGAGCAGACAAGCAACTGGCACTGGTATTTGTCTGGCATTTACTTCAGTGTATCCAACCTGAAAAGTAACTTTCATTGTCCCATATGGAGTTAATCAAGTTTTGCCTATAAAAAGATAGATTTTACATGTGCAGCTGTGAAAGTGTCAGAGCTGAGAAATCCATGAGGAACCATCAGGTTCTAAAGAATTTCTATCACTTACATTTCCTTAAAGTAACTTATTAAAATAGAGTTTCCAAGCACTGAGGTTAACACAGTAGTCAAATGACCAAAGCAATAATTTTATCTATCAGCTTTTACGCATCAGCCCCAAACACAGATGTACATTAGTTGCAATGCAGAACATTGGCTGTAACAATGTCTATTATCCCCCAGGCAGAGAAATAGAGGTAACTAATAGTTAACCTAAATTGTATGTTGATTTAGCAACGAGCATTTGGTTATTGCTTTAAAACTTTGCGCAAAATGTTATCTACATAAAACCAAAGTACTATATACATTTAGAATTAAGCAAAACATCAGGCCTAGAATATATTTCTTCAATTTGGGTAGGGTTACCCAAGAAAATAGCCATCGCAGATATAAGATAATCTCTCAAATTAATGCTAAATTTTGTTGTTGTGAACGCTCTTGTACACAATAAGATAGTTATATTAGGTGGAGATGCCTGCTTATTGCAAAATATCTAAATTTGCTTTTAGTGAAAAATTTGCAATATGGAGGAGATAAATGCACATTGTCTTTTACTGCAGTGAATGACCAGCAGTCTCATAGTGTTTGCCTAAGGAATGAGATTGGTTTTGGTTTTAAATGCATAATGAAATGAAGAGGCATACAGCAGGTTTTTACTAAAGAACTTATTTTTCCCTGTAAGATTTTTCTTTGAAATGTATTTTTTAAAAAAATCAATAAGAGATTTTGAAAGATGCATAATTCAAACATCTGTAAGAGATGTGTTTTTGGAGCTGTCATAAATGATCCATAGTCTTAACTCCACCCCATATAACAGAAGCAGCTTCAGTAACTCAGCCACATCATCTGAACTCCAATGTAATTTAATGCATTGAAAGTAGGCATATGTCTTGCTCCATTGTGTAGTACATTGTAATATAGAAAAGTCAACAAAAGCCATCTGAATGAAATGAACAATTATTTATATTTCAATAAGGAAAAGCACTTTACTAGTAATTCCAGAATAAGGCTGTACAGAGATTAGCAAATAAGGCAAGACTGCAACACACCTTGGCAAACATCAAATTAACCCTTAAAAACAGAGAAAAAAAAAGTCTTAATTCTTTTTTCTTAGCGTAAGTGGAAAGTCTACCTGCTTTCTGGGTAGAAATAAATAGAAAATCCAGTACTTCTTTTTGGCTCAAACTCCACTATGAAACATGTAACCAAATTATGCCATTTTAATTTACCATTGATATATTATTTTACAGGTTATTTTGAAAGGTTTTAAATAGATTTTCATGATATTGTTAATTATGAAATACTGAAGAAATCACCCATAAACAGCATTCCCTAACTACACAACCATTCTCCACATCTGTAATAAAATTTTCTTCCCTCTTTTCTTCCTCTAATCCATTCATCATAACCTATGAATTAACAAAACTGAGCTCCCTTAACTTTCATTTCCAGCTTCTGCATTTTTCTCTGCCTGATACGGCCCCAGAAATAACATCTGTAGGAGGAACATGTTAGAAAGCCAACATCGCTTCTTAATAAGTGGGCTACAGAGAAGAAAAGTCACTCTTTCAACTCAAAGGCAGGATTCTGGCTCACAATAATGTACTGCCAACACAATGCTCAGAAGTATAGCAGTATAAAGCTCAGATACTGGTAAGGTAAAATTTATACTCCCTGCCTTACAGAGACTGTCAGGGCTTTTTATCCCAGCTCTCACCTCCACTGCCATAACTTGAACTCCTAGGAAAACAAATGGAGTCTTCATGCCTTCAAGCTCTTCTTCACCCTTTTTACCCCTAATGGCTTATACACACCCCACAAGCAGGGGTGGGTTTTTGACTTCATTTCACAGGTGGGCTGCCTTACTTTCTGTCACAGGAGTAGCCCAGGGAAGCAATTGCAGAAGGAAAATGAAAAGACAACTGGTATATGTAATTTCTAAACTATTTTTTCTGTTGAATGCTGCCAGCAAAAAAACACATGCTGTAATGCGGCTTGTGGATGGAGCTAGACCAAATCAGGAATGACATAGGTATTTTAGTTGCAGACACCATGAAGCCCTATCGCTGTGCTTTTCCTTTCCCTCAACATACTTTTACAGAAATGGACACAATAAATACAATGAAGTGCCTATTACTAGAATAGGTATATGCATATGATTCCTATATGTCAAATCTAGTCTCACATAAAAACCGTTAAAGTTGAAACAACTGCAAAACCACAAGATCAAGGTCAAAAGAAAATGTACGATCATTTATTTCTACCTATGGCATGGTAACAAAGTCATACTTCTCTGTGCATTGCAATCATCATATTTTTCCATCTCCCCCCCGCCCCCCCCCCCCCCCCCCCCCAAAAAAAAAAAATGAGTACCCTGCTTGGCACTTTATTTGTGTAACAAAGAGAAACTGAAATGATCTGATAAGAAGGGTTATACTTCAGCAAAGAACATACTTCAATGAATCATCTTCAGCAAAGAACATACTTCAATGCTACATCTTTCAAACTTTCATCACAGATACATATAAATGCAGTTATCAATATTGTCAAATGCCATGGTGCTCAATGGGCACAATTATGTGCAGCGTAATATGAATCTTAAACTGAAAATCTCAACAAATTATCAAACTCTGAGCCTTTAAAAAAATGATTCCTCCCCTTTACTAGTTTCATCCTTACACATACATACAAAACATGCCGATACTGAAGCCTATGAATCCAGTATATCTCTTTGTAGCCTTTTCAATAACAAATGAAAGAGTTGCCTTATATCCATTCTCTAACTTGCTACTGAGATAAATAATTTCTGAGTAAAAGAAAGCTACAAATGGCAGTCTTTTACTTTGATCTGAAAACAGACATTCTTCATAAACTATTCCTTATAAAAGACAGATATTTGCAGCCATACATCCCAGAGTCATCTGACCCCCTTCATGAAAAATTCTATCCCTACTCTAAAATTCTGTGAAACAATTAGAAAACTCATTAAGCAGAATTTAATTATATGAAATGTCATGTTTTCGTAGAAGCTTTTGTTTCCAAAAGAACCTTTTATTTCAGACTTTTTCATCAGATCTGAACCATTTGTTGCATGGAGGCTTACATATATATGCACTTAGTTGTATTTTGGCAACTTTCAGTGGACTATCACAATAGTCTGTTTTCCAGAAAAGAAAGTATAACCACAATACCAAGTTGAGCCTTTGGGGGTTGGTTAAGTTTCTCATTAAACTGATGTTCAAGTACATGTAAGCATTTTTCCCTTAGTGTGGCGACTTGCCAGTTTAACATTGGGGAAATTCAGATGTCTACAAATTAAGTTTATAAGTAAGTTTGTTGAAATGACAAATCGGATTTTGAAAACTGAAACGTGAGTTTCTCTCTCTCGTGTTAAGGTGCAGTGCCCTCCACTGGCCAAATGTCCTCACTTAAAAGAGCAAAATTCTCTGAAGAGTTACTCTTCAGACTAAAAACCAAAAACCCCTCCAAAAAACTTCAAAAACAGTGTCAAATTCTTTGAAAAGGTTACTACATAATGGCACCAATTTATACCAATGCCAGACTTGCTTTCATATTACATGGTAATAAAAATACTTTGGGTGTTGAAATAAATTCTGAAACAGCCTTTTAAAAGAGTTTGAAATTAGAGGTGACAATAAAAAAATAGGTGGTACTAAAAAGCGTAACTTAACACAAGACCTTATAATGGTAAAAAGCATACAACCAGATTAGCAATTACTACTGTCTATTGAATTTTCACTATTTTAACTTTTTCAGTTAAAAAATGAGAGACCCTCATCTAAATTTCTCTTTGAAGCAATTAATAATGCTTTTGAGTGCAGTGCACAGAACTAGTTGCATCAGTACCACCTATATTAGATGTACCTGAGAGTGAGGATTAGTAAGCGTCAAGAGCCAACAGCACAATGAGAAAGCTGGAAACAAGATATATATAAATGCCCTCCCTTCAGGTTACTGTGGGTTGCCCACTTACTAGTTTATTTCTCTCCCTCGCATTTAATTTTGTTTGTTTCAAAAATATGGATGAACGATAAATGCGGTGACAGCAGGCAAACTGTAACAGGAATATTCTGTACTCTGACCAACCTTGCTGCTGTCACTGGGCCAACCCACTCCTCTTGGGTGATGTTACCTCTTACAATACCATTCCCTTAACTAGCTTGTGGATGGCCAGTATTGCTTCACAACTTTCTTCAATACCTCTATTAGCTCAGTGACAATATGGGCAGTATTTACATGATGCATCAAGTGCCTGATCATGCTTTCAAAAATTAAGAAAAACAGTATTTTAAAATCCATGAACATGTACAAAAGGAAAACAGGTGGTACAATAAACCCAGCTAATGATTAAGGACCCTAGCTGTCCCTACCTTGGTAATAAAAGCATTACAAATGAGCTCTCAGTAGATTCAGTTATCCTATACAAGATTACTATCTAATTACTAGATCTAATGATATTCAATGCGATAGATTTGCTGGTGATAAGGTGAACTGTTTCTTTAACAAGACTAAAAGCAGTAATTTATAGGAGGAAGTTATGATAAAAATACAAAGATAAATGGTGTTTGCACAGATAGACCAAACCCATAGAAAGACTGAAAATATGCTTTGTGTCAAGAGTTGCACACTGCTGGATTTTCAAGCACAGCCAAAGAAGATGGACACAAAAATATTCTTAAGTCCATGATAAAACCTTCACTGCCATCTACAGATGGAGGGAACAACTGGAAGGGTGAAATAAAGCTGAAAGATGGATTTAACGGCCCTTTTTTCAAGTGCTGACCAGTAACTTAAAAAGATGCTACAGCACCATTTTATTTGAGCACATTGAGCAACCCGGTCTAGGGGAGGGTGTCCCTGCCTGTGGCAGGGGGGTTGGAATTAGATGATCTTTACATGATCTCATGTAAGATTGAAGACCTATCATAAGTTTTACAGTGTGTTCCATTCACTTTGTATAAAATTTCTGTCTTAGTGAGCAATGCAGGAAACTAGTCATATTTCATATCTGCCAATCCTATAAGCTACTTCCACTAGGAAAAAAGAAAACCCAACACTGTTCCCAAACTGTTTTTAAGGAAAAAACTAGATGCCAAGACTAATCATGAAGCATCTTCCTTTGACTATAGTTGCATGGATTACTGACAACAGTGGAATTTTCCACTCCAGTGAACAGCAGTTCTGTGTCCCCTCAATCTCTGTAGACCCCAGTTCTGGTGAAGTGGGGAGAGGTTTCGGTGCTCTGTTCTTCCAGGCAGCCTGGAGCAAGCACCAACACAGACAAGAATAACTTCTTTGCCTCAGAAAGTCTCAATCCTCACAGAAGGTTCTGTTCCTCATTGTAGGTTAATTTGTGATACTCCTTTTGTATCAGGATTCACCAATGACGACACAGAGCCAGCCATTCAGTCAACCTCACCCTTGGAGTCTCAGTTTCCCTTGTTAGAAGCAAGTGCTACATTGTAGGCCTTGAGGTTTTGCAGTCATTGTCTTACTTCAGATCTATCTTTTCACCCTTCCTCAGGGTTCTTATATAGCTTATGGAAATCAGCTATTTCCTTTTTTTTTTAAAAAGCAGACATTCCCACTTCCTTTGATTGTGCAATAACCACATACTAATGCTGGTTTGTTCTGCTAATCGTTTTGCAGATAAGATCTCCCTCATACAATCTAAGAGCTGTTTTTCATACTATGAGCTTGAAAGAAAAAAATTGGAGGTGGGAACAGTGGATATCTGGTTGCTTCCACATTCAGATCTCTATGTTTGCGTTACACCATTTTAAGACCTCAAACTGAAATAGTGAGCCATTTTCACAGCCACATTACACATAGATTAATACATAGCAATGTAGCAGAAGTACATAAATGCTTTCTAAACTTTTGCATAGAATTGTGTTAGCCAGAATTGTGTTAAACCCACAGTTCCTTAACATGATTTGACTCTGTTGTTGACAGGGCCTCAGAAAGAAGACCAACTGTTGGTCTTGCTCTCAACCCATGAGAAGTAATTAAGACCCCACTTTCCCGTGGGGAACAGGTGTAGCTATCACTTCCCTGGCAGCCTGTTCCAGCTGAAGAGTTATTACTACAGCTGTTCAGCTGACAGCAATTACCACTGAGGATGGTCATTGTATGTGGATCTCACCTTCTAAAGGTTTCCTCCCAGGAGAGCTGACGTGATGACTGCTGAACTGCAGCATTACACTGCTTTCTGCTAAGAGACCAACTGACATTTACCTTTACGTGACCTTACTGAGCTACAAAATGTGTACTCAACCACAGTTGCTTAACCATGCTGACATATAGAATTTCTAACTTTTGCTTTTCCTTACAGTGTAAAGAGCTTTAAACACCACAGCTTTAAACCACAGAATTCTGAAAAACAAAAACAGGATGTCTGCTTCTAAAGCTGGTGCTATGTATATTTTTTCTGAGACCGTGCTATCTGGGACCAGGTTGGTGTAATCTTTCAATACAGTCTATTGGCCAAATTCTCTCTTTCCTGCTGGAAGATTAACTCTGGTGTGTATGATAGAAAATATTTCCATGGCCAAGGTTTGTTGTCATCACAATCTGCGTAACAATAGGACCAGCTGGAGATAAAAAAAAAAAAAAAATAGCACTTAAAGTTATGTTCAGTGGTCTCCTTTACTCTTGCAAAGCTTCAGTGAAGCCAGGAAGAATCCAGAAAGAGACAAACACCATTTGCATCATTCAACATGGGAAACAATGACAGCAAAAAAGAAAATCACTTATAGTAGATACTCTTCTCCCTCACAGAAGCAGCTCACTGCTCCTTAGTAAAGCATACCAAGTCTCTGAAGGTGGCAGAACTTTTGCTCCTTCCTTTCCAGAATCTTTTCCCCCCTTGGATGATCAATAGGCACTGGATTTTTGCATGTGACAACTCCAGTTAGTGGCAGGGTGTACAAATTGATGCCCACTGCCTCCTTCAGGTTATTGTGATTCAAAACATGAAATCAAGGGCCAACAGATATAACTCCTCTGTAAAGACAGGAGCATACCCCCCAAAAAATGAAAAGAAGTAAGCAAAGAAACAGGTAGAGGACTGAAGGCCATCTGAAATAAGACGCCTCAGCAACTTCCACACCAACTCCAAAACCTCACATCACAAGGCTCCCTACATGCTGGGGAGAGTTCCTTCCCAGCCAAATGAACTCTCAATGGCCACAGGCTGCAGCCTTGCAGCTGCATGTCCCTTAATCAGAGGTCTCCTGCAGGCCTTCCTGAGTCCTGTAACCATTCCTTGCAGGCAGCTCTCTCCCTTCCAAGATCCACCATGCTACACTGTATTCAGTTCATATAAATGTTTGTTTCAATTTACACAGGGCCTAAGCAAGCTGCTCACTTGTGCTCCTTATTTTAACTGCTATTCTTTCTTCTTCTTCCGCAAGAGTGGGTTTTGATACTGCAAGAATATGTTAGCACAGGTCTACAGGTCTTGTAGTTGACTGTCTTGCTTGTCAATCAAACCACATACCCATCCCCGAAGGCTGTGTCACTTAACACAGGTAAAGCACATCTCAAATATAATTTCCGGTTTGAACCAGCTGTTGGGAGTGGCTGGTCTTAAATATTCAGACTAGGAAGAAGGGTCAAAAATCCACTCAGGTTTGTCCCTGCCCTCATTCTGATGTGTATTTCTCCTCCTTTCTTCCTCTTGTCACATACCAAATTCATATGCACTTTGAGAGGTTTTAGTTGTGTTTTTGTTGCTTATGGACACAGATCAGGAATTAGGCAGCTTATGGCTTACTCATTTTACAGATCTCAATAGCATCACCTCTTTCCTCACCTTGTGATACACCTCTGCATCAGGCAGATAAAACAGTCCTGCCAACAATGGACAGGAAACAAGACTGAAAAAAAAACCAGAAATCACAGCCTGCCTCTTGCTTAATCCATGCCATTTGGAGTAATGCCTTGCCTCTTTCATTAGTAAACAATCTGTTACAGAGATACAGGAATTCGCCGTGTATTATTTTTACAAGCAGGCCTACTTCTACACCAGGTCCTCTGTCCTTCTGTCACAACATCTGTGTGCATGCAGTAGGAGATCACGAAGAAAGAGGGACTTCAAGACATAACATGGAGAAAGAAAAGTGCACTATGTTGAATCAAGTTGGATAAAGGATCCATATTCAAATTGCATCAGTTTACATCTTCCACTAAAATTCAAGTGATACAAAGAAAGTGCTGAGTGGTTAGCAAGAAAGAGCCAAGTTATAAAAATTAACATAGAATTAACATTCTCAAGATTTATACCTTCCCTAATGTATAACTTAATTTAGATACTGTTACCAGTATATGTAGAAGACTAACCCTAAAGACCACGAAAACATGCTGTAATGAGTCAAATATAATCACTGTTTTTTTCCTAGGTTTCAAAGCACAGACAAAACATCATTTCGCAGTCTCTCTATGCACTAATGGAATCATCTTCTGACTGCTCAGCAAAGAATCTGAAAAACTGGGTGGGTAACTACATCATGCTATAAGGTAACCTAAGCATTTAGTGTTAAAAACAGAACTACTCATCAACTCAATGAAATTAACATATTTATTTAATCTGTCAGATTTGATTAATTTCTAACAACATCATTCTTATTCAACTTTGGACACCTCAAAAGCAGCTGGTATAAAACAACATAGATCCAGCCAGGTCAGCAACCACATGAGATTTTTACCCCTAAGAGCCTGGGCCAGAGATACTCAGCAAGAACTTCAGACAACCACAGAACTGTATCTTGAATATGACACTACTGTTCCCTAGCTCAGGATGTTGCATTTTTCCACATTTTTGCCCAGATCACTGGAAACAAACATCATCCCAACTATCTAAAGGATCCAAAGCAGATATATTTCTACCCCAAAGTATCTTAAGCTCAATTTTCAAGCTTGCTATTTGGTTTTGTTTTTATTGACACTTTCCACCTTCTACCAGCACAGCATACCTTCTCTAATTTTGCATGGATCACTAACATCAGAAATCCAATACTGAATATATTAACCACTGAAACCTGGACAGTGCTGCAACCCACTGAACTAGTTTGCTTTCACTCAAGATGCATTCTTAAATAGTATTATCAACAGTTTCCAACCAGCCTGATAGGTTTTGCCAAGCAACCACTTTAGTTACTGTGAGACTAACACGCATGTGCAGGTTGATGCAACAGATGTTTGTCCAAGGTGGGAATTCTGTTGTCCTGGGACAATATCTGTCTTCCCACGCAATGAAGGGAGTCTTGAAGACAGTATGGTCAAAAGTGAAGGCCATACATATACAGAGAACATCCCTCCTATCATCTGTTTAGCAGAGAGGATTTCAGAAGAATCTACTATTCACATTACAGAAAAAAAATAAACCTCAAAACATTACAGTTGTAGACCTGGTATTCCATGTTTGGCAATCATCATAGCAGCTCACAAAGTTTAAAAAATTACCAGTTACTGGCTTTGGAATAAAGGTATAGTGTGAGATTGATTTTGTAACTCATAATGCTTGTTGAAGGCAAGGAAAACTTTGCTTTTTCGCAGCTTGACAAAGTCAAGCTTGACTTCACCAAGTGCTCCATGTGAAACTGTCATCATTGTAGCATACTATCATTAACTGTTACGTGAAAGCCATGTTTTCACTTACTTTGCACACTGAGAAGGTTCAGCGCATATATATATATATACACACACACCCCCCTCTTTGGCTGAACTCTACTCTTGGAAGAATTTTTGTCTAATTCATTGACTGCATTGTGACTCTAGGATGAAGATTTGTCGCACTGGTTATCATTTGTGTGTTATTCCCAAATGAGATAAAATCATTTTCCCTTAAGTAGTTCACTCCAAAGCGGGGGGGGGGGGGGCAGAAAAAAATCTAACTGGTAGATAACTCCAGAGCACGAAACTCCAGAGCTTTTAACAGAAGAAAAATAATTATTTCCCCATCACAAATTTCAAGGCACACTAGTGTAGGGAATACATTATTAAGTGCAAAGCAAAAGACACGCTGTTTTGGAAAGCTCACACACCAAAGCAAGTATAGCACGCATTAAGACTTACCTGCTTATACTTCTGCTAAAAGACAAGACAAATAATCCCACTAAGTATATCTAATATTCACGTAGAAGGCATACGCATATCAGGCAAATACAGTGTTAATACCTTACTGTTTGCATTAGAAACAGCAGTTTAAAACCAAAATACATAAATACATCATGTTCTGTGCTTGTCCAATGAAGTTCACAATTTGAATAATAAGATACTACATTTCTACTCAAGAATCAGGACAACTCTTTAATGAATGCATCCTACTAAGTAGAATTACACACATATAAAATGAGATTATCAGTGATAAAGGTGAAAACTGGCATGCTTGAACTTTAGAAACATAAAACTACATGAAATAGTGTTTTTGCTTTGTTGTTGCATATTACCTTTATAACTTTACATGACAACTATAACTTTTGACCTTATGCTTTCTGTACATTTGAAGTTCATTACAAATATTCAGAAGCTAAGATTTATACATACATTACATATAGTGGGTCTTCAAATGTAATAATCATTAATTTAGCAATATTTAGTTGCAAAAGCATTCTGTTTATATGCACCTAATATTAAGGAGAGGAATTAATTAATTAGAGGAATTAAGGAATTGATAGTATATTGCTTTAAACCTTGTAGCATATTACTTCAAATATTCTTCTTTCCTTTTTTTTTTGTTTTGGTCATTTGTATATTTGGTTAGCTTTCTATTATTCCTTTTCTTACTTTCCACACACAAGAGAAATGCATTTAAACTCTAATCAGAGCTAGAAGTGCAGGTACAGTTTGCAAGGTGCACTATACAGAATAATATATAATACCATCATTTTTCATGCAGTAAATAGTAGAAATAAGATTAGAACTGTTTCTTTCCAAATGCAAAATCCTGTGCTCACACTGCACTGATTTAAAAAAAAACCCACTAATTTGAATGGAACAATTTCTAATTCTCTGATTTAAAAGAAGGTCCAAAATATAGCATGTTGGGAAAATACAAGCACCAGAATATCTTGTACAAAACCATAGTTACTACAGATTTAGTAGACATATCATCTGTATGAGTTACCCGGACAGAAAGTAACCATATGATGTGAAAGAAAACATTTAAAAAGCAATCACACTATAGATTGGAATCACACTGCTTTCAAATTCATCCTGAACACTGTTGTCTATATCCTATGTGAAGGCAAGCAAAAATTTTTGACACTTCAATTTCAGATATTTACCAAAGAGTTTTTCCAATGACAATGCCATATTTTTTCTTGCAAGAGTGAACTCAGGCGAGTTTTTCACCAATATTAACGTAGCATCCAAACAACTACTTAGACCTTCATGAGCTTGTGCCAGCTGTACTGTACCTTTAGGCCATATATCACTGCTAACTCAAGAGTTCTATTCACCAGCAGTTTGTATTGATTTCTGCATGTAAGAGAAAGCCTTAGTATCACACCTGGATGCTCTGGTCCATCGAGGCCTTGCCGTATGCTTTAATGCTCGGTTCACATTTGAAATTTACTCTAGAATCCCCATCCTCAACACTGGAATTGTGCATTATAGGACAAATGCATGAAGGTTACTCAAAACACAATACTGGGGTGCTGTGCATGAAGATACTGTTATGCTTATTTCAAGAAACAGACATTTGCAAAACCAAATACAAGCAACATGAGAGATCATTCAACAGCTGGACCTTGGACCTTGACAGGCTTGAGAGGTGGGCCCATGTGAACTGCATGAAGTTCAGCAAGGCCAAGTGCAAGGTCCTGCACGTGGGTCGGCGCAATCCCAAGCACAACTACAGGCTGGGAGAGGAATGGATTGAGAGCAGCCCTGAGGAGAAGGACTTGGGGGTGCTGATTGATGAGAAGCTCAACGTGAGCCCGCAATGCGCACTTGCACAAAGCCAACCATATCCTGGGCTGCATCAAAAGAACCAACAGGTGAGGGAGGTAATTCTGCTCCTCTACTTCACTCTGGTGAGACCCCACCTGGAGTACTGCATCCAGCTCTGGGACCCCAGTACAAGAAAGACATGGAGCTGTTGGAATGAGTTCAGAGGAGGGCCATGAAGATGATTGGGGTCTGGAGCACCTCTCCTGTGAAGACAGGCTGAAAGAGTTGGGGTTGTTGAGCCTGGAGAAGAGAAGGCTCCTGGGAAATCTTATTGCAACCTTCCAGTACCTGAAGGACACCTACAGGAAAGCTGGAGAAGGACTGTCTGCAAGGACATGGAGTGATAGCACAAGGGGTAATGGCTTTGAACTGAAGGAAGGTAGATTTAGATTAGACGTTAGAAAGAAATTCTTTACTGTGAGGGTGGTGAGGCACTGGAACAGGTTGCCCAGGGAGGTTGTGGCTGCCCCATCCCTGGAAGTGTTCAAGGCCAGGTTGGATGGGGCTTTGGGCAACCTGGTCTAGTGGAGGGTGTCCCTGCGCCCATGGCAGGGGGGTTGGACTACACGATCTTTAAGGTCCCTTCCAAACCAAACCATTCTATGATTCTATGAATTGCAGTGAACTCACTGATAATGGGGACTTTCTATCCTGGTCAATTCAAGCACCTTCAGCATCTCTTTAATGATTTTATTTTCATATTTTAAGAACATCATTTCCTTACAAGTGTGCCTACTTTATCAAGATATTACGCATAATGTAGCCTCTCTATTTTCAGACTGTAACTATAAATGACTATTTAATTTGTTTCCAATAAATTAATACATTATTCATATCAGGAGTGCTTTAGAGCTCAAACTGATTCAGAATTCTACAAAGTATGAACCTACCCGTAAACCTCAGTCTTAGGAACTGTGTCAGCTGCCTTAAAAAGTAAAACAAAGACACGAAGACTACAAGACACCCTTCGCAGAGCAATGCTTCTCTTTCCAAGTGTCTACTTCCATTAGACTTAAAGCTAAACTTGCATTTTGTACAAATGACCATATATAATTAAATAAGATCAAACTCATAATCACTTCAAGTGCAGCCAACCAAAGAACAATACTTTTAATCAATGACAAGTCTCCCTCACCATGAATGAGCATTTATATTATCAATTAAAAAGCTGTTGTTCCACTTACTGTGCCACATCAGATACAGCTGGCAGTGTCGACTCTTCTGATAAAAGGTCAATGTCATCAGTGAAGCTGTTGGCCCGTGACATTTCTTGGTTATTCCTTTCTAGGCGTCTTTTCACTGCACAAATAATTCAAAGAAATCATAATACATAAGGGAGACAACATATGCCAGCTCTTTCCCTTGCTTAAGATATTGTCCACTAGATTAAAGAGATGGTTCTGATAATGACACATAGCTTTCTTTTATGTCAGAATCAGTCAAGTTGATGCTTAGAACATATGCCATACAAAAACATATATGTGCATATACAAATACACAGGAATCTCTTACAGGAAAGGCTTGTCTTCTTGAGGACTGTCTCCCCATAGCAGAAATTCACCATACCCACAATTTCAATGTGTGTCCGGCAATAGATAGAAACAATCTGGCTTCCATTTCCTGAGTTAATACTATTTGATATGTATACTTTAATTTCTCTAAACCCTTTATTTAAAATTTTATTGCTATTGTCATATAAACAGCACTTTTGTTTCAAATATTCTATTTGGTCACTATATTCACCAGTGTTCAAAAATTCTCCTGTGGACCAGGGAAGGATCTCAGGTGTTTGAATGCAGTCAGCTCAGCAGGGTAAACAATGATGGATACAAAGCGCTACTGTAGCTCAGCTTATGTTCCAAGCATAAGAAAGCTATAAGTTTCATTACAGCTTGGGAAGACATATGATGGCCAACAAATGAAGGAGTTCACTCACAGATTGCAAAAAAACAGAGAAGTGCAGCTAGCCCTGTAACTATGTTTTAAAAAGCTCTAACCCCAATACTCACTTCCATCAAGTACAGGGCTGACTTCTTCCACTATAAATGTGAAGTATACATGTACCTGCCTTTCCGAGTTCAGTTGCATCAATATTCATAAGCAACTTCTGCTTTAAGGTCTTTTCAATATCTTTTCTGTATCTATTTTGTTCAAAAGCTATGAAATACATCTAGCTTAAATTGCTGTGATCTGAAATAGCAATTTTTTTCATGACTACTAGTGATCCTAACAGCTTCTAAGGAAGCTCCCTACCTATTTTAATTCTGATCATTCTTGAAACATACAGTTATGAGCTGGCAAAGCCTAACTTGGAAAATGCACAGGATGATGCATATAAATTCAAGTGAGGGAGAAAAAAAAAAAAAAAGGAAAAAAGAAAAAAGGAAAAAAAAAAGAGACAAATGTTTTGGGGAGGAACATTAAAATTAAAGTGTCAAACATAAGTAAAAGACTAAGTCGTGTCACTTGCATATGCTGTGGTGGGTAAGGAGGAAAAAAAAAAACCCACATGACATAAATGAGAAAGCTTGACTCCTAGAAAACTAAATTGTTGAAATGTCAAGTTAATTCTACAGTACCACTTTGGGTGGACTACATTCAAGCTAAATACTAAAAATAATACAACAACAGAAGTTACTATTGGAAGAGCCAAAGCATAAATGGCAAGGAGTGAAAATGAAGTCTACGGAATATAATTACAAAATGGCATAACTGAACACTGCTAAAGGACATAAAATTACAAAATTTATTTACATCTGCTGCATTTAATAACAATTAAACTATGTTTCCAGGGGAAAACCAAATTTTTCTGACACTGGGAAAATTAACTTCTGTGCTCTTCCAGCACCACTGAACCACTTTGGTTGCTCTAGAGGAGTTTTATTTGTGAGACCTGCCAGTTCTGCACTTGTTCCGATAAGACATTTTTTCTGTAAGAGAAGTATGTAGCCTTATTGCTGGACAAAGTCTTGAGATACATAGATCCAATATTTGAAGTATTGCTTTGGGAAGCACACATAGATTTGGAATAGGCTCAAATCTCTAAAGAAGTAACATCACACATGATCACATCTGCAAAATTAAACTGGGGGAGTTCTGGCTTCAACTTCAGTAAGGTTTTCTTCATAGAAACCTAGCAGAGAGTTGGCCAAAGGCAGAGTTAAGTCACTGTGCGTAATCAAATTAAAAGGAAAACATTGTATTGCTATCAATTCCTACTACACAATGGATTGCTAACATGGTAAGAGAAGGATCTAGTTAATTCACGGGGAATTGCCTCCTTTATAGTACAGTATAGAAATTAAAATTACTGCAATGCATCAGTCACGATAAGTAGTGGTATTATATTTTATTTCTGTCATTTTAAAGGTTTGGCCCATATTGCTTTATCAAAATTATCTGTCTCATCACACCACTGTTTGCAATCTGCATCCACGGGCTCATAAAAAACCCCAAAAAAATCCTAATTCTTTACATTTGGCTTGCTAATTCCTTTTCTGAGAAGTATTCACTACCACAATAGCTTTCTGCTCCATAACACACTAGTTTTAAGAAAAGAGAGACAAGAGTAACATGCCAGTTCTGAAACCTTCATTATTCCCATTTGTGGGTGCAGCTCTGCTGTTACTGCAGGGTGCTCCTGGAACCCCTGCTTCTTGGACCATGGACCTTCTGCAGAAACATGTAGAATATAATTCTGGGCTTAATGTCCTCAGCTGGTGCTTGGTTACCTACACAAGCATGGCAAGCTTCTGTTCCCTCTTTAGGTAGGGTAAAAAAGCATGCAAATTTTCTATTTGGTGAAGACTTTGCTATGCATTATCTGTGACAGTCATCCCACAAGTAGTGCACATACCTTTCATTCCTACAAGCATCTTGAAAAAGACAATGGTGTGATTATGTACTTTATACACACACAGAGGAGTTCTGTAACGTATGCTCTATAGTTCATTTTATTAGTTGAATTGAAGATGTGCACTTTGCTCCATAAACCTAATTGGGTAATGCCTCATGGGTTGCCTCCCTGCTTCCCCTCCCCTCTCCCATGCTTTCCACAGAGCCAGATCTGTGGACAGAACAATTTTTGCCAGTTTGGTTACAGACTAGATCTATCTCGAAAACCTGCCCCTAGTGTACACAACTATTAAGAGAAAGAAGAGCTTCTCCGAGAAATGCTGCTCTTAAGCATCAAGTTAAAGCAATCACAGCTCTGAGGCTCATATTTGGATAGTGATATTACGAGATTCCCTACTACTCTAAGAGACACTTGATTCAATTTAGTCAGTTCATGTTTTGTGAAGTATTAAGCTACCAGAAAAGAATACCTGTTTTATCCTTGTAACCCTAACAATAAAATCTATTTAATACTAAATCTCTTTATGCTTTTCTACCCATTAATTCTGTGTGTTCTTGCTTTAAAATATTAACCCATTAATAATGTGTTCTGGTCCACACATACAAACATTAACGTCAATGGTAAATGCAAGTATCCCGTCCTCTGTTCTAAATATTTTCTGTCCTTAAGGTGACTGTCAGAGTCGTAAGCAGTTACCTTCTTATTTGAAACTCTCTTTCTGGAACCAACTCACTTTTGGAAGTAACTGTCACTTTCCCTGAGCGAAGTTTGAAAACTCATTTAGACAGCAATGTTCAGTCATAAATCAAAATTCCCAAAATCACACAAAAAGGAACCTTTTTTTTAAATGTCAAGAAGCCATAAACTTCTGAGCAACGGAGTAATTCATAATAATCATTCATGATAATGTTTTCATTTTGAGGAAATGTGCAACATTAAAATACATTCAACACATGGCAGTGATGCTTTCCAGAAATAAAACTCAAAGTTGTAAGGTCCAGCTACTACATATGGTATGTTTGTAACAGCTGCAGCTCAAGCCAGAACAACTATATCTTCCCTCTCTATATTTATTTTAGTAGATTTTCCTTTTCCAAACTGACTTTATGGGAAATTAAATGCCTAACTTTTGTTGTTGCAGAGAAGCAAAGAAGGAAGGCAAAGAAATATGGAGTGGAAAGAGAAGAGCAGACATCCCTCCTTTCCATATGCTGCTACTTGCAATATGAAGAAGCTGTACCTACTTGATTATAAAATATATAATATTTTCTGAGCATTAACAGTTGGAAACAGCAAGTTGAAAATACAGAATAGTATCTACCACAGTACAACAAATATCAGTGAATGCCATAGACATGGGAATCCATGAAACAAATCAACTCATTAAATGAAACAGCAAAAGGAAAGCTAAGTTTCATATACCTCTATTTTTCCCTTCAGTGAAAAAGGGAAATGGTGAGAACATATAATAAACATATCCAAATGTAACCTAGAAATAGTTTTGTACTGCTGCTTAGCTTTATCTCACCTTGATTCCTTATCTATATCAGACTAACTTCTGTGTTTGTAGTATGGGGAAAAAAGTGAACTGCCAATTTACAACTGCAGTAGAAAATACGATTGCACCTGGTTCCTATTACCATGGTCATCCTCAAATATGTAGGCAGTACCTACCAATACCAGGACAAAATAACCAGGAAGATTTTACAGTATTCTCTTCTCAGATAAAAAAGGAAAAAAAAAAAAGAAAAAAAAAAGAAAAAAAGAAAAGAAAAAAAAAGAAAAAGCACGTCTCTTCTGTTGCAAATAATTCCAACTTACTGTTTTTATTAGGAGGGGGTTTTTCACATTCACCAAAAACCCCCAAACATAAATTTAAAGATAATTCATACCATTCCCACACAGTCTATTTTACAAAAGCCTGCAGAGAATTGCAGTGGCTGCTTATGTTCTATAGAAGGGTACCTGCAGTTGCTACTCCCAGGAATGCAAACACCAAAGAACTTGAATGAAAGGAAATATTTGGCAAATTAAACAGGGGAAAACACAGGCACATGAATAGAAATGGATGGTAAATTTGAGACACTTTAAGATAAAACAGTTCCTGTTGCATGGATATTTATTCCTCAAATCATTAAGTAATAGATTGTGTGAAGACAATGCCAAGTACCTGGCAACAGGGGAGAGAGCACACGGAACAGATGGATAAAGATGACCAGGAAAGTGGTGGAGCTTCACCTAAAAACACAGGGCCGGAGAACCTCCAGATGGGACATAAAAGGTAAGCTAAACTGGTGTTCAAAGCAGTAAAAAGATTAACATGTATAGAACAATGACGAAGATAAGGTCTCCTCTACTAGATGAAAGTAAGGGTGGGGAACTTTTCTGTTTGTCTGGGGTTTTGCTTGTTTGGTTCGTTGCTTTTAAAACAGAATATTATAAAAAATGAGCTTCAGAGACCAAAAGTAAATTCCAATCTATTACTTCAGTGCCACTGTCTTGTAATTACTTTCACTCATTTCAATTATTCTTTTTATTTCCTTAGGACAAGGACTTATTAGTGCTAGAAAAACTATCCTATATAGAATAACTCTTAAAGGAAATAATCTGTGAGAGAAAAGTAACAAGATAGCATTTTGCTAGATCTGTTTTTATCACTATTATACGCTTAGCAAGAAGTTGGTATGAACAGTAAATCGACAATAGAAACAGATAATCCATAACTGGCTTCTTGATTATATACACAGTTAAAAATTGAAATATACTCCCAATTTTTTTTTTTTTTTTACTGAACTTGGTTGGATCAGTCACATCATCAAAATTACTATGACACCTAGCCCACTTTAAATTGTAATAAAATTTCTGTTAACAAAATCAAATGAAATATTGAAATAACCAATTACATCTGTATATTTAATTACATGTTTAACAATGGGAAACAAAGCAACTTTATTAGATTATTTACAGTGAGACCAACTGACTAGAATTTTTTAAAGGTGTCTAAACTCAATTTTCCACTATGAGAGACATTTAGTAAGATTTGATTTCCTAAATTCCATATGCACTTGAAAAAAAATAATCTGGTCTGCACACTTCAGTGACAGACTATGTCACTGATTAAACTATTTCTATAGCAGTTAATTTAAAAGACTGTATGTGCACAATATGCACTATGGGTGACATAGTACTAGGAAAAAAGAAAAACCTCTTAATTTTTTTTATTCCCACTCTGTGGCACATCTAATCCAAAAATTTCTACTTTCTTTACAGTCAATGGAGAAAGCGAAAAGGAGGCATCTCTGAAGAATGACTGTCAGTCCAACCTCAGACAACGGCATTATACTTATAATGCACCTATCTTGACTCCATGTGCAAGGTAGGTGGGATCAATCCAGCCTAAAAGTTGACACTATCACTTGACTGCTTACCAACTTTCAGATCAAAAGTTGTTAACACACTCTCTCTCATAACACCAGGCTCCACTACTCAATGTAACAAAGGTCTATGAAGTAAACATTCGATCTGTTTAATTTTATATGTAAGGCTGCACCTTGACAGAAAATCCTGGGATGACTTGCCTTCCTGTATCCACAGAGAAGAACCTGCATTATTTCTTGACTTCCTTCTTGTGGCAGGAACTCATATCACCTCACTGCCTAAAATGCAGTTATTTTTGAAGCTGTATAGAGAGGCAAACTGGTTTGGGGCCTAGACTCAAACATTTCCAAATCCTTACTTCACTCAGGAAAAAAAGGGAAACTTAATGGCTTATGAAAGCCAAGGTGCCTATAAGTGTCTGACACCTGACCACCAGCCTGCCTATAAAAACGTCTTCAATTTGCTATTATTATTCATCTCAATAACCAAATGGTATTCAAGTTCATCTGAAGTCATGTTGGAAGAATATGGCAAAACATATCATTAGCATAGACTGAATCACTTTATGAAAGTTATACTATGAGAGCTTTTCTTCCTTATTGTGGAACCGAAGTGCCAGGAGCGTACTCAGTACTAGCCTAAATAAGACAGACCTACTTTTATTTTAGTTTTCTGTAAAACGTTAAAAATCTGAGCATTTGAAGCTGGGATTTTAAATCCTTACTAGGTACTTAAGTGAAAGCCATCTACAAATGCCAAATACTCCCATGTGCAACTCTAAGAGCTACAAGTGCCCAGTACAGTTAAAAAAGCCAAGCCACTTTATGTACCTAATTTTAGGCATCTAAATTTATTGTCATTAGAGACATGGCTGATACTGAAATTCTGGCACATTCTCCCTAAATTTGATTTTCTTCCCAGAAGATCTGCAGAATCAGACCACAATGAATTAAACAGTAGTTTGCTAGCAGAACAGAAATAAAAGAACGTCTGAAAAAGTGAATTGAGAAATACGAATAAATTTATATTTTCTGCAAACATATTGCTAAGTATATGCAAAAAATGCCATGCACTATTGCTGCCGTACTTAGTTACATGTTCGGCTGCAAGTGTTTTAGATAAACTTCAACATCTGGTTTCCTGTGTATCTGATTTGAAACAATCAGCACTCAAAATGCACTAATGCTGACTTTATTTGTTGTACATTCTTTTGTTTAGATAAGCCTGCAGGCCGAATTACATACTGACTTACACCCCATGGAACCATAGTCACTTATTACACGTCTAATGGGACAGCACGGAGATGTAAATGAAGACTAACAGATAATTCAAAATCACAAAGGCACGTAGTATTGGAAAACATGCAGAGAGAAAACAACGAAACATATTTCTGAATGGATATGAAGATGCTGTTACCTACCCGACTGCCTGAACATCCTTGTAAGACTTAGCAAACAAGAAGGCTGCAACATACTCACAAAAAACCACCAAAAGTTTTCTAAAGCATCATAAATATAGGAAAATTTTTCTCTTTTTTAAGAAAAAGTACATTCAGCACAAAATCAACTTATTTTCTTTAAATCAAACATATTGGCTTAGACTATTTAGGTGAATATTTTGTACAAAATAACTTGTAGAGTGAGCAAATATCCATACCACTGAACCTGTGTAATGTTTGGCATTAACTGACAAGCAGGTTTGTTGATAGATTCAGAAAAGTGGTCAGGGACCAATTGCACAAAGAGTTGTAAGTACCTCCTCATATACAGATATGACCTGTCAGAAGAGAATTGGAGATTAATAGAGCATAGTGGAGAAGCATGCTGTGTTGGTGCCACTCACTATCTGTTCAGATAACAAGCTATGATTTCTGTTGTGCTCAGTTCAGTCCCTTTCAAAAGCATTGAGTTAAGAAAGAATTTTCCTTAGCCAATGTAATCTGAGCAAAATAATTATTTTTAAATGTCTGTTGATTGTGCTGTGATAAAAGCATTAATGATCAACTAAAAACATGAAAATATGGTGCTAAGTGACAAAGAGCAGCTACTTATCTAGCTATTTTAACTTTTACATTTCTGGTTGCATTATGCCCAGGATAGATTTTCAGTTTTCCCCACGGGAATGACCCACAATTGAAAGCTAGGGAAACCTCTTTTTCAGTTGTCAGAATAGCAAACTAAAATTTGTTCCAAAAATGTCAGATGTGATTTTTTTTTTTTAACAGTGCTAAATGCAGCTACCTGTAAGCTACAATCATTGTGCTATCATCATTTAGACATACTGCATGCTGGATGATAATATGAATATTTGCTACATGGCTAGGTATGTGGTCCAGCTACCTGGATGCTTCCCTCTGACCTCCTTGCCTTTCACAGGAGAAACAACGTTTCAGGAGTACATACAGCTCTAGCAGCCAGATACGTTTTTCCATGCATATGCATAACATGCCCCTAGAGCCTATACTTGTTACAACAAAATTTACCTCTATGGACTTTTGTCCCCCATCTTACTGAGCCAAACAGACTAGAAGACCCTAAAGACAAGAAAGCGAGAGAAACAGAAGGCCTATAACTGAACCCTAGAGGGGTTTCTCATTCTCAACCTGAACCATCCATAGAAATTTCCCATCTATTAAGATGCAGTCTCCATATGTATCTCAGATAGCAAGCCCTTTCCAGGTTTTTATGCAGCTATAAAAGTGAACATTGACATCTTTGTGGTGGTTTGACCCTGGCTGGATACCAGGTGCCCACCAAAGCCACTCTGTCATTACCCTCCTCAGCAGGACAGGGGAGAGAAAATGTAACAAAAGGCTTGTGGGTCAAAATAAGGACAGGGACAGATCACTCGCCAGTTACCGTCACAGGCAAAACAGACTCGACTTGGGGAAAAATTAATTTATTACCAATCAGTTCAGACTAGGATAATGAGAAATAAAATCAAATCTTAAAACACCTCCCCCCACCCCTCCCTTCTTCCCAGGCTTAACTTCACTCCTGATTTCTCTGCCTCCTCCCCTGAGCAGCAGAGGAGGACGGGAATAGGAGTTGCGGTCAGTTCATCACACGTTGTCTCTGCCGCTCCTTCATCCTTGGGGGAGGACTCCTCTCATCGTTCCCCTGCTCCAGCCTGGGGTCCCTCCCATGGAGACAGTCCTCCACCAACTTCTCCAATGTGAGTCCTTCCCACGGGCTGCAGTTCTTCACCAACTGCTCCAACGTCAGTCTCTCCCACGGGGTGCAGACCTTCAGGAGCAGACTGCTCCAGCGTGGGTCCCTCACAGGGTCACAGGTCCTGCCAGCAAACCCACACTGGCATGGGCTCCTCTCCATGGGGCCACAGGTCCTGCCAGGAGCCTGCTAGAGCATGGGCTTCCCATGGTGTCACAGCCTCCTTCAGGTGTCTCCACCTGCTCTGGTGCAGGGTCCTCCATGGCCTGCAGATGGATGTCTGCTCCACCATCATCCTCCATGGGCTGCAGGGGGACAGCCTGCCTCACCATGGTCTTCTCCATGGACTGCATGGGAACCTCGCTCTAGCACCTGAAGCCTGTCTTCCCTCTCTTCTTCACTGACCTTGGAGCCTGCAGAGTTGTTCCTCTCACATATTCTCACTCCTGTCTCCAGCTGCAATTGCCTGGGGTTTTTTTTCCCCCTTCTAAACCATGTTATCCCAGAGGCACTACCATCATCGCCAATGGGTTCAGCCTTGGCCAGCAGCAGGTCCATCTTGGAGCTGGTTGGCACTGGCTCTGTCAGACATGGGGGAAGCTTCTAGCAGTTTCCCACAGAAGCCACTCCTGTACCTCCCTCCAGTACCAAAACCTGACCATGCAAACTCAATACACTGTTTTAACATTTCTTTTGGGTTCTGTTCCTGAAAAAAAGTAATGTCTTTTTTCTTATGAAAGCTATTTGTCCTAAACACAAAAGCATTAGGCTTTCAAACTCAATCAAATGTATGTGGTTGATATGGATGTAATAAGAAGTAAGTTCTGGCAAAGATTTTCCCGTTTTTTTGGGGGAGAGGAGCATTCCAAGAAACCCACAGAGTGAACTGCATAGAAGATATCGTTCAGCTATTAAGTTGTGCCACATGGCAGTAGCAGAATTGTGACAGCAGTAAAAATACAGTGACATCAATAAGAAAAAGAACATTGTTTAAAGAAAAGCACCTACCTATCTTACCAATAGCCCTTGATGTTATACTTTTTCAAGCAAGGATAGCAGGTACCCTCATCTCCTCAACCATCTAGCAAAAATCTGTCTTAGAACCTATTTTAACATGTTTATGTTGCCAAATCAACTTCACATGATCAACAAGAAATCACTGTATATCCTTCCTTTCCTGTTTCTCATTCTTTGCAGGTTTTCTAGCTTAATACTATGTAGTCTTGCATTAAATATTTCAATAACTGGGCAAATCTGCATCACGGAGCTACTCTGCAGAAAACTAATTCTGCCACAATAGTTCACATTTGCCATTAACACTTGGTGGCTGAAACAGCACAGAGTAAGTTGCTGACATATATTGTCAGCAGTGAGCTACTTTTCCTCCATATTTTTAGGCCCAAATGCTGCCACAACTAGTCCCGGAGGAACGTGAACTGGACACCTTTGGGAAAGCATCTAACAAGATAAGCCGTATTTAAATGATGTCAAGAAAACAACGTTTCTCACTATTCTACAGCAAAGTATTTTGACTCATTTCAACTTTGAAAAGTATCTCTTTCTCTTAACTGAAACCTCATTCTGTTTCTTTTTCTTATCTGACACAATCCTCCTGCCCACAGATATTTTGAACACATTTTCAGAGCTGGAGATACCATCTACAGCTTGTGAATATATTCAGAGACCAATTCTCCATGACTGAACTGAAGTCACCATTAATAATGCATTTGACTCTTTAAGGCTAGTAATATTTGACTGTTAGTTCAGATATTCTGAAGAACACACATACAGTAGAACAGTCAAGAAAAATAAGACAAAAATAGCTTTGAAAGCGATCCTTCTCCACTGCTTGGCTCTTCTTTTTCTTTTTTTTTTTTTTTTTTTAAGGACAAGAAGAACTTGACCTTAAAATGAAACAATTAATAGCCAGTGAAATGTAATTTGGCAGCTTGGTTAGCTCTGCAGGGACAGCTCTTAACACATACAAACTCTTAGAATTACACATAGAGAATGTATCGTATAATATAAATATATAGAGTTACTTTCCATTATGGGATTCAGAACTGCCATTATAGTAAAAATGTTTATTTTAAAAAGGAAGTACAGTTTTAGTGTGGCTATTAAAGAAAATAAACCAGTCTGAAAACGTTTTTATTTTTCATGACTGCTAATGGTCAAAGCATACAAATTGCAATGACAGTAAAATTAGAAACATCTTCCAAATTGTTGTCAATGTTTTGACTCACAAGAACACAAAATGCAATTATTGTAATTACAGTGAAATATGTCACAATTATTTGATGGTCTAATGCAGTTCTTCACATCACACAATTGAATCTCTGTAGAACAACTTCCTATTGACTAGCAGTTAATCATTAATTCAAGACATACAGCATTGTTACCAATCTGCTTATTCCATACTGACTGGAAAAATGCTGTAAATTAAATCTTAATACTAGAGGAAATAATTGCTGTATTTGTCCTAAAACTCAAAGCAAGTTCAGCAAGATAATCTGTAGCTATTGACTACACTAAGTTAAAATTATTCCTACTTAAAGCTCCAGCTTTATTATCTTGCATATTCCAGGTGAAAAGGAACAACATTTTATGGGAGTGTTCCCTTCCTATTTCAAATACATTTGCTCTGAATACTTACTTGCTAAATGCCAAATGTGAAGATATTTTGGGTAGGGCAGTAATTTGAGTAAAAGTCTAAATTACAATTATTAAAAAATGAATTCAAAATAGCCATTGTTATATGTACCAAATACTGTTAAAAATTTGCATGATAGATCTTCAGATCGTAAGGTTTGAACTGTAATATCCTACAAGCACAACCCCCACTTATAATAAGTTATCCTCCTAGAAATGTGATCAAGTGATCACATTTTATTTAAAATTAAATTCATGAGGTCTTCAATCAGGTACTTCAGAAGTCAATCAGTATATGCATTCACTATTAATGCTACATTCTCACTGTCTCATATTGCTTATTCAGAATTTCCATTAGGAAATATTTAGAATATTAAGTTCCTCTTAATTTATTTTAATTACAAAGAAATTGCTGAGCTTTTGCTGCTACAAATAAAACATTACTTTAATCAAATTTTTGGAGACTCAAATTATTAGAAGATCTAGCATAGTTAGTATTCTACACTCCCAACAGCAACCAAAAATTGTACATGACAAAGAAACAATGATGTTTATAAATGAGATACAACTCGTTATTTGACATATGCCCTCAGTCAAAATTGCCTAAAGCCTTTCTTTACTGATGACATTGTGGAAACACATTTGAATGTGTCCTGTAGCTCTTGAAGCTTAGTGTGACCTTGATTCTCCTCTGGCAGCAGGTCATGATCTTGCTTGAAAAAGAAAAATATAAAATCACAGTGACAGTGAGCTGACAGATGTAACGAGACGTACAGCTCTACCGTATGTCTTGCCCTTCCCTCCACCAAAGAGTCTGCATGTAAGAGGGTGAAAAAGCTCACTCTAAAGCACACCTTGAGCTTCTCAGTTTGACTGACCTGCTCTCCCCATAAAACGCATCTCCACGGAGCAAACAGTGTTCCTCTTGAAGAGATGTGCAATGAAGCCCCAAAAAGCAGAGAACTGACAGATTGCTGCTAGTGCTGAGGTTGTACCGACCCTTATATTCAGCATTATGAACTGGCTGTAGATTCTGCCTGTCTCAGAGGGAAATCTGAATGAATGCTGAATTTGAGGAGTGATTTGACTGGGATCAGCATCTTCAGAGAAAGTAGATATTATACAAATCACAATAGATGTGTATTTTCTTACCCCATTGGTCCCGTCACAAGGCTTTGGTTCTATCCGTGCTTCTTTAAGCTATTGATCTTTGCCACATTACTGACGACTGAGACATAAATTCATCTTTGCCATGTGTGAAAGTTATATAGCTCAATTATTAATCTTACTGCCATTAGTCTCATGATTTAACAGTCAACATTTTTATATATGTATACGTACATACAGCTACAGATCTTGAACCCTAACAGAGGCAGCAGGGGAAAAAATTACTTTCATGATACTCTCTTGATTTCCAACCAAATATTTTTCTTTTAACTCAAAAAAGTTATGCAAGTGCAATTTGCTTTTCCAAAATCACAAATGATTTCAGACACATTGCCAAGAGGACACAAACTGCAAATGTGATCAGGACAATCTTCTTTGTGCCACTGACTCACTAAAGAAGTTCTGCTATTTGTTGGTAGGCAAACCATAGACTACCCTTGGAGAATACTCCCTTCAGTCTTCTGTGGCATGAGAGATTCAGATACCACTCAGTGTCTTAACTCAAAGAATCCAAACGGTGTTTCCCAACTTCCATCCTCTGTCTTATAATACATACTAGGATCATATGATAACTGGAATAACAGTGTCTCTAGAATAATTTTTTAGAACCCTTGGGTAATTTTTTTCAGCTAATAACTCACAGAAAATTGTTGATTTGATTAAGTAAACTAGCAAATACATTTTTAGCTGAAATAAGAAAGAGATTGCTCAAGACTGAACTTCTCGGGAGGCGGGAGGGGGATAAGTACATCAGCCCTGGCAAACATTTTCATCAGAAACACTGTTTTGTAAGACATTTTAGACAGCTAAGGAATACTGTTTCCTTTTGAAAGAATAACAAATACTTGACAGCTTCATCACTATCTCGAGGGGCTCTCCCTGAATCCCTTCAGCTTGATTTTCCTCACAATAGATTTCACAAGCCTTTACCATCACCTAAGTGCTAAGAAGGACCTTTGAGGAAAGCACTGTATTACTATGCCTGTGTCCAGTGGATAGAATCAAGAGCACACCTCTCGAGTCTGTATTCTGAGCATGGCTACTAGCTCGTTGCCATAAGGAGGCTGAGTTTTGAAGGCACTTTGTTCTAAAACCATTTCTATTGCATTCAAAAGTAGGTCAGAATAGAACAGGTAATCCTGCCTCTACCTTTGCCTTGGGCAAACACCAGATATACAGGCTGCATCAAGAATATTCAAGACTTCTCAAGCGTTCATTCAGCAATGGTTTTAAATTATAACCATTTTGCTTCAGCCATTAAATCTGGACAAAATGGATGATTCACTATATATATATTTTTTTTTTTGTAGGTGTAAGTGGAGGGGTAGCAGTATTCCATGGTCATTCAAATGCAAACATATACATACCATCCTGGAATGGTCTGCACTTTTGCATAACTGCTAAAACAGACAAAACAGCTGGATTTTCCTAATATCAGATAACAACAGATCAGGACAAAGAACTGTATTATGCACTGCCTTGTCTCCAACAGAGGTGAAGAGCAGATGTACAAGGACAGGACAAATATACAGTGCTAGCTTCACAGAGAACTTCCTGTTGTCTGCAGCTGTGGGGCTTTCCAAGTCTGAGGTGATATCCAAGAATTCTTGATGGGGTTTCTTATTCAGTAAGTTTGTTCACTTAGAGTTAAGAATACATCAAAATTCGTTTACACTGATTTTAGTACAGATCTGAACATGCACTTGCCCAGTGAATCAAAAACTCATGCAGTGGCCTCAAACACTTAATATTGCTGTGGGGAAAAATGCAACACTAGTGAAGCACCATGTCAAAACCCTAGAAAGGTAGGATATAAGTAAAATGAATTTTATTCCAATAAACTGTTAGAGGAAGGTACTACAGACTCTGGAAATAATGAAGGCATAGCCCAAGAGGAAAATTAGTTCTTTTGAAAAGATAATGTGAAGGCTCATTACAGTCCTAAAGCATTAAACCCCAAGATTTTCACTGCCATTTGGACTCTTGGCATCATAAAGACTACTGCCTGTTGTACACATGGCTTTTGGAGATTTGGCTTCAGACCAGTAGGGAGAAATTAACACTTTGTTCCTAATCTCCCTTCTACCACCACCCCTCCTTTTTGTTGATGTTCTTTTGCAGTTACCTCTTTGTTCTGAGCATTGACTATATTTTTCTACTGGGGAACACACACACACTCCCCAAACCCATGCCTTATGAGTTGGATTTCAAGCTATAAATGCTTTAGTGTTCTCTTATCCAGATTTGGATATGGTCCTTTTTCCATCTAAAAAGAGATTTACATTAGGTTGAAGTCACAAGGAAGATCTTGCTGCTTGGTTCAAAGTACTGACCATTACTGGCTTTGCAAAGGTTATTGTAACAATGATGTTTACTACCATGAAACAGAAGCACCTCCTTGACAAGGACCTGCTTGTCTTATACCCAGATCTAACCACCACTCATCTGATACTGAGAGATTCACAACTGAAATCTTAGCTCTCTCCTGTTCCACTCCGAGGTCCTAGTAGATTGACAATCAGTACAACATACTCAGTTACTTGCAGTTAAACAGGTTAAATGAAAGCTGGCAGCATGGAGACAGTTTAGTAGCATTAATTACCCTGAAGTAGTTGTTCAGTTGCAAAAGCAACTGCTTAGATGAGATCACTGAAATCAAACAGTGCCTTTCGACGATTCTGTCTTTCTTTCATGGTTAAGTCCTCAATTCCTTTGGAGATAGTCTCATGGAAAAAAGCCGCATTTCAGCATTTGAGATGGGACACATCTGCACTACACAAGGGAGGATGTGCAAAGCTCAGTCCTATCTCCCTGCAGCATAGTTTCTTCAAATGGTTGGTAGAGAGCCTAACAAGAAAAACATTGGAGCAGAAAAAAATTGTCTTAGACAATTCCATCTCATGTATAGAAGAATTGCATGACTCAGTTGCAGCACCATCTAAATGAAGGGAGGGAGAGAGAAGACCGTAGATTTGTGATTGCATCTTATTAAATGAAAACACACTAAGGTCCATTCAATGGTGGGGAGGGGAGATATGGAGATGAGGAAGAGAGGAGAGCAGAGTTCTCTTTAATAAGACTCACTCTGAATTAAATTCTTTAAAATAGTGAACAGTAAACTTGTTCAAATTAATCTTTTTTTAGAAATTGCTACTGATGCTACTTACTGGAACCTCAAACCTAAATTGCCTTGCTCTCCATTTGTGAGAGAGCTTCAAAAAGTATTTTCCCCCTGGCTCCTTCCACTCCAGCCAGTCCACGTCTGAGTTTGGCATATACTAATTCATTTATTTATCTAGCAAAAACCATCTTTATCCCTTTAAGGAGACTTAAACAGAAGATAGTAAATAATATAAATTGAGGATCTTTACCAGGCAAAGTAATTCCCCATAAAAGCCATTGCTATCTTACTCAAGTAGATCTCTATCAGCCAAAATTGATGTCATTCATATGACATATGAATAGGCCTACTGTTCTATGAATGTGACTTTACCTTATTAGAAACAGCACAACCACAGAACTTCCAGAGATACCATTTCTCCAGCAAGAAAGGGAAAAATCCTATTTAACCCTGATATTTTGTTATGCTAAGGCAAGTGTGCATATACTTTTGCATATACTTTCTGCTCATCGGGTTGTCTAAATTCATCCTTGTAAACCTTATGTTGCTGGTGCTGGGCCCCCTACATACACCAAAATCTAGTGCATGCTCTCTCTCTTTTACAAGGTTATAGAAATAACAACCAATATGATCCCTCCAAATAAACAGCAAGAGAAACTTGCAGACTTCTATCTAGGGCTGCCGGTACACACTTGCTTCATGATGGCTCACTCAGCACAAACTAATCTAGGATAGAGTCAGGTCAATCTGACCTGAAATGGATCTTAATTGAGTTAGTACAACCAGGTCTAGAGTATCCCATTGCCATGGTCTGATTCACCCCATTAAAAACAGAATGAAAAAGCCACTAGCAACAAATACTGGCATTATGCTGCTTAAGACTTTTTTTTGAAAACTGGAATCAAGTTCTGATAACTCAGCATAATATAATACTTAAAGGAACACAAATGGATCCAAAGGGTCAGAACACGGTCGCAGTTTACATACCCACAAGGCAGATTCAGGACCAGGTTGTGTGCAAGCCAGAATTCCTGGAATTAGTTATCAGAATTGTATTACAGATGCTCTCCCCATATTCATCTTATTCAAAGACGAAAAAATATTCTTTCACTGAAGATTTTTTAAGTTCATGCCAACTGCAAACTTCTTGTTGGTGAGGCCACATGCTACAGACCACAGCAAGAATGAAAAAGAGGAAACCCAGGGAGGTTTTTTCCTGGATGGTGGATTGCCATTGCTGGAAAATGCTTAACACCAATTACAAAAATAACACATAATTTAAAAAGCCATCAGTGTTGCTTTAAATTTCCAAGTTGAGTACTTTTCTGCTGTGTTGGGTAGCACTGATCACATCTATACTTTTTTCATAATACAAGACAGGAGGGTGCTATATAGGAGTCTCACCCACACTAGCATGGGAGGAAAAGCAAGAGAGAACTCCCTAACAGAGGGGCAAAGCAGAGAAGGGACATCCAAGGTAATTCATTACCCTTCACTTCCCTCTGTGGGCCTTACCCCAAAGGAATTCCCATAGAAGTTATTGCCAAGTCAGCTGGGATAGTCACTGCAAATTTCTCTGCAAGAGAACACTAAGGAGGAAGAGCTTTTCCCAGAAATACATTTACTCACTTATGGTTTCCCAAGAGATTCATTTAAATATAAATGCTCTCCTACAAGTGAACAAGATTTATATTAAAAGAGTATAAATTCCAGTTTTGCCAACTTCCCTTGTAAAGAAGGAACTTATTGCCCACACAAAACACTGTTGAAAAGCCAATTCTGCAAGACTAGGAATTATAAGTAAAACCACTCATAGATCATAGACAGAAGCTTTTCACATCCTCAAAGTTTGCTCACAATTCAACAGCACATTCTATCAAAAAAGTAACAAGGTCAAATTTTTTCATCTGTTGTAGTCAAGCAATGCTAAAGAGTTCAGAGTTTGGCCCAATTTTAATCAATACAAATAAGCAGTCTTACTCACTTAGAAATTTATTAACTCTGATCAATAGATTTCATACAACAGCTGCACAAAATCAATGAACAACACAACCTATACAGAACATTGCAAATGTTTGCTCATTAGGAAATTACTGTTGCTTCCTCTTTTCCTTCCAAAAAGATAACAATATTGCAAAAGATTGTTTAGCCAAGTATTCTAATGCTAAAGGTGCACCAGTTGTATGTACACAGCAGATTACTGGACACTCCAAATTGAAGGGGAATCAGTTCCAGATGTTTTCTACTGATTAAATTTAGCCCAAGCAAGGTTAAGTAAATGACAAGCAGCTGCTTTTCTTTTTTTACAATAGTCATGAAAAATACTTTGAGAGTTCTGACTACCTCTAACTGGCAGACACATGGTGCAGTACCTTTTTTCCTAGGTTTTCATGATTAACAGAGCATGTGGTCTTCAGAGCAACTAATTCTTTTCACAGCCAGCCTGTCAGATTTTATGCAGATCCAAATTACCAGGAAGAAGCCCAAAAATAAAACAATCGTATCTCTTCGGAATGCCTCAATTATGCACGTTCCTAAGACACAGTCGCTCTCATTGTATATACTACTTTGTACTGGAGTAAATAGAAATAACATAGGAAAATATTAGTGTGTCACTAGATCAGATCATAGCTCAGTGCAATACTGGCATCACCCTAATGACTCTTCACTCCCTTTCCAAGAGGACAAAGTGGCATCGATTTCAGGTTCTCAGACATAGCACTCATGAGAAAAGCAGAAAGAAAATTATAGCCAGCAACAGATGTAGGAGGTATAAGTTCAAAATTATTCAGGTGTGAAGATTAATGACATAATAGCAAATAAGACTAGTTTAAATGTGGGGATAGCCTAGGTATCCCTCTGTGAAGGGTTCTTCAATCTTTACTTGCAAAAAAACCAAAGATCATTGACTGGAATGAGTCATTTTTTACCATGTACAAAGGTTGAAACAAAGCTTAATGTCTTAGACTTCCCTCCTTCTATTTATACTCAGACATACAGTGTTTTTTACACTTGATAGGATTAAACTGACAGAAAGGTGTAAAAGCCCCTTGTGCATATATCTTTAGGCAAGTTGACAGGCCAGATTTTCCATCACAGTACTTATTCCTGGCAGTGCATGGAAGCATTTCCAAAGCACGGAAGTAAAAGCAAAGATTCCCATGGATTTGTGGTTGAGAAAATCTGGAAAGAACACCATGCATCCCTACAAATCAAAATTATTTTCTAACCAATTTCTATGAGACTGCAAACCACATGCTTGACAGATCAAGCAAGCTAAAATTTTTTTAGAAAGTGACTAACACCTGGGTATCTAAACAGGGAGCCAAACCGAAAAGAGAGCCCAATTTATTTCTTCTCCATTTTTTAAAGTAGCGGTCAGTGTCACGCATACATAAACACACCCCAAAGAAACAGAGTTTATTTTACTTCTAATTCTGGAATCTTTTCAGCTTTCCCAGCTGACATACAATGTAAAATGTGTAAAATACATGCTTTTCAAGCCATATTAAGTCACATATTCAAGAGTAAATATACTTTTCATGGCACCTACTCCTCCATTTAAGTAGAAATAGTCATAATTGCCATGATTTTCTTTTATTTTTTTTTAACATGGTACCCTGATCTCCCACAATAATATTTTGTCATTTCCATCAGAAAGAACAAATTTTTGTGGCTAAAAAGTAGCTTTACATTCTGGATTAAATCACATCTTATTTTCCCCACAGAGCATTTGCTACATTTCTGTGAAAATCAGCTTCTCTTGTTGAAAAAGCTGACATTCCTGATTACCACTCCTCCTTGTTTATGCTAACAATAAATGAGTAGGCCTATGTTTAATACTGCATTGACTAATAACATTCTTCACTTCTGAAATGCTGTGTCAGTCTAAAACCACTTCATAAACAATTAAGACTCACAATCTCTCTGTGACAGAGACAAGACTTACATTCATTTAACAGATGATGCAACTGAAGCACAGTGAGTTAATTGTCTGCCCAAGGTCACATAGCAAATCAGTAACAGAGCTAGGAAAAGAATCCAAGAACACCGATTCATGCAGCGCTCCCTCCTCAACAGGAGACAAGCCTTTTACATACAGCCTCCACACCAAAAAGAGGTTTCTGTTGCAATCTAACGGCCCACTAAACATGCTGGAGTTTTGTCGTAGTCTTCCATTCTTGTTTTAACAGTCTCTAGCTGCTTCTGCTGCTGCTTTTACAGAAAAGAGTTTGAAGCAAAAGTTCATGATCCTTGGCTTTTTATGAAAACAGTCCACACAAACACACAAAAAAAAAAAAAAAGGAAAAAATGCAAAAAGTTGCCCTTATTCCCATTTATAAGGTGAAGTACCTGCTTCTCACCTTCAGTGAGAAGGCTCAAAGACCTTCACTTCCATACAGTCACTACAGAATAACAATGGAAACCCTCAGTCTACAGTACTAACAATTGCTCTGTACGTCACTTCCATACAGTCACTACAGAATAACAATGGAAACCCTCAGTCTACAGTACTAACAATTGCTCTGTACGTCACCACTGGCCTAAGCGTTGGTGGATTTTTTTTCCCCCCCTTCCCTATTCTCATTCACTGGATCATGTGGAGATGTACCTTGGCATTTTGAAATTAAATTACTGATGTTTGGAGATTGGTTTTCAGCATGCTAGACCACATATTCTGTATTCCGGGCTGCAGTGGAGTGAGACTCTTGCTACCCCACTGAAACATTTAACAAAAATTAAATTCTAAAGTAGCAGCGGTGAGAAAAATCCAAGTTGTGTAGCACATGTTTATTTGTGCTTTTAAAGATAAGCGTCATAGACTGTTTCCCCAGGAAGCCTGTATTAGTTTCACATTCCCTGATGCACAATCTGCATTATAATTTTTAATATTAAGTTACTTGACTAATTAGAACATAATTAGAAAATTGTGGTCTTAACCAGAGTTCAAGCCCTCCATAAAAAGAGAAACCCTAAATCCCTACTTGCTTAATTCCACACCCCACCCCCCCGCCCCCCCAAAGGTTACCCTCACTTACTCAAAATACTTTGGATCATATCACCTCCAGAAGGACAAAGTGCTGCAGTGCTATGCTCTGCTGTCTGCCTACAACGGCTCATTTGAGTGCAACACATCCCTCAGTGCTATGCAGTGAGGGGCTTATCTTTTCCACACTGCGGCATCATGTACCATAAACAGCTGGTTAATAGATCAGAGATCAGGTCAAGCAGCTGCCTTTGTACTTGATATCAAAAGTGCAGAGACAGATCACTGCGGTGAATTAGTGAGATACTAGATTAGCAGAGGAACATGAGACAGGGGCCAGTTGCACAGACATTGCTGCCTCTGTGGGAGGCTCACAGGCTGTCTTCAAAGCGCTCTCAGCCACTTCTCAGTTGATACCAAAATGCACATTGAATAAAAATTCCAGTCTAGTCCACGATCCGACCCACTGATGGGCTTATTTGATAGCACCAAGCTCAGAAATCTCTCTAAACACATTTCTCAGTTAAACAGTGAACAGCTGGTAACTATTTTGTTAACTATCACATCCCAACAAGTTTTCATCCCTCTTACAGTAGCCTAAGCTAATTTTCTAGGCCATAATCTAGATCCCATGTTTATGTACATATAAGGATGAGACAGGAAAGAATGACTAAAATCAGTACTTAAACTGTCTTTGGCCTCTCTCCTGTAACACACATTACACTATCACAGAAAAATACCTCGCGTGATATGTCGTGATTGCTCTTGACCAATTCACATTAACAGTTACTAATTTCCTTCCTTATACCTGTTTTTTCAGACATAGTTTGACCACTCCAGCATTCTTCTAGGAAATGGAATTTCCTAGAAATTGAAATTCCTCCTTCCCTCCCTTTCAAAGCATGCGTTGTGTGCCCTTTTATACGCATCTCACCAGCCTCCTAGCAGTCCTGTTAGTGGTTCTCAGGTTGTTTCCCATCATTCCCTTATCCTCAGCTATTTGCTTTGCAAGCACGGATAACTGAAAGCAACCTGACTCCAGTGTGTCTTTCCCAATCCTTTCTTTTCTGTTCTGACTTGATTTGCTGCTCACTGAATCATCAGCCAAATAGTAGCAAGCGATACAAATTGTAATGTCAATTTTAGCAAATTCAGTTTTAATTTTCAGTGAAAAGAAAAAAGCATTAACTACTTCCTGACATCATTACTTTCTGTACGCTTTATGGTTAATAATTGGGCCAAGCTTCCATTCTGCATAGATTTTCATCTCAAGTTTAGGTCATTAAGAAAAGCTCACAAATTTACCCAGTTTGGTCCTACATTTTGGAAAAGTGACAGCTTGGAATATTCATGTGAATTCACTAAGGAGCTCCTACATCTCCTGAATTCTTCTGTGTTGTCCCACATTACCACTGCTAGTAACTGGGCCTAAGCTTTGTACTGAGTTTGCAAGATCTAAGGAATGAGGCTAATCAGGCCTGCCCTGTTCAAACTTTTCTTGATCAGACATTAAGTGATTTAGCTGTGACAGTAATTTCTCTAATTGACCAGGTGTCTATATCTAACTTGGTTTATTTTTGTTTATCTTTGTTGTACAACCATAGTTTCACATCTACAGCAGTAACAACAGTTGTTCTAGTACGATGAGATATTTACAACTAAATGACATAGTTTATAGAAATACAGCCTGGGCAGAACGTCAGAGGCCTCGAGAAGTGGAAATGCAGGATGCAGTGCATAGCAGTACAGGCATGAGATAACAGATGCGGCACAGGCTTGGCACTGGAGACCCCACAGCTATAAACAATTCACTAATGGTCAGTTAAAAGAAAAATGTAGTCCTGGAGCAAGACAAAACTGGTTTTAAGGGTAACAGAGAATAAAAAATATTATCTCACATAAAGGGGAACATACATGCTAAATTCAGATGAAACCTGGAGCTGCATGACAGCGAAGAAGTATGTAAAAGTGTGTTAGGAAGCGTATATAAGTGAGCCCAGGTGGCTCCTGGGAGAGGAAGACGAAACTGTCACCACAAACATCACATTCCTCCCTGTGAAGGACACCAGATTTCAACAATTCATTGTTAACATTTCCCCTTCTCCCTCTCCAGCAAATGAAACCTTAGGACCCAGATAAGCAGTGGAAAAATGAGTATAAATGTCAGGAAAATAGGTAGAAATTAAGAAGTATGTGTTACAGTTTTAACTCTATTTTTATCATTACTGCAACTTTTTAAATAGGAAAAAGAAAATTGCATTTCATGGCTTTTTTGTAACAATTAGATCTGGACTAATAGTGATTAGATTTCAATATTTCAGTTATACTAGCACTAAATTCTAGTTTTATATTGTGTGCTTCCTCTTGTTTATAAATAATCACAGAATGGTAGGGGTTGGAAGGGACCTCTGGACATCATCTAGTCCAACCCCCCTGCTAAAGCAGGATCACCTAGAGCAGGTTGCACAGGATCACATCCGGGTGGGTTTTGAAAATCTCTAGAGAAGGAGACTCCACAACCTCTCTGGGCAGCCTGTTCCAGTGCTCTGTCAAGACTTTGAACATAACACTTCTTAGTGTTGCTTCCTACCATACCTCATCTATTAACTATGAGTTTCCATTCTTGAGGTCCCATAACTGTATTTCACTTCTCTCTTCTTCCCAAGGCTGGCTAAGTCTATCTTTTTATGGTTATTCTCCAACGTGCCTTTCATATTTTCAATCACATCTCTAGCAGTACAACTCAAAGGTAGAACAGTGTCTCTACTCCCACTCTCCTCCTTCTGTACCAAGGCTACTGAAGACCTAGCTGAATAATAGGTTTTTCCAATGTATTCCTTCAGACAGATGTCAGGAAAAACCCACATGGTCCCATATCGTGGGAAGATTCTGCTGGTTGCACAACAAACAAAACCTTATTTCCTGTCTTTATCATCAACAGTTGAATTCTCCCTTGGCACCCCTACAAAAGGGTCTTGCATTTTTCTTCCTTCTCTTGCCTAGAGACTTACACTGCAAGACTATCATGATGTAGATTCTGGATCTGAAAGCAAAAATAATCAGGACCACATCAGTTCTGTGAAATAGTTTACCAAAACACACAAATTTATTAGGTAAATTTAATCTGACTTTAAAAAGCTGTCTTTGATTTATTATTCAGCAACATGTTGATTCATAAATATAGTTTATTTGCTTCTCTGTTTTTCTAGATTTTGTACCATTTAACCGTTATCTGAAATACTAACTTTTGGCAACAAAACATCCTATTCTAGGGTATGCCCTCCTTTGCAACTCATTATTATTTTTTCCCACTGCTGTGCTGATGGTGTCTTTTTTCCAGTTCTAATAGTCAACTTGATCAAAAACACCACTGCCAATAGTCCATGGTGTACAGGACTTGATTGTTTTTTTTTAAACTCTCTAGCACAAACTTGTCATTCACCATGTGCTTCTCCTATGCCAACTCCATCATGAAGTCTCTTTACTATACAGGATAATTTTCTTTTGCTACAGAACAGCTAAATTCAGTCCTACGTCACAACTGAAGTTAGTTGGAACTTTTTCAACTAAATGAAGTTTTATCTAAATGTACTTTGATGAAGCAAAAATCTTTTCTGGATAAAAACTCTAAAATTAGTTTTAGTGATATTACTAATCAGAAAGGGTTTGAGGGAGCTGCAGATACCTTCTGTCACTAGGCATTCCCATGGTCTCTGGGACCATCTGGTACCAAGTCCCTGCACAAGCCCAATTCAGAGCAACTGATCGTCTAAACCCTGGTCCTAAATCAGGCAGAACAGAGAGTTGGATAAAAGCAGAACAAAAATAATTTTTTAAACCTCAAAAGCTGCCAGATTTAATCAGAATTAAGAGTGAGTTTGGCAGAGGCAACTGTTCTTTTCCTCTCAGCCTCCATTTGCCCTTACACCACCACCCTTTCACTCACAGTTCTACCATCCATTTTGGTCATGCAAGATAAACCACAGAACTCACTGAAAGTTCTCACTTGGGACAGCCAGGGCTGAAACAGCAAAGACTGAAAACTTTCTGGTTGAGGCATACAAGTATGTTTGCACAATTCTTACTCACAGGCACGTACCATTAGTAGCTACAAGTCCTGAACTGACAAATTTAGAAGTTAAACATCCATATGCTGAATATAGGTTCTCACTGCAAAACCACCAGCATATGCTAAACTCACCTTCTTAAGAGCATGACATTTTTCAGAAGCATGGTATCTGGATACTTTCTCTAATTTGGAGCATATCTTTATATTTATGCTTTTCTAACTTACTGACAGTTATGCAGGCTCTCAAAAGCTTTGGTGTTTGCCTTATTCTGTTAATTTCAGCCACATGTTTTTTTCTCACCTTTCACTCAGCTTGTCAGCACTGGAATCTATGAATCCACTTCATTTAAAACGTTTGCTTCTTTATATGTACTGCAGATTGTAATCCATCTACACCTCTGAAGGAAAGCAGCCCTTTTTTCCCCAATGGAAATGCAACCAGGTTCCAGGAACAACCAACCCGTTACTAGATAGGTGAATTCTGGAATGTCAACATCCAAACTAGCGTTACAGACAGAATAAATCAACATTAACACTATTAGACACTCTCTATAAGAGGGTATACTGGCAATCATTGAAAACTGCAGTTTTCTCCCCCCTCCTTGTGAGAGGTTACTCTCGTGCTGTTTTGTTTTAAATATGGCGGGGGGGAAGTATGTCAGCATGCAAGAAATTCCAAAAAGCAAACAGAAAAGCATAGTGATGAATACAGAATTTTATTTTTACCCCAACAGAGATTTATCACTGAGAGAGTCTTGTGACTTTGACAAATTTTACAATAATGCATTGTGTATACAACCTACAGTAACTGACAGAGAATAATATATTCCATCTGCTGGAGATGTCCCAGGAGGCTGACCTTCAAGGTCCAAAAACTTCCACATTTTTATAATTTTTTCCTCCCTAATAAAAAGCATTATGAAACAGCTATTCAGTTCATTTTGAGAAGCATACATTGCAATGAATAGTTGTTATTTGAAGATTAAACTCAAGCGCATGTAAAAGATTTCAGTTACGCTCAAGTGTTATTTGTTTTTCTTCTCTTTGGATCCTTGTATGACCTGCCATTCATTCTTGCTATCATAACTATCATTTGATACTTAAGTGCCTTCTTTAAATCTCACAGGAACATTAAAGATGCCCAAGAGATCATACATGTCTTATCATCCTGATAACAGACCCTGCTGCAGGTCAGTATGCACGCAGTAGTTAACAGAAGTACAGGTAAAGATCAGTTTCAACACTATAGAGAACAATAATAGCTATAATTTCAGGTGAGAATGAAGTCACTGAGGGTTTTAAATCACTACAGGAAAAAAATTAAATCATACACTGTGGTTTCAAAGAGTTCCTCAGAAAAAGCAATAGATATCCATGAAAAGGATATACTGCAGTAGAGTATCTTCAGCATCATAGTTATTTTCCAGAATTGTTTTTCTTAAATCCAGGTTTTCTTTAGCTGTTCCTTTTTAGTTTCTTTCTAAATAGCTTCCTCATTTTGAGAGGTTTGACTTCAAACACGGAAACTTAATGCACAAGACTTTTGGCCATTCCACTCCTGCAAGTTATTAGGGTTATGGAGTACTCTACATTAGTCACACCCTAAAACTCATGCATGGTGCAGAATTAAGTCAGGAACTGTTTTCCTTTTAGGTTATCAAGCATTTGTTTCGAGATTCCATTATTTGTGGTATGGAAAGACTTAGTTTCTACATTATGCACTATCCAATAGATGTTTTTATTACAGATACACAAGTATCTCAGAAACTTTGATGTTGATCACATCTATAGGCTTTATAAGGCTTCCCTTTTCTCAAACCTTCTTCCTATAGAAGAGGAAAGCATTTTTGCCTAGCTTTGAAAGACATGCCTCCTAACCAAGTTTTGAGCAAGCCAAAATGCTGGGTGGACGTGGATACATGAAAAAGATATCCTAAGAAAAACCCTATTTACATGAGAAAAGGTGCAGTCACACAATGCAGTTCCTGAATTAAGGTAAACCCCTCCTTTACCAAGGAAATTTTAACTTAATTTCAGCCTATTTCTGCCCAAACCAAGGAATTTTCTTAGTGGGACTGTTACTCTGTTGCCTGCACTTGCCAGGCATTTGTTTCAGGTCTCCCTACATTCTCTCACACATCTGAACAGAGCAGCAGACTAGAAGAGCTGTTTTAAAGCAACAGCTCTGCTCCTCCTAGGTCAGGCCTATAAAAGTGTTCTAATCCAACATCGAAGTTTGCCATCATCTGTAAAACATCCAGTCCCCACAACTGATGAATACAATATTCCACTATAGCAACACTGAAATAGAAGCTGGCACGGCCCTTTTCGAATGCCTTTTTTTTTTATTATTATTTTCTCTGCCTTTTCTACTTTCAGCTTTTTAAGAGGAAAAAAATACCCTCATTTACAGGCTCAAAGCCTAGTACTTCCACTTCCCAAGAATAGAAGCCTATTAATTCTGGCAAGAAGAACTTCACTGAGAAAAATCAGGTTTAAACTTTTGAAAGGTGTCAAGAACGTTCAGTCAATTGAGCAATCGAGTTAGCCAGCTACATTCCTGGAAGCTTTGCAACAGAAGGAATAAATCAGAAAATCAAATTAAGTGTGACTTACCCCCCGACACTGGCTAAGGCAAAACGTGAAAGAAAATGAAAAATAGATAAAAATTTAATTGGTAAGGGAATAATACGCATGGCTGTCTCTCAGAACAAGTTAGACCAGCTATAATAAAAGTACAACAAGAAAACATTTTCAGAAAAAGTGGAAAAAAATTTTCCTCTATTACCAAGCTGTGAAGCAGGAAGAGATAGAGGCTTGTCTTTTCAATCTCTTTCCTCTGATGCAGAGCTTTGCTCAGAATATGAACTTTTAAGGAACATAGCTTAAGTGAATAAATGTGCACTGGCAGAATCACAAATACAGACAACATAGTCCTCAACATCTTAACTGTCTTCAGTATTGTTAGGAGTTACACAACACTTTGCTTCTGTCCATCACCAGCGATGCCGCAATATCAAATTATGCTCAAAGTCTTCTATTACATGGCCAGCAAGGGAAGCTGCACAGCTCTAATAAACAAGCTCAGAATTAACATAGCATTCTGTTAAGAGACACGTAGTTAAAAAGCAGCAACTTTATTTATAAATCATACCCTTTGTCCCCTTTCCCAGAACCCTATAAAAACACTGGAAATACCAAACAATTAATACCACCATTGCTGAAAGCATTCTGACCTCAAAGTGACAGATATAAGGTTTATATAAGACTATGAAACATAAGGGGTAACAAAAACCTTCATCAGTGGAAGAAGGAAACTCTTCTTCCTGCCATGGCAGTTCATGCCTATCAGTTGTTCAAAGGTCTTTCTAAATCCCTGTGGGAGCCAGATGCTCCTACCCCTTACAGATGTGCCTCAATATGCCCCAGCTCTCAGCTCTCTGCTGTTCCACATCTGACTGCTCTAGCATAGATGACATAGGTTGCTTTGACTTGACAATACAATCTAGCAACTCTGTAAATGCAACCTATGAAACTACTACCTTTATGTTCAATACAGGAGACACTACATATTCCCTCTAGGGACTAAAAATAAAGTACTTTTTATTAAAGAAACCATCACATCAAGACTACAGCCATACTCTCTCCAGGCTGAAACTCCGTGTCAGCTTCAGTGTCACATAACAGAAGCAATTTTATACAGAGTTGATGTTAAGGTTTATCAAAGACAGATGAAAACCTAAGTAAAAACACCACATGATAACTAACATACCTTTGACTAGGGCCAGCATCTTTGGATATCTCAGTTAACTTGGCAAGGCTTTGCATGCCTCTAGGTATGGAGCATAACTCCTCAGACTACAAGGAAACAATCTCCCCTTGAGCTAAAGATTTAGCAGATCCAGAACTGGTATGTTTCCACAACCCCATCAGACAAAGGAAGTCAACACAAAAGTGGAAAAATCAGGTTTCCAAAAACCCCTCACTTTATAGTAAACAATACCATTTCATACCCACATTTCTAGTACAAACTTAATTAAAAATGGAATTTTACAAACAAAGCAATATCTTAGCTCAGTAGTGAAACTCAGCCGGTTTCCAGGTTGAAATACAACAGCCACTTATAGCAACACACAACACTTTAAATGAAGCAAGAAAAAAACCCCACTTATCAAAACCCAAGACAGGCATAAAAATATTTAGCCATTCCTATCCCAATTTATTTCCACAATATTTAAGAGGGTGCTGTAAAAGAAGTAAAGATATTTTTCCTGGTTTATTTTCCTTCCTTCAGACTCTGTAGGAGGTAAAGTTTAAAGGTGGGGTAGATCTGAGGAAGCTTTCCATTCATCTCCGAGATAAATCAAAAGAGTAGAATTAACAATATATACAAAATCTTAATTGAGTTAACTTTGCTAAGCAAAGAAAGCTCTTTTAATGTTCACACCACATGAATCTAAAGATTTTCTTTAAATTGTGTCCCCCCTGTTTTTGTTATGTATTTGTCCTTGGCTTGAGGCATCTTGCTTTACTGATTATAGTTTTAAATTATTTTTTCATGGAAATTTTCCCTTCAGCAGTTCAATTCACTTTAACATTGTCTCTTAACCTGAACATAAGTGAAAGTAAATTACCTCCTGATTCACCAATGTAGAAAGTCACATCTTTTTTGTCTTCTTGTTCATCAACATGATCATAAGTGATCTGTGGAACAGACAAGGCATTCTCTCCTGGGTTTATTACAGGTGCAGAACCATTACCACAGCCTAGTTTCCCTTTTCTTTTGTATCTTCTAGCCTGTGGTAGTAGAAATGGGATGATATCAGAAGATACTATCAAAAACAGAAAAGTATACATGTGAACTTTACTGTAAAGTAAATTCATTTGAGGGTTTGTTTTTTTTTAAAAAGGTAACTGAAATTCAGTGAAAGTGTTACATCCTTGATTAATGTCTTGAAAGTGGCCAATTATGAATTATCAACTTAAATCTGGTAAGAATTTGATTCTCAGAAGACACCTAGCACATTCTGAAAAATCAGGTCTCAAAGTAAGGTTTCTCAAACTGGGTGCAGAACTCAAAGCACTCAAAATACGAGTCACTTGAGTATACAACAGCTTGGCTGCAACATTTTTCTAAAGCTGTAATTAAACATAACCATAGACTTTTAATTATGAGCTAGGCACTATGCAGCTTTCTCAAGTAAAGAAAATTTCACCAAAAAGGCTGAATTAGGCACAGCAGAAGATAGATCCTTTCTCATGCCTCCAAAGTTGAAGTTCTCCTGATTTTAGAAGTATAAGAGGCAACCTAACAAGCATCCTACAGGTGGTACATAAGAACAAAAAATGAAAGTCTGAATTCAATTGGTTCCAAGAAAGGCTGGTCTTCATCTGCCTTTGTGATGAGAAGTGACCACCATAACAGCCACTCACATACTGATTGCACATACTGTCTACTGCCGCCACCTAGCTATATAAATGCTATTTCTCACAGTATAGCATTTATTTCTGGTCTTCATGACTACCTACCCTTTGGCTCTAGTCCCACCTGGTTCTACTACCCACACACCTCAAAAGAGGCATACTTTAACTTGCCTGATGCTCCAGTAGCCTTCTGACAAGGAATGGAAATCTAGGGCTACTGCACTGAATTCTACAAAGTACTCTGGCCTCTGACATGACCACTAAGCAGTTAGTAGAGATAAGCATCAGAGAGAGTGAGTATTCACATATATCGACACAAACAGCTGCAGGCTCAATATATTCACAAAAGGGACAATGCTACTTGGCCTAAGTAAACCAGTTCTATTTTTTTTTTTTTATGATCTGTATTCAGTCTTTTGGAATTCATTCTTCTGTTCAGCTCTGCAGCAATTAAACAAAAGCATGTTTGAAATTAATCAAACAGAGCACAAAAAATGGTAGAAATGGGCATTTGATGCACTACCATGCATCAAAATGCTTCTAAAGGCAAAGATTATGGGCTCTCATAGCAGGAAAAGCAGCTAGGAATTCTCTGGAGAGCAAAGTGCTACAACATACACAAGCTGGTCAGTATACATTCTAGTCTTTAAAATAAGAGGCTAGGTAGACAAAGAATGACCTAGCCTCCTTTGATAAGAGAAGATGATCCATTAGTAAGAGAAGAAAGAACCATTGCTATGTTCTTGAATTAGGGTTAGCAGCTCACAGGGAAATTCAAGTTTAATAACGTATTAGGGAAATCCCTCTCACTAGAAAAAAAAAAGTAAAGAGGGAAAATACCAAGGACACTAAAAACTAACTGGTTTTTCGAGCTCTCCCAGCATGTGTTGCTTGCTGTTCAGCAACACATACCACCCAGCCTTACCCCTTTCCTCCTGGTTCTTTTGCCTCTAGTTATGAAGTAGCTAGTCTCATGGCAAAGTTACACTCTGCTCAGCACCGAGTAGATCACACTGCTTTAACATCAAAACATATGCATGCACACAGATCATACTGACAGTTTTCTACACATGCTGTGGAGGAGTTGTACTACAACTCTCTGCTGGGCAACAGGCATCAGTGGGATTTCAGTACCTAAAACCAGGCCTCTAACATCACTTTAGAAATCCTGGGTATCTGAGCTAGACCTGCTGCAGACCTGGGCCTTTCCAGAAGCGGTGCTGAAGGCTAGGCAAGCTTGCCAGTGAAACTACATACCTGTGTTTAGGCAATCCCACCTGTGCAGACAAATACTATTCCACTCTATTGCAGCCACAGCTCAGAAATTTCCCAAAATTTCTACACTCAGCCCCAAATAAATTACCATGGAGACAAGTACTTGAGCAAGACAAGTATAGATACTGTCAGCCACATGTTGAGTATTTTTTTTTTTTAAACTAGCTTTCTCTTTTCTTCCAGTATGAACTGCTATGCAAAAAACGGGAAAGTGTTACTATTGACTAACACTACCCTTTGAGGATGTAGAGGATACTTCAAAGTAGACAGAGCAATGGAGAATCAGCACCTATCATACTACCAGTGCAAGTTTAAAAATAGAAGACGTTTGTCCCTCAGGACTATTTTAAGGAAAACTAAACTTATCATGCTGCAGCATGAGGAAAACAATTAAATGTCCCATTATAAATGCCCTTCAGGTCTCCACATTCTCTGGACACTTCATAAGGATTTTGGCAAATTATCCCAATCAAATTAAAAGCGAGAACAGAATAGGGGAGCTCTGCCAACTCCCTATTACCTGTTTTCTCAGACTAGGGCTAGATGGCGCTGGTGGTTTTTTGGGATTTTGCACCGGTGATGTAACATAGATCTTCCATGTTGCTGTAGAACTGCAGGACTTCTCAGCTGCGTAGCACCGCCACAGAGTCTATAATAAAACCCAAACCAAATAATGTCGGTGAATAAGCAGTCACCATTGTCCTGTTGGACAGGTAAGTCAGATTTTGCTGCAAACCAAACTGACAGCAACATTTTCAATCAATGTAAACATGCTGCAAAGGGTTCTGTCTGCAATCACTGTACTATACCACACAACATCATGCCTAATAAAATACAGTCTTCCCTGTATATAACTGTAGTGAGTGTAATTTGCACCAGGAAACATACACTCAGTACACAGTGATTGTAAGAACACTCTTTGCAGTGTTCTCCCTAGGAGCTGAGGTCTAACCCTGCCCACAGTAAAAAACAAACAAACAAAACCAAAAAACCCCCCCACACCAAAAAACCCCACACCAAACCCAAAACCAACAAACCAAACAACACCCATAAAAATGAATCCCCACAAACACCATATAATCCTGCTGCTTCCTTTTTTTCTGCAGTGTGCCACACTTCAGTATTTGTGCACCGTGCTATTGCATTCTTTATATTATCATATAAAATGTTATGCAGGGAGATTTTTCTAAAGTGAGGTGTGTGTATACATACATATGTATACACGTTCATCGCCTCAGGATTTGTCAGATGCACAGGACCTAAGGGAATATAAAAAGCTAGACAGGAATTAAAGATTACAACAAAGATTTATTTTTTTTTTCTGTTTTGCTGAATAGACTCATCATATCTACTTAGTGTCACTATGCCTGTGAATATCAGGCTAGTAAAGCCTCCTATGCTCACTCATAAGAGGAGGGAGAGGCAATTGTCTAATTCTCTCTAGTGACTGAAGTGAATCAAAAAGACAAAGTGGTAAACACAAGTTATAGATTTATAATAAAGCCTAGTAACAGTTATTCTCAGCATTTTAACTACTAGGCCAACCACCTTCTCCTAAGCATTTTACTGTTAGGGGCCTTACCTGAATTAGGGACGCGGCAGCTGGGATTTGTCTGTTGAAATGCTTCTGACGTTGCTTCTGCTGTACTTTCAGCGCAAAACCAGACCCCAGAATACCCTAAATATTAGCAAAATTACTAGTCACACTCCAATATGGCTTCACATACCTAAGCCACATACTTAACATGAATTAAATGGATATTTTAGAAGAGGCTTTCCTAGAAAAATATTTTCAAGTGTCCACAGTGACAGAAATCTATTTATTCCAACAAATGAATCTGAAATTAAGCACATTTATTGAAGTTACACGATGCCCATGTCAACAGCATGTGTTTATTGCTGTGATCTACAGGTAGCATTAGTCAGAAGCATTCAGAGAGGTGGTCACATTCCAAAGGCAACCCTGCACAATGATGGGAGAAGTAAATGCCAATGTCACATGACTGAACTACAGCTATTCTTTGCACTTGTTTTTAATTCCTTGCCACAAAACCCCCCCACAACTAAAGCCAGAACCCAGTTTGATTTTCCAGGCAAATTGAGCAAAACAGCCAAAGATATGCTTTATAATTTCAGCATTTCTGTTAAAACTGGTAGTTACTAAAGAAATATTTTGTCTTTTCTAGTTGTTTTGATGTTGATGCCTTTATTTTCCCCCCATTCAGTAAGCCCAAAGATGCTTTATAGAACCATGGAGGAAAACATGCAGTTTCCTAGATTACTTCTTCATGGCAGTGTTGCTCTTCTTGCAGGACCCTAAGTTGTTCTTACATAATCACAAAATAGCAGAAACAAAGGAAATTCCATCTCTGGCACTGACACGCTGATTAAAAAAACCAACTTCTCTCTCTACCTCACAGAATAGCTTCACTTCTTTGAGTAGTGAAAATTATTCTTACCTTCATCATAGGCCACATCAAAAATGACTGCAATAAAGATACAGCAGTTTCATTTGTGTGTGTGTGCACAGACACACAAACATACACTTAAGGATGCGTGCGTATGCATTCTGAAACAACATCCAACACCACTATTTCCTATCAAAGGCAACAATTTTAAAACTACCTAGTTGTGAGCCCAAATCAGACAGACACTTAAAAAAGTGAACCAATTCTACTTACCGCTGGCAGAGCAAAGAAAGATATAGCAAATACTGAAAAACAGGAAGCTACTGTCTTCCCAATCCATGTCTGGGGAACTTTGTCTCCATAACCAATTGTTGTGACTGTTACCTAGGCCAGAAACAAACACCTGATTCACTGCAATGCAGTACCTTTTTTCCCCAAATGTAGGAAAAAAAGAAAGGTAGAAAAAAAAGTAGAGAAGTATCGGGAGATACATACAGATCAACAGTGTTTGGATTTTTGCGTAAGAAATCACAGGAGTATGCTAAACATCACCACAGCTTTACCCTGTTTTCACATTCTTCAGCAGGCATTCATGACTGGCCACTGCTTTGGATGGAACAGTAGGCTGGACTCGGGATGATCGTTCTCACAGTTTGTAGCTGACTGCTTCCACCTTCCCAAAACTGTAAGGACTGGCTTATGTGGGCTTGAAACCATAGGCTTGCAGTTTTTCTACTTTTGCTTTAAAATGTAGTTCCACAGGGTTGAGAAGAAAGCCTTGAAAGCACTGCCTCGCACACAACCAATGCAGAGACATCTACCAAACTCTGTAATCAGGCAGGGACACTAGCTGTAGGAGGGTAAGTTATGCACTGTGCTGGCAGGAAGTGAAAGGGACAGAACTAACACCATCCCAGCTGAATCTTCATAGCAGGAGAAGGAACACACAACCATTCCAGGACACTTTATCTCCAAAAGTAAATATGCTAGTAGACCAAGAGCTAAATACAGCTGAGCCCCATGCTTAGCTTTTATTCCTCATGCTACAAACACAGTTCTTTGCCACTCAAAATTGTGCTTAAGCCATAATATGCATTCATAATACTGTACTTGAATCTGCTCATTACTTGTTAGGGTGCAGCAAGGGTCAGGCAGCCTCGAGTTAGGAGAGATAATGTAGCCAGCAGGGCAGTGCCCCCCCCCCCCCCAGTCAGGACTCAGTCCCACAACATCCAAACAAGACAGGTGCAAAAAGCACAGCCACGCCCAACCAGAAGTCCAAATTGTAAAGCAGTATCTAAGCAATGAGGCAGGTCCAACACCAAACCAGAAAATCCATCCATCAGGCCCAGTGGTCAGCAAGTAGGTCCACAGTGATGAAGTGGAACCAAGATAAAGCCAGTAAGTCAGCCCAGGGACCAAAGTCAGGATCAAAGGCCTCCACAGCCAAGCAATAGCTCTAATTGAGCTAGAGATCCACTCTCCCCCAGCAGAGTGCTGAGCTTAAATAGAGCCCCTGGGTGTGGGTGGAGGCCACAGGTGATGCTGGTCAGGGTCATGAGGACAATTAGTGCCCCCAGGGCCCTAACAACAGCCTCCCCTCTCAGCAAGGCCTGTCCTCACACAGGTCTGCGATCAGTATCACTGGGAGGGGTGGGCAGTAGCCTTTTCCAGGGCACAGACACAGAACAGGGACAGCTAACTCAAAAGGGACATTGCATCAGCAACTCAGGGCTTGAGGGGGACAGGCCACCCCTGAAAAGCCACATAGGAAAGGAGGGCTTGAGTGGGACAGAGGTTTTGGGTTGTTCCTGATGACCCCAGCAGGCTGGAAGAGAATTCATTAGGAGCCCAGTGGTCAGTAAAGGGTTGGTGCTGTGGGGGGGATCAGAGTCCATGTGAAGGCTGGTCCCTCAGAAGGGTTTGTAATGTAACAAGGGCCAGCTGCTCCCCAAGGGAAGGTGATCCCAAGGAGGCATCCCAGGGCAAGCCAAGGGAATCCCACAGCTGGCCAGACAGGGACCTCACCACCCTGGGCCCAGCCCCACAGCAGGAGAGACTCACAGACAGTGGCCATGTCCAACAAAGAGTCTAAATCATAAGGCAATATTACGGTGATGAGGTAAGTCTGAGGTCAAGTATGGAAGTCAGCCCACAGGTTGAGTTCCACATCACCAGACCATTGCTGAGCTGCAGACCAGCTCTCCTCCAGCACAGCTCAGGCAGGGACTAAGCACCCAGGGCTGAGCTTAAATAGAGCCCCTGGGCCGTGGATGTTGTGGGTGGCCTCAGGTGTGGCTGGTCAGGGCCATTAAGGGCTTTTTAGCATACTGAGAGCCCTGACACTGCCATAATAATGGTATGACAAAGATGGCTTGCAGCCCTGAGAAGCGGAAGGCTTCTGGTGAGGAAATGAAGAATTCTGTCACCAATACCAACCACTGGGAAGAGCATTAAATAGAAAAAGCGTACTTCTATTTGGGAGTATCAGCCCTACATCCAGTTCCACTCCCTTCACTTTGCCTTGAATGGTAGCAGAAATACAGCCAAAACAGACTTAAAAGAATATATAAATTTACACTGACTACAAAAGAGGATGTGGAAATACTGCCTTTTATGGGAAAAGCTGCTGGCAAGTACTTGGATAATATGCAAAAATAGGCTTCTCTGAAGAACCTATCAGCAGTAAAGGCATGGGAAGAATACTGAGAGCAGTTCTGCAAAAAGCTGGAAGGAAGATTTGCAGGGGAAAAATGACCAACTACTATCAAACTAAGTTTTTCCAAGTTATAAAAAAAATTAGGCTTGTGTTTATTCATCATGAATTTCTCACTTGATGAAGTCAACTCTGTAGTAGCTGTATCCTCTAATGAATATTGTTATTTTGAACTGCAAACTGCTCTCAGCAGGAGCCCTATCTTGCCAAGGGTCTGTCCAGATTTAATGTGGCTTGCCCATGAAGTGACTCAGGTGCTGTGTACTACCAGCCGTACAAACAGATGAGTTTGCCAGCCCCTAAAATTAAAGCAGGACCCCCCCCCCCCCAGCCCCAATTCAACTTTGAAATGCAGTACGTGTTAGTGGGGAGTGGAGGAAGTTAAAGCAGTGTTTCTTTAAGGCACTTCAGCTCCTCAGTGCACCCAGATGACCTCTTAAAGTCTGGGATTTTTCCTTCCTTTTCCTCTCTTCTTTTCTTATGAAAGGCTTCTTGGTTTTTTGTGGGTTTCTTCTTTCCTTTTTTTTTTTTTTTTTTTTTGACTTCTGCAGCGCTCAGGACTTAAAAACAAACTGCTGTAATGTTGAGCTGCCTTAGCGTTACTATGGAAGACAGCATGAAAGCTGTAACCACAGAAAAGATGATTTTCCAACTGTACAGCAGGCATTTGGCTGGCAGATTCCTGCAGGTGCCTGAACATGTCTCAGAAAGTTTCTCCCTGGCTACCTTAAGAGGGTTCCTTCTTGGTAATCTAATTAGTGCATTGAAGTATGTGGAAAGGATTATAAATAATGTAATTCTCTGGCTTTCTTAATTACAACCAGAATCTTTTTCTATTTGTATATCCAAAAGTTATCAGTTATCTGCTCAGAGAATGTTTAATAACTATGCTGTGGAAAATGACACCACCTTCTTACTACAGATTTACTATGGCACATTCCAGCTGGTATGCACATGCTCTAATGCAGGCTCTGAAAACATATATGGACACTTCAAAAGAGGAAGAACTCTAATTAATAGAAGTCAACAGAGCTTCTCACATGCTTTAAGATAGGTGGGTGTCCTGAAGTTTGAAGAATCAGAACTGTACTCCTCAAAAAACCATCTTAAATATAAAGGGGTTCAAACTGCGCTACCTCTGCCATGGAAATTTACTACTGGAAATTCTGAGCAATCGATCCCAAGCACCTCTGCCAGTTAACACCAATTTACTGGAGCGACTGTTTAACTCAAGTTCAGTAGTACAGAATAGTCCAGTTTGCAGCAGAACCAAAAAGCATTATCAACAGCAAGAGATGAGCATGAAAGGGCCAACAGAAGAGAAGCCTCCTACATATTGTCCTTCTTTCCTCAAGAAAAAATACCCAGAAAGGACAGAAAAATTGCTGTGCCATGGGTTGCAATTCTGGCAGACTGACAGTGCTGTTGGAAATGTTTTTGCATGTATTCTAACATGCTACAAATTCTGGAAGTGGCTTCATATAAAATACCACAAGCCTTTGATATATCTTTGCAGTTTAATCTGTGCGCCTGCCAAATTAGGTGAAACAACCTTGCGTTTGACTGGAGCAGGTAAATGTAGTTAGCATTTAATTCCAACTCTCATTCAATCTTTATTTTCCCTTTTCTTCATATTTAAACCATTCAGTTCATTTGTATCAAGTTCAGCAAGCTTGCATTTTCTACTCAAAGCAAAATATTACCCATAATACACCCTGTGGTTTTTGTCAGACACATAAGACTTTCAAATACTTGCTACCAAGATTTTTTTTTTTTCCTATGGTTCAGTTTTAAAAGGCAAAAGTGAAATCAAATTTCATTCCCTAGTAACTCCACATCTGTGTTTCTATGTTACAGAAGATTTGAAAAGAAAAAGAAACTGATTCACTTTGTCCTTTGTCACTGTTCCCAGCTGTGAACTGCACCTGCACCGTGACTCACTAATGCTGAGGAGGCCTAGACGTCTGGAAAGCTTAAACAACAATTTAAACAGTGTTCTTCATGTGCCTTACACAGCTAGCAAAAGACAAAGCTGATTTTATCTTGCTATTAACAATCAAGTTAAACAAGTTATAAACAATCAAGTTTTGGAAAACAACAACAAAACCCATTGAACACTTTGCGAGGCATATACATACACTTTGAAATACAGATTCCAAGTCATCTAACTCAACAAGGTAAAGTAATGCACATTTAAAACTTATTTGTTGGTCTTCATAACTGAACTCCTTTTAAATTCCTTAAGACCAAAATTTTAACAAAATATGTATGCATAAACACATCCTGTCCTTAATTTTTTTACTCTTTACTCAAATCAAGACTGTAGCTTCTAGCATTTAAAAATATCTTGTAATCCATATCTAAACATTCAATGCAACTCAAAGCAAGCTCTGGATAACTAGAGCTAAAAAAATAAAAAAGAGGGAAAGGTAGAAAAAGCACACTGGCATTACATGGAAGATTTATTACATGCAAGAATATACATGGACAGAACTGGATGCTAAAAATCATAGCTAGTTCTCAAACTGATGGCTGAAAATTTTTTCTTGTTTTCCACTGTACCTTGCTCCCCTCAGTTTGATAAGGAGTTTGTCTTCCTTTCCATTCAGATCTGAATTTGGACATTTCTGGCCTTTTGCAGTTACAAGCCTAGGAATTACTTTTATGAAGCACCAAAGATATTGTGCAGAGCAAACATGAATCACCATCTTTTAATGATTACAAATTACACTAAGACATCCTTATTAATAAACTATATGCTTTCCATTTCTTTCACTGGTGTCATTGTCATTCACATGGTGCTAAAAACCTCTTCAGAACTTCACTATGCTAGAGAAAATTATGACATATTTCTCATAGATTTAGCTGAACTAGCTCAAACTTTTATGGGAGCCCCTAATTCTGCTGAAGTTCCCACAAGCAGCCCCACTTTTAATTAGATGTACTTCACAGACTATTCAGCTAGACCATTAGTAAAAACAGAAACAGTAGCTACGTTCCACTGCGTTCAGTCATTTGAACACTGGTATTTGAGCTGCACTGCCCAAATAATAGCAGAATAAGTGAGCCTGTGTACTGGTTCATTTTCTTAAAGGAGACAAGGAGTGTCTTTCAAAATGTCAATCACACCCTAATTGTTTTACTTTTGCTTTTAAAATATAGCACAGCCTGTGTTTCTGGGATATTTATTCATAACCTCTAGCTAGTAGAGGTTATCTCATGTCTATAACCATGAGGTTTTATGTTCTGAAAATTTTATTGTATGTCTGTTGAGGACTTCAACAAGTGATTGTCATATGGACTAGTTCATGGTTTTGCTTCTTACTGGCATATTAGATAATCATCTGGCTATTTAGTAGATTTTTCTTTTTTACTAGATTCTTCTTGGTCTGTACTGTTTTGCACAGCCGTAGGTGATACTCTGCAAATGAAATGAATACCTGACAACCTAATGACAGGAATTTTATGTTTAAAAGATTTTTAAACTGAACCACTTAAAAAGTGGTAACTCAGGGTACATGTAATATAATCTATATTTCTCTATAATTCATTGAAGTTGAGGCTTATTGAACATCCAAGTTAAGGATTAGAAACATCTATCTATTAGGAACTTTTTGTCTGTCTTCCCAGACTTACTCACCAGTTTATTTGGATACAAATAAACAATTGGTTTATAGCCTAATAACTATATTGGCATTTTTCAAGTCTATCATCTAAGAACAAATCCAGTTTATTGTGTTTCAAATCACTCTCAAAATATATCCTTCTCTCTCTGGAAGTTGGTGGCTCCACATCTGTTCTAGTCCTCTCATTTTCCTTTGTCACTAACACTGATGTGATGAATCTCCCTGCATTTGTTATAATGAGACAGCCAACTCATAAAAAATATATGAGGTTTTCTAGGGGAAAAGGGACCACAAGAGAAGAGATGGTTCATGCAACAGCTAATAAGGAGGGAAAGCATGAGTCACAGTGAGAAACATTATAAGAGCCATATGAAGGGAGTGTAGAAACAATTTGGTCTCTTATTCCGTTCATAGCTATCTATTTCATTTTCAACTGATTCTGGGCATGCACACAATAATTATCACAATGCTCTCATAATCCCAGTTCCCCCTTAATGATATTTTTTTCTTTATTTCACTAAAGATTTGCACAGACCCTGACTGATGATTGATATCCAAAGTAGTTGATGAATCTGGGAAGCTTTGCCAGCTGCTTTTGATGGAGCTATTTACCTTTACAGTGAATCATGGGATTATTAAGAAAAAAACCAGGAACCTGTATCCTGCACCAAGGTCTGCAATACTACTGAGAGAGTGAACTTTACACACACAAAAAAAAAGTCATTAACCCAAACTCCACAAATATAAAATGCTTTTAAAGTTATGCACCTTTTGCAGATAATTAAGCAGAGTTTAAAAGAAGTCGTATAGATTTTGGAGGGTATTTATACTCTTTTTTAAATGTGGAGTTCAATGTGGACTTTTTGTGTCTGTAAACAAAAAGTCCTTTGCTAAGGACATGCTATCATGCTTTCATAATAAAGTTTAATATAAAAATAATTTAATTGTATTTATTTTTTTTTTCTTGTATCTTTTTAAAAATGTTGTCAAGCTTCCATACGGAAATATATTCTACAAAAAAAAGAAATGCCAGATTTTTTAAAAATATCACAACTGCAACAGAAAATCTTGTACTCTAAGTTTGTGTGGGCATATTGTTGGTAAAGACTTACCACACCCCACCAAAGGGCATCGGCATAGCTGGAGAAACCTGTCTTTCCATCCTCATCAACTGCATCCTTCTCAGCAAGATAAACAAAATAGGATGAAAAGATTAATCCCAAGAATCCAATGTACAACGTCGTTATGAGTTCCTATTAAAAGAGAAAGCAAACAAGTACATAAGGGTTGCATCACATGTATTCTATCATTGTAAAACATTGTAAATATCTGGAGGTTTTTTGCATCACAGTAGAAAAATTAATAAGTTATATTTCGGGTGTGAAATTTGCCTCCACTAAAACAGGTAGTTCAGTGACTTGTTTTCTATTCATATCAGACAACAGAATTCAAGGAGAAGCCATCATTTATACAAAATCATTTGGACAGCTAAATGTAGGGTGAGACACCTCTCCTGTTTTATGTCTTGTGAAAGGGAATCATTCCATTTAACTGTCCACTCAAAATACAAAATGTTAATACATTTTAAAAATATTAAAACAGCTTTAGAAATGCACTTTATGAACAGTATGCTAAAATAACAGTTAAGAAATAACAACCATGTCTTGTGATTATGACCATATCTAAGCAATGAACTTGTGTATCTGATACTTAGATTGCTTAAGACTGAATATTGATGCTCTAACAGCTTCATGTTAAGATAAAATAAAATCTTAAAATAAAATATGTTAGGTAGGTGTAACCTCTACTTCAGTCCTGATAAACAAAGACTGAGTATAGGCCATTTTATTAGAAGTGACTTTTATTAAGGCATGATACAGAGCTTGTGAATGTACCAGTTTCTCTATCGATTTTTTAGATAGTGAAGTTGTATCAGAACCAATGTGATTTAGATGCAGGATTATTACAGTCTGCAGGAAAAATGTGCTTGTGCATCTAAACAAGCCAAATTTTGTGGTGTCACAGATGCAAAAATGTGTAAAGCTTATAAAAACAGTGCTACATCATAATCAAATGAGATATCCACCTGCCCCTCAGGAAAATCCAATACCTAGTTATGAGGGAAGATAGCTTATTTTAATCACTTAAAGTTTACAATGCTTCAATAGATAACACATATTATATTCCTTTATTTTCTTTGCACATGTTTAACCATCTTTATTATGAAACATTGTAGTACTACATATTCATTGTCATCTTCCTTAAATTCTTGACAGAGTTATTTTTCTTTCCTTGGATTCAAACCAGTCCAGGAATTAAAACATTCCCATAAGAGAAATCTGAAATTAAAACCTGCCTAAGAAGGATTGCCTCTATAAAGTATGTCAGGTTTTCGCAGATTTTGTGTAACATTCTACCCACACTTAAACTGTTTGTGAGGGAGGGTTCAGGTTTTATCATCAAACTTCCTTCAGGTTTTTTTTGTTTTGGTTTGGTTTTTTGTGGGGGTTTTTTGGTTGGTTTTTTTTTTTTTTTTAATCTTTCTTTTCATTTCCTTGCAAGAGCTTTCTGGAAAACATAGCTCTGGTAGGTAGTAACTGCATTAAGCAACAGGAATTATACATACTTTTCCTTCTGCTATAGCACTAATTAAAACCTAGGTTCAGCAAGCTTTTAAACAATCTTGGCACAAAGCAAAGTAGGTGTTTTCTCTCTAATAATTTAATAATGACCTAAATAACGAATTCTGATAGTATTCAGTTTTACCCGTGGGCATGTCTTTTAATCTAAGCCCTAACTTTTTGCAGGCCTGTTAGCTAAACAAGGCAGCTGAAAAAATAAATAAAACTTGGGGTTTCAGTAATTCAGATTTCTATGCTGGTCACCATTCTTTTCTCATCTCTTTCTCTAATGCTAGTGGTATGCTGTGTACTTCTTGTAGATATGATTTCGTGGCTCTGAAAAGTTCCTTGTGTTTACATTTATAGTTGATCATTTGCATTTCTCTATTTTTTCACACCTTTTTGATTTGCCTACACAATATTTTTTCAATGCAAGATGAAAACATTTAACACCTGAGACTTAAGGTCAGTGATCCATAGAAAACTACAACAGAAGTAGAGACTAATTCTTATTCCCTGCTGACAAAGAAAATACGCTGCTTTTATCCCTAGTAGGTTTCTGACTTCCTACCACATCAATAGAGATCTTTTAGTTACACACTTGGCACGTTGCTTACATCTCAGATATTAATTGATTTTACATGTTATTGAGGAATGGCCATCACTGCTTTATTTTAATTTTGTCTCAGAGGACAGAATTAGAGAGTGGATGATAATTGGAATACTTCTGTGTTAAGCACTGGCTTTTTGAGAAGGGGGAGAAAAACATGCTTTTCAGAAGTGCTATGCACAGTCTTATGAGATCTTTTCAAAGAGGCTGAAATATCAACAGAACTGCTCAGGTTATTTCACCTTGGCACCTCTCAGGTCCAGTCCTATTCATCTAAAGACTGGACTCTTGTTAAGTAAAGCCCAGATGCAAATGTAATTGCTTTAGACTTATTCTAAATGTCACTCCATGTTACATATTTATTGAGAGACAAAATACTACATGCCTATATTTAATTATTAAGAACAATGGCAGCAATCTAATACATATGGTATGGAGGAGGGAGCACAGAAGATTTTAAAATAATATGTGCTTCAAGAAATATGGATAGAGTGATGTCTACCAATGTGCCTACGTGATCTCAAAGCAAAGAGTGTTTTGCAGAAATCAGGTCTTAAAACTTCACATTGATATGACTTTTTAGTGGATAGAAGCTTAAGAATAGAGTGCTGCCTAATACAAATGACTGTTTTCAGCAAGGGCTTTCAGATACATATATGCAAAGGAAACAGCAACAAAAACCAAATGTACACAAAGGTAAATTTCAATATTGAGAGACTTGAGTCAACACATTGTTTTAACTTAGACAGATTTATATTCTCAGTTACAATAAGGACTACACAATATAAAATTCAACACTTAGGAAAAATAAAAGAAAACCCCAAATCTACAACTCGTCAGCAACTCCCTCCCCAAAGCAGCAGAAGACCTCAGAAAGCAAGGTAAGGAATAAGTAAAACTAACTGAGAGGCTTACAAGCTGGAGCTGGATTAGCTAACTCAGTTTTTCAGTAAGCCTCATTATTTTTCCATGTCTTTCCATCACCACATGTGATATTGACTCATGTTTTGTTGCTTTTGGCAAGAAAAGCTTGTATAAGCTCAACCTGCTGAAAATAGAAGAGCATCCTAGCCAAATCGGGCCTGAGTGAGCTAATGCAGCTATATGTAAAATTCCAAAACACATGGAAATCATTGGTGACAACTTTAGTAAGCTCTTCTGGGCTTGCAGAGGTCCAAGTGCTTGTTATTTTCACAGGTCACAGAGATAGGAATTTATTTTCTGACATTGTTTAAGGGTTTAGGGTCCCATTTTTTCTGAAAGATTATCAAGCTCAACAAATAAATGAGGACCTTGTACTCTGCCTGTAAAGAAAAAGCAGCTGAGGTGTTTTTGTTTTGAGTCTTTTTAAAAACAAAAAAAATTTTTAAGAGACTGGACAGGAATAAAGGTTCCATTTTCCCTTCCGTTTGGTACCAAGCTAGGATTTCAGCTACACTTGTCCAATGTCAATATGGAACTATGTGTTTGATTTTATTTTTTTATATTAACGTGTTAGTGGGTGATCTGCTTTGACAAGTACCACAGATCTGTAGAGTTTTATATATCGTCATAATCACTTCTTTGGATTAGCAGAACTTTGGGTGCATTTATTCATAAATTCACTTCTCCAAGGTAGTTTTTTTCCTTTTAAATCATTGAACATATTTATATTTGTGACATTTAAGACTTAAGTGTTATATTTTGGAGATAGTATTTCTAGATTCTTGACTAAAACTCTGAACACCCATAGGAAAAATTTTCTCAAACACCTCTGTCAGTAAGGTTAGCAAATGTTGATAAAGTGTATTTGGATACCAGCTCTGCCCTAGCTAGATATCCAGGCAATGCGACTGTAATAAATGAAGACCACAGAGACTTGGACCATTAAAAGTCATCCTGTTGTACAGGATGAAATAAGCTTTATACTAGAGCACTTTGGAGTGCATCAATGCTGCACAGCCAGCGTGACGTAAAATTTCCTACGGTACTGGGGGAAAAAAATAAAGGGAAGAAAAGTAACTTTTAATATTAAATTCATCTTTTGGATTAAGTACCTCCCATTCTCTGCCCCAGAACAACAGTTTTCTAAATAACAAATGAAACAATGTCTGTGTGGAAATATATAACTATTTATCAATATCTGGAGAACAAATCTACACTCAAAGAGCAGGTTAAAGAACCATGCCTACAATCTTACAAGTAAGATTCATAGCACAGTATTGGCCCTTCACAGTATGGTATGATATACAAGATTTTAAAGGTTAATGATAAAAGTTTATTTTGATATTCATAAAGCTAAGTTGGCTTTTCATTTGGAGATTCCATGAGGCCCCAGAAAGAAGTCTTCAGTGCCTAATTTTTAAAAGTCTGCACTAAAACACATAAGCTTTTCCTGCTTAATGAACTTTTATACAGAATAACTGCTTCAAAGCTTTAACGGACATATAACTATTTACAGCCAAGTTTACCTCTGTAACTATACCCTTGAAAAAGTAACTTTGATTGCATATTATCATAACATAGTTAGTGTTTTTATTTATAGAATGGATTAGAAATCTCCTTATACAAGCAGAGAAAATAAAATATTTGAAATAATTGACTTGTTCTATCACGGATTTTCCACTAGTATTTGTTTTTTCACATAACAACCAAGCTAGGAACAAATCTTCTGTGAAGACAGTGGACAGTATTTGCAATATGAAAGGCAGCCCACATCACTGCATTTAATAAATTATATTGAAGGATAACACCAAAGAGTACAACAGTTAATTTCCAAAGAAATACTGATGCTGATACCCTATTAGCCACTGACCTGAAGTAAAGAATAGTGTTCCCATTTTAGAAGTAGAAAGAAGCACATGAGGACTTTTAAAGAATTTTTTTCACTTGGAACAGTAACTGTTCTTTTATACCAGACTATGATTTGAAGTCCATGAAAAGAATATACTAAAGTAAACAAAATGCTGGGGATCTTTAAAGATCTAGTACCTGACGATGTATGAAAACAACTGATCCTAATAGTCGCCAGGTGCCACCCTGTCGATCTACATGAAGCATGCGAAGTATCTGGAGAAACCGGATCCCCCTGTACGAAAAATAGGACATTAAATAAAACTAATGATTGAGAACAATAGTGCTCTAGCTATACAGAGTTGACTCTACTCACTAGCACACTGCCATGTTAGAGAACTGTGATAGTATTGCCCCTGGCTAGAGTTGCATCTTAGACTTGAGGCATCTCAGTAGACAGTATGTTTAGATCACATTTCATCATATTCAAATATATTCAGAAATATTGACTAGGACAACAGTTATTTAAAAGAAAAACAAACAAAAGAGTTTAAAATGTATGCTTTCAAACGCAGAGGAAACTTGCATATTTTACCTGATTATGATTCTCAAATGCTTCCTTTCCAAGCAAAACCAGTGCTTCAAGCTTTGTTAACATAACTATGAGCAAACTTTTTTCTCTATTTTCCAAAAGCAGAATGTGAATCAAACATGGTATTACTGAAGTCCTATTTCTGTAAGTTATAGAAATCATCTGATTGGAAATAGATATAATCTTATGTGATTTTAGGACAATAACTGAATTATAAACTCCAAATATTTTCAACTAAAGAAAAATAATTATCCATATGGTTCTTCAGCAGAATTTCATTCAATGGAAATATTTCATTCCAGTCACCCCTTCAACAATGAACTTTGTTTGCCTACACTCATCTTACTAACTTATCACTGAAACAAAAGAGTGAAAAGCAGGAAAGGATGAATGTTGAATTCATCTATCTGAAAATTTTTCACTAAAAAGTATTATTCACTAGAAGTATTTTTAGCTCTTTTTAGCTATCCTTAAAATTTTGTTATTGTTTTTGTTTTTTAATTAATTCAATCTTCTTATTTCAGTTCCACTGTGGCTGCATTTTTCTGGGTTCCACCAACAGGCAGGAAACTCAGCATGGTGCTGTCCTCAATCACTAGGAAGGCATACTGTCTTCTGAAAGACCCAACTTTTCCTTTATTCAGAAAGCAGGTTTTCTGAGCTTTAACAGCTGATAGTCAAATGATCAAATGCTTGCCATTTTTTTGGAAAGCACACCATAATCCTGATTATCAAATCACGTATCAGTGACTGGGTATATGAACACCACATTTTGTTATTTCTTTGATATGCCTTTGGAATAATAATTGTAATTAGCTGGAAACTTTAAAATATCCACTTAAAACCTGTTAATTAAAACACGAGTCCAAGAAGAATTACAAGACTACCAAATAGATGAGCACCAATAGACTTACATAATGTAATAGCTCATTGCTTGCTTATGTCAGGAGGGGAGAGTTACATGTAGCTCCCCTGTACAATTATCAGACACAACTCCTGATGCCTTGGCCCAATGGCAGTTCTTGATTTTCCTGTCTCTGTTGTATCTGAGATGATTATGGCTATGTTACTGCCAAGTGCTGACATGAATGTTAGAGGCTGGCAGTTTTACAAATACAGATTTAAAAAACAAGATAGTGAACAAGAAACTCAAGATACATGAACATGTGAACATGCACAACCCATTTCTGCTGAAAAAAGAAATTGGTTGGAAAGAAAACCATTTTTATCAATTTGGTGAACTTAAAACAGTTAAGGACAGAAGTCTGTAGGACTCTGCTGTGAACTCTGCAGTGCTTCTAGGTTTCAGTCTCACTGGTTGCTGCAGGGATGAAAATGTCAACCTGTCATACCTGATGGTCCTGGAGCTCGCAACTTCATTCTACAAGAAAACAACCTAACATGCGTGCACCCATGCTTTCTGAGATTGCTGGGATTTAAGAGAGGTCCAAAGAGGACCATAACAGTATACCTTAAAAGCAACAAAAGCAAAAAGGCAAGGATACAAGATTAATTACTTCTTAATTCAAAAAACAGCCACTCACATCACAGTTCTGAGGAAACCTGATGGGACCAAGACTTGCTTGACCCAGATAGTTGTTCAATGGGGCAAAAACAACACTGCAGAGATGTGGCTTAAGTTTCTCTGGCAGAAAGCCAGAGCTGTAGGACAGTGACTGTATAACACCAGGAAAGGCTGCACTGAGCCCAAAGCCACCTGGGTTCACATATAAACAAACAACGGGGCTTTTCATTAAAGTTCTTCCTCCACTTCTAGTTAAATTAAACAAAATCTTTGGAATTTTCACATTCACCCTCCTCTTCCTTTATATGAGCTGATGAATCACATTCATGCTGCCTGTGTGAGTCTTTGCCGTCATGTAAGGATTAACATTCTACGGTAATAGTTACCTTAAAAATACTTTGTACATGTAGTTCCCTCCCGTGCTTGCCTACACAGCTAAACAGTTTAGACAGTACTGTACATTCTCACTTCCCAGTGATTAGACTGCATTGGAAATCAGAGGCTTGTAACAGAACATGCGGCACATCTTGCAAGTTAAATTAGAAGGAATGGGAAGTACACCTACTCTGCTTATCATTCCTTTCTTCTATTTACCCACTTCCCAAAACAAGCTTGCAGTATTGATGCAAGCTGAACAAACAATGTAGACATCAAATGTTTCTGGTTCATGTATGGTATGAGTTGCTTATGCCAAACAAATCCACCAAAGCATAATTACTCTTTAAACAAAGTAATTACTTGTACTCAAAAAGTACCAAGTTAAGTGCTGCCTGGATTACTTCTTAAATAAACCGATGTTCTGTAATACCCTTTTGTCTCAGAAAGATCTGTTTGAAGTTTTATATAGGACATAATGTTTCTTTAGTTTTTTCCTCTTGGCTTCAGCACTCCAACCAGTCTTCACATGCCTTGTTTCTGTACTCATTTCCCAGCCAGTGACCAAGCACAATAACACACAGTCTTCCACTGTCCAGTGTTTCAATAGAATAACTTTCCCTATATTAGGAAAATTACATATACACCTCATTTGGAAATTGGGAAATTAGATATGCATCTAATATAGCTCAGTGTTTGTGAAGAGCTACAGTTACTAGAAGAACATACCTTATTGCAGAGGTGGCAAACACCTGCCCATTGGATCCTATGCTTAGAACAATAATTGAGGCTACTACCACAATTAGATCTGTTAAAAAAAAAAAAGAAAGAAAAAAAAAAGAATGTATTAAATGTCAGCTCTCAGCACTGAAAACACAACAAATAGAGACTGAGGAAAGCACTTTAAAAAAAGAAATTAAGTTAGCTGAAATTTGGTGGGCAGTAAGTTAATGTAACAGTTTCCATCAAAAAACCAATGACTACAGTTTCTTCCATGCTGAATTTCATAATGGAAATTTTAAAGATCCTGACAGATCAGGCAGCTTGCCACAAAAACAACAAAGGCAAAGGCATATATACACCATAGAAATGAATTCACATTTTGGCTCAAAGCTCTTGACTTAAGAGGGAAAGTAAAGGCTTGCTTCGATCAACAATGAAATGCATAAAGTCAAGTATCATACACATGTACACACACATACACTTAGATTAAAAATTGTATCAAAGCTGTAACACCAAACTTTCAAAGTTTAGGGAACTGCCAGAGCAATGGTTGCTTAAAAAGAATCAGAGTTGTTGGTTCACTTTGTGATACAGTCTTTAATTATATGAAAATATAATTGTTTCCAGAGTTCCATTTTTTTTTCCCCACAACTCCACATTTTACACAGTTCCAGCATTATACAATGCAAATGATGGATTGTGTTCACAATGCCACCACCCCTTACTGTCTCTTATCCTTGTTCAGTGAATAGGTCTATTGCTTTTATATTATTGAACTTGAACATTATTCTGAGAATACATTTTTCTAATTTCCTCATGGGCATTTCAGTGGTAATCCTCTTTAGAGGATTCACTTTCAAATTCTAACCAGAAAATAAAGGATAGTTTTATAAACGGGTAGCAAACATAGACAGAATGAGGAAAAGTTTTGGTAAATTCTCCTTGCCAGCTTTAAACAGGCAGTACTTTATTCGTCAGAGCACTTAACATTATATAGCACTTCAAAAAAAACTGTGCCTGCTGACTTCACTTGCAGCTGTGCGAGCTCAGAACCTCTATAACCTGACTTCAAAGTCTTCATTTGGACATCCAGAAAGTGAGGCACACTTGTGAAAACTGATTTAAATGACTGCCACAGAGTTTCTGTGTGATGCCTAGGCAAGATGCAGGACAGAATCCAACTTCAGAGGCAACAACAGTTGCCTTCAACAAGGGTAACTTCTTCCTCTCTTTTAAGCATTCTGCCTCATACACAACCATGTAGTTGCTGTAGCAAATATTGCAGCAGTTCTATAACCAACAGCATCCTTCACTCTCTGACTTGGATTAATTGCCAGTATCAGCCTGATTTTTGCTGGAAAAGCAGGATTCTTCCCCAAGGGACAGCACTCAGTCAGTTTAAACACTGTACTACAATAATTGTACATTTATGAAAATGAAAGTAAATGTAGGGAGGGATAAGTTAAGGCTACAGAAAGAGTTTCCATTTTGGGACAATCTAAAATTTTGAGTACTTGACCTTCCAAATTTTTTATGCTGTTCCTTTATCATATATGTTTGTGAACATACATTTGTAAGCACTCAGAATTTAGGGAGGGTTTTCTTCCCATCACATCATAATACAGATCTTTGCCCTTAAGCAAATGATCCACCTGATGTCCTTACTAAATTATCAGACATATACATATCCATCCAATAACCATCACTGAAGGGGGAAGAGATCAACACTTCGGAAATGAGTTTCAATCATGTGGTGACAGTAACAGAGATTTTTCATTCAAACTTCCCACTTTTCTGAAAGTGCGTTCTACACAGTAGAGATATTTTACTTCTTTCTCCCCAAACCTGTTGTTCTATCTCTGCTTCTTCTCCGTTCCTAGTTTTCATGCCAGTTTCCAATCTTTAGACTTCTCATACTAATCCCAGTTTACTGGCTCAAATAGTCCTATTTTACACTCTAAATCTTCAGTATATCCTTCTGCCCTTACACTGCCACCTTTCAATCCCACATATTTTCAGCCCCTACTTTTTTCCTTCAATCTCCTGCTTGCTTGCAAGTCTATACGTCCTTCTCCCAGACCCTTGCATCAGCATCTGTCCTCCTGTCATTTCACTGAGCCTGCATGTCCCAGTCCATTCCTCCTAGCCTGCCACTTCACCTCGGCATTCAAGCCTGGTATTTTCCCTTTCCATGTGCCCTGGGCAGTTTCAGGAAGAGCTATAAAAACAAAATCAACGGATTTTCCACTTCCAGCCCCAGCACTGCTGCTCAGAGAAACCCGAATTTTGCATTGTGCAGGCTCACTGTAGATTTAATCTTCGAAGAATATAAGAGCATTCTCCAGCAGGGTGTTTTAAGTATACACAAGCTACCAATTTTTCAGAGCCTTGTTAGTCAGTCAGCTTGAGAGTTTATTTTCAGTGACAATCAAAAAAGCTATTTTCTCATTAAATTTCAATTATCTGCTTCAAAGTGTGGAAGTGCTAGTGCTTCTCCATAAGAAATTGCCAGCATTGCCTTTTTCAGGAACAGCTTAAACATTTTGCATGAAATGTCTCCACAAGACTCAAACTGAAGCAGACACTTGGCATGGAAAATATCAGGATAAAGAGCCTACATTTGTTTAAATAACTTTTTCAACTCTAAGAAGCATTAGTATTTAGATTAGCATTATATTAGTATTTATGTTAGTTTATAAAAAAGAAAGCATCAGGAAGCCTTGGTAATGTTAAAAATTGCATTCTAGTAATTTATAAACAGCGATATGTGGATATCCTTCTCAAACAGTCTACCTACTTACATGTTTGCAAACATGTCTGTACATACACGAGGTGTAGAGAGAAAAAAATGAAATAGCGTCTTCTATACAATATGTGCACTACATGTGTAGATGACAGACTTACATAAATCACATTCCCTGCATGTGTAGTACACAGCTTTGAAAACCTTGTCCACTACTAGTCCACTGTCCCTGTGGCTTACTCTGATGTTCTGAATCCTTGAGAAATTCCAAGCAGCTGCCATTTTAATCTAAAAAAAAAATCAGCTTGCCAGTGAAATATTACTTAGTTATGCATAAACTTCAGCACAGCACATAGCCAGCACCTATAATGCAGCTTATATGAGTACTACTTTTTTGGAGAAAATTGCTGACTTGTTTCTAAAATTCTCATAAGTTTACTTTCTAGTACGCAATTCTCAGTTTTTTGATTGAAAGCAATTAATCCTTTTAAATTTTAAAACAGAATTTGTAGTTTAATTTTTAGTTGCCATAGTATTTTACAGAATGTAAATAGCCCTCAGTTTGCAGGTGTGTTCTTAGTAGTGTGGAGATAATATGATGTCCATAAGAACTTAAACAGCTTATATCACATATTTGAATTCAATTTATATCATATCCTTTTTTGCTGAACTTTTGTGTTCTATTGCCACTTCATAAATTAAGTTTATACAAGGTAGCTGGAGCTTTACATACCAGGTGCTAAATGCTTTTTCAGAGCTGTCAACATAACCAATTAAAGGTGCTCATAAATAAACTGCCATTGTCCATTACTTAAGGACAATATGACATGGACACACATTTGTGGACTCAGGTTTTTACACCAGTTACTTGTGCCCCCCTTATATCTTTCAAACTGCATGCTGTCAAAACCAGGAGAAACAAAAGTTAATTCATAAATTCGTTCTCTGTGACATTTTCCGCAACAACAACAAAAGGATGAAAGGTTTTAAAAGGACATTCTCTTGATTTTGCCTGTGCTTGGTACTTGCCTTTCATAAAACCCTAATTAGGCTGGGATTTTTGGAAGCATTTAGCGCCTAACCTAACCCTACTGAAACAGTAAGTAATGGAAGTGTTAAATCAATATTTAGGAAAGGTATCACTATTACTGCTGCTGCCATAGTACACGAGTACCGCAGACTCTTTAAACATGCTCATTCTGTGAACTAGGGAATGAAGAAGCACAGAGAGATGAAGTGATATTTCTAGGGATTCTTAGTATGCAAGGAATCAATTCAATGTATGTCTCCTGACAGGTTCTTTGATTACAGAATTATCTTTTCTTACTTACATGTAATCACCTATAACCTGTCTGCAAAGAGGAGAAAAATAAGACTAACTTTAGAAAATCAACTTAAGAAATAATAAAACATTTGATTTACGAAGTGGAGAACTTGCATCATTTTCCATTTTAGATAAAAGTTTAAAAGACCATACAAGAAACAGTGTGTCCTATTTTAACGTTTTCCTTCTCCAGTTATAGAAGTTGCATGTTAACATACTATTTTATGCAGAATGGAATGCAATAATATTAAGTTTATAAAATAAATTAATAACTAGGCCTGGCTATTAAATCTGTTTCTGGTAATAAGCAGCAAAATAATTTTTATTTACAATTAGAGAGGGGTGAAAAAGGAAAGAAAAATTAAAGTTCAAAATTCCTAACTAAGTTGAACTTTCTAAGAATTAATTCAAATTTTAGTGTGGACAAAAACCCACAAAAGAAACCTCTGTGGCATCAAAGACATTTCAATGGTATTTTCTAATTTTAAAATAAAGACTTTTGTATTAATGCAAAAGTAAAATGAATACCTAATTTTTTGCATTTGTTTCTAATCCTTTAATTTCTTTTTCTAGTTTTTGTATTTTATTCTTGTTGATTTGAAAATGATAATGTAAGTCAGTACAATTCTATCATTCACAGCAAATGTATTTCCCAAGTTTAGCTATTTGGATTAGTGCAGACACAGTTCCATCTGCATTTGACATGTAAAAACAAGTCTTGACTTTAAATGTATTGTATTCTTAGGGGAATTTTAAATGTAAAAACAGTACTGATACCTTTGAATGCACAACCAGCTGCAGTCATTCTTAGCTTTTCTTAACAAAAACCACTGTATCTTCTTGAAGGGCTATACAAACATTAATGTTTACTGTGGTAGATGCACAATACCAGTATACAGAACCACTATCAAGTTAAAATCACAGTTTAATGAGGCTGCCACATTTTCTCCTGCACCTGTGTATTCTAGTATACTTACCTAAGAAGTATTTCTTAATTGAAAGAGAAGTCAAGAACATGATTGGGGGGGGGGGAAGTTACCTATAGGCTTCATGGTTAGATCATGAAACTAGATCAGCTCTAGAAGCAGCTGAAGAATTTTTGTATGTAATGAAACACTTTCTCAATAACCCAAAATTGAATACAGTATCTTGTCACATTATTCACTACTCACACCCCGATGTATAATATCATATGTTGTTTCCTGAGTTTTTGCACCAAGTTTTATAAAGTCACATATGGTTAAGGAAACATCAGCTCATTCTCCTCCCTTTTCACCTCTCCCACTTTGCTCTGTTTAAAACTCAATGAGTTGATATTTGAGTAACATAAAATTTGCAGCTCTACTGGAGCCTATATAAAATCACAGGCTTAAAACAGAAACACTGATTTTACGGTCTACTACAATTTTGTCTGAACATCAACTGCTATTAATCCCTCACTGTTACACAGGTTCTTTTAGTCACCTCTCCCTCTAAACTCTCTCCTACTCCAGAGGTGCTACCCTCAATAGTCCCTCAAACCATCTAAAATTGCTTGAGTACTACCCAGAGGAATTTTTCCTGAGTTCTACTTTGCACATTTCCACGTTTTTCCCAATTTATACTCACCTTTGTGTTTGCTTTCTACAGCAGACCTAAGGAAGGGTTTTGTGTTCAAAATCTCACCAATTTTCTCCAATTACACAAGCAGATTTAGTAACGATTTCTTCACTTTACAATTTCGCCTTTCTTTAACTGATGTCTGCCTGTGTATCACAGCCATATTTAAAATATTCAGTTCTAGCAATCCAAAAGAAGAATTAATTGCATAGCTTCACAAAGCAGAAAAATGCTTGAGTGATAGACATAGCTCAAAACTGCAATATGGTCTCTGCAGTAGTTGACATCTTTACGCTAAAACGGATGATAACAGTGAAGTTAAGGAAAAAAAAAAAAAGAGAGAGTTTAAATCTTACCGATAACTGATATTGGCTTTCTGGCAAACCGTATTCTTCCCTGGAAGCCAACATACTTACTCCTGCAGCCTGCAGACCACAATCGGACCACATATTCAGCACCGAAAAACACAACCAGAACTATTTCCTATCAGAATTAAAAGGACAAAATATCAGGGCTTTTTCATTGAAAGACAGACTACAGTTTGCACATCTAATTTATTCCTATGACTAATACAAATAACCTTGTTGATATGAGCGAAAAAAAAAAAAAAGGATTGTGCCTAATCTGTTCACTTTTTATATGTATATGCCAGCCACTACATAAAAGGGAGATGTAATTTGTTCCTGAATGTGATTTGCATGACTAAAAGGATGGCTTAAGCTCCATTCCATCAATATATGATAGGGAAAATGTAATATTATTCTTCTTTTATTTCTTTCAGAAAATTAAAATTCTTAAAGATATTAATAGAGGGAGGCTACAAGCATATCATTCCTAAAACCAACAAGTATATGAAAAATTTCTAGATTAACAAACAGAATTTATAAATATAAACCCAGAATCTATAAATATAAAACTTTGTATATTCAAAGTAGAATCATAGATTCATAGGATATCTCAAGTTGGAAGGGATCCATAAGGATCATAAAGTCCACCTCCCTGCTCCTTGCAGGACTACCTAAAACTAAACTATATGACTAAGGGAGTCGTCCAGACACTCCTTGAACTCTGTCACACTTGGTGCTCCCTGGGGACCCTGTTCCAGTGACCAACCACCCTCTCAGTGAAGAGTCTTTTCCTAATGTCCAATCTGAACTTCCCCTGATGCAGCTTCATTCCATTTTCTCATGTCCTATCACTGCTCACCAGAGAGAGGAGATAAGCACTTCCCCCTGCGCTGCCCCTCTTGAGGAAGTTGTAGACTGCAATGAGGTCACCCGCCTTCTCTTCTCCAAGCTGAACAAACCAAAGGACCTCAGCTGCACCTCGTAAGTCTTGATAGTAGATATACCCTCAACAACATCTGCTTTATTTGCTTTCCCCTTCATTCTTACCCCGAGGCTCTCAATTGTGCCATTGCCAACTATAAGTGCCATACAATCAAACCCCTCCCTTACAAACAGCACCACCACCCCCCGCCTCGCCTACCCTGCCTATCCCTCCTGAAAAGCCTATAACCATTCATTGTGGCACCCCAGTCACATGACTCGTCCCACTAGGTTTCATTTATGCCAATGACATCATGGCTCTGGGACTGGGCCAAAGATTCTAGCTACTGTTGTTTATTTCCCATGCTGCGCTCATTAGTATAGAGACATTTCAGATGTGCTCCAGTGTATGCAGCACATCGTGGAGCAGACTGAAGGACCTTGCTAGCACACTGTCCCTCAAACATTGGTGTACCATCCCCAAGCTTATCTCTAGCAAATCTGGTTCTATCCCTTTCCCCTTTCAAATCTGGTTTAAAACTCTTTCGATGAGCCCTGCTAACTCCTGTGCAAAGATCCTTTTTCCCCTTTGAGAGAGGTGTACCCCATCTGTTGCCAGCAGGCCTGGTATCACGTAGGCAGACCCATGATCAAAAAGAACAAAATTCTGCTGGTGACACCAGGCTCAAAGCCAGGTATTGATATGCTGGCTCTTCCTGTTTCTTCCCTGCAAAGGAAAGGATAGAGGAGAACACTATTCGTGCTCCTTATTTTTTAACTGGTCATCCCAAGGCCCTGAAGTCTCTGGATGGCCCTTGGACTTCTTACTGCAACTTCATCACTGCCTACATGAAAAATCACTAATGGATAGTAATCTGAGGGCCATACCAGGGTAGGAAGTTTTTTCTTCACATCTTCTGTTGGGTTTGTGCAGCAAGGTTTTGGTGGGGGGGGGCTACAGGGCTGGCTTCTGTGAGAAGCTGCTAGAAGCTTCCCCTGTGTCTGATAAAGCCACTACCAGCCGGCTCCAAGACAGACCCGCTGCTGGCCAAGGCCAAGCCAATCAGCGCCTCTGTGATCACATATTTAAGAAGGGAAAAACCAGTTAGAGAGAGCTTTTGCAGCCAGAGAGAGGAGAGAGAAGACGTAAGAAACTCTGCAGACACCCAGGTCAGTGCAGAAGCAGGGGGAGGAGGTGCTCCAGGCGCTGGAGCAAGATTCCCCTGCAGCTCGTGGTGAAGACCATGGTGAAGCAGGCTGTCCCCCTGCAGCCCATGGAGGGAGGATGAGGGGGTGTAGAGATTCCACCTGCAGCCTGTGGAGGACCCCACGCCGGAGCAGGTGGAGGCACCTGAAGGAGGCTGTGACCCCGTGGGAAGCCCACGCTGGAGCAAGCTCCTGGGCAGGACCTGTGGCCCCATAGACAGGGGAGCCTGCGCCAGAGCAGGTTTGCTGGCAGGACTTGTGACCCTGTGGGGGACCCACGCTGGAGCAGTCTGCTCCTGAAGGTCTGCACCCCATGGGAGAGGCCCACGCTGGAGCAGTTCGTGAAGGACTGCAGCCCATGGGAGAGACGGACGTTGGAGAAGTTCATGAAGGACTGTCTCCCGTGAGAGGGACTCCATGTTGGAGCAGGGGAACCATGAGAGGAGTCCTCTCCCTGAGGATGAAGCAGCGGAAACAAGGTGTGATGAACTGACCATAACCCCCATTCCCCATCCCCCTGTGCTGCTGCGGGGGGGGGCGGGGGCATGGCTGGGGGCAGAGGTTGAAGCCAGGAGTGAAGTTAAGCCTGGGAAGATGGGAGGGGTGGGGAGAGGTGTTTTAAGATTGGATTTTATTTCTCATTCCTCTCCTCTGTTTTGCTTGGTAATAAATTAGATGAATTTCCTCTCTCAGTTCAGTCTGTTTTGCTCATGACAATAATTAGTGAGTGATCTCTGCCTGTCCTTCTCTCGACCCATAAGCGTTTTGTTATACCTTTTCTCCCCTGTCTAGCGAAGGAGGGGAGTGATAGAGCAGCTCTAGTGGCCACCTGGCCCCCAGCCAGGGTCAACCCACCACACATCTTTAACTTGGGCCCCAGAGGGGCTGCAGACTTCCCTAAGAAGTGGGTCAGGTTGGCATATTGAGCCTTATGTTCCCCTCAGGATAGAGTTCCCTATGACAAAGACCTGTCTTTTTCTAAATGAAGTGGTTTTGATGCAGGGTGCATGCTGACTTAACCTTGGTGATACCTCCAACCTAGATGAACCATTGTCCTCATCATTGTTCAGGTCCACTTGCAGAGCCTCGTACCTATTATGCAGGGGCACCTGGGAAGGTGGGGTAGTCACAGAGGAGATGCGCCTGCTTCTCTCTCTGACTCCCTGATACTCCTTAACCTACGCACCTCCTCCCTGAGCCCTGCCACTAAGCTGAGGAGTTCCTCTACCTGGGCACACCTCCCACAGGTGTGCTTACTGCTGCCATCCAGTACTGCCATAAGACCAGGACACACCCTGCAGCCAGGCACCTGGGTGGCTGCATCTTCCCACCAGAGCTCTGAGAAGCTGCGTCAGTTCTAGCAGGTGCAGAGCTTAGAGAGGACACAGCCTTCTGCTGGGTGGATACTATTGCTCCCAATAGCCGGCAGAGCTACAGCACCCTTCTGCGCAAACTGCTGTGCTGAGCCCTGGTTGCTAGCACTCCCCAGGGGTTTCTTATATAGGGAGAAGCTCAGCCCTGCCCAGGTCTCATCAACTGCTGTCATGTGAACTGGTGGCTCCCAGGGGGTCTCTCTGCTCCTCTGAGGTTCCCCCAGTTCAGGAACCCCCCTGTGCACTGTGCTAGGGTGCTCCACCATGGATCCGACCAGCACCGGAGCTGCTCACCTTGGCAACTAAGGAGAGCAGTATACATACAGCATATAAAATAAACTTTCTATATTTTAAACTTGCTTCCCTCTATAGAACTATATTGTAAAGCACTCATGCTTAACCAAAGATCCGTATACTTTGAGATACTTCTAAAGGAAGCAGATTAGTAAAGGATCACAACATGGACAGATTTGTTGAGATCTTCATTCTTTCCTTCCTTGTTTTCCTCTGCCATTGCAATATGCTAGCACAACCAAAATACAGCTTCTAGGCTTTGTTCCAACCCAAACTGTATCCAGTAACTCAGAGTCACCAAACACCTACTATATAAACTACAGCTTCGGAAAATATTTGTATTTTAACTTAAACATGCTTGCAATCTGCACCTGGGGAATTCTAAAGCACCCAAAGAGTGAACACACTTAAATCACAATTTTCACTGAATAACAATACCAACATGTCTTTAACAGTGACATTCTGAATGGTTGAAAAGAGACCAAAATATTTCAAAGCTGAAAAACAAATAAGAAAAAAACCTCTACACTAACATGCAAAACTTCACGTCAATTTTCATTTTTAACAAAGTTAGGTTAACATTTCTGTATTCACTTCTACCTCCTTGTTTTGCCTGGAATGAGAACCAAGAAAACATGCACAGTCTTCCTCTGTTTTCATGACACTTTCGGCCTAAAACCAAGGATTAGTAGAAAGCTAAGAAAGTTTACAGCACAGCTTCAAGGCAGAAGCACAAGAAAATACACAGCAAATTAACTCCACAAATTGATTTTTTTAATTAATGTATTATGTAGATCTTCTACAAGTAGTACTTCTAAGTTTATACTCTGTCTGGAATCTAAATGCGAACATTTATTCAAATGTAATAGTCAAAGCACAATTCAAGAACAATCTTCAAGGGAGAACAATTCTTGCAGTTCAGCAATCTTGCAAAATGCTCTCTCACTTATTAAATTGTCCACATTTCTGGCAGGTTCCTGGTATCATCACTCAGTAGCATTTGGTTTCAAGTCTCTTATTTCCACCAAAATAAGCAGAACATTGCCTATATGGACCTAATAGACCTACTGGAGGAATAGCACTGAAGCTTTGTAGTAGACTGTGAAGTCACAAACACTTTTTTCTGTAATTAGGCAGAAAGCTAGTACTAAATCTTGAACTGAAAGAACATTTCTGAAGTAAACAGTTCCACATCCTTATCTGCAGACTAAAATGGCTGAGCTCCACCTCAGAAATACATGTACTCACAGTCTTAGAGAAAGCATAGCTTATGTGATTTTGTTGACAATATTGGTAACTTACCCTTTGACAAGGGAAGATATCCATAGCAATTCAAATGAAAACAAATGTGCCATCCAGCTGCATCAAAAGTATGCTTCTGCTGCTGAGTGGCACTTTATTCAATGTTGGTCCTAACAGACAGCACTGATGGCAGTGGAAGAACCATTTCTACAGAAACTACATATTAGAATCACTGGGTCAGTCAGGTAAAAAATTGTGTAGAAAGGAGACAAGCAGATAAGCACTGAGGAAGCAAAAACTTCTTAGGCCTAGGTTATTCCTTGATAATCCTCTGAGGGTACTTTTCAAAGCTGAAATTAAAACTGTGTCTGGCCTGAGGGTATTTTATTCTCAAGGCGAGTTCCAGAACCTATGATTTTATTTCAACTACCAACAAGAACCCATCTTGGTTACTTCCAGGAAACCCTGCTGAAGTCAATAAGGTTGCACAGTCTATGGAAAGGAAAAATAAGTTAATAGGAAAGACAAAGAAGGAGGAACCTATATCTTCAATGAAGTTGAACTCACTGATCTCAGTTCATTTTGTCCTGGACAAGTGTCCACATTACCAAAACCACAGCAATTAACACATTTGTTGGCAGCCTCAGACAGGCCGAAGACCAAAAGAGTATGAAAACTGGACAAACATCACAGCTCTATAGATGATCCCTCAAAAAAAAAAAAAAGAGGAAGGAAGATTATTAAACTTACACTGTTGTTGTGTATACTTCTAATGAAACATAGACGATATCCATCTGCAGGGCTGTCAAGGCTGATCAAGCTTCACCTCACTAAATTCACTTTTAAAAAAAGCCCTAACTACCTCCTTTTCCTTCTATACACAAAAACTTTTTCAGAATCTTAAATTTATTGCCTCACATTTACCTTCTGGTAAAGAATAAATACCCCAGCAATTTTCTGGAAAGTCAGAAAAAACCCTCTTGTTCTCACCAAAATGGCAACAGAAGATGGTGAGTTGTGGACCAAACGTGAACCAGAAAAAATCTTCAAAAAAAAATTCTGCAAATTAAATAGTATGCCAGATATGCTCCTGATGATTGACATCCATTTGTATGTCAGTATGAGATCTTTCTCCAGCTTTCTGAAATTTTCCAGAATCCTTGCTTTCAAAATGGGATTATATTCACAAGGATCCCACAAAACCTTTTTATTTAGGCTCCCAGCAGTATTTTTCCCCTTCTCCTGCAAGTGGTGAAGAAATACATAATGGAAGATTCTCAGCAGATTTCATAAACCTGGAAAGCCATTTGGCATCAACAGAAAGTCAGGGATGAACTCCTTTACTGAAATCAAAACAAAAAATAACAAGTAGGAACAAACCATTACCTAAAAACCAAAAAGAACCACATCAGGCTTGATCAAAATACAGCTAATAACTACCCTTGGCTACTCTAGCAGTGAGCTTTGAGCGTCAGTCTTCCAGTTTTCTCAGCAAACCTTCCCTGAACTCCTATGAGGAAAGAAAGGGAAAGCAAAGCTGTATATCCTTTGAACAGAACAGCTGCCATAAACTGTCAGGACATTTGCCATGACCCACTGAAGGCTCATGAGACAGGTGTGGAAAACCACAGAGCATCATCCTTTGTCTGGGGCACTGAAGCTGCTCCAGAGGCATACCGTATTGACAAATGTACCAGTGAAGAGGGTCTTTAGGCACCACTGCAACTCAAATTATCTTCCAGGAAGCGGAGCACAGAGTAAGGAAACAACAGTACGGACCAGATTCATCACACTCACACATTAGTGTCTTCCTGTTTTGTTAGTGGTAAAAGGATACTCTTGGCAATTCAAATTGCCACGGTAATACTAGGGAAAGCATTTAATATGCAGTAACTGCCTATCCACTGTAAAGAACTGACATACAATATAATTACAGATTTTAAACTGGGCTTGTACTATCTAATACCTCTGCTACAGTCAGTAGCAGCGTTCCATTATTCTGTGCTTGCCCGTGTTGTCTGGGAAAAAAAAAAAACACCAAAAAAACCCAAAAAAACCCACACACCTATATTCTTTGTTCAGTCAGGTGGAAGTCCTTAAACTCATTTCATCTTTGTATTTTTTTTTCTTTTTCTTAAGTCTAGCCACTGCATAAGTCTTTTTTTCCCCCCCAGAAAATAAAACATAAAGTAATACATAATCATTTTAATACTATTCTTAGTATAACTCCATTTTATTAATTTTATTAAAAATATGAAAAAAATAAGCTTAAAGGGAAATATGTATGCAAATAAGTTCCACCCATATCTAGTTCAATCAGTCAAATAAGAAACTCTTGTGGAAAAGCCATCAACTTTTACTCAAGAATGTCATTGATGACCAAATAGAAAAATGCTCACATTAACACAGAAAATCAACATTTTATACATGAGCGTGTGTAAATGAAATATATAGCCTGGAATTTACCATATGTTCCAGTACGGTTATGGATAACTGCACAGGGGAAGCAGGAGAAGGGAAGGAGTTCGGCTGAAGTGATTAAAGTGCACACATGAAAAAGACAAGTATTTTCTCAGCTGCAGCTGTGTTTTAGGTGGAGAGCACACACAAGGCTCTCTTCACTTTTTTTATTGGAATATTTAGGTGCTCGGGTAAAAGGAGGAAGTGGGATGGCTAAATGAATAGTGTGTGCTCACGAAGATTCAATCAAGGAATGGCAGCTCAAAACAATGAAGCCTCAGAAGCAGGCATAAAGGTTTAATAGTCCAAATGTTTGCACACGTGTACTTATGTCCAAAATTTAATCTGATAACCTGTCTTCAAGGTTTTCCAGTCCTTAGAGTTGAAAATGTCAATTTAGTGACCTCTTTAGCTTAATAGTTACTCAAATGCTATGAAAACCTACTGATACTGAAAATACTTATTTCTACCATTATGCTTGCTCTTATAAAGATGACAGACATCATATGTGAAAATATAATATCTAACATATGGAAGAAAAGATGCCAAATGCTGCTAAGTGTCCTACAATATCATTAGCTTATTCAGACTTACATCTCTTAGATGAAACCAATGCACTTAATGTTTAAAAGTCTGTTTGGATACAAATGGATTTGTTTAACATTTCTTTAAAAATTGTTTCCATGCACATCTGATAAATATGCTGAATTTGCTGACTTCATACCAGGAGTATCTTTATCTTTCAGGGTTGTTTTTTTCAGGACTTTTTTCTAGAATTGCTTAATTCAGAAAGATACTGCTAAGGCAAACACAATCAAATAGTGAATCAAGAAGATTCAAGAAGTAAGTGCCTGAAGTTCTTCACTTCTCTATAGATCCACCAGTACTCCACCAGAGCCTTCCAGTTCAGCATGTTTTGAAGCCTGACCTGAAGTGAGCACCTCTGGTAGGAGGGGAAGGGTTTAGCTTTGCTCCTGAAGTGGAATCTATCCAATGTGAATATGCACTTCAGAAGTGTAAATAATCATATTCATGTTTCTTAACCTTTTGATTTGGGAGGGTCTCAAAATTTCAAGGGGAAGAATTGGAAAAATCCTGCATGTACCTCTCCACCTTCCTCTCACTCCCAAGTTAGAAATGTTTCTCTAGTCTCTTGGGCCACATTCTGAAACCACTTTGCACAGAAAACTCTATAGAGCTAGAGTAAGAAGTGAGTAAAATTTGATTAAAGGCATTATGAGTTGACCCTTTGTTAATTTGTCTCAGCCATACTTACTGCACAATGATTTCTATCTTAGACACACAGCAATCATCCAACACAACATGTTCTGTACTGCGTTAGAGCATTCCACAAGGTAATATAAGCCACAAGAATAATTGTATATTCACATTGAGAAGCTTGATAGTTACATTTGATTCCAGAAGGAATATGGCAACTCAGCAAGATTACTTAGCAGACAACTTAAGCTTACGGAATATGTTGAAAGATTTGTGAACTCAAATTTTTTCCTAATATGTTTAATGTGTGAAACAATATTCCATATCTATTTTAATGATGTTTTATATTGTGATAATATTCCTGATCTATTTTTTCATCTTCCTACAGACCAACAAGAAGCTCAGAAAGAAACAGCAATTCCTCTTGTTTTCTGTCTCAAAGGTTTACAAGGAATAAAAGAATAAAGCAAAATCTTTTGAGTCATGTGGTTATTTTTACTCAGATGTATTCTACACTAATAGTCTGACTCTTTCATAGCATAAAAGAAATAGTGTATTTTTCTACTGAAGCAGTTTACCTGTCAGTTCCTTTAATGGATTGGACACCTCCTTAACACCTACTGTTTCACAGGCAATATATACTACCACAAAAAGCCACTAAATATTATGGTACCTACTCTGCGTGCCACAATCTGTGAGAAATCCATTATCATCTGTAGAAATTATCTGGTAAGACCAGCAGGAGTACCTGTGAACTTCACATACTATATTATTAACATATCACTTTAATAACAGACCTGGAAAAGTGCTAATGCCGTGTGGCAAAGCACAGATTTAGAGTTATAAATCGGCATAAAAGCAGGAAATGGATAAAAATTCGACCATTTTTACTTTCTAACACTAAGTGCTTTCATGGGATGGAGAAAATGCCCTCAAACCAATTAGAATACATACACTTCACCACAAATCATAGAGAAGACTAAATTAAGCTTACATGCCATGCAGCCTCATTTCTACTCTGCTAACAGCTTAAAGATGACACGGCATTCTATGACATGAGTATGCAGCTTAAGTGGCAAAAGACACAACAGCAGAGACAAAAAGACACAGAACAATACGACCTATCTGCAGCCTAGAACTCTTTGATGAGATCCTCCCCTCAAGCCCTGACTCCTAAATATAGCCATAGCATGAGCCTCCCTCCTGAAAAGCTCAAGCAGCAGCTGATGTGGGAGCTCCTGATCTTACATCTCAGCCTTTTCTCCAACAGGATTTGCAAACAGAGGAATGTTAACAAAAGCTACATGCTAAAAGTAGTAACTACATGAGTATTGCTAGCAACCAAGCAATGTGAGAGGGCAGTGAGGGCCTACAACAGAGGCAACAAGTGAGGACCCTGAAAACAGTCTTTAAAGATATCATGTACCCTCTAGTACTGCACTGCTATGAACTACAGGTGTTAATGTGTTTGGAAGATATGCTGTTGCTTTTTCCAGCAAAGAAACACGTCAGAGGAAAGCGGATGCATAAAGTCTGTCTCCCAAAGGAAGAGGTACCACAAGAGCTGAGCTCATCTAGAAAAAACACTGGAATCCAGGATCCAGCCATGCTGAAACAGAGAAGGTGATCCCAGCTGAAACACTAAGGCTATTCACCTTGTTTGTGGTTCTGCTGCAGAAAGCTTCTAGGAGAGCACATGCCCTTTAAAGTCTTATCCCATAAGCCTGAAAAAACTACAGTAGGAAACCACCCATCAGGAGAATATGATTAGAATATAGTGACCCCTGGTGAAAGCAAAATAAAAGACACTCAGAAGTGCTTACCTATTTTAATAGATAATAGTTTTGTAAGAAAGTCTTCCCTTTTGCATTGAAAACAGACCACTATCAGAGACACCACTGAAATAACTAAGCTTTTGGTCCAAACTAGTGTAACAATCCCTACAGTTTTGCCATTGCCACTTATCCTGAAAATATTGCAGGGATTTCACATTCGGATTATGTGCTCTGAATTGGAAAGCTCATTATGATAAACAATATTTCCTATCCCTCCTTCATTCCAATTGCAGTGATCACAACATTAAATACGTCATGGCATACAAGTAGAAATTAAATTAACAAAGTTGAATCAATATGATTTATAGCAAAAACATTCTATTTTCTCAAAGTCAAGAACACTCCTGGCATTCCTAAATTTAAAAAGTAGTTAACATTAAGATATTAAAACAGTGAAACGTTACACTTTCACCTACAACACTGTCATTATAAAATCGATGATTTATTGTGTTCTGTTACTCCGTGTGTAAAAACATCATATGTATGATAAAAAAATATTTTGTTCTTGCTTTTAGAACAGCACAATTAGTGAAATTACTCCCACGAGCTAAGAAACTCTCTTTTTGCAAGGTCTTTTACAATAAAAATAAAAATCTGTCTTTTGTAAACTACCATGGTGACCTCTCCTGGTAGAAAAAGATATGACCTCTAACCATGAAAACACTCAATCAGATTAATCCTCAAAGGAGGAATTACACCTGGTCCACTTCATAGTTTATTTTTAATGCCATGTCCTTAAAGATCTAGATGCCATTTACAAATCAAAACTGACACACTGACTACTAGATCATTAAGAAAACATAAAAGCCTCCTGCTGTATAGGCAAAAGCTTATACAAGAGGCTTTGGCAACTTTTTAAAAATAATTTTTCAATAGAATCACCGTAGAGTAAGATAAAATTATAACTGCATATATTAGGAAATTAAAATTTGGGACAAAGTGGAAGGATAAAATGTTACCTAAAAGTGACACAATGAAGGAAGCCTCAAAAAACAGATGGATGTAAGCATATGCAGGCTTTGCTGAAAACCTAGGATTTTTTCCTTGTCTGGCATAAACTTTTTCAATAAAAACAATCATTCTCATGAGAATTTTAAGCAAAAATACTCCTAAACAATTTTTATAATATTTTTAATCTCAGTCACTTAGCTATTGTGATCTTGGACTCGGACAAGATTTGCCTATGGTGATGCAAAAAGTCAGTGCTAATGTATTAGCAACTCTTTGAGAATAGCTGAAGACATTCTTTGCTTTTAACAACCACCCAATGGTTGTCCAAGTCCTTCTCCAGCAGCCTCAGACTCCAGACAGAGCTGAGGCACAGAGCAGCCATCATCTGTGTCCACAGGTACAAACATAAACACAGCCTGAGTACCAAGAAATCATTACTAGATTTCTGACTGCCTCAACTCCTTGCCCTTGCTGTGCCTGGGGAAGAAAATAGGGCAGAAAATCTGACAAGCGTGTGTATGGGTTTGAACAGGAAAGCCAAAGGTATCCCTGCATTTGCCAGTGCTCTAATTTATCAACTTTTTCCTGCACAGCAGTGGATGCACTGATAAACATTCACAGCTGGGCTATGGATGCACCTGGTATGGGAGGCTTCTATCTACTCAGGCAAACCCCAGCTATGCTTTTACTCCACCCCCCACCCCCCCCTTCACTACAAGACATGTACACCTAAGCTGTAACCACTTGGGCAGACTTGGGCCTGAAGCATTGTCCAAATGACTTGGACAAACGTCAAGATTTGCCTATGGTGATGCAAAAAGTCAGTGCTAATGTATTAGCAACTCTTTGAGAATAGCTGAAGACATTCTTTGCTTTTAACAACCACCTAATAACATTAACTAGTGAAAACATCTAAATTTGTTGTATAACATGCACACACCCCTGAAAGAAAGGTTTATACATCAGGAAGCAGACATGTCCATGTAAGTTTGATGACCTCTCAGAGAAGAAAATGGCTTTAAACTTTAAACACTACAGTAAATAAGATTTTAGAGGATCATTCTTAGAACAAGGATTATAGACGGAATATTTACATACGAGTTACACATATTAAAAGTCAAAAAGAACACTTAAGCAAGCAGAATTTTTGTAATGAAAGACATCATAAGCAATCAGCACTGATTTGATTGGTCTGTTGAACTCACAGGGGATATTTCAACAAGTGAAAGCAAAAAGAAGTAAAATGGCTAGAACTCTGGGAAATATGGTCAATGGAAATAGAGTTGACCTATGACAGGAATCCAAGGTAATGATAAAAATGCATATATTTATTTTAAGAACAAGTAGATTAAAAGCAACTCTAGTATTTAAAGACTAACTTTTTCTTCTTTTATTTATTATCAAGTCATCTGTAAATATATCAGTGAAGAACTGAAGTATGAAATTACTTCAAGCAGGTAGGGTTTCCAGTTAAAAAGAAATAATACTATGCCTGTTCTCTTAATTTCTCAGAATATGCATTTTGAAAGAATTTGACATTAAAAAAAAAAAGAGTAATAAGGAATAGGTAAGGATGATGGAACAAAAAGACAGCTGTCAGGTTTTGCCTTCTTCACAATGAACACTCTTCAAGAGCCAGGTTCCTGTTAGCAAAGTGCATAGGGACGCAGCTCTGCAGCTCAGGCAGGAATCACAAAGTCATTCTGCACTCAGTCGCATGATATTTAAGGAGCACTTATAAAAACCATTGGGAAGGTAGCAGATAAACACAAGTAATAATTAGGAGTCAATTCTATCAAAGACAGAAAGTGAACAGTGTTGACTCAAGATTAAGTATTGATTGTAGGAAATCCCATAATAACTGTTCTTGACTTGTATTTGGAAGAAGCTATTAAAAAGGCAAGCGAACCCTGACAAATACCTCCATGACTGCCAAAAGTGTCTAGAGAGTAAGCAGGAAAAGAAAAAAAAAAAAAAAGACAGCTATTTAACAGGGTTGGTTCTTCCCTATTTTTGCCAAAAATATTAATTAATCAATCCATTTTAAATTTATTAATTAATCCATTTTTAAAAATAAATTTTAAACCAGTTCCAAAATTCTGATGCTCACATGCCTGTTGAGAACTGGCTTTACTATGCAGTCTACAAAAAGGCAAGAGAGCCATATTGCCTCCCCTACCCCCAAACTGTTACTCTTAGAACATACCATACACCCTAGTTACCCACCTTCTGGTATTCATGCATGGCATGATGAGTGAGGCTGTATCGCAAATTCATAAGCACCATCCTGGGCAGGATTATTTCAGAAGCTTGTTTTTAGTATACAGTAGAATAAGTTCTCTCTTTTCAACAGTCCCAGTTATAGAATTGCCCATAGTCATCCCTCACACTGCTCTTTTGGCTCACTATGTTGCTCAGTTTTGCCAATTTGTTCTTAAAAGAGGCATGACAGACTTCTTCCAGAAGCACACTTAGTGCACCAAATCATGATCTGACAACAGGCCACTAAAGGTGACATCATGGTGGAAGTTCTTCACAGACCACGTGATCAGGATAACAAGGCAGACAAAGTCTTCTTTAAAGAAATCAAGAAGGTTTCTAGACCATGCTCTGATTCTTATAGAGGACTTTAACTCAGCTAGCACCTATTTGAAGAGCAACACAGTGAGATGCAAGCAATCCAAGAGATTTCTGGAGTAACTTTTAGATACAGGTATTGAGTGGGCAACTGGGAATGACAGCTGGATCTGCTCTTCAGATACACAAGGAAAAACTAGTTGGGGATATAATAATCAATGACAATGCCTTGGATGTAGCATCCAAGAAATAATGTCATTCAAGGTTCTGAAGGAAGTACAGACATTACACTTCAGGAAAGAAAGCTTCCAACAGTTCAGGGAACTGATAGGTGGGATCCCACAGGAGATAGCTCCGAAGGGTCAACAAGCTCAGAATAGGTAGCAGGTCTTTAAAGACAACCTCCTCTAAATGCAAGAAAGTGATGAAAGCTAACAACAGGAGAACAAGGGAAGTGATTATCCCCCTTTACTTAGCACTCATTAGACTGCATCTAGAATACTGCACCTGTACTTTGCCAGCACTACAAGAAAGACTCTGATAAACTGAAGCAAGTTCAGCATAGGACCATCAAGGTGGAAGGTCCCTTCCAACCTGAATCATTCTATGCTGTATGAAGAGAAGAAACCACCAAGGCACATGGTTCCAGAGTTCTGTGAGATGCAGCATTTGCATACCATGACAAGTGGAGATGTTATTCCTACCTATTACACAATCTGTAACTAGAGTGGCCACCATTATTTTGGAAAACCATATTTGCCCTTCCTGCTTGGAAAACTCCAATGTCTGCAGGAGCTGATAAGACAGGCAGGCAGTGCAAGTTTGGAAGGCTAATGGTAACGTAGCATTGCCTTAAGTGTTGCAAATACTTTATTCACAACTGTGGCATGTTCTGTTATGCTTGCTTCCCCAGGCATTGGACGACAACTGTCTCATGCAGCAGATCCTAAATATTGATGGATAGACAAATAAAAAAGCTCCCAACAGTACAAATCTAGAACCAAGGAACCTAGAGATTCCTTATCATACCACAGTACATGTAGCAATCTGAATAAAAAACAACTGCAAGTGCATTTAAGCTTTGTGGATTGTGAAATTATATATTGTTCTATCTAGAAGTCTTGTGATCCATTTTAAACACTATCTGAAACTCTAAGCTTCTCTCTGCAAGTATAAAACAATCAGAACAATTATGTTCTTCACTACCTATTCTGTTGGTGTTTATCAGCGTGATTCATTGTGCCAATGCCACTGTCACTTCCCTCATTTGCTGGCTTGCTAAATAGTCAGAGGGGGAAAAAAAAAAACCCCAAACCAACAAACCAGGAATTACCAAAGATCATACAATGTATTTACATGGAAAAATTAAGTTAGATTATCTCCAACAGAGCTGGCAAAATCCCTTCCAAGATCAGTGGCATGAATACACAAAATATTTGTTAGTATGAGAAGAAAAATCTTCTGCACATGGCAGCATTTGCAAGTTCAAGACAAACATTTTCACAAGTCCTACTACCACGGAAGTAAACTGATTTTACCAGTGATGATCAGATGGTGATTTCAATGTTGTCTTTTCTTCATGAATGCAAAGAACAGAAATTTCCTTTAAGCTCAAGGAAGGACATCAAATAGAGCAATTTACAGCATTTGGGGAGGCAGAGCATCATGATGCCTGTATCAGAAGCTGTGGCTATGCAACGTCTTCAGTAGTCTCAAAGATGGACAGATTGGCCTTAACATTCAAATGCAGAGCCAAAGAGTCACATTTTTCTCCTCCAGAATTCATTTGAATTTTCAGAGACTTGAAAACACATGCTTGGGTTTGAGGAGGGAGTAAGGGTTTGGGGCTTTTTTTACTTTAAGTTCCAGCAACTGCTTCTTTAGCTCCTTTTTTTCATTCAAGGTATACACACTGCTTTGGAGGGCCTTCTATACCAAGAATATATTCTCTTCTTGGCATATTCACATAGCTTGTCTGAATGATGATAGGTTTCACACTTGACAAGAAATTTTCTTAAACCACTCAAATGTATTAAGAACATTAAAAAATTAAATCTTTAAAATATAAGACTTTAGTGGCTTGGAACACATCTGCAGTTACATCTGTTATTAATGTGCCATATCTACCCCAGTGACACATATTATCCAAAATTGTGTTTGGCACATCATCTCACCCTCTAAGAAAATACAAAAACATTCAAGTGTCTACAAGTATCAAATTCTATCCTTCTTGTCAGGCCCTACCAACTTTCAACATTACAATTTTGAAGTTGATCCTTCCCAACTGTTAATCTACCTCAATATAATGAAAAGCAGTTTTTCCGCAAGTGGGAAAATACCACAAGTATCACATACTAGTATTTATTTGCTACTGACACACTAATAGGGCTATACAAAGAATTACAGGTTCCTTCAATCAGGAGAGAAACAAATCAATTTCATTTTAAACTTGATCCAATAGATGCTTTCATCCAATTTTATTTTTCACCATACTGGCAGTCTCCAGTATTCTCAAACACTTTCAAGAGAGCAGAGTGGCATGGAAGGCAGAATACATAGGCATGTGTTTTCATATGTTGGTGAGAGAAACTCTTTCTGGTTCCATGAACAGTCAACTTTGGTATGAAGTAGATCAGAGTAGTGACCTGCTACAGAGTAAAGTGAGCAAAGATCTCCAGGCTTCCATGGGGTTTGCACTCTCCTGGGTAAAATGAGATGCAGTTTGAAGTTCCTTCAGGTAAAGGTGGGGAGGAGAGAATTGCTCCAAGCAGGAGTCTAACCATTAGCTACTAAAACAAAGAAACCTTACAACTCTATGACAAAGAACTAATTTAGTTAGCTCCAAAAGCAATCTTTGAAATATTGCAATTGAAGTGAATTTATTTCAAAGACTCACAGTTTTAAGACACATGCTTTCTAGGCAAGTGAACCTACAGTAGCCAGCAGAACAGCTAATCTCTGTTCCTCTAGGAAGGAAGCTAAGGAAACAGCAGGGAGGAAAACAAACTCAAGAAAGGTATCCTCCAGGGTAAGGCTGTATCACAAGGTGGCCAAGAGATTGTTCCAGCACTGCCACTGACTATGCATGATTCATTTGTTAGATGATAACATCATTTAAAAATAGCTGGCAATACTATGTGGGGCACTATGTGAACCACACATCTGTCTTCATCTAGTTATTTTTTGTCCAATGATAATATGTGTCTGCACATGCACATACCATCTACACAAAAAAAATATCAGCTAAGCATTGAATCCTTGCCAGTATTACTGTTTCTGGTGGTGATTATACTGACCGATAATCAGTCTACATCCCTCAGTGAGTATGGGAAGACTACATATGATTGGCAGAATACTGCACTTTGTTTGACACTGAATATGGCTTAAAGCCAAGCAATATTTGTTACAGGATTAACATTAATCAAAATCCCCAAATAACTCAGGGATCCTAATGATGGCTTGGTCAATTGCACACAAAAGCTGCATATACTAATGTAATCTAAGCCACAGGAATGAGTAACGGATTTTTATTTTCAAACCAGATTTAAAACCAAAATCCATCACATTAGAAGTCACCACTTAGCAAAAAAGAAATTACAATAAGAATTCTGAGATTATCACACATTGAGATCAGAGGATTTGAGTGGCTAAAATACAGATATTGTGAGCAACTGTTTAAAAGTGATTTACTCCATTTTTATCAAGGATGTTTCATCTCCATTCTTAACTTTCTACTGGTGAAGAAGGGCATAGGGGAATAGAGGAGGAGCATTGGCTAGAGTCATGCAAATTATTCGTACTTTTATTTCCCACCTAACTTCAAATTAACACTTAAAAATATTGTATGTACATTGCAACAGTTTTTAGATGGTTGCTGGATGTGATCTCACATTTTTAGGAGACTTAATAGCTCAGGACTGATAACACAGTTAAGGTACATTTCTGTACCTCTGTAAACTGGCCACTCCAATGATAAAAAAAATTGTTTCCCTGGCTACTGGGAAAACAATAAGCCACCTCTGTATACCTCCAAATGAGCAGATTTTTCTGTCTCAACACCTGTAGCTTAAATTACTACTTAAGATCGTAATAGCAAGAAAAGGATATTAGATAAGCAACACGATGTCTTTATTCTTTTGCAAAATACAATGTACAAAACTTAATGTATGCTCAAGAAGAACCTGACACCCTAGTGCTAACAGCCACAACAGTTAACAGCACTAACTTCAAAGCAAAATCACTGGTACCTGGAAGTGTGATAGGAGCTCTTCCTGTTCTTTACACTGGCAAACTACTGACAGAAATCACTTACCCCCGAGATTCAGATATTTCTGAATAGCATGGTTCTTGGCCAATTTTTTACCATAAGACTTAGAAGAGATATGTTTTAAAAATACATTCCTGCCTATAAAATATCCTGTTCTACACTGCATAAGACTGATGAACACCAGATGTCCATGATAAGAGCTACAGGGTACAGTTTCATACCTTGTGAAAAGCAAGTATATAAAAACTATCAAGTAGTTAATCTATCAATCCATTGTTAATCATTTAATCAAACTGTTAATCTATCAAGTAGTCTCATAGTTTACAGATCTAGAAAATAATCATCCCTATTAAACTATAGCCTTCCTTTAATGAAAGCAGGTGATATTTTAAATATCCTGGTAGCATGCTTTCACTGAAGATTTTTAACAGTTATCTCCCTTGTTTACCTAAAGCAATTTAGATTTAGCCAAACTGATGAGAGTCTTTCCCAAAAAAGTTCACTCACCATCCAGAAAAGGGTCCCAGTGGCAAATTCAGAATAATGCTCTATAGTAGACAGTACACTGAATATTAAACAAATCAGCACCAAGAGAAATCTGTAAAAAGAAAACAGTGTTTAGTGACTCATCAAGTTGAACTGTAAAATCTAGATCTAGTTTTAGCTCTCTCATTCACATAACTATTTTCATCACAAGTACTTTGTTTAATCAGTTCATTCTTCCTAGTCAAGTGAATACCATCATTTTGTATTCAATAACTTTTAACAAACATTGACTAAATATGACAGAAAGGCTGAACACAGTTAAATCAGTACCTAAAACTCACATTATCAAGTATAATTTCGCATAGAAGCTTGTCATAGTGAATGTTTTATGTTCTACTGATTGTTCTATAACTTATATGCTGCAGTAGAAAGGTATCATAATTGACAATGCATTAGTTAAAGTAGAATTAGACATATGACTGGAACAAGGAACAGTAACTTCAATGAAAAATGTTCCATTAAATGCATTCCATAAATTCAAAAGATATGTAAATACAGAATAAACAGCTACTACCATGGTATTTCTAATATCACCATGCAGATCAAGAAAAAATTCAGAAGTCTCAAAATATATACTATGTCCCAAAAAATACTTTAAAAAAGCAAAACCAAAGAGTCATGAGAATTGGAAAACAAAATGTGCAATTGAATCCTAGTTGATTGAATGCTTAAATGCTGGCAGAATACTCATTACTTTGATGCGTAAAACGTCTCTGCCATCTTTCCACCATTGGTAACATGTTAAATATTTAAACAACTGGTGAAAATAAATGATGTATGAAGAACTCTGATGGACAGACCAGAAAGACAGACTTCTGATATGTTTGCACTACACCATCTTTTAAAACATGCAGAAAACAAGAGAAAAATAAGAAAACTGAAATTTCTTCCACTAACAGCCAGAAACATTCCCTCTTGTGTACCAGCTCGCTCAGCTGTCATTTCCTCTGATTCCATGCCAAGAGGCTGTATCTAAACTCCTAAACTCCCAAACCAGCAATTAGAACTTTAACAGTCCTGCTGAGGATGAGACATTTTTCCAATGAGAAACCCTTCTTAAGATAAACACTACTGACAAGGCTAGTTCAAGAACTTTAAAGCAAATGACAGACTAGCAGCGCTGGTGGGTCTCCTATTAAAATTGTGAGATTTCAAACAGATATAAACACATTAACTACACTTAGTGTGCTTTTGGGGACTTCTACATGAAAAATATAGGAAGAAAAGCTTATCAGAATGAGCAAAAATTCACATTCAACCTAGAGACCAGTGACAAGATGAATTCCTGAGGAGTCCATCCAGGGACTTGCCCTGGTCAACAATTTTTGTAAGTGTTCCAGAAGAGGAGATGAAATGCACCACATCAAGTTCACACACGACACCAAACCAGGGGTTCAGTCAATAAACCTGAGAGCAGAGCTACTGGCTAGAGGTGCCTGGACAGGCTAAGGAACAAGCCTACAGGAATCTCATAAAACTCAACATGAACAAATGTTAAGTCCTGCACATGGTACGGGGCAGGCCCAAACCCACATAGGATGAAGACTGCCCATATCTTGGACTGCATCCACTGTAGCCCTGCCAGCATGCGAAGGGCAGTGATGGTTCCCTTTTGCCAGAGTACACCTGGGGTAGTGCACACAGATAGGGCCAGGCCACAGCACAGACATGACAACAGAGGGAACCTGGCAGAGGGCAAAAGCAGCATGAGAACAACCCTGACCCAGCATGAGCAGGGAGAGGTGCCGCTACCCTAAAGGCAGGAGAAGACCTGACCCTACTGCCCACCCTGTGTCCCACTATACCTGAAAGTCCTGTACATCTTCCAGTCACCTCACCTGTTCCCTTTATCTCTTTCTGCCCCCAGGGGTTGCCATTTTGTAAAACATCGTATACCACTTGTTCACAGACTGCCCTGTGACTGGCTGATAGGACCAGCTGCCTCTTCCTGTCTACATCATAAAGGCGTCAGAGCAGGATGCTCCTGCCTATGATATACCTGGAGACTCAAATTTTTAATGTCATACCCCACATGTTTTCATACTTCTCTGTGATTAGATGGTTGCCACTTTTTTGAAACTGTCATACCACCCTTTGACTGGCTGCTCATTTCCTTTGGGCCAGGAAGTGCTCATATAAATATATAGTTTAAAAAAGCAAACCTATATATATACACCATTGTATATACATAGGTTTCTAGATATAGAAATAGATATACATAATAGATAGACTACAGAATATAGAATTGTGGTGGGTTGACCTTGGCTGGCTGCCAGACACCCATCCAGCTGCTTGCTCACTCAGTCACCCTCCTCAACAGGACAAGAGGAGAAAATAAGAGAAAATAAAAGGCTCATGGGTCAAGATAAAGACAGGGAGATCACTTAGCAATTACTGTCATGGGCAAAACAGATCCAACTTGGGGAAAATTAACTTAAATTATTGCCAGTTAAAATAGATTTGAATAATGAAAAAACAAAGAAAACTAAAATATCTTCCCCTCCCCTTCTTTTCCCAGGCTCAACTCTTCTCCTTCATTCCCAACTCCTCTGACTCCCTCCCTCACACACACCCCAAGCAGCACAGAGGGATGGGGAATGTGGGGTTGTGGTCAGTCCATAACACTTCGTCTTTGTCCCTCCTTCCTCCTCTTCACACTGTTCCCCTGCTCCAGTGTGGCCCTTTCCATGGGCTGCAGTCCTTCAGGGTAAACCTGCTCCAGTGTCAGGCTCTCCAGTGACTGCAGGGGAATCTCTGCTCTGCAACATGGAGCACCTCCTCCGCCTCTCACCTTGGCCCTTGCAGGGCTGTTTCTCACACTTCCCCTCACCACCCCCCCACCTCACAGCCTATGCTCGTTTTTTGGCTTTTCCTAAATGCATTTGCCCAGAGGCACCCCTCCAGTGGCTGAGGGGCTCGGCTGTGCCCTGCGGTGGGTGGGTTGGAGCCAGCTGGAACTGGATACGTCCAGCTCGGGGCAGCCCTGGCCTCTTCTCACAGGGGTCACCCCAGCAGCCCCCGCTGCTGCCAGTGCCTGAGCACCAAAACCCAATGCAAGAATATACAATATGGAGCATAGAATAAAGAAAATAAATAAATGTATAAAGGAGTTTACAAATAGGCATAATATGTTACTTATTTACTCACAGATGCATTTTATATATATATATGTACACACACTATAGAGTATATATATCTATATCTGTGTATATATATGCAGATGTCAGGGAGCAGAGAGTGCGAGGCTACTCCACTGAAGTCAGGCACAGGCAAGACCATGCCCTAACTCACCAGGTTTCAGATTTGCAATACCGAAGGAGGGCTGAGGTGGTGAGAGCAACCAGTTCCATCAGCCTCTCGGTGGTTTGCCATACAGGGTGAGTAGGGAGGCAGGCCGTAGCATCCATTCAAGAAGCTCAGGCAAGAACTACAAGGGATGTGACTGTAACATTGGTCCAAGGTCTGTCCAAGAGACAAAACTACCTACAACATAGATTCAGGTTTAGCTCTTGCAAAGAACTGCTTGTGCACGGAAACACCCGGCACACGTTTGCCTCAGATGAAGGGTAGACTGAGCCAATATTCTTTATGCAGCACATTCAAATCATCACTAGAACCAGGGAAAACAGGAGAATGCTAATATCTATGGGCACACAAGGGCCCTTCAGCTTTCCCTTTCCTCTTATAGGAATGCTTTAGATTTTTAGACTGCCTCAGGATCCCCAGGAACACTGAACAGAGGATAATGAACACTGAAAACAATTCTCATTCACACAACTGGTATGCTTGGTCCAGTCACTCACACACTGCAAGTGAACTGCACATACATGCTAACACAGGCAAAGAGGGACAGCTGTTTCTCAGCTGCCACACAGACAACAGCTGACTTTGTTTAAGCCTAACAGTGGATTTGAATAGATTAAAAAATCCTGCTTCCATTCATATGGCTCTGGAAGGGCTCTGTCACTATTATCCACAAGTAGAGATTTGAGAAGATTTGGGCCACCATTAGTAACTGAATTTCTCAAGTGGTAGTTAGAGCTTGGCATGTACGACTGTCTTTGAATCAAGTTTGCATTTCTTCAGTATTTACCTATCCTGGTCCACACTATTAAGACTGACCTTTGACATGGATTATCCAAGTTCCTAATCAATTGACCAGTTGGGGTTTTTTTAGCAGGAGCAATGGACAGTGGGGTATTTCTAGTTCCTTTTGAGTTGAAGGCAGGGGGACAGTATCTGATAGCTGGTTATATAGCTGCTCCATTTGATATCTGCTGTTATGCATTCTTGCACTTAAATGGTATAATCTGATTAATATGGAAGTATTTCAATAAGTTTTTGAAAAAATTCTTTCCTTGTGCACTTCAAGAGGCTCTAAAAGGCCAATGTGTAACATAATTATAATTCATGTACGAGTGTAATTGTAATTCATATTAAAAGATATGAGATATAGGATACAAATACAGAATTTCTAAAATAGTAGCAACCATAAGTGTACTATCATCAAGCGTTTATAACTGCAAAGCTGGAGGAATATTAATTGCAATCTAGGAGTTGTTATTTGAACCCCAGTCAGACAGGCACCATGCAAATTTCAAATAATACAGTAAAAGTATGCTGGTGGAAGTCACTGGACTTGTCTATAGCACCTAGTGGAGATTACTGAAGAAGTTTTCAAGACAATACCAACAACACCAGCACTGTGGTAGAACCATCCATGTTCAGGCTTTTCGTATAGCATAAATGAAATATTGAGCTGTATTTTTTAAGAGAATTATATCTGAACTAATTATTAGCTCTTAAGGAATACTTTATGATTTGATCTGGTGCAATGTTCTGCCAATAGAGCTATACTACTTTTTAGTCCCAAACTAGGCCCTGCGTACAGTGTATCTATACATGGAAGTGTTAGATACTAACTCAGCTGGCATTAACTCAGACTTTTCAGTGCTGCTCTCCACTGTATGGTGTTGAAACTCCCTCCTTCATCTCTATGAATACCAGGATTTTTCATTTACTCTTCTATTCTCTAGAATCTCAGCAAAACACATTAGGAAAGCCACACAATTAACATATGCTTTGTAAACTCAGAAGAAAAAGGGAGTTGAAAATTGTCAGAATAGGAGCTTTAAAATCTAAAGTCAAAGCATGATGAAAGAGAAACTGAAGCAACTGAGTTTCTTACCAGAAAGGTTAGGTTAAAAAAAAAAAAAAAAAAAAGAGAGAAAAGAACACAATTCCCATCTTTTTAATGTGGTTGTTTCTTGAAACAAACAGAGTCCAAATTCAGCATATGACCCTTTCTAATAAAATTGGAGAATCATTCATTACATGAAGCAAAACTACACACTTTTGTAGACTAAAGAATATGAATGAGTCTTTAGTTCAATATCAAGCAGCTAAGTTAGCACATTTATATTTAACGTTTCAGTGTTTCCCAAGGCATTTGAGCATGGCCAGGAGGTTGAGGGCAGAGACCCCTCTCCTTCGCTCAGCACTAGTGAGGCTGTGCTGGGAGGGCTGGGCCCTAGTGTGGGCTCCCCAGTGCCTGCAGGCCAGGACACCAGGGAGCGACTCTGGCAGAGGGTCCCCAGGATGGAGCCAGGCCTGGAGCACATGACCTGCATGGGGAGGCCAACAGCACTTCCCATGATGCAGGAGCAACCTTTCTCTCTGGCAAGGAAAATGGCCCACAGGAACAGTCCCAAGGAGAGCAGCCCTCAGTCCATCAGCTCCCTGCCTTTCCATAGTGGGGCAACCTCCACTCCACAACCTCGCTTTGGGTAGAACCAGATATTTCCCTCCCCTCGGGGTGGACACCAAACCACTGCATCCTGGTGTCACCAGCAGTCCCATTGAAGCCATTTTGAGGCTGTTTGTTACAAGCAGGGCCTACAGTGGTGGTGGGAGACTGCTGCAGGAATCTTGGTGTCCCTCCCTGCTCAGCAAGGGTTTCGGGAAGCTATGAGTCAGATGGGGTGACTGTGGGAGAGGAGAAAGGACACACAGAGGAGGAGGAGCAAGGTGGGGAAAACCACAAGGGACAAACAAGCTTGCCTCTTCCAAGCTGCAGCAGCCTTGCAGCCCATCCAAGACAACTCACCCCAAGACAAACTGATGGTTTTGGATGGACTGGAGGGGTAACCACTGCCATAACGTGTCACCATGACTGAGGTCCCCCCAAGAAGAGGAAGCAATGGATGACCCAGCAAGATGGCCATCACCTCTCCTCCCCACCAGCGTGGCTCAGTTCCCTCAGGAAACACCATGGCTCAGTCAATATCTACCCATGCAGCAGTGGCAAAGGCTCTTGTCCACTGCCAGAACTGGGACAGGGATGTCACCTGGATGACAGTTATTGCTCCTATTTCTCTTGTATCCCTTTAGGGGTTATTCAGGGGTGACAGTGCACCTGGCACAGACCTTGGACATTCACTGGAAACCATCATCATCTCACCTGACTTTCCTTCCCCACCACCTCTCCATTTCTCTCCATCACTTAATGACAACACAATTACTTTAGCATCCTCACCCTGCATAAGTTTGACACCTATTTGCACTTTAAAAAGTTCTCTACCAATTATTTACTGTTAGAGTATAATTACTGTGCAGTTACTGAAGAGCTAGTCAAAGTACACATACTTTATAGTTACTGTTTTCTATAAAGTGGAAAACCAAGTCTGCACAAGACAACTCTGTGTGATGCTTATATCAGGAATTTGTGTGATTAGATTCTGTTCTTAGTTTATTTTTAACTATTTCTGTCAGCTACAGGTGTGAAAGTTATTTATTTGAACTCTTAGTCTCCCTTCAAGCCCTGTTTAAGTGATGGGTAGCAAATGGTACATCTCTAATTTGCTGAAACAGTAGCTACCTTGGTGAGAGAGTTTACACTGGCAGCCCGGGCACTTCATGTAAGTTTAGTTACTATAAAAACAATTATGGCTGTGGGCTTCTTGTAAATCAGTACCGTGAAACAGAAGGGAAAAAGATCATCTAGATAGATCTATTTTTAAAATCCTTTCAGTGATGAGCTTGAAAAGATAATGGCTCCTCTCTGTTTATTCTGAACTGTGAGCTCTGCTGGGATAAGAACGACAAGCCACTGCTATGTATGTTGTTTCAGATATTACTGTAAAGTAGATTCTCAGATGCTTTCACGTAAGTGTGGTACCATGATATTGTAAGATGATAACTAAAAAGAAAATAGCACTAATGCTTATCATATAAGTTGGGGGTTCTACAGAAGTAAAGGACTAACGAGTCTAAATTATTTGATTAGCAAAACTTAGGGATTCGGAAACCAAACCCTTGAAAATCAGACATACAATTCCACTATGCATGCTACAGGAAACAAGAAGCAATAATAAATACCATTCTTTCCAGTTTTGTAAATCATAATTTAGAAGGAATTAGACAGAATGCTGATGTTTATTATAATGCTTAAAGTTAATTCTCTAGGGTACTTCTTTGTTTTCATCACTTTAATAAACATTTTAAATTATTTTCATATCTACCTGACTTAGGATTTAAAACATTACTCCTATCTAACACAAAACAGAAAATGGTGTTCCTTTTGTCTTTTAAACAATATAATGGGAATATAATAGAAAAGGAACTCTCTAAATTGAGTAAAGTCCATGTGAAGGATGACTTTACCATGCCATGTAACAGAGGAATGCTTAAGAAAAGTGTTCTCAAACTGTAATGTTTGTGAGCTCTTCTTGCAGGTAGCTTTTATTTCCAGTGTTCAGCTGCTGCTACAAATCACAGTAAATATTTGGTCAATTCCCAGTCCAACTTGTCTGGAGCTGCCAATGGACTCAGTTATCAGCACCCTGCTCTGCCCACTCTACTTGGGTGCTGAGGATTAAAACAGGTGCCTTGATGGTGAGGACACTGTCCCTGCTTATGGTGGAGTCAGCCTCTGTTCCTGGTTTGCTCCCTCTCATGGAGTAGCCCTGACCTTGCTGCACCCGGACAAACCCATAGGAAAGAGTAGCAGAAAGATTGTTATGCAGAGTCAGAGGAATAAATGAGGAAACACGTTTATCATGTTTACTGAAAATTAAAATCTGATTTCTCTGAGTCTGTCATATTCAGGAAGCTGTTTTGCCATTTTTGATGGTCTTAAAGAAAAATGTGTTTGTGGTGGGCATCTTAATGATTTCTAGTTCTTCATTAATGGCAAATACCTAGGGCTGAAATGTCTTTAGAAAAAATAAGAGTGAAAAGTAAAAGAGATCCAGGTAACACATCTTAAGGCTATCATCGCTTCTAGCACAGGACAGATATTAGCCATGATCTCATGATTTACTAGTTACAAAGCCCATCACTCAATCCTGATACTTCTTTCACCTCAACATACACATATTGCTGACCATATTACTCAGTAGTTTTACTTCCAGCCCAAAATGTTTATCTCTTTGAAAATGGTGGTGTGTTATAGGGGGTAGAGAGATCTGTCCAAGTGGTAATAAAACTGCTACCTTGCTTTAATGAGCTACTGCACTGACCAAAGATAAGCCAGCCAGCAGAGGGGGCAAAAGCCCCACTTTCTTCACATAAGCACTATTACTGGAGAGCAATATTCCAAAAAAAAGAAAATCAGAGCAAAGCATTGAGAACAAGAGACTGTGAAACGCAAGCCAGCCTTTGTCAAATGGAAAAGAGCAAGTTGATAAGGAGTTTACAGCACAAATGTATTGCCAGTGGCCAATACTAGAAGAGTCTAGTCATGGGGATATGCAAGTCTTTAGGCTTTCCTTAACACAGTAGAACTGCTTTCCATGTAAAGAAAATACAGATATAACATTAAGGTACCCATGGTTATCAGATTCTCCTTTTCTTATTACATTTAATACAAGAGGAATACATTAATACACATAAGCCTTCATAGGCACTGAGTACCCCACTCGGTTAGATGCTGTGCTCCATCAGACAGTTTGTTCACCTAGACAAGCTTTTACTTCCAATTTGCAATCCCAGTAATGGGTAAGTGGAAAAAGACACAAAGAGGTGAACAGACTTGTCCATATATTAGGTCAGTGTTAAAAGCATAGAACTTGGATCTCTTAAAACACAGACCATCATCCAGTCAATAGTCACGGGAACACAGGAACTTGGCCAGTCCCCGAAATAACTACAGATAACCACATCAAACAACTCAAGCATACACTTACCAAACACTCCTTGCAACTAGTCAGTCTGTTTGTTCTCATCTTTCTTATGAGACTGCTATTCCATTCCTACTGTTGTTACAGATCTTATTTCTAGGCAAAATGCATGTATAAAGGTATGAAGCTTCCTCTAAGTACACACAGCCCCTTCATTTCTTCCAGATCCGTGCCATTTCAGCCACCTCCTTTCAAAATATCTTTGCCTGCTTTTGCGGTCATCACTAGTAATAAATAAAAAGTCAGGGGTAATTCACATTCTAAGTATTGTCTATGAAGTTACTGCAGATGACAGTGCACTTTACACCTTTTCTCCTTTTCCATTCCAGGTTAATCAAAGAGAATAACTGGATATTCTTGCAGGTGGTATCACTACATCTTCAACTATGTCTCCTATTCGGCCTCAGAAAAAGTAACCAAATTTGTAAGCCTCAAAAAAAAGGGATAAGACAAAGGTGATACAAAGTGCAGAGATGTATGTGCATAAGGATGTATAAGGGAGGATGATTGGTGCCATTTATTTACTAAGGGACCTAGAACTGTCCGCAGGCTGCTAATGCAGCCTGCAAGTTTTCTAACTTCCAGCTAATTGTTGCTTATCTCTCCTTCTCCTCCCCCATTCCACCTCCCAATTTTCCATTTCCAAAACACTGATTAAAACCATTCAAAGGACCCCTTAAATTCAGTTAATTCATGACACTATATATTCTGGCCAGTGAGTGTCACTCCTTCCCAGTGAATAACGGACTTCATTTTGCTAGCACAGGATAGGCTGACTATTCTGTGATAAAGTATCATATCCTCATATAAAATGCATTTATTTGAAATGTAGAATTACTGCTGATCACTTTGGTCATAAAAGATCAAGATTTGCTTTTTACAAGAGGGGAAGGGTTAGCTTCAGAGCACCTGGATATATTTCAGTTTCAATAATCTCCTTTCCCAAATCCACATCATAATGTAAAACCCTCCTAGTAACGTCAAGCAGAAAGTTTTTCTCTTTGTACACTATGCTTATTAACAACTTCAAGCACTGAAGCACCCACATCTAATGACCATGTTTGTCACTTCTGCCAACTGCACGACACAACACAACGATACCTACACAGCATATGAAAGTTAAAGCTATTGGTGAAGACACAGCTGAGACTGGCATTCAGAGCAAGGCAGGCAAGGACAGTATCAGCTCTGAGGAGTACTAGACTACCATACTGTGTTATTCCAAGACAACTTAAAGCAGGGATGAATGGGCTAGACACTCTTGACCTTTATTCCAAAAGATGAGAAATTATTACAGCCTGTTTATTGGAACCTGGAAGAATAACACGCCTGGCACAGAAAGACTTTGGTAATGTCAGAATGCCTGATACTCAGGCTGAATGCCAGAAAGCACAAGGAGAATTTAGCAACTAACATCATTATGGGGAAATGAGTGGTTTCTTTGTCCAATTGATAAAAAGTCATGCTAAGCTGTGGCAAAAGCAAAAGAACCATAAGCATGAGGGCAGCTCACATGAGATGGGTACAGACTAAGTTGCAGTGAGAACAAAGTCAAAGATAACTGCAAACTAATCAGTGAGTAAGGAAATCAAGTTCCCTACAATTCCCAATAGCAAGAACAGCAACAACAAACCCACAAAACCAAAAGTAAGCAAGCTCAGTTCAAAGGCAGTTCACCTAGTCAACCAACATGCCATGAACTGGTAGTAAAGATGTTCCAGCAGTCTCTAATCACAGCAAAGCTCTAGCACAGAGACAAGAGGTTTAGAAGACTATACAATAATTTGTATGGAATTAGAGACACATGCTGTAAGAGGGGAGAGCAGGTATCAGTCTGTTGCACAGCTTAGCAGCAAACTGCAGTGGCAGCATTCTTGCAAGTAGTTTGTCACCAGAGAAAGCTATGTTTTATAAAAACAAAGTTCTTTTCTTATTGAGCCCACCTTGGCTGAAAGATACATCTAGCAAGTGTGCTCAGTTTAAATCCTAAAACAATATCAGTGATTTTTCCATTTAATCTGATGGGAAGCCCACATTTATTTTCCAGCAAGGCAATTTATATGGGGAGGAAAAAAAAGTGTTAATAGACATTAAAACTGCTAATAATTAGCCAGACAATTGTCAGGGACCATGTGGCCCTCAGATCATCCCAGTCCCCAAGGAGATGCCCAATGCATCTAGGCATTGGGGCTGGGACTGCCCTGGCTGCCCCCCATCCTTCCCTGCTCGCTGGCTGGTGTGGTGTGATGGGCTCTGGCCCTGGGGAGCCCCCAACACTCCCAGTCTCCAGCCCTCAGGGAGCCACCAGCCCCCACCCCCCTGAGCCCTGACAGCACCCAGTCTTCCCTCGCCAGGCAGGGGAGGGCTAACTGCTCTTACTGATCTCCTTGCTGCGCTCTAACATTGTGTTATCGCTTCCATGTGAAGCTTTCAAATTGCACTGAAATGGGCACTTTTGTAGAATTATTTTTAAATCCACTGTCCTATCCTGAAGCCTTTCAGTGCAACATAAAACTGTGTTTATGGAACGCTGACCTGCTGTTTCACACTGCAGCTGCTTCTTATTACACCAAAGGTGAATTGAGTTTTCCTAAGTGAGTAACAACAAAATGCTACAAAAGTCAAGGCATGACTTGGAGTTGATGATGTCCTCCCAGTTCCAAAATTTCTCTTCAATTAATGAGGAACATCTTCCTAGGTTGCCTGGTAGAATCTATACTCCTAGATACCGTAATGTACAAATCATTTTTCACAGCTGTGATTTTACCCTAAAGTAGGTTAAAGTTTTCCTTGCTGAACAGCTGTTTTAATTGTTGACTATATCAACTGTACTGGTACCTAAGGATTTAGTATTTTAAAAAAAAAAAAAAAACCATCTGAAGAGTATATGGAACCCTTTCTAATAAAAAAACCCCAAACAAACAAACCCCACAAAAAACCACCATGCACATATAGGAGAGAAAAGCCCTACAAATAAAAAGGCTAGCAAAATTACTTAGTAATTACTTACGGAAGCCTTTATAAAAATACTGCTTCTTTAGCTACTACTGGATTGAGGCATTTCTAAAACAGGTTGTAGCCCACATCAGGAATGTATTTCCCTTCACATGTAAAACCTAACTAAATGACTGCAGCACATCTACCCCTTGAGCTGAATTAGGGGACCTATGGCCAGCATATCACCCAGAGTGTGAAAGATCATTTTGCTTCCTTATGTATTAGTGAGAGAAAGCACAAATCCCATGATCTGACCCAGTTTTGCCAGTACTGAATGGCTGCTAGCATGTGACTATTCATTCAAAATAAGAATATTTTGGGGAGTGTGAGACAGACAAATATGTTAGAAATCAAGCCTGACTTAAGATTCTAAGAAATTAAGGGTAGAGGTCAGATTGAAGAACACAGCTGGGGACTATTCAGATCTCAGTTTATTCATTATGATGAGAAAAAAGGCAAAAAGGAAAAGAAGAGATATGCCAGTTTTAGTCTTTGTAACCTGTTTAAGATGGTCTTCTTATATACAAGAATTTCCATTCAGAACTATTATTTGATGCTTTTTACATCATTCTAAGCATGTAATATACACTTGGTCAAAGGGCTGGAGTGCTATATTTTCCTCTATATAAAGGGAGAGTAATTCCACAAACTCTGGCAAAATGGAGGATTACAGGGGGAAGCTAATGTGTAAAATGGCCATGGCAAAATAAAATCTCTGACTGAAGTGCCTCAAGCTGTTGATTGGGGTTTTGCTTGTTTGATATTTTCTTGTGCTTCTGTTGTCTTGTTTTGATGATAAAGATTCTTTTCTGTTCATGGTGTGTTTTCTCATCTAATTTCCTTCCACAGTTTTTGCAGCTAAGATGGCTGAATTTTAGACAGTGAATTCTGGACACCATTTTAGATACCAAACAGGAGACAACAAGAACCTGCTTTGCAGATAATATCTGCAGCTCACTTTAATTTCTGTTATAACCATAAATGGTCATTACTTCTAAAAATTAAGACTATAGGATAAATTATTAAACTTAATATTACCAATATTAACACACTTTTATATCTTTAACTTTTTATTGGGACTAAAAATCATAAAGATTTATCAACATTTGGAGGGTTCTTTATCTGTATTTTTGAGTTTTTAGACTTGAAACAGTGAAAGTTAAAAAAAATATAATTAAATTTAAATAACTGTCCTGTTAATATAATATTGAATCTATGAATCTGTACACTAAGAAAGACGTAAAACAGATTCAGATTTGTCTTGAATATCAAGATAAAATAAACATATGAATCCCACAATAGAAACATTGAAAGTGTTATTAGTTGTAACCAATTAACTACACTCATATAGATCAAAATAAAGTTAAGCTTCTTACTAGCAAAGGCATCTTGAGAAGCAGATGGTGCTTATTGCTTTCTGTATCCAAAAGTCAATTTTCATGCTCATGAGAGTTCATACTCAAATTAAATGCTGTATATTTTTACATACCATAAAAAAGTGAGAATTACCTGTTGACTTCCTGATATGATAAAAGAAATACAAGAATTAAAATGTCTTTTGCCTGTTTGTTACAATGACTGTTTCAGAAGCTGTAAAACATGCTGATTCAGTGACAGCAGAATTTGCTCCTGACTTCAGCTCTGCTCCATAGCCTCCCACTTGAAAACATAATCTTAACAATAATACACTACATGTTGCCATTGTCCATCTGAATCTACAGAGAACCTGAAACAATGGAAAGGATGTCAGGGCTCTGAGGGCACCAATAGGCTCTAATTGCCCTGAGATCCATGAAGATCAACCCAGTACATTAGGTCTTCCTGCTAATGTCTCATCATGCACTTCCTACCAGCAACCCGCTCCTGGCCCACAGTCGTGGTACAAGGGCAGCCAGAATATCACGTGAAGCAGATTTTGATTACTCAACTACTTTGTGGAAAGCTTCAGTACCTCATCAACTGGCAGGGCTATGGACCAGAGTCACATTCCTGGGAACTGGTGGACAACATGCATGAAGCTAAACCAAGAGCTTTCTACAAGTCAGCATCCAAAACCAGACTTTTGCACAGTGCAGGGACACACGTTGACAAGAACAGGGTTGCTCTTAGGGCTCTGAGTGCATCAACAGGCTGTATGTGCTCTGGTCAGCCTTTTGGTATACTCAGTGCCCTGGCAACATGTGTGATTACTTCCCAAGTTCACCTCAGGGCATGCCTACACAAATGTTACTAGAGCTGAAACAGGTACTCCCAAGCTAGTTTTGAACTGGCTAGTCTGGGAACTGCTGATGGCAGACTGTCTCAGCACAGGTTAGCTGCCTAAAATGCTACATGTGCTTTCTAGTCTGCTGTGGTAGCAGTTCAACTAGTTTAAAGTGAGCACACGCATGCTGCCATGTCCTGGAGTAACGTCATCAGGGAGAAGCTCAGGAAACCTGCAGTCCAATAGCTGTGCAATCTTCTCAGATGTTAAACAAAGCAGCATTTCTGCTCTCAAGTTCTCTTTACACCTACCATCTCCCTCCACATCTGCTGCTGCTAACTGCCTGCAGCTGTATCCTGCTCTGTATCTTCCCTAGCACCACCTAACCAGCACATTTGTTGCACTCTATATTCCCTGTGCTGTCCCACAGAACCATACAAAATAATCTGTGCTATCCCACAGAACCATACAAAAATAATCCCTAACTGTATGAAAATGAATAGCAGCCATGCCATTTTTGCAGCTGTGTTCCACAGTCCTTTGTACGTGGAACAAATCACTCTGCGGTGACAAAAATTGTATTTTATTGTCCATTACATTTCAGGTATCACCAGGAAATACAGTACATTTCATTCTTTTCGTGAATAACATGAAGAAAAAAATTGTTCAGCAGGCATACACAGAATTAATTATTACACAAAAGATCCAGAATACAGAAACTTTTTTTTTTCTAGTGCGTATAATCCCAGTAAAAAGCTCTGTCTTTCCACTACTATCTATCAGCTGAAAGTAGTGAACAAACCAAGACTTTCAGTTCTACTGCTCAGGCATGCACTCAACATGTGCTAGTTTTCTATTGACTTCCTCCAGGCTCTGTGACAGTCTTATACACCCAGTTTTGAGTCCCAGAAGATAGGTTACTCCAAATGCAAGAGGTGCCTCGAACCAAGGCCTTCCCAATACCACGAGTTCCTTTTTCATCAAAACTCCCCAAAATGCAGGAAACCTCCATCACTGGCAATGCTTTAAATTTCAAACACAGCTGTTCTTCCTTTTTCCAACTGATCCCAAACAGACAACATAGACCTGAGACAATCTTGCTGTACAGTCTGCGGGCTACTGCAACCTGTCATCTCCACGAGGACAGAAAAGCCTGCTGAAGTGAGTGGGAATGCCAAGTACCTGATTACTACTCCAACATGAAAACAGATCTTCCCATTCTTTACTTGAAATGTTTAGACATTAAACTTGAAACAGATAAATTTCTGGTATTAGCAGCCAGAGTCAGATAGACTGAAGATGGCAAAAGTAACAGGAACATTTTAAGGTAGGTATAAAAACATATACAAAACCCAAAACAATACTGTTCCAGGCAGTGACCTTACAGTATAGAACTTCCCTTTCACTTAACACAGATAGCCCTTGATGGGTGGACACAACCTCAGTGTGAAGAAGCTAGGTGAGCAAGTGATATCTCTGTTATGACAAAAGCACTGAAAACAAGTACCGGAAACAAAGGTCAAGTCCTGCCTGCCCTCCAAGTAAATCCATACCCATAGAAACAAACAATCCTTGTGCACCTTTTTCTCTAATACGGTGGAATGGAATTTCCTTCTCCCTCTGATATCTTTAAACCAGCAGTCAGCACATACTTATATCTTTTTAAGGTTACTATCTCTGTCATTGAGAGCCATGTCTGGAGCCACGCACCAGAATTGAAGTTAGTTTTGAGAAGCCTAACCTTAAAGATTAATGCCTTAATTAATTGCCAGCTGGTCTGCAGAATCCAACAAGCTACAGCTCTGTTGCCTCAGACAATCAGGAAACCTCCTTGTGGATTGCTCCTAAAGCCTCTGGGATGCTACACATAGCTCTAACCAATGACCTTTTTAAACATACTGTACAAAAAACCTTGGGTGAGCTCCATATTCCCTATAAAGAGCAGGACAACAGTCAAATACATGGTACCACATACAAACCTTTAGCAAGACTCACCACTAAATATCATTGGTTCATCTTTAAGTCTCACTTCATGTTTTGGTTTGAGAGACAAACTGCTCCTCAAAATACAATGGCAAAGCCTACCAGTGTTAACTTGTCAACAAACAACTACCAGGTCCTGGGGCTCCCTAAGTATTTCTGATTAGATTTCTGGGATACTTATAGGTAGGGTAAGTGGACAGGTGTGAGCTTAATATTGTTGGCTTGGGGTGAAAGTACTTAAAGCTTGTCATGTGCAAATTTCCATTTGCCCACCAGCTGTCAGTTTGGCTTTCTCTGGTTCCCTGCTAGCCATACTCTCTCCTGCAATGGGCAGTTCTCTGTGCTGCAAAGGGGTGAAACCAGGTTGTGATTGTTTACTTGCTTGCAAGTAGTTATTTACATCAACAGAGAACACTCTCACTTGTTGGCATCTGTTAAGTGCCTAAAGGGAAGCAGCTGATAAGGAGGAGACACAAATAACTACCAGCTAGTAGAGCTGGTCTGCTCTTTCCTATCCTAAAAGAACTGAGGTGCTGCTTTTTGTAGTCCTCTTTGAGCCTTCCTGTGGTTCCTAAGGATGTCAAGACATAGTTTTGGATATTGCTTCAGCAAATACTGTTTTCCTTTTCTACCATATAGCTGCTAAAAATAGAGAAGTATTTCCTCTCAAAACACCTGGCTTTCCTTTCCTTCAATTCTTTACTTTTCTGAAGATAGAAACTTACCCCAAATCACCTATTTTCAGACTTTTCCTCCCTCTCTCTATTAAAAAAGAAAAAGGAAAAAAAAAGTTTTATTTATTGGAAGAAACAGGATCATCTGAGAATTTCTCATTTGGATTTGGATTCTCACTTAACACAGTTCACACCAACAGAAGATGGAGGTGGTATCCTTTCCCAAGAGAGGTCTTGCTAACGTACACTAAATTTTAGTATTTCTTGATTTCTCCTTAATTCCTTAAGCCTCATGCATACAAAAAATACAACTGCTTTTTCATCAGGGTTTTTTAAATCATCGTCCTTAAATCATGTGTTAACAAATTTAAATAGGCAGTACTGGACAGTTGACCAACCGGGGTTAAAGGCTGCAAATGAGAACCTCTCTATGTCCTGATCTTCCTAAATATTGCTTCATTTTGGAGAGTAGATAGTGCAACTGTAAACACATTTTTGTTGTTATTGTAGCCAGGGACAATTAATTGGCTATGAGCATGCTCTACTGAAGCCTACAAATGCTTAGAACTAGTAGGTTAACTACAACACTGACAGCAAAATGATGTGAAGTACTTTATCAAGGATGAACTCTTTCAAGGTCGTGCTATAACAATCTCATTTTCCATGAAGACAAGCCTAGTGAAAGCTCTTACAGGAGAAGTATTAATCATTCCTACTTTTAAGTTTTGCACCAAATAACGCCATTTCTGGAAAAGACTATCGGGGGGGGGGTGTGTTTATATACTGCAGATAAGTGCACTTGAAGCGTTAATATATGAGATGCTTGTGGGAATGTTATCTCTTGAACAACTAAAAAGGGATGGGTGACAAGGGGACAAACATAAACTGGTAGACAGAGATATATTCCTTGGCAACCAAATACAAAATAGCAGCTTTGTGGCCTTTTGGGCTTGCCAAACTTAATTGACTCTGCAACAACAAAAATTATTATAGAAAAGCTATTGAAACCTATGTGCTGTAGTATTTAGATATCTTGATCATGGGTCACAGATGTTTTTAACATGACCAGACATGTCTTTCCCCTGCTGTACTCCTTCCTCAAAACTGAGTTGCTGTGACTTACTTCATGATATGAAAGCCCTTCAGCTAGATAATTGCAAATGGCTTATTTATGTCTCCAGTTTAAATTATATCCAAATACTATTTTTTTTAAAATTTCTTAGACTTTTTTTTTTTTTTAATCCTTAGCTACTGTTTGCTCCAAGATGTGGAGCCAAAGTATTTTGTTCTACTTATACACTAGGACAGAAGATATACAGTTGCTTCAGCTGGAGTTAAATTACAAGAAAAAGAGATTGGATTGCGGGTAATATGTCCATGTAAATCTATGTGTAACTCCACCCATTGGAGCTTCAGCTTTTTTCTTGATGATAGACTACAGAGTTGTACAGTGGAGACTGACAGCTTTAAGGCAGCCTGTTGTTAGGGAGAATAAATGAGTTTAGCCAACAGAAAGTTCTTTGAGGGGCTCCAGAGGCATGGGCTGCTTTTTATTTTAAGTGGTTATTCTGTGACAGGAAAATTAAGGAGAGCATTTCCATTTTTTCATGCTATAAAAGTGCAAGATATTCTCATTCCTGAGCGCATGAAGCACTTCACTTTCTTCTAAATGAGATTATACTGTCTTATGTTGAATAGCCATGTGCTTCTATAAAACATTCCTGCTTGTCTGAATAAAACCTGGTGCTTACATATTTTTGTTATCCAAAGGAGTTTCTAAAAGTCATAACGAGAAGTTTGTCCATGTGCCTTTGTAGGCAAGTGTTGATGTCCCTCAGTTCTCTCATAGACCTATTTCCATGTTCCTGAGGCTCGATGTTTTGTTGAAAGGTCTTGTGCTTATACATATGTGATCATACACAAATTAGAGTTGGTTGGAAATTTTGGTAAAGGAACATTTTTTTCTGTTAAAAATACCAGTATGTTAAAATTAGAAAGTAGTCTGGCAATGTGTTGGTTTTGGGAGAACTGGAGAAGGAGATCAGACAGGTTTTAATGGAAACTTGCCTAGCTTTGGACTCTACTAACAGGCAGCCTGCCTGGCAGGGAGTTTGGGCATATCTGAGACTGTTTTGCCTCAGAATAAAATATCTTCAGGGATTTTAAGCCTTCAACTAAAGGAAAATTCCACCTATAACATGAATATACTGGAGATATCTGTTTTCAGTTTTTTCTTCAGCTCATTCTAGGTTGCATCCAGAAATACCTGGTAGCCCAATTGCATGTAACATGAATGTCTCCAGCTGGCTTCAATCAGAAGTAACTAGCTAATATTTCTACAACACCTAGAATCAAGCTTCCATTTTGATTCTGTATCACTAAGACCTTCTAGAAGAGACTTAATCAGTTCTTTAGACGTTGACAGAAACAGTTCATCACCATGACTTCATGATCAGTGTTCATGATTCTGAAACATTTATCATTGACCTTGACTGTGAGACACAAAAAAAAAATTCAGTAGGTTTCGATATGTGATCTATGACACATCTCCACAGGGACAGGAAATTACTACCACCATTTACAAAGTAACACCAACCTCTTTGTAGTACATTAATTAATGGTTAAGTTCAGAATCAAAAAAGGGAAATAAATGCATCGAATGATGCTGTGCAAATACATCCAGTAATAAGTTAATGTCAGCTTGATTACCATGAAGACATCATCTGAAACATTTTCCTTCTTGAGTTTGATACCATGTGGAGTCCACAAGTTAACGAGCAATTGTAATGTTAACATCAAGGAATATCTTTTTATTTTGCCATTTTCTGTAAGAACAAAGCATTTTTCCACAAAAGCATAGCCAAATTCCATCAATAGCACCATATGAATGCCACACTACAAGATTTGTTTTCACTATAGAAACAAATGGTTTCACTATAGAAACAACATTAGCCTGTGGGGACATTAATGCATATTCATTGAACTGTCTATTACAAAACTGAGCTTCTAGAATAAGATGGATTGAATTTCTTACATAAATGATGGAAAAAGTCATCAATAATTTCAAAAAATGAAAATAAAACTTATGTAGCCTGTGGCTTTGTGCCTTGTGGTTAGGTTATTCTATGCCTAAAGCAAAGTACACTCAGATCAAAGTTCTTCCTTAGGAAATTTTGTAACATCTCTCTCCTGAAAAGACTTTTTGGTGCCAAACAATCTAATTGGGCTCAAAGTGAAATGTTTTCATCTTTGGGGTTATTAATTTCTCTCTCCTCTACCCAAATGCTTATTTTAAGAAAATGTGAAGAAAATTACTATCTCTGACATGTCTCATTCTCTGTCCGTCAATATTAGTTGAAGCTTGCCAACTGGCTCAGAAGTTTTTGGTAAGGCACTTTCAGACAGACGCGCTCAGACAGTGTGGTTGCATAAACCACATTTCCTTAGGAAGAGAGGCTGAAAATTTGTAAGTGTCCCATGTATTTTTAGAACAGTCCAATCTTGGGACTTTACTTAATAATTCTGCTTAATATTCACCGCCATTAACAACTTAAGCTGTTCCACATCACTCAGTTGAACATGCAACCCTAAGCAGTAAGAGGAACATTCCACTTTAACAAAATTAATACTTCTTGACTTTCTTCCCTTTAATACTGCTCATCTTTTGGTACCTGAAGTTTATCATCATTGACAAGACATCAGCTTAGTACCTCTCTGTAGCTAATATATACATGAAAAGTAGCTACTGTAGTTCTAAGTTGGAAAACCTGTCAGTTCAATTTCTGTATAAAATATCCAAATAACTAACTGTTATGCTGACAAGAAACACCCTGAACCCAATAATAATAAGCAATCCTAACTTGTCCTTATGAAAGTACATCATGTCCAGACCTAAGCTGTGACATCAAGGTCAAAACCAGACTCTCAAAAGCAGTCATATGCTTATAATTACTCTAAACTTACAATCACATCATTGGAAAAAGCAAAATATCTGCTTGCATTCTAGAGATAATTGTGGGAAGGAAAGAAATGGGAATTTGACAGTCCCTTTGAGATAAACAGTTATAAATAATGGGCTATAAGCTCCATTTACAGATAGAAGCAGGAGAACACTACGCTAACTTACTTGCTATATATATATTTAGTTTCACTGAGAGCTGTTACACTCAAAGAACCAAAAGATATGCAGGCAAGTGCCCCATACTCATTAAAAGGAACCACTAGACCCTTATATTTTTGCCTTTTAATGTTCTTTACATCAGCAGCAATTGTATGCCAAAAAAAAAAAAAAAGGATTATCAGCCAGAATGGTGGCTCCTAACTTCTTCAGTTGCATTAACAGAAAACGACTACAGCATTTCTTATATGAAGTTGAGAGAAGTAAAAAAAAAATGAGAAAGCAAAGTTTGAAGAGAAACAATAATAACAGAAAATTGCAATTTTTAATTTTTCCCAATAATCTGAACTTTCTTCTTTTTGTATTACTCATGGTGACACAGCCTTTGGTACATAGAATCTTTTCTAAAGGAAAAAACTCTTAGCTGGCCAGCCATTTTACAAACGTGTTCTTGATCTTCTGTACTTTCCCCCCAGAGTTTTAAGTTAGCAACATTATTGATATTATTGATATTGATTTGTAAGGAGCATGCACTTTTAAATTACTCATCAGTAATTCCTTCAATAAGTTATTTTCAACAAGCTGCCAGGAACAAGGATGTGTATGTGCACATGTGCCTGCATGAAGAAGTTGTGGGAGTCAGTACAAAGGAGGAGAGGTGTAACGAAGCAAACTTAGGGCATGTTTTTATACACAACTGAGCCAACACCACGGTTCTCCAATGGCAAAAAGGAGAGCTCTCCCTCATCCCATTCCAGTCTTGGTCAACTGGTTAGTACTGGTTCCAGTACCATCAGACCATTTGCTGACATGCTGTAACTCCTTAAAGTATCAAAAGCTACTCACTTTCTTGCTGGGCTAGATTTCTGCCATTACAATGAGCTGACTTAGTTAGGAGGGCTACAGCTAGTGCCAGAAGCAGCAGGAGAAATGTGGGGCCGGGAGAGAAGAAGGGAAGGTGAGAGAGGGAACCTTACCCTTTGGGTATTTGTAAACTATTACGCTAGCTCTTGTGAAATCATACTCTAGGGAGTGCATCCTCCTTATCTTTGCCATGCAGTCAGAGACAGACACCATCCCCTAAGAGTGATTCAGAGGAATAGCCATTATTCTCTCTGAGTCACCATTTGGAGGAGTTGTTTCCCCATAAATCATAAGGGACCCTAAAGAGCAGACTTTGTTGCTAGGCAAACTCCGCATTTGTGAGATGTTTTGCAGCCAAACCAGGTGGTCTGCAGTACTTGCTGAATGATTTGCAGTGTTATTTTACAATTATTCCATACAATTTTATATGAAATTTAACAGGTGATTATGATCCACTAGGACCACTAAGATAACAATAGCGGATGGTACTTGAAGATGCTGAATGTTTATTACTAACCTCACAGAAGACCATCCACTTTTTCCTGCTGGGCTAGGTTTCCGCTGGCTTAATAAGTTGAACTGGCTCAGTGATCCAAAGATATCCAAGGACAAATAGAGCTGGCAGGAGCAAGCTGAGTGGATGAAGTGGATAAGTGGAGCAGAACTGGAGGTGGTCTGTTAGCAATGGGCTGTTAGATCAGCTCACCCCATCCCATGGGAAGCTATGGGATATAAAGATTGTTCTAACTTTTAAATGAGAACAAGGTCTAATGCTCATTTAATAAGTGGCCAAACCAGCACAAAGTAACCTGTAACAGCTGCAAGTTCTCACTTAAACTTTCGCAGTGTTACACGACAAGAAAGTGGCAGGCCTGAGAACACAATCTAAGAGTCCCTCTCATGGGCCTCCTTCTTGCCTTAGTCTTGCCTCCCTTTTCAACCAGCCTGTGGTTTCTCTACTGACTGCCAGCAAGCCTTCCAGCTGTGCTAACTCCAGCGGTGATGCTGACATCCGTTCACTAAGAACTGGACTGAGACCAACAGCTCCTTTTGTATCTCCCCACAGTCATTACTTCTTCTTCACTATTGACTTGGATGAGATTCAAACCAGTTGCCTACGGGTGAAAGGTTCCTTCTCCCGTCACAAATTCCACGGTCCCTCTTTCCCCTAGCTTCCAGCTGTCATCTCCTACCCTTTCTTCCTCCCAGTGGCTCTCTCTGAGCTTCTTGACCATTTTCAGCTGTCCTGCAATTCCAGCTCCTTGTGCCTATCCAGCCCTTTGATCTCCAAAAGCTGCTAGTCCTTGTTTCTTTGTCCTTCCTGCTTAAGTCTGCTTCTCTTTGTTCTCAAGCTAACCTGCTTTCATACTGCTTTTCCTCCAGTTTCAGCATCGTTGGCACCAGTCTCAGTTTCTATGGCAATCCAATATAACCTTCTGTCTCTTGGTCCCAGGTTCTCTGTCCCTGTTTCATCAGACTCAGTGTAGCCATTTGTGCTGCTTCCTCACTTCTTAGTCCAAGTGCTACCCACCCAGGTTCCCCTTAAACTTCTGGCTTTTAACTAAAAAAGTCAGCTACCTAGCCAACAGCAGCTGAAAGAGCAAAATTAGAAGTCACTGGATGTTCCAGAGAAATGGAAAAGATAGGACAGGGAGGTTGGACTGCCGTGAGTGAAAGCAACAGGGTGTATATGAGGGGAAAAGGTGCTATGGATCCTTGCTTGCTGAGATATATGGACAGTTAGCCTCAGCACAAACTCAGTGGGTTTTTTGCTGGGACCTGAGACGATTGCAGCTGTGCAGCATGGGGCTCCCCTGTGATGTAGGCACAGCCTGAGGCTGACATAAGGTGGCTTCTATCAGTCACACTCAGAACAAACTAACTTATGACAACAAGCACAAGTGAACATACTGTTCTCCTATTATCAGTCACCACTTGTGTGTGTGAGCACATATGTGTGCACATACAGCAATCCTTTTCTTTCAATATGCTTGAGTTGCACTTTTGGTACCTCTACAAACGTGGCAGAAAAGCCAGACCATCTCCACCCTCTGCCTATGGCAAAAGAGGCGTGCAGAGACTTGGCAGGGTAACACTCCCCACCACAATTACACTCTAGCACTTTGAGCATAGACATGGGATTCTGGTTTTGGTTTATGACCATTGCTACATGGTGTCTAAATGGGGGTCAATAATCTTATTATCAGGAAAACTGCCTGGCTTCACACACATAACCCCCCCCACCCCCCCACCCCCAGTTCACATGTATGTGAACACAGTATTTTAGCCCAATGAGCACAACATTCTAGACTATGATTGAGCCATTCCAATTGTAATTAAATATATGTATGTTTCAGAAATGTAAACTCATCACATGAATAAGGCTTCACTTTTACAACTAAATGATTCACCAAGTAGCTTCATTACCATGCATAAATTATCACCAATACATATTGACTACTCATTCAAAAGATAAAATATGAGGATTATACCTTAATTTCTTGAGATGTAGGTGTGATTTAAACAAGTATGTAGTTGAGTTTAGAAATCAAATTCAAGCCGGGCACGCACTTCTTTTTCTGGACTGAGGACCATGTGGCAAACAGCTGGACTCTAACATACAGTGATACCCAATACATTGAGGTTCTTACATAGCCACAAGAACTGGTTGGTTAGGATCAATGTATTGCTATTGCATGTCACAGCTGTTTCTCAAGGCCTCACCTCTTTCTAACTTGTCATCTACCCTATTCTTGCGGATTTCAGGAGTTAAGTATTCCACAGTACTTCCAGTGAAGCTGAAAATTACCTAAGTGAAAAGGTTTTTAGGACTTGGAGGGGGAATTCTCAGCCAAACCCATTCCCCCTTTCAAACATTTTGTTTTGAAACCGCGATTTTAGCCTGGAATAACTCCACTAAAATAACACTAATTCCAGACTTAATTAGGCAAAAATAATTCCCTTTTCTAACATATTCCTTAAGTTTACTCCCTTAATAGAAACCTGAAGTATTAGGCATACTATAGATGTTACATTAAATGAAATTATCTTGGTCATTTAAGAATGCAAGAGGAGTTACCCCCTGGAGCACTTGCTGTTCCCTCGCCCTGCCTGTTTTCTGGAAAGTTAGCAGAACTGGCTCCAGATCAGAACAGACTCCAGTCCCTCTTGGATAGAAACTTCCCACAAGTTTGTACATGAGTTATGTTGTCTTTGTGGCATATGAAGGACAAAAGGACAATGAAGGGATGCTACACATCCAGCTCTCCCAGGCTACACAAATATCAGCTACATACTTGGAAGACTGGATTTGTTATGAAAATAGTCATTATCAGATCAACTCTATATAAATTACCCCAAAACCACAAATACAACATAGGAAACTTTTCTTTAAAAAAATTATAGCTTGTTCTCATTATAAATTAATTATATTTTAGATTAGCACCTCATTGCTTTAACAATGTTTAACTTTAATGATACTTAATGTTGTATAGTATGTTCTTTCCAAAACAGTAACTTGTTACATAAATGAACACACCATATAGTTATTGGAATAATTATTAGGACAAATATACTTAGGACAAAATGCTGGCCAAAAACTATGTTTAAAAATTTTGCTTTCAAGCAATCTCAAAGAAAAAGCTCTTAAAAAAGGTCAATTTACACATTCTTTCATTTAAGTTAGGAATCCTTGTACTGTTAAAAAAAAGAAGAGCTTTCTGTTAGTAACACCAATATTTTCTCCAATTTTCTTGTGTGTATATATATATACTTTGGGGTTTTTTTATTTAAATGCCTATTGCAGAATATAAGTACATATTAAAGGTCAACCTTAATCTGAGATAAAAGCAACACAGATGATGAAACAAATGCATTTTAGCTAGATTAATAAGTCCTAACCTTAAATAGGCTTAAATCATGACTATTCACATAATAAAATCTATACACATTACATCTCTTTAAACCTTAGAAATTACTATATACTATAAGCATAGTCCTTGAAAGAGGCCCTATCCTTTTACTTGGCAAAATTTCATGAATCAAAAAATCCTTTTAAAAAAAAAATCCATATATGATTTTGAGGAATGAAAGGAAGCAAATATCAATAAGACCATCTATTTTATGACAGATAGAAGCATTATGATTCATTCTTATAATTTTCATGTCTTTTTCTGGGCAGTTCCTGACTGCAATAACCGATAATAGTTTTTCCAAAATGCAGTCAGGCCATAGAAAAATTCATCTGAGAGAGAATAATTTCAACACTGCATTTCTTCAGGACCTATGCTAATTTTATAATAAGAGCAAGGACTTTTGGCTCATTTTGCATTCACCAAAGTCAGTAAAAGTTCCTCTTGCCTCAGTAAGAATAAAATTGAACCCTTTCTACAGCTAAGACAACAAATTATCAGTCTTTTAAGCAGCATTCAAAATAGTAATTAAGGTCCTGCTAAACTTGACAGATACCATAAGCAGCTCAAGGAAAACAGTAGCAGCTGTATTAATAGATTAACCACTGTTTTACAATAGTAAATGGAAGCCTTAATTTCCTCCTTGCATGTAGTACATATGTGGCATAATGAAAAACATTTTGCTACATTTGTACTCATGTTCATGACTGTAAATTATTTCAAATCAGTAATGTTATCTATTTGTCCAACAAATTACTTGTTTTGGCACTTCAGCATGAGCAAAACGGACTTATAAAAATGTGGCATATCTGATCACAGCTGAACCTCCCATATCTCATGCTAAAAACTGCAGCATCTGTAGCTGAAACAATGCAAAGCAGCTAAGGCAGCAATAAAAACTGATGTGATCATATAGGACTTCCCCTCAGAAATATCAAATATACAGTCTACATCTTTGAAGACAAATATCAAGTGAAGAATACAAAGCCATCCTCTGGAAGTGTTAATGGATATAGCAGCTGATCCTCTGAGAAACTGGCTTCTCCATTGCTTTCAATGGGATTACTCATGCAACAGGTTTTCAGCCTGGGAGCTCAAGTACTATGATTTCTGGCTGATTAAGTGGACAGTTTCAGATTTTTCTTACACCAAAGATTATGTGAAAGGGTAGGTACTTACACAGTAAAATGATAGATAAAACACTTCCATCCACTGGGCCTCTCCAGGAAGTTGTAGACGTCTCCCTGCGTACTAGTTTTAGTTAAATAACGGCTATGGAAACACTTTGTTGTACAGGCCCTGTGGACTTCACTTTCTGCCAAGGCTGCAGCTCTTGTGCCTTCCTCAGGGTTACAGGGAGTCCCAGATCCATTATTCACCAGGTTTTCTGGATCCAGTGCCACAGAAGAATACTGCATATTGCTTAGGTTCCCCCTGACTTCCAGCAACGCTGCAGATTTCCTATTTCCATTCAGACTGCTAAGTTGGGAAGTGGAACCTTGAACCTGTCCACAGCGGTTATACATCGGGTGCCCAACAGTTTCTCCACTATCACAGGACATTCTGTAACAACACACAGGTATTACTAACCCTGATCAATATTTAAAATCATAAAGAAGGTATTGTATGTCCTCTCTGCTCAGGGTGTTCTCCAGCAGCTGATAAAATGACTTTCTGCTGTTATCATGGAGCTTCTCTGTGACACAAGTGTGAGCTGTCAGCCTGTCACCTGCTGTCACTCACAGCCTCTGAAATTAAAAGAGAAAAATGTATTAGGCAATGACACATGCTAGACACCAGAAGTAATAGGAAGCTGGGAAAGGAAAGAGGTTAAGACTTTTGGAGGAAGAAAGAAAATTATGATTCAATGTTACATTTGTTAAGAAGGAAGCCTAAAACTATTAAAATAGTGCAACACTAGTACAGCAGAGAGTTGTCTTGAGACCTTATTTTCTTAAACTAGGCAGTTTTTGAAGTGTCCTGATTAGAGGTGCAACTGTGAAAATTTCCTAGAATTTATAAACTTGCTGATGCCTGAAACACACTACATTGAGGTTTCGAACTTTGACACCTACACCTCAAGAGATCTAGAGTTCAATGTTACAGAAAGATTTTAAGACTTGAATAAATTAATTTAGTCACCTCATGGGATCTGATCTTGCAGTCCACAGTACTCAGGAACAATTTTTCCTCAAGAGTAAAAAGGAGGATGCCATTAGTGTTAACTGTCACTGTGAGGTCAATAGTATTACAAGGGAAAAGATCAAAGACTCCTGGCCTGATTCTTTATTTTCTTCAAGCCATTTTATGTTTGCTGCAAACTTTGCTACCCTCAAGCAAGTACCTAGAGAAAAGAGAATAGAAAATAAGGCTCTTATAGATCAATATATATTTCATGGGGCAGACTTAAACTGCTGTAATACACAGATACTTAGCAGTAATATTAATCACTTTGTGAGACTGAGAGTAGCTGTCTTTCTGAAGTGTCGTTTTTTGTACTGCCTTATTTCTTACACACACTACCATGAAAAGCCTCCTTATGTAAAATATTTAGCTAAAATGAAAATATTATGAAAGTATGAGAATATTAAAAGTATCATGAGACATGACTTTAACTTCAAAGCACTGCTGATGCTAATGTCAAAATTATGTCTGTAATGACATATTGTAATGTACTGTGCTATCTGCAATATAAATTCCACATGTCTAGGAGCTGCAGCTCATTGCTCCTCTGTCAGAAGAGACTCACACCCACATTTTGAGTTACTTTAGCCTCAGCCGAACTGAGTAATTTAGAGAGAGATAATTTCAGCCCTTACCTCCTCTTTCTAAATAAAGCTTATTCTTTGGTGTTGCTTAAAGATCCCTATGTGTTGTGGAAGAACTACCTTTGCAGTGCATCTGAACAAAGCCCTCTTAAGTTATTCCACAAAATATTTACATGGAGTAGTGGACTTGTTACAATGTGCTCATTTCTTAACACCGGCCATGGTAAAGCAGACTGATGCATTTCTACATTAGTCCTACAGCAGATAAGAGAAATACTTCCTTTCCCTCATCAATTCTCTTGAAACTGAAAAGCTGTAGGGACCAAACAATAAAGTCTAAACACAAAGCCCTTCATCCAAGTCAATCTACAACCTATGAGAAGTACACTTCCTCTATATCATTCATTTTAGCTGAGGCTACCTAGACAAGTCCTTGTAGCAAAGGCTGGCTACCTAGCAGCTGCAAACAGCTACCTGAAACACATTTGCTAGCCTGCTTAATCAAAACAGAGGATCCCATAGGATCAGTCATAAAGCACAGAAAAAGCTGAAACCATCTGGCAAACAGTACCTGCTTTCTCTTGTCGCATGTCCTTCTCCTAGCTGCTCCATACAGCAGACTCCCTGGATAGGTGCCGGGAGAGGAGCTGCTGCCTGACGCTGCCTCCAACTGACCAAGACCCACGCTGAGTAAGGCAGGGTCCCTCCCTTTCATCTGCCTTATATGGCTGTCCTTGGAAAAGGCAGAGAAACAACTGAGGAACAGTTTTGACGAGTTCAGAGAGGAGCTACTTCTGCTTCTTCCTGTTGTCCAAACCAGCAATCACAAGAAACAGCTTAATTTTGCTGAGGATCATCCTCCCTTCCCTCTTAGTCCTTTTCTTATCTGCATACACTTAACTGCAAAGGGTTAAGAGTGGCATTTCCTTACAGCACATCTTTTAAAGAACTGAATTAGGTGTTGCTTCTAGCTAGCTGGAGGCTCTGCAGCAGCCTTTCATATTGAGTAAGTCTAAACAGGCAGCTTCAGTTGTTTGGTTTTTTCCATCAAAGTTTTGGCAAAACCAGAAGCAGCACTTCATTATGTTACAATAAGTAATGGGAACTCAGTGTCCTCTATTGTTACTGCCTTTCGAACTACGGCTCATTTTTTTTATTAATATAGGAGGAAGAGAATTCCAAATATAACCATTCCAGCATCAACCCCCTCATTTTACTGTTGAACTTTCTAATCACAAAGGAGAAAGTGAATACTGCTATTTCTTCTTCTCCCTTTTGCAATAGAAAACAGACTGTTGTCTGAAACACCAGTATTCTGAACATGAGTTGCTTCCCACTTTTCCACCATCATGTGGCTGAGAATGAAACAGAGGTCACCATTTCATTGTTTGTTCTGGCAGTGGGGGAATGTTGCCATTGTACGTGGCCTTCAACTTTTATCATAACTGTTAATGGGGCTGAGACCTCATTCCTTGGAATGATTATCCCGGAAAGTTCCTTTCTTAGTTTTCCAGTTATATTTCCATACCACTGGAAGAAAAAAAAAAAAAAAAAAGTGTTCTTAGTTCCTTTCTTCTTCTGATAAATATAGTCTGATCAGTCTTATGTTTTCACTTCTTTAAAAATCAACCCCTCCAGAACATTGTCTTTGGATGCTATGTGACTCACTGTGCACACAACTGAATACAGTATTCCAGATAGTACTGTAGCTGAGCCATTGAGGAGGACTAATACCTGATTGGAGCCACAGAAATCTTTCTCCAGGTTTTCACTTGTGCTTCTTCCTTGAAATGATTTCTGCATTAATTAATACCTTATCTGCTGTATTAACTTTTCCAGACAGCAATTTCCTAAATGCAAAAATTTTTGTCTGTTCTCACCTCTGATCTCTCCTGAACATAATTATTCAATCTCTAAATAACTAGCCGAAGTATGTAGGAAAAAAAGCATTTAAAAAAAAAATCCTCCAAAAACCCCCCGTCATTATCTTGGATATTTTAAGGTTTAAAATCCGTTGCCTTTGAGGGAAAAGTAGTACCCAGCTTTACTGCAAACACAGAAATGCATCATAATAGCAGCAAGTCTGAAACCACTGCATAAATAGAACTCAGAGCACCTGACTCCTATTTCTTGATCAAGAAAAAGGTAATCACTTAGTGTTAAGATTTTATTAGACTGAACTGTGGAAGACATGAACTCATTCCTTCACCTCCGCCTGCCACAAATTTAATATATAACATCTTCAGGTCAAACTCCTGAAAGGCAATTAGTCACCTATCTAATTTATGACTTATGTGAAATGGAAATGCATGATTTCAGGAACGTCTAACTGCTGAAGTTTTCACTGGTAAAATTATGTACGCATATAACACCCTGCAACTGCATATATATAAAAGTGTGGCTTTTATGGCTGGGCTCACTTCTCATCTCATGTTTAATCTTGATGTGCCTCATGCAGCCCACATGCTCAAAGTGTATCTACCCCACACTGACAGCACTGTATTTAGCACTAGGCATAGCCAACATGATAATTTATAACCAAAAGGCCAGGTTGGGGAGGCACAGGGAAATGTCTTATTTTGAGATGCAGATTTGAACCCCTTCTTGACAAGGAAACACTTCTCAGACTACCCTTAACACAAGACCAAACCCATTTTCCATTGATATCACTGCCACTGCCTGTTCCAGGGGTCGCATTTTAGAGGAAAAGTATTAATCGATCATGCAAGAAACATAAAGAAATAATATGGAACCCAAATGCTAGAAAAGATTTTGAACGGTAAATAATAGATGAGACTTGAGAAACATTCCTGCGCTTCTCTGTACATTTCAAATTCCATTCTCAGGACCTAAGCTTTCTTAAACATCCACTTTGGGTTTCTGAATTCCACTTCCAGAAGTGGGTGCCTAAAAGTTAGACACTGCTGAGTGTCATGTACCATTCTGGTTTAGCTACAGACTCTTTTTTTTAGCAGTGATCATGTTGGGGCACAAACTCAGCATGTTGTGTGGCTTGAACTGGTTGTGCCCAGGCTGCCTGTAAGGGGCAAAATGCCAACTCTTGCTTTCTGCTTGAGCTTCCCAGCCTGGTGAGCCAATGGTCTTAGAGTGGACTGTAAACTGAAGCTTACTGTGGGTAATTAGAGATCTTGGAACAGGGCATAGGCTTGAGCCCCAAGTTCACAAAACATTACTCCCTGCACTTTTCATTTTTTAACTGTAGATCAAAAACAGGAGTAATATCTTTCTTGCAAATATGTTACATAGTTCAGTTGTCTGTAAAGCATTTTGCAATCCATGTAATGTCCACCATGAATACCATTATTCTTCTTCGCAAGGACATGCTGAAAATAAATTAAGATTGTTACGACTTGTGTACTATGATATTGGAAGGATGGCACATAAAAAACCCGCAGATTGTGACACTGGGTTTCCATTCACTCCCAAAAGCTTGTCAAGTAAAATATATTATAGCATTTTATTACATGGGGGAAGACCTGAAATCCTAAATTGCCTTTTATGCATTTTGGCACTACTTTATTATTTTAGTATTAATATAGATAGTCTACAAGGCTGACTGCTTGACCCAGAGTAGTATGTAACAATTCTGTACATCTCTCATGCCCATGATGGAACTGCTGTAAGAAATTGATTCCCTCAGTTATGCTGATTTTTTTCTCCCCATTCAAACTGAAAATAAAATGTGTTACCGGACAGAAAATGCAAGTTCTTCAAGGAATGCCTGAAATTAGTAACAGCTGTGATGTGAAGAATATGTCAGTCTCCTATAAACTAAGGTAGATCTTACACTTTAAAACATGGTTGTTATGCTGACTCTAATTAAACACATTCTATCCATCTGGTGGAAATATTGATTAATTAATTAATTCACATGATCATTATAGGGGGAACTAGTAGCAACTTCCAGATCAGTTTTTCTGTCCCCACCAAGGCTATCCTTTTCATTTTTTGAAATTTCATCACTATCACAAGTATATGGACTGAAATTTTCTTTTGGAAGTTTTTGACTAATTCTGATTTTGACTGTTTGGTTAAAAAGCTGTTCAGCAACCTTTGACCATAAAGACAGCAAAAATAGCTAGCTCTTTTAAAATAAAAAAACACTGTGAACAGACATATAGCAATCCCAAACTGAAACCAACTGTATGATATTTGTCCTTTTGCTTATTCTGTTTTATTCATCTTTTCTGTTACCCCAACCACCCACCCTACCCAGACAAACTCTGCTCTTTTGCACAATGAAAAGGGAAGGAGTCCAGGTTGCAGTGGCAGGTACAATAATGCTATTAAATGTTCCATGCTAAAGCACTAGGCAACATGGCAAAGATGCAACTCAAAGGAAAGGGTGAGAAGGATATCGGTGTAAAGTATCTGTTGATGAAAAGAGTGCCTTCACTTCAAGGATACAGTTTTCAGTCTGGAAATAGTAAGAGCACCGCATACACCCAATAGTACTGCCCACGACTGCAGTTCCTGTGGCTGTCCTCGGCCTATAGGAATGACAAGAGGGGGAAAGCCCAAGAGCTTGTATGTTGAAAGCAGACTTTGATGTATTGCCCTCCGGAGCATGCTGAAGGGTGTGCAGTGGATTCAGCACCCTGGAGAGCGCACAGAGAGCCCGCCCAGCGAGCCCCCCGCCCCTCCCCAGCCCCCGCTGCTCTGAACACTGCAGCTAACCAACAGTGCTTAACTAAGAGGCAACCTTAAGCATGTTCAACTCCCACAGAAACGTACAAAGCATTTGACGTAAGAGCGCCTAGATCACGCCCTCAAATGCTAAATTGCCCACAAGCGAGCAAGGTGTATGTATGAGATAAAAAAAATGGAATTAAAACAGTTCTTCATATTAGGTTGTTTTGGAAACTGGGCCAGCATCTGGACTAGCATTTGTGAGCTCCTGTCCTTATTTGTATTTACTCTCAAATCAGTCATTTTCATCATTAAAGACGTATGGGCTAGTGTGTCCTTATACAAGGTAAGCGCATCTGTAGGATGTATAATGTCACTATGGCAAGCATTTCTGATGCAAAGAAATGTGCATGTGAACGAGGTACAAATGTGCTCCCAAATGTTGACCCTGTAAAATGCATAAATGCTTCGTGTGATTCGTTATTTCCAAATATGCCACCATTTATGAATACTAAACACTGAAACAACAATTCTGAAAACTTGTTCTTTAAATTGGTGCTATCTGATGCTCATTCGGGGCTATGTGTGAAATCATCACTTTGTTAGAGAGGTCAGGCAGAAGATGGACATGGGCCATGCAGATAGGTCAGAACCCCCATCTCTTCAGGCCGTATCAGACAGTTTGTCACCTGCCCCCCACGATCTGCCACAACAGCTGCCTGTTCCACTTAGCTTTCAACCAAGCTTAGCAGCATATCTAGACCTTAGGTATTAATTACCCTTAGACCAGCGTATTATTTCTAGGCAAGATTTGATATTCCTTATACTTGAAAGAAGGAACATGGTGGTGGGGATGAATCTATCCATCCATTTGCTCTCACACAAACCATGAGAATTTTCAGAATCTTTATTTCTGAGTTTTTCTTTCATTTTTGTGAGTTCTGTTGGGTCAACAATGGTCCAATGCTCATCTCTTAACAAATGCACACATTTTATTTTTTTTCTACTTCACTTTCAGCAAGGATGTCATGTGTTCACCTTATCTTTTTTTATTTTTTGTGTGAAAAATCTCAGATAAGCAAATTACCTGTGTGGCTTACCTATCATTCTACAGTTTTTCAGGATAAATTTCACTTTTTCCATGAAGAATATACATTCTGTGCCTCAGTCTCTTAGGTTGGTATCCTGTTGCTACTTTATGTTGTCTCCCACTATAAGGAGGGGGGAGATAAAAGCTGGAGAATCAGGGGGAAGAGTTGACAAAGGAATATATTTTCCTCTGTATGAAGGTAGTCAGTTCCGTGGCTTCTGCATCATAGTTCACCCAACTTTCAAGTGCACTAATTTCTATTAGACAGGTGCTGCACCAATGCCATTGTGAGCTGTATGTGCTACGGAAGCATATGCCACTCTCATTTGCACAGAGCGGTGACCTGTTTGGTTAATAGTTGTATGGTAAAGACAATGCTGGGCCCAGCAAAACAAGATCTGATATTCAAGAGTTCCAGAGATCCATAGCAGAAAGGAAATACCTCTGGGATGCCAGGCTTCAGGCATCATTGTTCTTGACCTCATTGGGCACAGCAATAATTATGCACTGTGATGAAACAAATGTGGCAAAGTACGCCACCTTGCTAATGATACTGTCATTTCATTAGGCTTTTGGAAAGAAGGGAATTGAAATATTGAGAATAAAGAAAAGTTTATCATGAGAATGCACTTTCTAATTTAGCATTATATCCTGACTAAGAAAATTTTGTTTACTGAAAGCCAGCATCATAGGGTCCTGATCCTGTTTGCCACTTCAGGCATTATTGTAAATCAAGCAATAATTATAATGCATACCAAGAGAGTTATTTTTTACAATGCTGAAGCCAAATTCTATTGATCTCATGTTATTCTACCTGGACAACAGAGAACAGCTTTGTGTGCAGTTTAAAGTGTGCTTGGTGTTTAAGTTCAGTGCTCTTTACTAGGTCAGCAGAATTCTTAAACTAATTATAATCATAGTATACCTTCACAGAAACCCATAGTATTTTTAATACCTGGATAAATAAGAATAAATCACTAAGTGAATTGTATGAACTACATTAAACTGCTACCAGATAGGGCAAAGTATCTGTTGATATGCTTATGTTGCATAAAAGGCAGGCAAAATTACTGCTTGAAATATCGTACCTATTCTAATTGATGAAGAGGTATCAGATAGCAGTCATGGAGAGCCTTCAAATGATAAGAGACAATATAAATTCTTGTACGGTGAACCTCAACTGTTACTTGATTCCTATCTTCAATTATATTAAGTGTCCTAGCATTGTTTTATTGGGTTTGTTTAAATCATTAGTGATGCACTGAAGAAGGATACTGTTATTGGTACTGAGGTTGTAACAGAATACCATTAAAAGTGGATGCTTATTGCAAGTATATTTGAAAAGATTGATCAAAATATAACTATTGCTTCAGGAGAGCTTCTTACATAGGAGCTGTGTGTTATAACTGAACAAAGAGTATGGCAAGATTGCAATGATCCTTTAAGGATAAGTGCAGTTGTACATTTTTACGTTTACACGTATGAGTTTAAAAAGTCAATGAAGACATTCATTAATTTTAAAGATGCCCATAAAGATTTCTTCTGTAGATTGTAGGCTCTTCTATACAACTTTTAATTGATTATCAAGCTAATATTTCAGAGAAGTAAACTATACTTAACAGGTCCATGTTACCTTCTCTTTCTATACTAATCTGGAGTCTGAGGCAGTAATTCTTCTGAAATGATACACCTCATTCCCAAAATGGAGAATATCCTCAGCAAGAAATCTCCTATTTCTTAATTCCATCTCCTGTAATATTATAAGACAACCATGTATTACTCTTTCTGGTAGTTCTAAATTCTTTACTGCTTCTAGAGTATGTAACATGCAGTGCACATGTTCAACGTGATCAGAAAGTCAGGCTTCAGTATTCATAATCTGTTCTGCATAGATTTAAAGAACAGGATCAGAGGGAGGCTGGCCGAGTGCCTTCCCACTGTGTTCCAAGCAATCAAATTCACCCATGTTGACTTAGCTTTAGTACAGGCAGAAGGGTTATTAGCTACCTGGTAATTACTGTGTCACTGCTCTGTACACTCTGAATCTTAACCAGAGGTGGGATCCCACCATACAAGCAATTTCCCTCTTTCACCAATAAATTTTTGCTTATTGAAAGAGCAACGTGAAATTGAATCTGACTGGGAAAATTAAAGAGGAACCACAATCTTTTAGCTACAATTGACAAAGATGGCAGAGCCCTTGTAAATGCTGGCTTTTTCACTAAAAAGATAGCAAATCACAAAAATGGAAAGAGGAAGGAAAACAGTAGTAACATAATCTATGATTTAACTACATACAGTGAACACACATTTATCTAACATCTCCCAACATCTTTCTGCTTATCTGCATTTCTAAATAATGTATCTGTTCTTCTTCCCCATACCACTTTTATGCAAAATCACAGTTTTGAATAAAAATTAAGTGGCTTCAGTTGTACTGTAACTGGAAATGCTTTTCAAAATGTGCATGCATCTCAAAAATAAAGGAAGAACACTTGTATGCTGAAGTATACAAAGAATGTATCCTGAATTAAATTTGTAAGGCCAGTCAATAGGCCTGTTGATTTCAAGCTAATGTACTTCTAAGTGGATCACTATCGCAGTAGTGTTATGAGTATCTGTTCAATCCTAACTAGTTTCCTGGTGATAGAATTAAGCTATTGCTCATGAAAAAGCCATTCAGATTTAGTGTTTAATTACAAAAATATAGATTATGCTTTTTTTTTTTTAAGATTTCTGGAAAAGCTTGCTAGAATGAAAAATGATTTAAAAACCCCCATGACTGCAGACATTTATTAACAGAACAGTAACACGTGCCAAAAATACAGTTGTAAGTAACATCTATGATAAATAGAAACAAAATATTTTATCTGTGTAGTGATTTTTAATAACTGGTGATGGTGCATGAAAAACTGAAAAATACTGTATTTGTATTGCATTCTTGGTTTTGTCTCATGGTCACTCGTATGAAAAATGGATCTTTATTATCTGCACCTATTTCTCTTTTTTTCTTTCACTGTTCAATTTAAAAAATAACATTTCTTTCTCAAGTATTATGGGGCTAATAATGATGAGAAAAATGGACTTATGTCCTCACAGAGAAGTAACCAAAAACAGTAGAGGAAATACTGAACAACTAAAATATCTTGTCATGCAAACATAATAAAATTCAAATCCAGGAAAGAGTAAGAAATATATTAAATAGTTTCTTTTGCACCCACTGATAACAGTGCTGGTAAGTTTTTCTCTGTTTTTCTTTTACAAGAAATCAGCTCTGATTGTGTGGACTGCATTTTTTTTAGGTATACATTTGTTGCAGAAGCCAGACAAGATGGAATGGAAAGAGTCCTGATGGAAGATTTTGAGCAAACCTTGGTGGCTGCAGAGATTCTTCGTATTCTAGTGCACTTCCCAGCCTATTAATATAATTGTCTAGTACTGTAGCATCAGCAGTTTTCAGAGTATCACTAATACAAACAAGTGATAACACATGGTGATGAATCAGCTGAATATGATGACTTCAGCAAAGACACTCTGGGTCTGAGGCACTTCAGTTTTGTCCACCTTTTGGAAATCTGGGACTTTGTTTGGCTTGACTGAGTCAAAGAAATCTAAACAGAGAGATCTGTGATAAGACACAATTTGATCTGTTTAAAAGTAGCTGTTGAAAAGAGCCTGCCTCAACAGTAAGTATTCTGAAGGAGGTTGGGATTCTTGAGAGCTGTTTATTCTAGCAACTAGAACATCCCATAAATGTTTCTTCAAAAAAACCCTTCTGAAGTAGACAACCAGATGTTCACTTTCTTGAGTAATCTATCACAACCAGCAGAGTATTAAACATGGACCATTCTACTGAAAGCTGACATTTAAACAGTAATTGTGACTATGGATTCTTTTTAGGAAATGCACGACAAATTTGAAGATGATTTTAAAATAAATTAGTAACTTCTGATACTGCAACCCAACACTGCAAGTGACCCATGCTGAAGTCATGAAACAGGAACTCCTTCCTAACACATAACACCTGCAGCTGGATCTTGTTCTGTTACCGGCACTACATGCTTTCAACAACAAAACATCTCTTCTTATGTTACCCTAATGTGGAAAATAAGATAAAATTCAGAGTGTCTTCTAAGTAAGAACATTCTAGTGAGAATATACAGCAGGACTTCAGAAAGTCAGTAAGGGTGCCTAAGTCATCGCTTAATATTTGTGAAATTCACTAAATATATTGTGTTTATATAACCCACAGATTTTTCAACCTTTACATATTAACACCATTCTCCATTTTTGTCTTCATATGCATCAGCTGGCTTGCAAGGTTTCTGTCATGAGGATACAGATAGGAACATAGGTGTGCGTAAACAGTGTTTCTCTCAACCTTGACAATGATGCACCTTTGTGAGGGCAATAGGGTGTGCCTGACACATATTCTGAAAGTGAAGATGCAATAACATTTTTTTCCTAAATTGGAAAAGCAGTTATTATTTATAAATGATGCTTCTGAATATATATGATATTCAATGCTATTTTTTTGTATGCCATTTATATAGCATGAAAAATATATACTCTGTCTCCAGAGGTGTGCCTGGGCATCTTACTACTAGTAACATTCATTTTTGTATTTAAGGATAGATTCAGCCTCTTTTGGCACTCAAGCCCAAATCCTTACTTGGATGCTTAACTGTCTTTGATCTCTGGACATTTTAGCTTCAGAATTAACTTTGTAAGAATGTAAAGATTTATAGTATTCAATTCTTAGTTTGGAGCAATTATCAGACACTGCTATTAAGAACTTTGCCACAGCTTGTTTTGTCCTTTTTCCACCCACTGTTAACAATGGAATGGATATTCCATAATTCAAAATCTGTAAAATTAACAAAAATCTTGTGGAAATCTGTAATTGAAAGGCTTATATTGTAATTAGCACTAGTAATTAAGCACTACCCATCATTCATATGAATGCATTCTAACCAACAATTGTGTTAAACTGCATGAAGTCATTGTGAGATGGTTTATTAATACTGAAAGGATAAAATACATTATGGGTATGCTGCAATTTGAAACAAATAGATGAAAGCCAGGAACTCTCTAGCACGGCCAGGGATATGAGTATATTGCTCCAAAATCCCCTAACACCTGCACCTAGCAGGTTCTGAGAAGCAAAAAAAAAAAAGCAGAAACTTAAGAGAAGCAGCACTACCTAGTCCAGATTTACACACACAACAGCATGATCATCTCATTTCCACATGACAGGGCTGAACCTATTTGCGTTTTGCTGAAGAAATCAACAGAATTTCGCTTACATGAGTCGCTGAAAGAGCCTGTCCCTGTTTTGGGGATACAATGAGCACCCAGGGACTGAAAAGTAGTATTTTTACTTGTGAGAGGACAAAACTGACTTTGGGAAAAAGCCACCAGCAGAAACCTCCATCCCATCCCACTCTTCCAGCTACGGCCCCAAGGCCCGCGCCGGAGTTACAGATGCTAAGATGGCGGCCGCAGGAGCAAGACGCTTTCGGACTTTCGGTGGAAGACCCTACGCCACTCGCCACTCCTCTCTCGCCCTCCACCCACCTCCCAGGCGCACTAAGATCACCGCTAGACCTTCATCCCGCCCCGGGCGCCTCAGTCAGCTCTACACCTCCCCTCGCCGGCCCTCCTTGAGGGCGGGGAACTGCAACGATTCGCCTTTTCAACTGGCTTGGCCTGAGCCGGCTTCCGTCCTGCTAGGAGGCTGGCTGAGGGGAGAGTGCGCGCGGCAGGTTCGGAAGATGGCGCCCGTCGGTGGGGCGGCGCTGGCTGGTGCGGGTTACTGGGCCGTGCTCTCCCGGTGCTGCGGGAGGGTCGTGGTCGCCCCTCTCTTTGGGGGTGCGGCTTATTCCTCCGTGCCTGCGGTGAACAGCATGGAAGGCCAGCAGAGGGAAGGTGAGAGCGGCCCGGCCCACCCTGTGGTGGTGGCGGGGATGTAGCGGAGCAGGGGCGGAGGGCTGGGGCTGCGCCTGGCTCTGGGCTGGCGGGGCCCGCAGGGCAGGTGGGGAGCTCAGGCCCGTGTCCCTTCTCCCTTCCTGGTTTTAGGTGGCTCTGAAAAAAGACGTTTTGTTTGCAAGTATTTGCTGGAGAGCTTTTGTTTTAAAAAAAAAAGTTTATGGTAAAAGTTACAAATTTTGGCAGCGCAAATACTGTGAATAGTCTGAAGAAATAAGTGAGCAAATTGGTGTTTGCTGGACATATTTTCAGCTCAGGATTACAGTGGACCTGCAGTGCTTTGGGTGGTCTAGGTATTCCAAATGAGACTTTCATTGTTTGCTAAAGGATCTGTACTGATGTTAAACATTTGATATCGTGCTTGTCGTGGTTTAGCCCCAGCTGGCAGCTGACCACCGTGCAGCCGCTTGCTCACTTCCCTTGAAGCGTATCTTTTTCTAAAGCACCACAAAAATGGCAGGTCTAGGGATAAAAGAATCCTGTATATTAGCTGTTGCAGAGGCACATATGTATTATTAAGTTTAAATTTTTATAGAGCAAAAAGAAGAAGAACAGAATTGGAGCCATAGAATACCTAGATAAGGAAAACAAAAGAACTGTGAAATTCATGAGTTTTTCTGAAGCTTATGTGGAGTAGGGTTCTAAGATTAATGAGGCAAAAAGAACACAAACATCCACTCCTAAATCCCATTCAGGTGGTTTTTCTTAAATTTATACTGTATTGTAATATGGTGACAGTGTATTAAACTTAACAAACAAACGAATAAACAAACACAACCCAAACAGGACACTAGAAAATAAATTTAATCAGATTGACCTTCATTTTTCTGAGTATTATAAAGGACACATAGGGGTGGGTTTTTTGGGGGGGGGAGTACAAGTGATTAATTTAAAGTTTGGTGGGAGGAAATGAAGACAAGAAAGTGAAGATTTCTGTTTAGATTGAAAATCTAGTGGTGTTTGGTATCTTTGTGCTGCCCTATGAGTCCCTCACCAGAGCTCAAACTGAAATCAGCTGGTTAAAATGTTGAACCAAATGGTGGCTCAGGCCTGCTAAAAAGGAGTAAAATCTTTCACTTTCTGTTGCAGCTTCTCTGGGACTGCTCAGTAAGCCAGATCAACATGGTAAAATGGCAGAATACAAACCCATCAGTTTGGTCCCTATCTCCAGCTCAAGAAGAAAAACAATTCAATGTGCTAACTGTTTATACAGAGGTTAGGTGAGCTTGAGATTGACACAGAAGAGGATGTAAAAATGTACTCTCAGAGAGAAGGGCTGGAGCCATGTAATTCTCCTTTTGGTAACAGTGAACTGTTAAGTTTAGCTGTCTTGTACTGCTGTTGGAGAATGATTTGTGACTTAACAACTGTGTCGGAAAGAAAAAAAGGAAGCACAGTTATGAAAGCAAAAGTGTCCTTTCTCTCATTTAATTTTTCTTTCCTCCTGCATCAAGCCAGAATATATGATGCTAGCAAAATGCATTTAGGCATGTAACCACTAAATTATTAACATGTTTCTAGGATAGACCTAGACGAAATGGCTTCCAACCTTTTTTTTAAATCTCAAGTTTCAAAAAATAAAAGAGCAGTCTACAGTAGAAGTGTCTGATCTTCCTGTTCTTCCACACGAAGATTAGGAAGTATTAGTGTATATTGTCCTTGGAAAATAAAAAAAAAAAGCATACAGGATTATGCTCCGCTGCCCCAAAAAAACCAACCACAAACAAACAACCTACAAACCCTGTATAAAAGTTTGTATTGAAAAATGTTTCTTTTTCTTTCAGCCTCATCAAGGAGAAGAGGCAAGACACCACAGTTCATAAGATCAGTAAGTACTGAACCTATTTGCAGTTAACTCAGAGGTATTTGAAAAAGTTTTCTAAACTATGTGTCTTAATGGTTTGTCCAGGAGCCCCTTCTGCAGTCAAAGCCTAATGAAACAGTCCACTGTGACTAAATTCCAGAACCAGCACCTAACTTCTTTCACCTCCCAGCTGTTTTGTCTGTGTTCTCATAAAGGCAAAAGCATTAGCAGTAACAAGCAAACAATTAGCTTGTATTGCCACCATGTAGTGCAGGCCTTAAAAGCAAATTAAAGTTGCATTTAAAATAAAACCAGACATTTTCATGTTGTTTTCAGCATGGGTTTCGAGGATTTGTAGTGGTTATTTTCTGATGTAATTAAAAAATCCCATATTGTGCATAAGTAAAGTTGGTCTTGCACAGTAGAAGTAAAACTGATGTCTGAGCATTTAATCACTGAGAGTTTTCTTATTTATTCCACACATAAATTTCAAAAGCAGTATGTGTTCTCAATTTTAAAGGCAAATAGTAAATGTGGACTTGGTGTCCTTTAATTTTTTGTTCATTTAAATTCCAAGAGCAGATTCAATGATACACCAAAGCAGTCAGACCAGCTGATTGTGTATATCCACTTGTCTTCAACCCTTCTAAATTAAAAATTAAGTTTTTTGGGAAAGAAACAGTGACTTGAATGTTTGAGTTTAAGAGCATTTTACTGGAACCCTGATTAGTTATTAAAGGAAATAAGCTATTTCTGCAATATGGTCATGTATCGTTCCTATACTGGAATTTCTGTACAAGGCATTCCAGATTTATTAATAACTATTTCTTCTAATATGAACTTGTTCAGACTTTCAGAATTTTAAAGCTCACTTTCTTACCTTCACCAAATGCTTAGGCACTTCAGGAAATTGAGTTTGCAATTAAACGCTGGTTTGATTCCCCTTCTCCCCCTGCTGATTTATCACAACACAGAAAGATGATATGGTCTTCTTTGTAAGCATTTGTGAAATAAAATGCAGTTGAGGATTAGGAAGTGCTTGCTACCTAAGCTTTGAGACGCTATCTTTTAAAAATTCCTTTACACGTGAGCACCAACACTTGATGTAAAGGTATCTTGAAATGTCTAGCTTTGGGAATTTATTCCTGAAATAGCTTTGTGTGTGTGCTCCCAAAACAGCATCAGACTTTTATAATTTTCAATTTATTAGCATGCACCTCCCAGAACTGAGAAGATGGCTGTCGATCAGGACTGGACCAGTGTTTATCCAACAGCAGCTGCGTTTAAACCTGCCTCTGTGCCTCTCCCAATTCGAATGGGTTACCCAGTGAAGAGAGGAGTACCTCCAGGAAAAGAAGGCAACTTAGAACTTATAAAGGTAAGATGCATTCCATTGGTGTGTGGTAACTTTTAAAATTACTGTTCGCCAAGACGGCAGTGCTCTGATTGGAATATTTGTATTGGATACTGTTTTATATTATTAAATAGGATAATATTCTATTTAATTTCTAAATTAAATGGTAACAAATACAAATGTAAGGAACAAATGAACCAAATCAGGAAACTTTGTTAGGGTTATCATGCCCGTGAGTTTTGTAATGGGGCTTAACTTCAATATTCTGTTGAATCAGACTTGAGAAGTGTTGTCTTATCCAAATATTTTATTAAGCATATTGAGCTACCTTAACAAATGTGAAAAGTGTAATCAGATTTCAGTAATATCTCTTTATTTATGAACAGACAAAAAAGCTATTATTTTGGTAACTCTTAATATGTCTGTTTCAGATTCCCAATTTTTTGCATCTTACTCCTCCTGCAATTAAGAAACACTGTGCAGCTCTTAAAGGTGAGGGGTTTTTTGTTTTGTTTTGTTGGTTTTTTTCTTTTTTCTGTTTTTAAAAAACATCTCTGAGAGTTTTAAGACAATGCAAAATGTAACTGTGTATGATGAAGTAGAAGGTGAGACGTGGTCCATCTGTGAAGCTGGTTATTTGTCTGGCTTTGGTTAGTATTGTATGCTTTCTTGTTGCTGCATTGAATCATGCAGGTGGTAGGCATGTATGTCTTAGGAGGTTTTCAGCACACCAGTAAGACTTTAATTTTACACAGAAATGCAGAGTGAAAGCTTGTATGTTTGAGGTACAGGTAGGGATGATGTGGAAGAGGAGCTGACCTATACCCAGAAGAACAGCTCAGATGCAGAACTTTGCAATGAAATGCATAGCAAGCTGGTTAAGAATTTGAGAGTCAGGATCAGAGGAGAAGCCAAAAAAGATATGTTAGTGGGTATCTGCCACACACTGCCTGGTTGAGAAGAGGAAGTGGACAGCTGAAAAAAGCCTCACAACCGCAAGCTTTAATTTTCATGGGGAACTGCAGCCATCCCAACATTTGCTGAAAGGATAACACGATGGGATGGAAGCAGTCTGGGAGATTTCTGGACTGTGTTGCAGATAATTTTTTGATGCAGGTGCTGGACGAACTCTCTCTGAGAATGTGCTGTGTTGCACATGCTACTTATAGGTGTGGAGGAAGTGGTTGAAGATGTCAAGGTTGATGGCAGCCTTGGTTGTGAGAAGATGATCTTGGAGTTAAGATCTCGAGAGAAGTGAGGAACGCAATAGTGTATTGAAAGCAATTTCCTGATGCAGTTGATCGATGGGTTGACTAGGAGACATGCTCTGTTGGATTTCTTACTCAGAAACAAGGAAGAACTGGTCAAGTATGTGAAGCTTAGGGACATCCTTGATAACTGGTCATGAAACTGTGGTGTTTAAAATCCTGAGAGAAGTGAGCAAGACAGACAGTGGAACTACAGTCTGGACTTCAGGAGAATGATTTTGGTTTATTCAGGAATCTGCATGGCAGATCTCATGGGGGACCTCCCTGGGAGCAAAGTGGCCCACTAGAGCTGGTGGATGTTTCAGTTCAGCCTTCTTATAAGAGCAAGAATGGTCCGTTCCAGTGTCCAGGAAGTTAAGCAAGTATGGCAGAAGGACAGCATGGGGGTGCAGGGAACTCCTGAGTGAGATGCAAAAAGGAAGTACACAAAAAGTGGAAGCAGGTTAAGACTACTCATGAGGAAGAGGAGATTTTTGCCTGACCATCTTCAAGAAGGGCAAGAAAGAAGATGCAGGGAATTGCAGGTCAGTCAGCCTCACTACATTCCCTGGAAGGTTACGAAGCAAACCTTCCTGGAAGCCATTTCCAAGCATGCCAAAACATGCTGAATAACGGTGGAGAGCACAACCTCAGCAGGTGTTCAGATAATAATGAATTGGGGGGAGAAGTGATACACTGGAGAGCAGACCTGCCATTCAGAGGGATGTCAACAGGCAGGAAAAAAAATAATCTGCTGCAAGGACCCTCATGAAGTTAAACAAAGGCAACTGCAAAGTCCTGCGTCTGGCATTGAAACGACTAGAAAAGCTTTGCAGAGAACGCCATGTGGAGCCTGGTGGGCATTTGAAGGCTGAACATGAGTCAGGAGTATGGCCTTGTGGCAAGGAAGACTAACTGCATTCTGGGTTGTATTAACAACAGTGTAGTCACCACATTCAGGAAGTTGATTCTTTTTCCTCTATTGAGTATTGCATCCAGTTCTGGGGTCCCTAGTACAAGACAGACATGGACCTGTTAGAGGAGGGCCACACAAATGACGACAGGGTTGGGACACCTCTCCTGTGAAGAAAGGCTGAGAAAGTTGGGATTGTTCAGCCTGGAGAAGAGAAGGCTCTGGGAGGACCTTATTGTTGCCTTTCAGTATATAAAGGGGGGGTTGTAAGAAAGACAAGGAGAGACTGTTCACTGAGGCTTGTAGTGACAGGACAAAAAGACAATGGTTTTAAACTGGAAGAGGGTAGATACTTAGATTGGACATAAGGAAGACATTTTTTTATGATGGGGGTGGTGAGGCTCTGGAAGAGAAGAAGAAGAAGCCATGGATGCCCCATCATGGGAAGTGTTCAAGATCAGGTTGGACAGGGCTTTCGGCAGCCTGATCTAGTGAAAGATGTTCCTGCCTACGGCAGGGTGGTTGGACTAGGCAAACTTTGAAGGTCCTTTCCAACCCAAACCATTCTATGGTTCTATTTGGCAATTGCGAGACTGCATCTGAAGTACTGAATCCTTGTTTGGGAAACCTGGTACAAAGACAGACATTGAAATACAGGAGCAAGTCTAGCAGAGACCCTGCTAGACTTATCTAAATGAGTATGGTTTCTAGAAATAGTACTTTTTAAAAGATATATTGCAAAACAACAAATATTACTTGGAGTGTTTTCTCTTTATTATACAGATTTCTGCACTGAATGGCCGAGTGCTTTGGACAGTGACGAGAAGTGTGAACAGCATTTTCCTATTGAAATTGAAACGGTAGATTATGTTTCTGCAGGGACATCTATTCGTAATCCCGAAGCAAGAGTGGTGACTTTAAGAGTAAGTAGTATTTTTGATAAACAGCCTTTGTTTCAAAAGCCAAATGCTTGACTTTCTTTTCAAAACATGTGCAAATATGATATGTTGTAAGGAAATGAGGGAAATGGTTTACTTAGTGTCTGAATAGAAAGCAGTGAATTTCCTTAAGTGTATTGCAGCATGTTAGAACTGAGGTTGTATGATTATGGATATGTACTTATAAATGAAGACTAAGCTCTGATATAAACCAAATAGTGTACCTTCTGAAGAATCTACTTATAGAAAAGGCTGTAAGTGCCTTTGTGCTCAATGTCTTCCTTAGATTCCCATTGCTCATTTACAGACCCTAGAAGTGCACAGGTATTGAAAGATGTGTCATATGAATGTGACACTACTATTAAGTATTGAGTTGGCAGGCTTCCAAGCATTAGTGTGTATGCACTAGGAGCAGCAGCCTTCTGATATGGTATACTTGAGGTTGGAAGGGAGCTGAGGAGTTTTCCAGTCTGACCTTCTGCTGAAAGTAGATATGGGATCAAACCAGGTTACTTGGGACTTTATCCACTTGGATCTTGAAAACCTTCAGGGCTGGAGACTGCACAGCCTCTCTGGACAGCCTGTTCCAGTGCTTGCTTGTCCTTGTGGTAGTAAAGTTAGGATTGGGCTGTGGCTTTTGAACATGCCTTTTCAGATGAGATTTGAGCCTGTCTTGAGCAGCAGCAGCATTGGAGTGAGCGTAGAAGTTAGAATGCTGCATGATACCACATGCTCATAACACCTATACAACACCTAATCATGGCAACTTTGAACAGTAGTAGTTCATTTTGTCTATAGGAGTCACCACTTTCCCTTTATGTTGTAAAAACTTCTGGGCTGAAATTTAATTTGGTTTGTCGTTGACTTAAATACACATTTCACACCACTGTTAGCAGTAACTTTTACCATCCCCGTGCAGCTAGTGCACATTAGAGGTTAGCCTTTTGACTCCTAATTCAGATCCATGGTCAAGAGCAAGTTTTCACAAATTTGTATGCATTAGAAGTAAAAGGAGATGGAGTGTATCTGTGAGAATAGAGGCCCCTGACTTCATGCTGGGTTGTGAATGTGTGCAGAGGAGGCACACATTGGCCCCTCCTTGCTCCCATATTCGCTTGTCTCGATGGAGTAATACTGCCATTTGCAGGTCAGTGCTGGGCATGGTTTCACAGGTAGGCACAAGAGCTCAGCTGCTCAGACAAACAGCCTTGAATTTCTTCCCATTAAAAACAACAGATGGTGAGTGTATTGTAAATTCCTTGCTTTCTAAATCATGTAAAGCATTACCAGACATAAATGTCTTCTGTTAAATGTGGCTGTTGAGACTCTACAAGATGTTGGACTAGGGATTGGCTATGCTGCAGTGGAGAGGATAATTCAAAATGATACACAAGTAAGCATGTCTGTATTATCCTGTCTAAGTTTGTCCATTAATGTTAACTGGCTTTAGTACTTGTAAGGCATTATGTGAATATGTATTATGCATGTATATTAAAAAAAGGAGGGATTGGAGTGGGAGACAAAAATGGAACAGCTATCCATATGCTTTTACAGTTACTGGTGTTCTGATCCCAGACTTCCTTAAGAAATTCTTTCTCTGATTAATCTTCTGATTAATCATCTGACAACAAAATCTGCCTATTGAGGGGAAAGAGAAGGATTTAAAGGTGAAAGCAGGTGGCACTGGGTCAGATAGTGGTTGAGTTTCTATCAATGAGAGAGCATTTACTGTGCATTGTGTTACAGACTATGATAAACTCTGGTGGATCTTGATGAGATTTCCTCTTTTAAATGTTGTTTAAAAGTTAAACCTTTTTAATATTAATTTAAAAATGATGCATTTTTTTCTACCAGGTATCATACTGGAGATACTAATTTTTCATCTCTTGTAGCCTAATGCCAATATTTCTTGTAATTAAATTTATCCTAGTCTATTCCCTAGTGGAATTGGCCACGTTGTGCCAGACAACATAGTACTACAGGATGTAAATTGAGACCTTTTTTAAAATCAATTGCTGTTTTTTGTGGACCTCTAACTTTTCTAAAATACAAAATAAAATAGTCTGCAGCATTCCAGCTAACAATAAGCTGTCCAATTGCTATCCCATGTAGCAAGTAACCATACAAATATTTTGCACTTTAAAGTGACTTTGGATTGGTAAGAACAACATATTTTTTGTGATACTGTAATATAGGCAACAGACTAGATAGCTTGTTTGTTTGTTTTTATAGGAAAAGCAAGTCGTGGAATAAAATCAGGTGTCATAACTAAATTTCAGATGATCACACTGTATGAAGGCAGCATGACACAGCTATGATAAAGCCATCCTTTTAAGACAGTGCAAAAAGTACTATTCAAATTGTTTTGCATTGTTGTTTCAAGCAAGCTAATGCTGGACATCTGGGCTGGAGTATCCCATTAAGTGTAGATATCCATGGTCATAAAGTGCTGACGTGCACTAGCAATTGTATGTTTGCCAGAAAGTTATTGTTTGAATATTCAGATTATATTTGCCTTGTGTTAAGACTTCTGACATGTGATACAATCAGAAGAAATTCTGCAAATGCATACTTAAGAGCTGTCCTTTTAATTTGTGATAAAAGATGTACCTGACTATCTCAAAGTATTTTCAGGGTGCAGAGATCAGATTTATCCAAGTAATTAAAGGTGTTTTCTCTTGTACTTGAAGGTTAAACTTTCTAACCTGAATTTGGATGAGCACGCGAAGAAGAAGCTTATTAAACTTGTGGGAGAGCGATACTGTAAGGATACTGATATGCTGACAATTACAACGGACAGGTACGGTTATAAGAAGGGGAAAAAAAAATGCCTGTAGCAATGGTCACAGTATAGAAGGGGCTGAGTGTCTTCCAATAATATCTTCTTATTGTCTTGGTAAATTATTTTATTTTTAAGGCTGAAATATGACTTAAACACACCAGTACTCCAGTTCCTAACTGTTAAAATTATAATTGACAAATCACATAAAGTCAAAGGTAATATTTCTTAAATATTGTTAGTTATCGGAGCTCTGTATTTAGATGTCTCAAATGTTATTTTAACATAGTTGTCATGTTTGCCAACAGAACCCATGGATTCTGTTAGTTTTAACAATGATCTGAAGAGTTTCAGGCAAGAAAAATTATATTGGTGACCAGACATTTGTCAATGTTTTGATTTTTCTAGATATAAACAAATCACTGTAGTTATTTAAAGTTATGTTCAGAAGGCTGCATTGGAGCAGTCCATTTTCTTTGTTGAATTCTGAAGCCTTTAAAAGAATACATGTATTCCTAAATTCACAATACACCTTAATTCACAGCAGCTTTCAGTGGTAGGAAAAACATTATTGGTAGTCTTTTCTGTTTCCATGTTTTTATTAGAATTGTTTTTCCCCTCTTAAATTTCCTGTCCTTTGGTATGATGCACCATTTTATTCTACATAAAATAAATACAAAATGGATAAAATTGTGCATATCTTTTTCAACTAGACTTGGAAACCTGGTAGGTTTACTGGGACCACTTGTGCTACCAGCAGTTTCATTTCCCTAGCAAGACTAGTTTGTGGCTAAAACATTAGGATAGCTGAAAGGAGCTTATCCTGTAGAGCATCTGTGAATGGTCTTGTGCTGTGTTCCAGAAGAAACTCTTAATGTGCCTGTTGATATTTCACTTTATTTTTAGTAAATTCTAAGGCCCAAGCTCTGAGCAGTACCCATTTCTTTAGTACAGGATTTTCCAGGCTGGCATTTAGATTACTTTAAACTGAGGCTCTTTCATTATGGAAGAAATAACTCAAAAGCTTGAGTCCTTTTTGGAGTTTATTTACTAGAATAGTCATAGTACATAGTCATTCAGATGAGTATTTTTTAGAGTGTCTCAGATGTAGTCTCACATGATTCAGTTTGTTCTGCATCAAAAAGGGGGATGAAGAAGCCTGCAGGAAGAGGTAAGTGTGAGAAAGACAGGATATTATGGTTGATCAGCATGAGGAAGAGATTAATGTCATCAAATTCTCAGCAGAAGGTTTTTATAACTAGTTTTAAGAAATACAGTTTTTGCAGGACTGTCTTATCCCAGCAAATTTTACTGGTGATCCTGTTTTGACTTTGTCGTGGTTTAACCTGGCAGGCAGCTAAAACAACCACACAGCCGTTTGCTTACTCCCTGCCCGTAGTGGGATGGGGAACAGTATGGAAAAGAAAAAGGTGAAGCTCATGAGTTGACATGTAGACAGTTTAATAGGACAGAAAAGGGAGAGAATATTAATGATGCTGATAAAAGAATAATCAAAACAGGTGATGAACAGCACAATTGGTTACCACCCAGAGCTGATGCTCAGCTAGTTCCTGAGCTGCCTGTTCCTGGCCAACTCCCCCAGTTATATACGGAGCATGACATCATATGGTATGGAATATCCCTTTGGTCAGTTGGGGTCAGCTGTCCTGGCTATGTCCCCTCCCAGCTTCTTGGGCACCCTTTACCTTCTCGTTGGCAGGCCAGTGTGAGAAGCTGGAAAATCCTTGACTGCTTGGCAACAACTGAAATATTGGTGTGTTACCAACATTATTCTCATCCTAAATCTAAAACACAGCATTAATCAGCTGTTAGGAAGAAAATTAACTCTATCCCTGCTGAAACAAGGACAGACTTACAGCTACATTGACTTAAACTTTTTTTAAATCATTGGCTAGATGTCCTGCTCTGAACTGTATTTCATGGCTGTTTTCACCAGTCATCCTCCTTCCTTCAAGTCTAGGGGGCAAAAAATAAATCAGATTTTAAGGGAATTCAGACAGCCTATGTTGGATTCCACTTTGGCACAGAGGGCAAAGAAGTTTTTAATGTTTCCTGAAGATCTGTAAATTCTTGCATTTTGTACATTTTTCCTACTGCAGATGCCCATTCTTCTGTCGTCTTAACACTCGTGCGGTCATGATGTTATTCTTGATTATGTGTAATTCAGAAATGTGTGTGAATCGCACATTTCTCTAAGATTCCCTATGTTACAAATTAGAAATTTTGGCGGGTTTAACATTTTGTTCAAAAGTGTATTACATGCATGCATTGATTTCAAAAAACTAACTTTGTTTATGTATTTTCAGGTGTCCACTAAGAAGACAGAATTATGATTATGGCATACATCTTCTCACAGTTTTGTACCATGAATCTTGGGTAAGCAATTGTGAATAACGCATGCTCTCTTGTAACTTTATAAAATATTCCATGACTGTGTGCAGCTTAAAGTAAATTATCTTAGATTCTTCTTCCACCTTGCTTTTTTTCAAAAACAACCAAGTTGCTTATGTTTGAATCTTAATTCCCCAGTCAACTTAGAGTGCATTTCTCTAACTTAGCAAGTGCTATTCTGTTGTTTGTATACATAGTTCGCCTTTTTTCAGAATTTCTCTAGTTTTTGACCTTAATAAGAAATTCTTTCCAATACTTTGTTTCTCACAACAATGAGCCTAAAACTGACACTGAGCCTAGCAGAAGACACCTTAATTCTCAGGATTCCTAAACGTATCTTTAGTTTGGCAGCATGTTGGGCTGCCTGTGCACGATATTCAAACATGAATTGAGTGCATCCCTAGAAATGGTGTACTCTGTGATTATTGCTTGTTACCTATGCTTTTTTAACAGTGATCATGTTAGAAGATGAAAACAAGTATATTCAAAAAAGCAGAGGGGTGTGTTACTGGCTTTAAAGCTATCAAAACTAACATACAGCACAGTATCTGCATTTTGCCTGATTCCAAGCTCTTATCTTGTACTTAGAATCCATCTTTTCTTGGGCTCTTCCTGGGCTGCAGTAAACCATGGCTTTAATTTGGAAGTATTCTGCTTCTTAAGTGCTCTCTCACAGGTCTTGCTTCAAGCTGGATGAATGAGGACTTAGGCTGCTTTTCTGAGCTCCCTTTTGCTCAGAGAAGGGACATCCTCCCCACCTTCTGTTAAGTTTTAGGATTTCATTGCATCAGAACTACTGTCCTAAAAAAATCATAACTCTTCAGATAAATATTTCTAACAAAGCAAGTGTAACGTAAACTTTTCTATAATTGTTCAGCATATAGTGTATTTGGAGTTTTTGCCAGTAGTTGGTTTTGTTAAATGGTTATACGTGTGAAATATCCAATGTAAATATATTAAAATGCTATTCCAATTTATCAATAATGTGCTACAATTCTTAAGTAGTCCTGTAAATACAAGATATTTTTAGACCATAGATCTTTCTTTTACAGTGAATTCTTCAGACTTGTCTCCTATTTTTGTGGTTAATCATGTTGGTTGTAAGTATTGCCTTTAACAACTTTACAGCCTTTTTTTTTTACAGAAGACAAGTTGGCAGCCTGAAATGAAATTATTGTTGAAAACTCATGTTTTGGTTAACTTTATTTAAATGTAACATATTACTAGTCACATTGTTTGAGACAGACAGTGAAAGCCACCATCATCAGTATATTTCCATAGATGTACTCTTTTGAATAAGTTGTAGCTGATTAGCTACAAAAATTCACACTTACTCTTTTCAGTTGTTTTATAGTCTTTAAATTAAATCTCCATATTTAGCATTTTTATGAATTTTAGTGTTCTTGATTTTGATCATTGCAGTGATGATATAAAAAACATAATAAGGAGCATGAGGCGTATTTCCCTTTCACTGGAAGTTACAATTACAAATATCCTTCAAGGCAGAGTGTATCAAATTAAATTCAGCTTAGACTAACATCTTAAAAGATACACTTATTTTGGATTCCAAGTGCTTTGTACACATCGATATTTTTCACCCCAGCAGCATTACATTGTATTACAAATCTTAAATTAATGACAGATCAGTTTCCACTATTAAGCAATGACAAGAGCTAGACACTGCTCGCTTTATTAGTTGCAGACAAACACCACATCTGTCCTTTTGCTCTAGCATTACTTAGTGATGGAAGACAGGGCTATACGATATTGCTACGTGAGTGTTCAGTGTGTGTTGAATATGCACAAGTCTCTTGCCCTTTTATTACCTTTCAACTTCCATGTTAATATTTGATGAGTTCATCAGTCAGTTGTAATTGTCTTTATTTCCATGAAAAATTAATGGTCTCCTGAGATGTGGGTTTTTTTGTGTGATGTGTTTTGTTTTGTGGGTTTTTTGTTTGGGTGTTTTTTTGTGGTCAGTGGTAATGCCTTTTAACAACTTGCTGAAAGATAGTTTGCATACATTTTTTTAAACCATGCAAACAATACATGGTTTATTTTGATTTGTACAAATTTTAATATTGGAGGGGGATGGATGGGGACTGGCCTTCCATGTAGGCAATAACGTCAATGCTATTTACAGAATTAATTGCAAGATTTGATGATTTTCCCAGCAGAGTGTTTTCATGCATGTGCATGATGGAATTCAATAAAAAGATGAGTACAGTGTTCCATTCTTGCTACATGAAGGGAAAGTCAGCTGCATGTAAATTTTTCCCTCAGTCCTGAAAACTTTACCTACTATCTCTCTAAACATGGCATAACTGTATAATCCAAGTAGTTTAGGAATCTGAAACCTTTTTAAAAGAATGGCAGTTCTTTGTGGATTTGTTGGGTATGCAGTGACCTATGTGCTATAAAGCTCCTCGCATAGAGATGCATTTCCAGCAGAAAGTTACTCTTAAAGTAGTGAGTATGAAGAGTTTAATTCTGGCTTGTCTGTCTCTCTGTATGCATGCTTAGAAGACAAAATTTTTCAGTGTGTCAACAGTAGCCTCTGCATTACAAATTTTCCTGTATGTTTTTGTAGTCTCAGCTTCAATAAAAACCCAGGGAATCCCTCCACAGCTCCCTAATTCTATTGCTAATGCAATTAGAGAGCTCTAGTGGAATTAGTTTGCAAGAATCCTTGTTGTAATGGAGTCACAGTTGAAATACGCAACAAGTGTGTGCAGACAAAATAAAGAGGAGGGGATTACCAACAATTGGTACAGGTATTGCTCTGCCTCAAGGGTCCAAATTGTTAAGAATGGATTTCTTTCTTGGATTGCAATATGAGGAAGAGTTTATTTGCTTTTAAATAAATTAATAAAAGGTTATCCAAATCAAATTTGGCAAACTGGATTCTGAGAGGTACCACAGCTGAAGGGAGGGAAGCATGGTGATAGGTTAACTGTGAAAGGCTTTGAAGATAGATTGAAGGATTGAACCTGGTGTAGAGACACTTTGAGAGAAGTTCAGATGGTTTTTATAATTGTCTGTGAGAACATTTATTTGAATGCATGGGGAAATAAGAAAAAGGAAAGGAATTGAAGGATCAACTTTACTTGATGTTTTTAATTTTTTTTAATTTTTTTTTTTGTGGAAGGAATAAATGTATGTCTGCTTTGTTTTCTTTTTGTAAGTGTTAAGAGGACGAAGCAGAGTTTCCACACTGTGGGAAGGAGGGACAGGGGAAAAAAATCGTCAGACTGTTGATAGATGGTCTGAATAAAGAGTTAAGATGAAGAAGCTGACAAAGGTGGCAGGAGCGCAGAAAGGTACATTCATGACTTGGGAATGAAGAGAGTAGCTGAGGCTGCTTGATTACTTATAGGAGAAGTGGGATACTGCTGTGTAGCCCTTTGGGCTACACAACTCTACAAATTGGTAGTTAAAAATAGTATTGCATTTGAAACTGTACTGTCTTTCCTGTCTTCTCATGTTCACACAGAAATCCCATCAATGGACTTGACCATGCAAAATTCTGCAAAAGCTGAGGGCACTCAGAACCTTTCAGGATTGTGTTAGAAATTACCAAAACACAGTGTAGTGTTACCAGTTGGCATTTGATTTGTATTTAAACAAATAAACCCCCTTTATTTAAAATAAAGATATGTGATGGTTTTCTTTCATGCTCTAGAATGCATTCCTGTAGTGGATAATGCTACGCTTGCTTTTGGCAGAGTGAATCTATAGTGCTTGTTATTTTCTGACAGGAGAAAAAAAAATTGTGCTTGTTTGTTTTAATAGAGGAAGTGAAGGAAGAGAAAAGGAAAAACATTAATTCATCCTCTGGTTCTTGATCCATCCTCTATTCAGGTTCAAATGAGATACACTGTACAGCAGAACAATTATGGGAAGTTGTTCAGAATATTGGCAGCATATTGGTGGATTGATAGTAGTTGTTTGGTAAGACAGTGTGCTGTTTCTTGAGATGGATCTGAAGAGTGGTATTAATTAGGGCTCTGCATATTGTGTTCTTGGTTCAACCTATTTGAAACAGGTTGGCTAATGAGGCTGCCTAAATCTAACTGATAACTCACTTTAGTTGTAGTCTTTGTTACTTACAGACGCATGAAACGCAAGAGGTGTACCTTAAGATCTCAGACTGATGGATCTGGCACCTTAGTTTTGATAAATGTGGATGGATATCAGGCCCATGAGTTCAGCTATCTTTAAAGCATTCAGATTTTAAAACTTAAGAAAATAAATGCACATTCTTAAGTTTTAAAATACTTGGAGATCTTTTGCTTCCAGTTTAATAGTATTCAGCTTATTAATCAAATATTTCTGTTTTATTAGCTTTTTGAATGTATTCAGTAGCTACCTGATTTGCACCATCTGGTAAGAACTGAACTTACCTTTTTGGACTTTTTCTTTGATTCCTTTCAAATTATCCCCCAGGATTGTGCCTGCATTGAATTGGTCAATGAAAGGGTGAGATGTATTAGGTAGATGGTTAAACAGCAGCTCAATCAGTTGTATTTCTGGTACCTTTAAGTGATGGTACTTCTTGACTGCTGTAACATCGCTCCAAACCTGAATGTATTTTTATGGTATCAAGTGATTTTTTTTTTTTAAAGAGTAAGAGTTTGCTGCCCTCAGGTGGTTAAAAAGATCATAAACTGATTTCTTCACATTCAGCTCAGACTAATAGTTTATCACTAAAAAGTAAGGTTCTGTTATGAGTTGAAAGCAGGAAGGAGAAACAAGTGGAGCAGGAAGTTAATTTTCCAGTAAGGAAAAACATTCATTGTCATTATAAAGGGGAGGAATCTGAAAAAGATAGTGAGGAGGAAATAACTTACAGTTGTTTTAAACCAGTTGAGACTATAAAAAGGTGCAGTAATTTTCCTTGCTCCAATTCCACGTCACTTTCAACATACACAAATGCAAAATGATGGAGAGTGGAGGATATCATTCTGCATTACACAGCTGAGATCTTGAAAGATTAGTGAAAAGTTGCCTTGAATTTACTGTTCTTCCAGTGTATTTCTTAAAGGTCTAATCTGACATACTAAGAATAACAGTAGAGTAATGCTGTACACACTTTTGAACTCTCTCTTGTTTTTTCTAGTAGTGTAGTTACAGGAGTCTGATTAAAAAAAAAGATTCAAGACTTAAAAACAACAATAAGGAGGAAGGAATATTGAAGTAGGGATAAGTAGAAATATGTACAGTAATAGCCAAATGGTCTTCTAGGTGCATTTCTTTGCATTGTAGATGTTAATAGTACTTGAAATGGAAGGACAGGAAATTTAAAGTAGAAAGGTGAGGAAAGGAAAAAAACTGCAGAATGGATAGAGTGACACTAGAAGCTTAACTAAAATTTATCTGTGAACCCGAAAGCTGTGTAGTTTGAATTAATTTGAGGACAGTGTCCCACATTGTTTTTTTTTTTTTCATTCCTTTTTAAGTAAAGTATTCAATTGCAAGGCACTGGTGGGGGGGGGGGGGGGAGTCTGTGTGTGCATGCAACTGAATAAATTTTTTTTTATGTAACCGTTGGTCATAGTCCTAAAATTCATTGCATAGCTTTTCTCTAGATCTCAGCATTTTTATTGTATTGTCTTTTTTATCTACAGTCATTTTAAGCCATTACAAATAAGCATAATTTTTATCATTTCAGGTTGTACCAGTAGAACTTAGTAATAGAATTTTACAGCTTTCATAGTAGGAGTTTACCTTGTAATACAACCTAAAATATGTGAAAGTGTATGAGTCCATTTTTGAAACCTAAGCAGGTCTCTGGCTACTCAAGTTTCAAAAGTATATTTTAACTTCATGTTCTGAACACTCAAGATGTTATGACACATGGATTGTAGGGTTAAAATGGGTTTATTCTCATTTGTAAGATGCTGCAGTGTTTACTAACATTTTAAATTTGTGGGGGACAAAAATGATCAACTAACAACATTTTTGCGTGATGAAGACCTCATTTCTTAAGTTTCTTTCATTGTCTCAATTTTCTTCATAATACTTTTAAACTGAGACTGCAATACTTGTACCATTTCATTTTTCAAATGAAAACAGAATTCCAGATTCACTTTTTCTGTTGCAGTAAATCTCATTGGAAAGGTATTTAAGTTTCACTCAATACAGTCAGTTTGTAAAAATCTGGTTTCTGTTCAGTTTCCTGTTTGTGATGTATGTCTGGACCTGTGTACAGTAGGATAACTTTTCGTTTTGAGGCATGGCCACCAGCATTGCAGCAATGGATACTGGCCTCTTGTAGCAGGGCTGAGGAATGCATTTTGAAATCTCCCCCTACTGTCAAATTCCTTCCTGCCTACCTCCCCCCTAAAGTCAGATTTTATTTTAAAATCCATTTTGACACACCGTTCTGCTGGGAAGGATTCCAAGAAAGAAAAACTTAACGGTTTCTTTGGCCTCCTTATAAACCTTCTAGTTCTGTATCGCTCAAAAGAGATAGGGAGATCTTAGTCTGTTTATCAGCATGCATCTCCAAAATCCTGTAAGTTAATGTGTGCAGAGAAGGATTTTCCTGAAGAGATAAATGCAATAACTGTAATTAGCTTTGTTTTCTCTGCTGTAACTTGAAGGTGTTTAAAAGCCTCACAATGATCTTTTGTTTGAACTTCAAACATGAGTTTGGTCCAGGGAATGACCAGGGGTGATACCCATATTCCCTTACTCTTGAGAAACCCTATCCCTGTGAGAGAAGTTTTTGCTTTAAAAATTCTGGAGTTTATGAAAAAAATGTCTTGGATAGCCTATATGCTGATAAACAAGGGATATGTAAAACCGGATGATGTTGTTAATTTAAAACTATGTAAATCTCCACGTTGAATTGCAGTATTATTCAGATATACATGGAATATTTTATCCACTTGTTCCACTACTGTTTTAACAATACAGGCTACACTGTCAGGGTTTTTTTTTCCCCCCTCCTCTAGAAATTGAATGAGGCTCTTTTTTACTTCTGTATTGTATTGTGTCCAGGTTTTAATGTCAGTCATATGAGCCTTTTAGCAGTGTTAATCACTGTTTCTGGCTAAACATTTGGACTCAAAGATTTAAAAACCAAGAGATTCCATTTATCAGATACAGGATGCAGCATTTGTTAAAGTATTTTTAAATTCAGATAGACAGACCCAAGCACACCAGGTTTGGGGTGGGGGAAATAATCTTGGATCTTAATTAAAGGTTATTAAATATTGTGGTTTGACTGCAGTAACCTTGTTGACTAATGGGCAGATAAAATAAACCAACAACATTCACTCCCCACCATCCCTCCCCAGAAAAAGAAAAAAACCCAACCCTCCTGTGATTGCCAGCTGTATTTGAATTTTGCATAGCATAGCTAAAAATTTACTGAATAGCTCTTTCTGGCAAGGGATTTAAAAAAAAAAAAAAAATCGGTATAATCCATATGATGTAAATGCTTAACTATAATGTTTCTTTGAACTTACTCCCAGACACACATAAGTTTTATTTAGACAGGATTTCTACAACAATTTTAAGAAAAACATGACCACCAAAAATAAAACATACTTTAAACTGTGATGCTTACGTAGTTGAAATAATGTTTTATTACTAATTAATGTTTAAATAATGAGATATTGTTTATATCAGTAAAGTACTAAATTATAAACACACAAATATACAGTCTACAATATATAAAAATACAAATATAGCTACAAAGCATATTTACCAAAGTACAATAAACATTAAATATGCAAAAATAGCAGATTTGTAACATTTGAAATACTCTTGAACAGTCTGTGAAGCTAGAGGAAGGCCTGCTGAATCGGAGAAATGTTCGAAGACAAAATTTATAAAGAACAACTGCACAAGCCAAGTATTGACAGGCACTGGGATGATGACTTTGTGTTCAGCTTTTGATCCTGTCTAATCTTGCAGCACTAGGTAAAATTTAGCACCTTGTGGATAGAGATTCTTTTGGGGAGCAACTTGTTTTGCAGGAAGAGGAAATGGATTAATTGGTGGTGCTTTTCCTTATGAGTCACTATTTGGGAACTGTTTTAATTGTGAAGGATTGCTGTCTCTCATCATAGGTTACTTGGTATGAGCTGTCTCATTTTCGTGTCTTACAGCCAATGTAAACATACCAAAATCATATGCTAGGGACATAATAGCTAGGTGGCTACTTCCAAAGCTTGAGCATTTAGGGTTATTTAAAATTACTACTTTTACGAGGTTTTTTGTTTTTCATTATGTATAGTCCATAAGCTTTTTTTTCCCATTCTAACTTGTCTAGTTATATCTGCCAGATACATAAAGAACTTGATAAGTGGGAGGAAAGAAACTCATTCTGCACACAAAAAACTCTGAGGCTTGTGTTACAAGCCTTTTACTTTGGAGGAGGGGAAATATCTTCCATTGACAAATGTAATTTTTAAAGTGAATTGGTATAAGAGATAAGTTTCTTCAAATTATTGTAACATTGTTTCAGTCTTGAGTAGTTTTTAAGATGATGTATATTTTCTTTCAGAAAACTGAGATGTGGGAGAGCGAGAAGTCTGAGGAAGACATGGAAGAGTATACCTGGGAAAATAGCTGCTCTCAGAAAAATGCCTTGGATACATTACTTCGAATAAAAGCATCGGAGAATGTCAGTAATGTAACTAAGGAAGAGCTTCTTGCATCTGAAGTAGTTAAGAATTACAGGAACTCTGTAATTGCACTTAAAAATGAAGGTGAAACAGAAAAAAACATGTCTCAGTATAAAGAATCTGTGAAGAAACTATTGAATATACAAGCATCACTGTGAGAGCAGACTCTGCAGGTACACCTCATTATTATGGAAACATTAAACTACCATGTTAATATTTCTGTATGATATGGATATATAATTATTCAGAACCTTAACAAAAAATAGGAAATTTGATGAGTTAATTTCAATGCTAATCAGATTTCTCTTTACCACTGGATTTTCTTGTAATCATAATGTTCCTGTCCATGAATCTTGTTCTTGGAATAAAGTATGTTTTGAGTTGTATTGGTGACTTGAATGTTCTATTCTGTGCTTTCTTAACTTGGGAGATCCTGGTTCAGTCCTCTGCGTAACCACATTCTGACTTCTTATACAACTTCTTTTGGCATATAGTGTCAAAAACAATGAAGTGACTTAGGCTCCCAGTGCCATTAATCAAGAGTCTGAAAGTTAAGAGCTCTAAACTTTTTAAATGCTTTTCAAATGTCACTTAGATTTTTCCTCTATCTGTACTCCCTATCTGTAAAATAAAATAATGTTGCCTAAGTAGCTTTTGGAGAGGAAGCTTTTTGAGGAAGCACACTCAGCAGTGTGAGGTTCTCTTACTTGTCATCGTGAGGGCTAACAAATACCTGAAGTAAAAATACCTGTCTCTAAAATGATGGAATAAAATAAGGTAGAAGATGGGATGGTAGTGGAAAGGTGAACTAGCAGTTATTTTCAGGATACCAAAGTACATAAGAAAGGAAGAATGATGCGAGTTGCTGAAAGTGAGACCTGGCAAGTAGTGAGGTGAGTATATAGCGTAAATAGGAATGGACAAGTCCTGGTACATGAGGCCTGCGGAGTTGTCTCTCTTGAATGTACCTAGGCTCTCCAGGGGAAAAAAGCAAAACATTTGTAGCATCCAGCTTACTGCTGTAAAGCACAGAGAAAGAGATATCTGTGTTTATCCTATATTTGGTAATTTGTATTTATTTGAAAGGAATTGATTTGAAACATTGGCATCACAGGCAACTTTTATTGCCCTCCCATGATTAAGAAGAAACAAAACCAAAAATTTCAGCTTGAAAGGGCATAAATATTCTTGTTTTAGTGTACCTTCCTGGCTTACTAAGATTTCAGCTTAGAAGGCCTTCATTTTCTAGAAGGGGCAGAGGGAGTTTGTATTCATCAAACTTAAGGATTCTGCATACCTGTAAAAGAACATAGCATGTGGCCCTGCCAGCAACTTGAGACGAAACAGCATGAGAATAAGGACATTGAAAACTGAAGGGGATTTATTTCTGCAGTGTTCTGTGTGGCTTGACTCACTCACTACTAGGATTTATCATTGTTTGTTTTGTGTTTACATACAGTCAAAGAGTATATGTATTCCCATTTCCAAAACGTCAGTTTTGGAAGGATTATTCTTAGGTAGAAATTGTTTTCATATGGCAGAAGACTGAGTTTAATACAGCTTTTTACTTCTTATGAGAACTTACCAGAGCTGTTGCTAAGATTGAAAATGCTAATCCTGTAAACCCAATTTTGTGCTTACCAACTCAGTTATTTAGCAGTCCTTCCTTTTAGATTTGTATTAATGTGAAGTTTTAGCAGAAGCTTAATATGGGGAAAGTTTTAGCTGTTACCAGGTTGTTCCTTTATTCAGGGATAATGAGGGTAATGTTTAAAATTCTCATTTCAAAGAATACATTCTGTGTAGTTCCTAATCTTTTTTGAACAGCCATGAAACCAAAATTACTGAGGAAGTAACTGCAGTTTGACTCGGAGAATGGTACGGATGGTGGAGTTGTGCCTGGCTTTATTCCAAAGGCAGTTTGGTTCTAGTATGTACACAAGAGAAATTTGTTTCCTTAATTAGCTTTGTCAGTGCTTGCATAAGGACTGGCGTATTAGCAAGCATATGTAACTAACTTTTGTTTTGCAGTGGCATGTCTTGTACCAGATTGTACCACGAGTAATGCCCTTAAATGTTTTAAGAAATCCAAAACCCCATAAGCTTGCTTTTCTCCATAAAGTTGTCCTTATTTTCGCAGGACATACGAGCACCTGATAAAATCCTCCTTGCAGCAGAGCATGATTCAATTTTGGTTTGCTCTTCGTGGCCTTTAAATGGACCTAAACAGAACTCTGTATGAAAGCTGTAGTTAAAATAACAATTTGACTTTACTAATAATAATGGCTGGTAGAAAGAACAGCACAGCAAGGGAAATGGATTTTTTATTTGATTGTATTAGCATTTCATTAGTTTCACAGCTAATTCATGGAAAACCTAAAATGCACAGGCTTCTAGAGTTCCTTCTGAAGTGTTCAAGTCGGGCTTATATACGTTCCATAAATGTTTCAAGAAATACAGCCAGGATAAAAGGCAGCAATCTTCTAAGTGCCAGCACACTCAAATGTTTCTACCAACAATAGATTATACCTACTGGCCAAGAACAGTGTTGGGACTAATGCACTGTGTTCCCCAACTACATCCAACGCTTAGCATCAGAAATTGTCAAAGATGCCAGTTTTCCAGTAGTATCTGGCTTAATTACCTATTATCTGGCTATAGAACACTTGGCCAGCTGGCCTTAGCTGCAAGATTGACCTTCAACCTTGGTTTTCAATGTTGTCTTCACTTCCTCTCCTTGCTAAGAAACACGTGAGCAAAATTAAAAACCTTTATAATCCTGTAAGTGCCCAATCAAGCTGCTAGAATCAAAGGTAGTATAAAATTCAGAGTTACATTTGTGATCTTTACTAATGGTTTACGTGTTACAGTACAGAACTTGTGTAATGCAGTGGACTGGATCAAAGGTAGCCTGGGTTGTATTTTGAGCTCTTTGTCATCTTGGATGTTTCTTTTCCTGTTTTTCTGCTTCTCCCTCTAAACTGTTTGTGTTTGAAGGTGGCAGTATTTCTCTATGATTATGTAGAATACCTAGAACACTGGGATCTTAACTCCAGTGGGAGTCTTCCCAACCGTGATGATGTATAACATAGCATGTGTTTTTATGAACTAAACTGCACATCTTTATTTTTTCTGTGTAATACACTCTTGCAGACCATCTCATTGGAAACCTGCACTGAAGTTTAAAAACTCTGAAGAGTTAGAGCAATAGACTTACAGGTTAAGCAACTCTACAGCATAGTAATAAGTACATCATTAGCAGTAGTCACTTATTAATGTATCATGTACTTTATAATGTAAATGCATGACTGTGTGTATCCCTCTATACATACCTGTGTGTATGTACGTTCTTGTTACATGGAAGTGCTCTTATTACTTTCAAATAGAAATGGAGATAGAAGCAGGCTAGGCACCCTGGTGCATAAATTTGAAAGGAAGGAGGAGCAAAAAACCACACATAATATCTAGAGGCATTAGCTGTCTCCATAGGTAATTCTTTTACTGGTATTTACTGGCCAAGAGGAATATGGAGCTAGTTCATGACAGCCCTGACCTCGGGCAACCCTTTCCATCACAGATTGAAACTTGAGCAGGAAGGCTACTATATGTACTTCTTTGCGGTCGCTGTTCTAACCTCCAAGTAGCAGATGTCTCATTTCAAATCCAAACACTTGCCCCCGCAAACTGGAAAACTAAGTTCCTTATGGCAAGGAAAAATAAGCTGTCTCCAATGGAAAAAAACCTCATGCAAATTAAGTTCTTGGCCATCTGGAATAGTTGTGATGCAGAATTTTGCTGGTGCTGTTGAGGAGACTAACCTTTATCAGCCATATAAACATTCCAAAGAAAGGTTGAGATCTAGCACTTGGTCAAACTGGAACTTGCTTTGTCAGTGTTCTGGCTAATTTTTTTTCATCTAGAAACTACTGTAATCACTGGCATGAGATGTCTTTAGTAAAGAGTGTGCTAAGAGTTTGAAGTGAAACATTCAAAGTGTTGCTAAATAGTTTCTTGAGGTCATATGTCTGTTCTATCGCACTTTTGCCCTTTAAAGAATGGCTGTTGGACACTAAGCGTAATCTCTTGCTCAGATTAGACAAGAAGGCCTGTGCAGAGACATAATTCAATCTTTGGCAAGGATAGTAGATGTTACAACTACTTGTAACTTTACCAAGCCCTGTGACCTGAATGTGGCTGGCTGTGTGTGAAGACTTGGTAAACCCCTACAGATAATCTCATAGTCTTCAAGGAACTAATTTAAAGTCCTAACTGGAGTTGACACTTTTTGCCTTGTTTTCATGCATAGCATTGCTACAAGCACGACTAAGGGATAAAGGGACAGTTGCCTAAAATGGGATGTGCTGTCTGGACAAACCGTCTTTCTACACATTTCTTCTCTTCCCTCATACTTAAAGTGCATGTATTTATTTTCTTGTGACTCTCCTAGTCTGTAATAAAATTGTCCTGCTACTGTGCTTTATAAAATCCTTTTCCTGCCTATTTTTTTCTCTATATGCCATCAAACTCTATATGCCAAGAAGACTCTCCAAAACATGATCTTACATATTTTAGTCATTCCATCCTGCCCCAGAAGCATTTGTGTGTGGGACAGATACAAATTTTCACTTCTGTCTCATTTTCTTTTTTCTGGTGAGTATTGAGGTCCCAGTTCCATTACATGATTCTACAGAACATAATATTGAGGGTAAGTATCAAAGGAGCATCAAGATGCTATAAAGTGCACTATACAATCTGAAGAAGCCATGTACACCAGGGATGACTGTGACATGCTGCAGATCCACAACTGATGATCAGATAGAAGTTACCTTTCTGAAAGTAAAAAGAGGCGAAAAAACCCACTTGTTTAAAAGCAAATATATATTACCTATGACTTCTTTCTATTAAAACTAATGCCTTCTTGCAAGAGATTTGTGTTTCTGGCATGATGGAGTATATCCCATCTAGTGAAAGGATTTCTTTGCTAGTCTGCATTTGTAGGCATACAACATCCGTGGTGTAAGAATAACAGATTTTCACTTTTTCAGTAGTTGATTTCCTTTTTTTAAAAAAAAATCTAAAGTAGTATCTGTCCCTTAAGACTAGCTTTTCTTTTTTGTTCTTGAATCAAGCTTCTATGGAGAATCATTGATAGCAAAGAAAGAGTTAAGCTGGAAGAGGCCAAGCACTACTGAGTTTGCAGCAGTGCAGACTGTCAGCAGATGTTTTGTGTGGCAGCCCAGCCTGGATAGGAAGAAGAGTCAGGATAAGAATGGATACTAAGGACTTGGGGAGAACAGTAATATCTTAATGGTACAGGAAGAGGAGAGAGGGGACGTCCCATGTTTAGGTTTACTTCTATTTCTTGTCTTGAATGTTACTCATATTGTAATTATGAACATATAGAACTGTGTTGCCTTAGACATGCAATGATCTTGCTGCTGTGGCTTCAAGTTCAGCCATAGATTATAAACACATATATTAAGGATTTAAGCATCTTCCCCTATTTTATATGCATGGTTAAATAAAGAGTTAAATCAACAATGCATTCTTTTCAATATGATAAATTAATGAGTAAAGAGCACTGTGTTACATTATTACCACCTCAAACTGTTAAACAGTTCTGCAAATCTTACTATGTGAAGCAGGGAGAAAGAGGTGTTGTGTACCCTCTTGTCTTTAAAACCTGGAAAATAATAAATTTATATTCAAATAAAAAAAATCTAAAGTATGAAATAATTCCAACACAAAATGTGTCTGTAATTGAAGATAACTCATATTCAGCAACCCAAGGCTAGGAAAACTGAAACACGTTATCTAGCTGAAACTATGGGGCAATTTTTAGGTAAACAGAACGTATTTTTTCTACCTGAATTGGACTAAGTTGCATGCGTGTGAATTCTGTATCCTAAAACCTACATGCAATTATGCAGCTATAATAATTTTAGTATGTTCCCTGATTTTCAGGAGAAATTATATTTGGAATTCAGTACTGCAAGGTCTTGAAAGTTTGTGCAGTTTGAAATGCCTTAATTTCTCAAGCAATGTCTTCTCTTTAGGAGCAATTGAGATTATAAAGCAAACACAAGCAGAATTTAAATGTCTCTCTTCAGCCTGAAGAAAGGCATCACAGAGCGCAGATCTGGTTCATAGAATCACAGAATGGTTAGGGTTGGAAGGGACCTCAAAGATCATCTAATTCCAACCCCCCTGCCATGGGCAGGGACACCCTCCACTAGACCAGGTTGCCCAAAGCCCCATCCAACCTGGCCTTGAACACTTCCAGGGAGGGGGCAGACACAACCTCTCTGGGCAACCTGTTCCAGTGCCTCACCACCCTCACACTGAAGAATTTCTTTCTAACATCTAATCTAAATCTACCTTCCTTCAATTTAAAACCATCACCCCTTGTCCTGTCACTACACTCCCTGATAAACAGTCCCTCTCCAGCTTGCTTTCCTGTAGGCCCCAGGAAGTTCTGTTATGAAGTATTCTTCTGAGTTTAAATGTAGACTTTTTAACTTAGTCATATGAAAATGCAATGTTATTCAAAGTGTGTTTTTTTGTTGAGCCCTGCTTTGGCAGTGAACATACACTTCATCATATTGGTTGTTTTGACCATTTCAAAGAGACAATTTCATAAGACACTTAGGTATTACTGCATTACATTGGATGTTTATTCATGTGGTAGCAAACAGACAAGCAGAAAGGCAACTAGCTGGATTTTAGATCAACTTTTGATATATCTTTACATTTTAGGTGTAAGTTGGTTTTAAAATGTGTTTTCCTTTGTTACATGATTTTAAAAATTATGGGGAGAAACAAAAAATTAAAAAGCACTTTCATTGCAAATCGATGTGACAATGCTGGCTGAAGTGTTTTGTGGGAGAATCCTATGACAAAATGTGCTTGTCATCAATATTGAGTGAGATGAAAAGTACAACAATTTGACTGGGAGCATGTGGTTAATCAGTTTGTTTATTTAATATATTTGATCAGGTTGTCATGATGTGTGAAGCATCTGAACATTATCTGTGGTAGAGATCAAAACATGAACATTGCAAACTTTTCATTTTCTAGTTAAGATTTTATAAATTGCGTTATACCTGGTTGTGTCTTTAACAGAAAATTCACTGGTGACTGAGCCCTGAACATTTCCTTCAGAATTTGACAGAGAATGGTTGGTAGAGCACTGTACAAAGAGAATCCTGAGCCACATGGTCTGCAACTCCTACTATAAAAAAGAGCATACTGACGGTCTTGGTGCACATCACCATTTCCAGTGTAAGTTGTGGAGAAAGGGTATAAAACACATCACAGTAATGTACAGGTTGAGGAACTAAGTTCCTCCTCTGATAGATGTGTGCCTTTGTTTCCTAATGAAATGAGTCAGACCTGAGGCTTTTCTATTTCAGGGTCAGATCCATGAAGATTACCCTAAGATAATGAGCACATCACATGAGACATACATTATTTATTTACAATATCACCATTCATCTTTTGATACAATATAGAGTATCTTGGTTCCTTTCTCCTAGTTCCTTTCCTTTTGGTGTTAAAAACCTGGAAAAGAATACCTGTCAAGAGCCCTTGGGGTCTCATCATTCTTAGTTGAAATTTTTAGCAATAGTTAAACTATGTGCAAGATTCAGCCACATGATGAATTAGGGAAGTACAATTTGCTGATAAAAGTCAGCTTGTTCAAGTTCAAAGTACATCTTGCAGTGGGTACATCTCCAGAATTTGTATTGCTTTACATATAAGCATAAACTGCCCTTAAATCATACCTAATCCTAATTTTTCTAGCTAAAATAGAAGGAATTTCCTTTGTGTTATTTCAACTGCCTAAATAAGCCCACTCCTTTAAAATGTTCTTATCCTGTGTCAGTCTCCCTTCTATTACACATAAATTAGCATACAAGGTCAATCAAATACTATAAGCAAGGTTTTTTTTAAACTTCAGTTTTCTAAGCTGCAGTGCTGATCAATGTGGCCTAAAATATAATTTTAGAGAGGTCTTTTCCTCTGAAACCAACCTGCTTAACTGTAATGAAGTATTCATGTGGCCTTACAACCTCATCACCATAGTCTTTGAACATTGAGTGAATCATACTAGTTTTAAAATGCCACATAGACATGACAATCAGTTTTATTTTTTATTGTTACCTTTTATAACATTTACATTTGTCTGGGAAATAGAAACTTCTTACAGCAAGTGAAGAAAGTGAGAAACTCTGAGACGTCAACAAGTTTAAAAGAGGAAGAACAATCCTGGTCACTGTTGAAAATGTTTGCTTTGCTAAGCAAACTTCCTGAGTAAGGTAAGGCAAGGAAATGCCTTGCTACCTTGTTGACCTAGTCACTTGATTTATATTCAGGAGGAGCACTTTCATGAATAGACTATACAGGATGAGGAAGCACAAAAAAAGGGATTTTTATTATAAATCTAACTTAATAGACCTTTCAAAACATTTTGTGTTTTTAACGTATATTAAATGACTGTCCCTATTTTAAAAAGCTACTGATGTAAATGATAAATATGCGTAGGCAAGAAAAAGCAAGTCAAGGTGGACAACACAGATTGATGCTAATTGCAAGGTGGGAACAAATGTTAGCTGCATTTGTGTTTTCCTCAGCCAATAACAGAATGGATTTGCCAATGCATTGCAGAGCAAGTAACTTTACAGAAGCAGTTGAAGTCTGAAGGTGCTTCTGGGGGGGGCTTGAAAAACTTTTGAAGTGATTGTTATCAGAAGAGTGAAGTGAGAAGTGGGGTAAAAGTAAAGCAAAAAGATTGACGAGATGTTTGGGTATGAGTTAATGGAATTCAATAGTTTTGAGGACTTGGGTTCTTTGGGGTGTTTTTCTCTGAAGAAGTAAGGAGTGCTGGCTAAATTGTTTTGTCTCATTAGGGATAAATGGGGGAAAAAATAAATCTAGAACTTACTTGGAGAAAAATTGACAGGTTTTATAGAAACAATGAGATCTGAGGCAATTAAAGGATGATTAGAGTTGAATGATTTTATGATACTATAAAACTTTGGTCAGTATTACTGATTACACTTACACTTAATCTTCTCAGGTAGTTCAAAGTCAGGGGAAAAGACAGATACAGCTGCTGTGAATCTGCTCTCTTAAATTAGGGAAAGTGTATACTGTTTGTTAGGCATCAGTCTGGGTCAAATTATGAACCAAAATGTGCTCAAACATCTCTGAGCATGCAGTGGGAGCTGTGACCATGTACTTCTTACCTAAGGAGAGAGAATTCTATTTCATCTATTGAGAATTTACAGCTGAAAGATTCTGAAACCATCACTGAAAAATTATCTTTGGTTCTGTAAAAGAAATAAGCTGGTATATACAATTCATTTTTAAAAAGCTATTTGTTCCAAAACAAGTATGGTGGCAGTATTTTACAAATTACCTTTGACAGTAGTATACTTTATGAATTGTCTCGACATGGTTGTTCTTCTCCTTATGGGCTTATACTGACCTTTCCTACTGCTGCAATGCCCTGCTGTAAAAGCAACAGTACAACAGCAGAGGAAGATGAGAGAAGAGCAAAGAACAACAGGAATCAACCAGACACCCAAAGCTGCATCTTCCCAAGCAGGTGCCTCATTATCTGAAGTATAATTCCTACCACTGTAGCCTTTGGTTTCGTTTAAGTGTTGCTTACTGCTGTTCAGACGAGGAGGAGTGGGCATGTGGGATAACACCTCGGCAGACTTGGATATCAAAATCGAGTGTACAGTCTTCTTGTCTGAGCTGGTGGTTGACCTAGTGCTTACTGAAGTTGTGCTTGTCCTCTTCGCAAAATGATCATCTGGTGGAAAACTTTCTGCCCTGGAATAAGTAGTAACTTTAGTTTTTTGGACCATCAGGCTTGTGCTGGAGGTGTAAGTGTTTGCTGTTAAGCCGTGGCTAGTTGTAGAAGATGCACCTTGGAGCAGCAGAGAACTTGATGTGGCATTTTGATGCTGGCATCTTTCCCAGTCAGTGATCTTGGTGCTGTTTTGCCTTTCGTATTTACTTGGTGAGGAGTGAGTATTGGGCTCTTTGGAAGTCAGTTTTTCAAAAATAAGAAGATCTGGATCAATCCCTATTAGATCATAAACAATGTGAGTTTATGTGATAAAAGCTCATCTGCACTCCCACAAATGGAGCACATGGAGACAACAGCAGGTTGAGGAGCCCAAATAATACCCGTTAACACCTTTTGGACTGGGGGTGTTGCTGTCTAGGGTTATGGGACACCTTATTGGATGTAAGGGAAGTGCATTTTGGGATTGCATAGGATTTACTATGGGATGCTAAAGGGAAGGAACCAAAGGTGAGGAAAGGGAGGGACCTAGGCTACTGGGGAGCAGGGGAGTCCCGGAAAGCTGTGTGTGTGTGTGCATGTGTGTGGCTGAGCCCTCAGGGGCTCGTACATCTGGGTGACAGCAAATGGGGAGACGGGTCCAGACTGGGAAGAGCGAGCATCTGAGCCCAGCTGCCGGCGAGATTCGCATTGTACATGTGTGTGTATATCTATTTTCACTAGCAGATCTCCATCCTGTGCAGCCAGAAAAAGCAGGATGAGGCTCTTGGTGCTGCCTGTGTTTGTGTGTCTGCTTTATGTGTTTGTCTGTGCTACCTGTGTGGCTGGCTGTGTATATATGTATACTTGTGGTATGTATGTGTGCTCTTTGTACATGTGCCTAATGGGAATACATTTTCAGCCTTGCTGCTGCTTGGGTCTGGGGACATGGAGCAGTGGGCAGCCTCGCCTCTCAGTCTCTCAGATCTGGTGCGGTATTTTCCCCAAGCACAGTATTGATTAGGTACTCAGAGCATAAATCTTGAGAGCAGGTTATTTTCAAGGTCCTTTCTCATATACTCATATAATGGAAGAAAGGGGGGAAGTAGTTTCAGATGTAGGTACATTAATGAAAAATAAAAATAGTCTTACAGTATTTTAGCATTGCATGTTACTTCAGAAGATCTTCTAGCACAGCAAATGACCTAGTATAATTTTAACCTTTCCTATAGTTGTTATGTTTTCAGCCTCTATAAGTGAAATGCTTAATTACCTGTTGTGATGTTGTACAAAATGGCATTGATTCTAGCCTTTAGTATGCAACTTTCCAATGCTGGGCAAGACAAGTGCAGGCAATTCATATTCTTATAAATGGCTTCATGGTAGAACACTGCTAGATTGCAGGAAACTATAATACAGAAAGAATAAAGTTGAGCTTATCAGCATAATGACCATTGCATTTTGCATGTTATGTTGTTTAACATTAGAAGATCATTAACACTGGGCAGCTCCATAGTACTTTAAATCTGTGGTTCTCTCATTATCATACAAACTAATTAAGCATCCAGTCAGAAAAGCAGAAGTACTTATAATTATATTCTTATTTTACATCTGGAGGAAAAGAATAGAATAGCCATGTGAATTCTAAATGGGTCTCTGATTAAATAAAATGGTATGCTTTAGCTTGTAATTGTCCTACCAGTTGTCTTCCTTCATGTCTCAGATGCAGTGAGTGGACCATTTCTAAAAGTAAAGTTATCAAAGAAGACAACTTTGAGGTGTTTGCTCTTGTGTAATATATTTGTCTACTTGAAACTGGACAGAAACTATTCATTTCACCTAGACTATTTAAAAAACATCCTGAACTACAATAAATAAGTGACATCCTGCCCTGCTGCCAGTTCCCATTCGTTTTCCTTGTTTGCCTTTGGGCTATCGTATTTCTGTGAATAGAGTAGTTTAGACAATTCTTCATTTCTGTTTGGAGGTTCAGTTTTATCTTCCCGCATGAGAAATCAAGGCCAAAGTAATAATGAAAAAATACCTGAACAACTTGTCACTCAAACCCAATTTTTAGGAACCTGAGCTTAGAGTAGGTATTTATGAAAGTAAGACTGGTACAAAGAAAGTTCTGATTACAAAAACAGTGGAAGAACATAACTTGTGGAAGACAGAATGATAATCTTGCAGGGATTGTAGAAAGCTCTGGCTTCGTTATATTTATATACATTGTATATTGGTTTATATTTTTCTTTAAAAGATTAGAAACATTTTGTAGTGTTAGAGAAGCATATTTAGCCAGTTCCTAACTATTTTGATATATTTCCTGAGGACTACAGGCATTTCTACAGATGATATATAAAAAAACCATTGGCTTCTATAGATAAAGGAATTTAAAACCCAGTGACTATTTTAAAGAAAATAATTCTGAATATAGAAATATTTCTAGGCATCAGTAAACATTTTGCATCATTTTTAGCATAAGTTAACCCTTTAAAAGACAAAGCCCTTCAGATATTTCTGTGAAATATCGATGTAATGCTTGCTTTTCTGTGATATCTTTTGTTCAAGGATTCTTAAACACTCTGCAAACGCTAACAATGCAGTATTAGTGAAGTCATTGTTTGAAAAATCCCAATTTTCAGATATTTGTTCACATTGATGATTTTTCTTCCATCAGAAAACTGTTCTTCACCTGCATCACATGTAGCAGTGCATGCCCTTTCCTCAGACCCAGATACACAGTGCTCTGGATTTTGTCAAAGAACAGATGTTTTGTGCTAACAGTATATTTTATGTTTGTTTTTCAGTGTGATACATGAAAGCTATGCAGGCTTCTGATATAGAGACTATCTTATTTAAGAATACATAAACCACCTGAAAATACATGTATTTGTTTGAAAGGAAGAGTGAGATCTTTGAAAGCTTTCCAATCTTCCCAGTTTGTGCAAAGTTCTGTTGTCATTAGAAACTCTGGTTTTTAGCACAACATAATTATAAATGTGTTTCATTTTAATGATTACTTTGCATGCTTTATGAAAACATCATTAAATAGTAGAAAAAAATTCTCATCTGAAGAACTTGGCTTCTGTGGGTATATTTTCTTTGGGATCTGTGCTGGATTTCATTGCATAAAATCAGGTAAGAAAAATAAGTCACAAGCCTATTTTTTTGTAAGGAAGGATTGTTCTTTGGTCAGGAAAAATACTATAAAGCATGCTATAAGATATTTTGCTTTGGTCTGAGGAGATATAAACAACATGTTTTATTTCTTGTTTTTAAATTATTTAAAATTTTCTTTTTATCTTGCAAGATTAGCTTTCAGTAACTGTGCTATTACTGAGAATCCAACAAAGAAAATTCTCTTATCAAACTTCTTATCCATATTTCTTGAAATCTTAATTAGGATATTTATTGGCAATAGTGTTTGTGGTAGTGGCTACATCTGTCTCTGGGATTATAAGGAAACCACAAGCTGATTTAAAGCTTATCTTTGAAATACCATCTAAAGTCTCTATTTTAGTTAAGATTATTAAAAAACCCTTGTGCTTGACTATGTAACTTTATAAAAAAGAGATTCCAAGTTGCCTTTACTTATCTCTGTAAGGTATCCAGTCCCATGTTCTACGAGAAAAAGTTTGTTGTCCAAATAGGAAAAACATTGCTGAAATGTATATAATTGTTCTTTCCTCATAATTTTTAAGACAGAAGTTGACTCCTTCCAGGAATGCTCCTGGCAGTTACCTTAGTTATGTCAAGGTCATATTTTTGCTCATAATTCAAAATTTCATCAACATTTATATTGACTGTTTTTATTAACTGGTACTTCACTTTTATCCTCCATATCCAAAAACATTTCAAGTCCTGTGAGTTTTGCAGTCAAATTTAGGCACTGCAAACACACACTTCACGTATACTCCTAAAATACACTCCTACAGTGTATCAAAGCAGTGTGAAACAGAGAAAGTATTGTCTTGGGCTTAAGAGAAGCAATGATTCTTCTTATTTTTATACTGAATCTAACTTTACAAGGCTAGGGAAAAGGGGTTGCCAGCTGAATAACTGCTATTACTTATTGCTATAACGTTATTGTTCATAGCAACATTATGCCTGGCTTGCACCAGAAACATGGTGTAAACACAGAACAAGAGATTGCTCTCTTCAAGAAAATGAATATTCTTGTATTTCAGAGGAGGACAAATTGTATGTTCCCTCCCCTTTCTCCCTCACCATGTCCTAGACTAGTTCCACACTCCATGAAGAAGAGTCCTGTTGGAATCAGTGTCACTGATTTTTCTCTATGGGAGTAGATGGTGATGGATACTGAAGAATTATTGTTTTAATGTTGGCATTGCTCACAAGCTTTGTAACAGATATCTAAAATTTCAAAGCAGAGCTTAACATTTTCGTATGTTTCTAGTGGTCTTCTAAAAAATTCAGATTATCAAATTCCTTTCTATCAGACTGAAGATGGGGGAGCAGTTACAATGTGCCTCTGCTTTCCTGCCTCAAAAAATACATATATCCTTTTGTTTTTGTTTTTGGTTGGTTTTTTGGTTTTGGGGGTTTCTTTCGGGTTTTTGTCTTCTTTTTTTTTCATTATTTCTTCTTCAGATAAAGGAATTTTTATATGAAAATAACCCAAGATGTTTTTCCTCATATGTTGTGATGTAAATTTTAATGTATGCCACAATCTTGGTAATAAATACTCACCATTCCTCAGAAGGCAGCAGGTTCTACTGCACTGTTGGGGTGAGACTTCTGCATAAATCTTCAGCACCTGGGCTCCCCTCTTCTGCGATTCCTGCAGGTCAATCAGAAGACCTGGGAAGCGTCGGATCCAGCAGTTCTTGTAAAAGGTAGTGGGTGAGCAGAGAGAGTCTGACTCCATGACCCAACCCAGAACCAACAGCACTTCTGCTATCGCCACCAGCAGAACCATTTCTTCAATGTAACGGGCTTAATCAGCGCGCTTTCTTCTCCATGGATGCACTAAAGTGTGGACCAGCGTTTTAAGAGACAATCCCTTGAGTGGTGGGATATTGCTGATTCTGCCAGGGCAATGAGCCAGGGGATGCTTTTTCCAAACAATTCCCATGATGCTGTTTGGTCAGCTGCTGGAAGGAAGCAGTCATTTTATGAGCTACATCCAATTATAATAGTTCTTATTGTTGTTCTCTAACTTAATTATTTGGAGACAGATTTTGAAAGACAAGAGGTACAGGTTGGTTTTAGTCATTCAGAGAACTTGTTTCTTTGGTCCCCAGTTTGCGTCTCTTGTCCTTCAAAGACCAAACTAGGCTGGCAGCCTTAACACGTGGTGAATAACAGTAACCTCAGCGTTTTGTTTCAGCTCAGCTCCGAAAGCATGCCGTACAGTCACCTGAGAGCAGGTAGGTCTGCCACTTTGTTCAGGCACACTATTATACTCAACACAGAAGAAACAGCTCAGTTTAGTTTCTTAACAATTTTTGAATTATCTGGTGGCTGCAAACATAGTTTTCTTCTTTACTAAAAAACTGAACTATCTAATTCTGTCTGCCAGCCAGTGGGGGAAATTTATTCCCCTTCCCTGCACTGGTTGGTTGCAAGAATAATACGATTTTATTTGCAAAGGTCTAGGAATAGACGAATGTGACTGGAGAAGGCTGTAACCCACATTCGTCTCTGGACCAGACAGGTAATTGAAGTCCTGCCCCTAATAAGTTCAAGAATATTGAGCAGTCTGTATGGGTTTTTCTGCTTCTGTTTAAGCTTGGAGAAGGTCTGTGAAAGCGAAAGAAAGAAAGAAAATATAGTTGGCATATAGGGAGGCCATTTTTCAAGCACCTGGTCTGAAACCTGAAACTCCCAAGTGTTTTTTTTCTTTTCTTAAAAGGACCCAGTTTGATCCCTGATTCCCACCTCTGTATGCCCTTCATACAAAAAGGTTTTAAAATATTACAATACATGAGTTGATTTAAACTCAATGGACTAGTGATATAGTGAAGTTGAGAGAATTAGGTAGAAATAATGTTGTCTGCAATAAAAATTGTGTGTTGAATATATAAAAATATTTTAGACTACATTTTTTTTTACCTTCAAGATTAGAATCATGGAATTTCCCCAGTTCTACATGAAGTATAGATCAGTTACATGGAGAGAGGGAAACCTCAAACTCATTTTAATTCTTTAGCCGTTATAGCTGGTGTTCGTTTTGCAAAACAAGGCCCCCAGTCTGGAAATGAGCCAACATGTATACAATTTTGTTCCTTACAGAGCTCCTTAGAAAATAATAAAGCTCAGAGCAGGTTAATTCCCGCTGATCCAGTAGCAAGACCAAGGCATTTATTTATTTCAGTGGAACTACTGGCTGTAATTAGGAAGATTCCAAACAAATGTCTGTTTTTATGCAGACTGTATGTCTGTTGTGGGGAATGCATGAATTAAATTGTAAGGAAGAGCATCAGTGGGTAATTCTTTAAGCTTTTGTCCTGAAAAACAGCTCTTGGTACTTGGGTTATTTTATTTAGTTTAGGTAGTTTGATGTGCTTTAGTTTTTATTTTCATCTCTGTGAAAATTACTACTTAAAAACCTTAAATACGTTTCACTACTCCAGTTAATTTGCGTGCAGTGGACTGCACAGGGATGTTTTTAGGCATTTATCTACCATTGCCATAAGCATTATTGACAGTGTATTTTTCTAAAATTTTTGTTTCAGCTTTCCAAATATTCCAAAGCATCACTTGATATGGGACACACTCAGAATTTTGAAAGATATGCCTGTATTTTGGCATTACTTCCAGCATTCAGTATGAATTTTGGTTCTATTTTGTTTTGTAAAACTTGCATGCAAAAATGTTGATTGCTGATTGCTTTCCTCACTCCTACCATTCCCATATCTCCAAGAAGAGAAATCTAGAAGATTCTAAGCAATGTGGGGAAGCATTTAGCAAGGAGATTAAACTGATACAAAACAAGTACTTATATTGGGTAAAGCTGAATATGTCCTTAGTCCATTTAAATAAATAGAATTATTTGCATGAGCAAAAATTTAGATGTAATAGATAGCTTTAATGGTATATGTATTTGTAGTTACATAAAGATTATGCCATCTCAGTTCCTCTGGTTTTGTATGTTTGGTGCCTTGCAAAGTGTATGGGTAGATAATAAATACACTTCTTGCTTTTTAGAAAAAAAATAATAATCATAAAGGACCAGCCCTGAGACCTACTTCAGTTAGATGGACCTGAAATCCCACACAATTTCTTGGATTTCAGTGGGGCTCTGGCCAGACATTAAGATAAAGTACGAGACTGGATGTGAGCATGCCTGAGCAGCTGAGCATCTTTCAGACCATTCCGTACATCTTTCTCTGGCATCATGTTTTGACCAAAGCAACAAATTCTCAAGTACCTGTTAGTTCCATTGAGGCAGTCACCAAACACAGTAAGTGAGAGTACTCATTGTGCATAATATTTAATTATGTATTTGCAAAAATAGACTTGGGTAACCAGTCCTGTTGTGTACAGATCTATGTATATCTGTTTCAATGTATATTTAAAATATTTTTTTTTTTTGTTTGCCACCATTTACCAATAGACACGTTGCTAATCTTAGTACCTTCATGTTTTTATTCTGGTCTGCTGTGTGCTTCAACCAAGCAGCCTTTTTTCCTTTTCATTACTTTTCATTCTTTCGCCTTTCTCTGCTTCTGCAGGGAAACATTTTATTTAATTCAAGAGATTGAAATAAAGAAGTAGATAAATGGCTGCTTTAGGCAATTTCCTTTAAAAACTGAAAAATTCTGTCTATTAAATTTCAGAGTCTTCTGCCAGCTTCACCATAATTTCACTTTGACTTTTCTATGGGAAATGCCTATTTACAATTTAATGCTGAAGTTTTAAATCACAAACATTTTGCAAGAAGAAAATACCCAAGTCTTACCTGCAAACCAGTGACCGACTGTTCCATGTGCTCTGCAAGGAGGGATCAAGAGACTGTTACTGTTAGTATTTAGTATCTGGCCAGTATCAGACCAGCACTTCATGTTATTTATTAATTCTTTTCATCAGTCTTCTCAAATATCTTCCTGAAAAACAAAAAGGCAGTTGCCCGTTTTCTGTGAGACCATGGATGTCTTTGCAGACCTTTCAGTAAGAAAGATATAAATGTACCAGCCACAAAGGAAGAGAATGATCTTTCTAATGATTCTTTTTATAAACAGAAACAGTACCTGAAGTTTTCCACCTGGGCTGGCAGTGATAATGGCACAACCCAAGCACAAAGGATTCATCATCAGGCATTAACTCTTTTTTTGCCAAATATAAACAAAAGCAGACACTTTTTCCATCTAAAGTAACAGATATATATTGGTATTTGGAACTATATTTACCTTATATGTAATACATGGTTTCAGTACTCAGAATATGTAAAGGCCAGAAAAAAAGAATCTATATAGTATAGGACAGCAATCCTGAAAAGGACTAAAAATGCCAAGGCTTTGATTCTGTAGTCAGATCAGCGCGTCTAAAACTACACTGCACGTTGGCTCTGTTCACGGGCCACCTGTTGTCTCCACTGTCATTGTCCTGTGCTTCGCTGCTGAATGTCTTGAAGCCCCCTCTCAGCCCTAACGCGGGAGGACAGTCAATGTCCTGGGTCAAGCTGGAGCGTAGGCGTCGATGCTTGAACAGTAACTGTGTTAGTTGCTGTGTCCCAGCCAAGGCTAGTGCCTGTCTTTGATAGCTTCTCCTTTCTTCTGCTCTGAGAGTGGCGGTGAAGCCAGTATGATCAGAGAGGGACACATGTCCCACGTAAATGCAGACCAGACAAGAGAGGACAGTTGGCCCACCTGTCTGCGTCTTCCCTTCCCCAAGTAGGTTATAGGAGAGAAGCAAGAGATACCCCCCGAGGTCCAGATGTGACAGTGCGACGCTCCTTGATGCTGCCATGATGATGCAGAAGCACGCAGCAAATGCTTGTTGCTAGCACAGACCCAGCCAGTCCCGGGTGTGGGAAGAGACCGGTGCTAACTGTGCAAAACACTTCTCCTCTGCTATAGATAAAGTCAAACCTGTCAGCTTAAATCATCTGTGCTTTAGGTTGTCTGCGGCCGAGCAGTTGAAAGACGACAACTACCAGCCGAGAAGTGAGACCAAAGCCTGCAGTTTCCCAGGCGAGGTATAAACCTGCCTATGGTCTCCTCTGAACATCGGTAAGCTTATTTAATCAAACGTGCAGCATAATGCCATGCAACCTCAGCCCTAACAATCTCTGCTGAAGTCAGCAGAGCTCTGTGCCTGTTTTGCACTCCATGTGAATAAATTGAATTGCAGGCCTGTGTCAAAATCATCTTTATCTTGTTTTTCTTAGATATATACATGTTTTCCCTTTATTACAGCAGTGTTAAGGTCAAAATTTTACCTAAGCTAAGTATTTTGATAATGCCAGAATATGCCACTGTAATTCTATTATAGTATAAAAGTTATAAAATACTAATGTAATGAATCATGAAATAGTGAAATGTAAGTACTTTGAAAAAAAAATAGTCTTTTTGACATTATTGAAAATGGCGCTCACTTTCTTCCTCCTTTAAAATTTCCTTGAAATCAAAACATTCTTGCAAAATGTCTTAAGTCCAACAAAACAGCATTTTTTTGAGAGAACCGTTTTGTCAAAAACAGCTATTAGTGGTCAGATTTTGGTTTGGAGTAATGTATCAATTTTTTAATGAATCTGACCTTCTCCAAGGTTTGGGGCAGTTGGGTTCAAGATTCTGGTTTCTGGGACTGTGTGCAAACCATTTTTTAAACCCTTGGTTCAAAGGGGCTGCCAGGCCCTGAGATTCTCTCGGAGCTTGGCTTCAGACTAACTCTGCACGAAGGCTGGAATCTGTGTGTTCAAACAAAAAGCAACAGAAGTCTTAGCCAGATTAGCTTTATACAAATATAAATCTACTGGCATACATGTAAACTGGAGCCAAGGTTTATGACAAAAGGCACAATGTTTAGCAAACCCTAATGAACGAATGCTGATTTATGACAGAACTTGAAACTAGGCAAAGGGGATGGAGTTTCAATATTGCGATGAATTTTATACAGCTGGATACTTAGTGAAAGTCTTCCATGTGGATTACCATTCATCTTACCTAGTTATTATGTACTAAAATTCAGCTCTGCCTGTCTGCACCAGGATTTAAAAATATATGCTGTTTCAAAAGGGTCAAGTTTACTCTCTTCTAGACAGAGCTACACAAGAAAATTCTGGCTGGGGATGCACGATGCATTTGTGGAGAACAAACATCCCTAAGAGGAGGTGCAGCGGCAGGCAGAGCACTCCTGCAGCCTGACCCCCATTCAGGTTTTGTCAGGGAACACTTACTTCACCTGAGAGAGTTTCAAGGAAATTTCTTACTAGGTCTTTGGCATAAAAAACCAGAACAGATTGAACGCCATTGTAACGATTTACACGCTCGTGCCTCCATTCTGCTGCCAGGTGACTGAGCTTGTTCATGATCCATAGAGAATGCCCACTAGCACACAGACTATTGGAACAGCCTTTTTGCTGCCCAGACAGAGCTCAGATAATTAGTATTAATCACTCATTAAATTTGACTAATGCAGGGATAAGTTAAGTACTTGATAATAAATAATCATTCTTCAAAAAAACCCCCAACCAACCACTCCAAGTATTTTTTCAGTAGTGTTACAACATACATTTGTTGCAAGGAATAAATATTAAGTAGTACATCAAAAGCAGAAAAATTAATCAGAAAATAGGGAATAAAGTCTAAACAAGTGCCATTAGAAATAGGAGTGGGTTTGGTTGTGGGTTTTTTTAGGAATAGTATTGCTAATGGCATTGGGTAAGAAATGCTTTGTTTGGCTGCGAATCTGAAAAAAGAAATTACCTTTATTTAGCAGCTCATCCTTCACAAATGATAGAGATTTCAGTTGAAATAAAATTATGCTCCAGTCAGCTCCTCTCAGAAATGCCAAGATCCTTTAGAACACTGATATTTTTAATGCTGAAATACTGCAGGATATTTCCTATGTTCCACAGATGCTTAGTTTGTATCCTGCGACAAGGAAAATACTAAACAATGGCAGCAGTTGGGGAATCATTTCCAAAAGACTAATTCCTCTCTTGAGTAATTCCACTATTACAAATACACAATTCCCTGGCAGTACAGTACAATTCCCTGGCGTCTCAGGGGGAAGAATGTGGCACTTTATATTTTATATTAGATAGCATGTATATTTTAAATATCCCCTGATTTGGTTCCAGTTCACATTTTAGATTAATAAGGCTGAAAGGAATTTAATTTTTCTTTTTCTTTTTTTTTTTTTTTTTTTGCCCTCTATGTGGTCTTTTGGTGTTACTTTCTGGTTCTCATGTATTATCTTCTGCCTCTGTGTTGAATCAAGAGAAGGTTTGCCTAAACCAAACACAAACCCACTGCAGTCTTCCTTTAGGCACTGTACTGGTACTTAGGAGGTTTGGTTCTCCTCTGCTGCAGATTTTTTGTGTCATCTTGGGCTAGACCCACAAAGAAATTCAGGCTATATTTCACGTATATGTAAACCAAGTTTCCTGCCAAGAAAAGCATTTGTCATTCTGATTCCCAGTCACTGGTACTTCTGTTACCCCTCCTTTGCCGTGTCTTGTGACCTTACCGATCTGGAGACCCATCCAGCTTACCGCACAAAGCCATTGAGCGGTTCACAGAGGAAGAACAAGCGGCCATGGTTTTCTAAGTAAATCTAAGCAGTGTTAAATACTTGAAGTGAATCTAAAGTGTGAGCAGGCTTCGGTCTTAGCACACAGAGCAGGCTTGCACCAGCCCTATACGCATCCCTTGCCAGTCAGGAAGCATGAGCCGAGTTCCACGCAAAACAGAAAGAGTGTGACTTCTGTCTAGTTATCTCTGGCTTTGCTTTTCCTATCTTTCTTTGTAGCAGTAGCTCCTCCTGACTCTCTGTGTTTCCTTGTTTTTGCTATGCTGGAAAAGTCAGAGGGCTATAGAACTGTATGTCCAGGCAGAGAAAGGGTCAGAAGCTTAGGTTTTCCATATCATGGTTGAATGGTCTATTACAATGTAGCTGCTGTATAAAAGAGCTTCTTCCATTTCCAAGTCTTTCTAAAAGAAAAGAGTGATCTCTCTTCAGCCTTGGAAATAATTCAGGCATTAACTACAAGAAAATAGTTCAGGCACCAAGCACAGGAAAAAGTGTCTAGACTGTGAATCCCAAGCAGAAATGGCCATCCCAACTCTAGAGAAAGAGAGCTCTTATTGACACTCTCTGGTGCCTTCCCGCTCCATTTGCTGGCACTGGGGAATCCTTTTCCTTGAGATAAATTTGTCTCTCCAGCACTGTAAAGAGAGACCTGAATTCTCTAAAACAGCTGGAAGATTTTGCTCCAGAAACCAAGCTCTAAAAGCTAGGTATTGAAAAGCTGAGCATAGTTATCCTTGTCTTTCTCTCTGTGTAAATGTCTTGTTCTTCAGGGTATGTTCTTTAAACATGCGCTCATTTAATATCTACCATGATGCAAACCTGTTTTCATGTTGTTTCGTGCTTCAGCATGTTCTTAAAGAGTGATAGTCTGTCATATTTGTTTCAAAGATCATACAAGTCTTTTATGGCTCTTAACTACAGACTTTTACTTTGTAGCTCTAGCACTAGAGTTCCATTTTTAACTCTGGAAAATACATTTCTTACTCTCTTAAGATCAACCAAGATGATTGCTGGTGGAACAGCAAGACCTTCTCTTTGATTCCAGTATAAAAATATGAATTATTGATCTTAGCATAAAAGAGCATAGCAGTGGACTGAAGACAGATGAATTATCTCCATTTGCAGTGTAAGTACTATATAAGCACACCATACAGACTGACTGATTAGCATAGTAAAAACACAAGGGAAGTGCCCTGTCAGCATGCTCTGACTTAATGCAATTGCCCAGTCCTAAGCCTGGATAAAGCCCTGATAGCTGACAATCAGCCTAGTAAAAACAATTGGTTAAGGAGGCAGATTTAGGCTTTTTGCGAAAGTGGCCATCCAACACAGTACTGCTGACCCCTTTTGCATGTGACAGCTCCTGATGAAAGCTAAAGAAGTCAGTGCTCTCGAAAGTTTGCTGGCAGGAAGAAAATACTTATTAATACACGACAGAACTAATCCAGTCTACTTAAAACCTCATGAGCTGTGAGGAAGATGGACTTGAAATCCTTAGCCGTGGCAGGTGCAGGCACATAAGGCAGCAGGAAGGCACATAAAGCAACAGAGGAAATATTCCATCTATCCAGGCTGCGGTGTCAACACTTTGAGGGAACAGAACTTGTCATAACCAACTACATGGAAAAAATCACTCACCAGTTAGGAGCTAACTTACCAATACATCAAACATACAAGACTCCAAAACAGATGTCTAAAGATGGCAATCATACCACCGTGTTGGCAATTATACTGTATTCCAACAGGGGAGCTTAATGCCCGCGACGAACGCAAGCTCTCTGTTTACCTCTGGAGTATGAATGATTACAATTGCTTGAAATGTCTGCCTGTGGGAATTAAAGTACAAGAAGGACATATGGGTTGGAAATGAGAGGTGACAGTGACCTAGCTAGGGACTGAGGCTGCTGAAGATTGCTCTTTGGAACTGGTTGAGATCCTATATAAAAAAATTTCAGAACATTTAATGGGCCCTTCAAAAGCAAGATGATGAAAAAGTGACGTGGAAAATAAAAATGCACAGAAATCTACCTCACCTCAGCAAATGCTTTTATAAAAGTCAGCAGAAAAGAACACTTGTAACTGAGATTGACATTCATGGCACCTGTAAAGGCTAGAGTCAAGAAGCTGAAGATCAACATAACAGAGAGAGGATCATTTCACAGAGCAAATGCTAAAAAGTAAACAACCCTGTCTTCCTTAAAAAAAAAAAAAAAAAAAAAAAAAGAAAAGAAAGAAAAAAAGAAAAAAGAAAAAAAGAAAAAAAAAGAAAAAAAAAAAAGAAAAAGGAAACAGCCTAATACTACTCTGAAGAGTTTTAACAGTTGGGGGAAATGATCCCTCCTGAGTAGTGGAAATAGGGAGTTGTCTGAAAACTGAAGGTGAGTCACACTACTGCTAAAGGAAAAGATTTTCAGTGGTCTGCAATACATGAGGTTAAAGAAATATCTTTATAAAGATAAAAAATAGAAAAAAATATTTTTAAACTCTTTATATTAAGCATAATTGTATAAGAATACGCAGGATGGCAGACTTCCTTGTCTGTTTCAGCAATTTAAAATAAAAAAAAAAAAAAAAAGGACTGTCATTATGTTTCAAGAATGTAACAAGGCAAACAGCAAAACAGTCACTTTATCCATGCCCAAGATGTTCAGTTGCCCAGTTATTAAATTGCTCTTTCCTTGTTCATGTCAAACAAAGTCAGGGCCCTGGTATGTGGATCACTCTCATGAATAACCTAGATGTCCTATTCCAGGAACTGAGTTTAAATAGAAAAGACAGAGTAGCACAACAGGTTATATAGTATCTTTATACACCAAACCGAGAGCTGAGACACGGAGGGGCTTGTGCAGGAGGAACCGGGAAGGTCGTAGCAGAATTACGAATCGTACTTTCTGTTCCTAAACCCTACTGCCGCGCTAGATGTGCAAGAGGATCCTTTTTGTTGCCTTCGTTAGTGAATGCCACAGCGCCGAGATGCCGCGGCATCAGGCTGACCTGTAGCGCTCCTGCCTCCTCTCTGGCTGTGCACAAATACACGGACACGTACCGTAGTTTTTTCCTGCGTGTGCGATTCGAGAATATTCCCCCCCTCCAGGGATGCAGAAGGACATTTATGGCAAGAGGTGAGAGCTGCCGGCTGGAGCTGCGATCCCGGCCCAATTCTGGCAGTGCCACAGCGGGAGGCAGGGGGATCGCAGAGGGGGAGGCGGGGGGATCGCAGAGGGGGAGGCAGGGGGATCGCTACACCTTTTGCCTGTTAGTTCACCCTGGAGCCGAGCACATGAGCTGAAAAATCCCCCCTCCCCAGCACCGGGCCCGGGCGCGGTGGGTGCCTTTGGCGCCGATGGCCCCGGCGGGCAGCCGGGCAGCGCGGAGAGGCCCCGCCATCGCCTGAGCGCTTCAACATTGCCTTTTTAGGGCTTTTTTTTCTCTTTCCTCTCCGTGGGTTTTTTTTTTTTTTTTCCTTCCCCTTCTTCTCTCCTTGCAGGGACGGAGCCGGCGGGGCCCCGGCACCACCTCCCTCCCTGCCCGCCTCCCCCGGCGGGGCCCGGCTCGGCGCGTCGCGGCCCGGCCCGGCGCCGCTGCGCTCCGCTCCTCCCATCCCGGCAGCGGCCACCGGGGCGGAGGAGGAGCCTGTCCGCAACCGGCAGCGGCCGGGCTGAAGTGCAGCCAGGGGAGGGGGTGAGCGATGTCCCTGGCGGAGCGGCGGCGGCAGGAGGAAGAGGAGGGGGAAGGGGAAGAAGGGGATGGGGCCGGTGCGGGGGAGGAAGTGGTGCAGATCCGGCTGGGGGACAAGTGCTACCCGGTGTGCAAGAGGAAGCTGATCGAGCAGAGTGACTATTTCCGAGCCCTCTACCGCTCGGGCATGCGGGAGGCAGGGCAGGGCCAGGAGGAGCAGCTGCTGCGCGGGGGGCTGAGCGCTCTGGGGCTGGAGCTGGTGCTGGACTTCATCAACACCTCCTGCCTGGCCAGGCTGGAGCAGGAGGAGGGGGGCGATGAGGAGCCCCCTTTGCTGGAGGAGCTGGTGGAGGCCGCTTCCTACCTGCAGGTCACCCCCTTGCTCCGCCTGCTCCTCTCTCAGGTGAGGCTGGGCAACTGCTTTGAGCTGCACCGCCTGGCTCAGGTCTACGGTCTCCAGGACTTGCACGATGCCTGTCTAGACTTCATGGCCACCCATTACCATCAGGTGCTGCGGAGGCCCGACGCCCGGTCGCATCTCCTCCTGCCCCATGCTCTCCAGCAGCACTTGAAGGAGAGGCGGATGAGGGGCACCGCCACCCTCGTGGCCATCGGGGACTTCATGGGTGCCTCCTCCCTGGGCCTGCCTCCCGGCTGTCACCCTCAGGTAGAAGCCCCCTGGTCTATGCTGAGGTATGATGAGGAAGCGCAGAGGTGGCTGCCCCTGGCCAACAACCTGCCCCCTGATCTGGTGAACGTCCGAGGCTATGGGTCGGCAATGCTGGACAACTACCTGTTCATCGTTGGGGGCTACAGGATCACCAGCCAGGAGATTTCGGCTGCCCATTGTTACAACCCTTGCCTAAATGAATGGAGTCAGCTGGCTTCAATGAACCAGAAGAGGTAACCCCTGCTTCCTGAAATACACGTGTGTGTCCATGTATGTTGTCAAAGTAGACCCTGTTGAGTCATGTGGTGTTGACTGGACTCAATCTTACGAGAAGTGATTCAGACCCGTCTCTGTGCCGTGAATCACCCGTGTCTCTTGCATCATGTGGTGGGAAGGACGGCAGTACTTGGCAATGGCTTGGCAGTGTGCAACTGGATAGGCCTGGCAAACCTTGTCTTTACTGGCAACAGTCATCCCACCGCAGCACAGCGCTGCTGCCTCTCTCCCTCTGCATGGCGCAGGGAGCTGCTGTGGCAAGGGACAGGTGAGGGGGACCTTTGTTGCATAGATGCTGGTGGTTATGGCCTCAGCTGTGGGACAACATGAGCTAGGGTAAGCATCAGAGGAGGACTGTGCTACAGCCCTCAACCATGCGTGATCATTCACCTCCGTGTGAAATGGTGGTGGGCTCCCACTTTTCCTTTAAACTGTAGTATACAAGGAGCCAGCTTCTCCAAACAGCTGTCTTTCTGGTAGTAGAAATTCTCTTTGAAATAGCAAAGATTTTAAAAAAAAACAACAGACAACCAAAGATAAAATTCTTCTACTTTCTTTGTGGTATATTTTAACTCTAGTACTGTAAATGACAAGTTTTTCTGCTCTTAGTGGGGAGGTACATTCTATCAGAGCTGGAGATGGCTGAAAAGATTTACATGGAGCAGTTTTTCATTGGTTTGTACTTTCATAAAAATCTCAATGTTCTGTGGGCCTGCATTTCAGTGAAATATTCACCAAAAAAAAGTCAGGAAGATTGTGAGAAATTTCTCACTTTATGAAAATATTTGGATTTGGGAATCATTCATCATTTGACCATTTTGCTTTTTTCCTTTATGCTTTTGAATTGTTTGTTTGACATGTAAATTTAAGTTAGTATTCAGAAACACTTGTATAATTTACATTTGAAAGAATAATGGAGAGCTAGCTTTGAGGGCGACCCAAGAAGAGAGGCCATCTCCCTGGCCAAGGTTGTGGCTGCTCTGCCTTAATCACACTGCAGAGTTCTTGAAACAAAGCCTTTTACTTCACTGAAACAAAATGTTTCTGTTATCCAACGTGAACTTCCTCATTGTTTCCATTTTAGAAAAAGTGTTTAAATCTTTTATCTTCTCTGTCTGAAAAAGAACAAGTAAGGAGGCCAAAATTCATTGTAGAACAGAAATTCTCTTCTCCATCCTTTAAATCCAAAGAGCATGCAGACCCAAACCATTGGCATAAATGCTTTGCATCTGGGTAGTGAAACTGCAGTCTCTATTCCAATCTCTATTTAGCTCTTGCCAGCTAAAACCCCTCAAAACAGAAGTTTGAGCTAAAATTAGTTCTTTCCCATTTCGCCCTTTTTTTTCACTTCCTGTATTGTTGGGAGAATTTCACTGAAATGATTGTTTCTATAATCAGTCTTCGTAATTGACCACAAACATTATTTTTTCAGTATTTCTGGCTTCTTGGAATGGTATTGTGAAAAAATTTCATCTGTAAAATGAATGTTTAGCTTTTGAACACTGGAAACACCTTTTCTTACAGATGTATTTCTTAGAGAGTGAGCCTCTACGCAGTCTTCACCGAGGCGCCTGTGGGAACTGAGATGTTTTAGCTGGCCTTGCTTTGGCAATTTTGCCTACGTGAGCATGATTGAGAGTGCGTTGGCCTCGGTAAAAAAGGATGATGGGGTCAGCCCGCACTCTATCTCCTATGGAAATTAACTTAAACATAGAAGTCCCACGTTGATCAAGTTACGAGGTTTTGGCATTGGTTTGTGTGATGTGTCTAGCAAGAGAGATGTTATTATGTGCGATGATTCTGCTGCATGGCAAATGAGGGCCTGTTAAAAAATGCTTTTTCGAGGCCCTTTTTTCACCTTATGACCTGGCTGTTCAAACTCTAGATCAGCCTTTTTCCTCCCACACTTTCCCTTTTTTCTAGGATATATAATCATTATATCTGAAATAAACACATGGATATTTTCTCCTTATATTACTGTTTTCAACTGCACTGCCATACCAACTGAAGCTTGAAGCCTGTCACAGGTGGCAGCAAGGTATTCCTTAGCACAGAATTTTACGCTAGCCATTTACTGCAAAAAAGTAGCATGAAAACAGATGTTTTTGGAATAGTCTCCATTCTTACATTTCGTGGTAGTTATTGCAGGCTAAAAAGAGCCCAGAATTACACCTGCCCCAAAACTGCAAGGTAGCAGCAAGTGAGTATGTTCTCCCTGAATGACTTTACATCTTCACAGAGTCTCAACTCTGAAGTTATTATTTTTTCTATCTGACATAACATTTCAGCTCTCTGGTGACACACTTGACACTTTGTGGCCAGAACTCAGGAAGGGATGGCCTGTGCCATAGGAGCCAAGAGCAGGGAGATTTTTAGGATCAGGGATTTTGCATTCAACACGAACAGCATTGATGCCTGTCTGCCACACAGATGTGCTGCAATTAGATCCGCAGTTTGCTCAGCGTTGTATTTTTAATTTGCTATGCTGTAGTAAAATAAGCAGGGCAGTTGCCCAGCATGCAGCTTAGGAATTACAGTCATGTGACTGTTTGCCAAATGAAGTTATGTCAGCTGATATAATTACATCCCATGGATTAACTTTTTACATACCTTGAGGGAGGGTTCTAGTTCCCATTGAAGTTGGTTTGACTTCAGACAGCAGAGTATCTGGAGTTGGCCTATATGAAAGGATACATGCGTTGGACTCAAGGGAAGGCTGAGGAGTTATGGAAATAATTGTGCTGATTTCCTCTTAATATCAGAAGCTCTCTGTCCTCAACAAACCTTGTAAATTCTACGATATTTTTGTCTTTAATTATTTCCATTATTGTAATATAGAATCCCAGGATGCTGGGATTCTCTGCACATGCATGGATGAGATAGTCCCAACTTATTTCTAAGTATAAGACAAACACCATCAGATGTATGCCAAATACTTAGCAGTCATTCTGGTTTAGGTTATAGCTGTTAGCTTTCTCTCCACATGTAGAGGTCTTATTACTGTAGTTTCAAATTTATTCACAACCAGTTACTCCTATATATTATTCTTGTGATGTCCATATAAGCTTCAGAAAGTGTTATTTCCTATTTATGCATACACAAGGGAGATAACATTTTCTCAGGCTCATATAGGAAGCTTGTGACTGAGCCTGAAATTTCTCATCATCTGAGGGCTAAATCTAGCCTCATTTGCTGGTCACAAATGGTCCATAACAGATCGCAGTTTCTAGATCTCTTAATTCTAGAGATACTGCTGTACTTGGGATAGTGTCTTCGGAGAACGACCTGGACTTTTCTTCATGGAAGAAGCTTCATGTAAAGGTTGCCCAAGACCACTTCTGGTCTTTGGGGACACGCAGGTAACAAAGCACATTGGGGAGTGTTCAAGTAATGCGCTTGAGTACCTTTCCATACTTTCCTTTAAATCGATGCTGTCAGATGAAATTTGCTATTTAAAAAAAATATACTCATAGGATTTCTACTGCATGTGCCAGTTACAGCTGTATATTCCACTTTTATTTTCCTTCAGAACCTTCCTACTCATGGCAGGTAAATCTTCCAGGCTTGGAAGACCCTTGTAAGCCCCTGGCTGGTTATACACATGGAACATGATTTTTGTGAGCAATCTGTGCCTGAACTGCTGCCACTCTGAGGACTCTTACAGGAATATAGGAGAGGATGCTCCTGGGGAATGGTAGCGGTTTATGAGACCTTATCTTTCCACATGTTTTAATAGTTTTGGTTTTTTTTTTTTTCCCCACTCAAAATTCTCTGTGTTGGGGGAAATAGACTTCAGAAATTTTTAAGTTAGAAATATTCATGTCATATTTATCACAAATGTATCACATGCTTCCAAAGCAAAACGTTGGATGCAGTGTGCTTTGCAGACTCATATAAGGAGTGTTAAAAACCAGTAGTTTTCATGTGCTTTCATGATTCTTTGTTTTAAATGCTTTAATTCTAGAATAAAGAAGTCATCTGAGTTGTGAGAAATTTTAAGGTTAATGTTGATCATTTAGCAGGAAGGAACCACAGGCTAGTTAGTCCAAGCCTCCTGTTCTACAGCAGGACCAAGCTTATCTTGCAAATACACGTCTAACTTGTTCTTGAAACCCTCCAGCAACGTAGATTCCAACCTCCTTCCTCCCAGGTAACTTGTTCCCATATTTAGCCACCCCTCTGATCAGGAAGTCCTCTCTAATACCTATACTAACTTTTTCTTGCTGTATACTAAATGAATGATATCTGTCAGTGAATAAGAAGAATGCTTGCTGTCCTCGTGATAGCCACTTTCAGAGTGGTCTCCTACAGATACATCTGTGGCTGTTAATGCAATCCAGGGCAATGTAGGGTTTTTTCCAAGTTGTTGAATGTTGTCTGCATTCAGAAAGCTATGCACTCTGACCCCCACATCCTTTGCATTTGTGCATTACATTTTTCTTCCTTTGTGTAAATAGTGCTTTGCACTTAATCTTTATTGAATGAAAAATGTATTTTGACCTGTGGTAAAACCCCACAGCTCGCTCTTGCTTGTGTTCCCGGGGTTCCTTTCAGAGGAACCAAGGGACATCAGAAGACAGCTCATACCCGGTCTTGTCCTAACAGGAAAGGTATGCCCCAGGCCTTGCATTTGGAAAGTACTTTTGATCCCCCAAGTTTTGATAACTCTGTGGTGTGAGTGGAGTTATATCGCAGTTGAATCTGACGGACTGTTCAGCTCCGTTGTTTCCAAGCTGTAGTCCATGGAACAGTTGTTAGTTGTGGAGAGCTGGCTGGTTGCTCAATGTTTGCTTTCCTTGTTTCCAACTGCTCCAACACATTAAAAGAGTGTAAAAATACACTAAATATTTCCTAATGTTCACTCTCCATAAAAACACCTGCTGTTATTGGCATGGAAAGGTGAATGGCAGAAGTTTTTCATAACATACTGAGGCATTGTCCAAACTTTCATATAAAGTGTGCTGATGGATACTTACGGCTATTTTTGAGTAAAATGAACCTTATAGTTAATGTGTTCCATAAATCTGAGGCACTTCCCCTGTATGTGATCTATTTTAACAAGTGTTGCAAGTGGTTAAATGACTGACACAAATGTAGGTGGCCTCTTTCTAGAATAATTGAAGTTGAAAAGAATAATTGAAGTTGGAAGTTGTGCTGTACATCTTTCACCAGATAGTTTTCCCTGTGCTGCAAGAAACGATTCAGTGATACAAAGGCCATCAAGCAAAAACTAGATAAATTACCTCCATTCGGTTAAAGTAGTAAGAGGCTACAATTAGAGGGTAACTAGAGAAGCACGTGTGAATTAGCAAACCTGAGTTCTTTAATGTTCTGACATTACACACTTCTTTAGTTAATTCACATCCTCTGTGGCAGAACTTTTAGCAAGTTTAAAAAGTGGCCAGAAGATCTTAGAAAAGGGAAATGCTATCCGTGTGTGTGTGAACTCATTTTATAAGCTAAAAATCTTGCACAACCTCCATCATAGGCATGGAATTACAGACTTTCTAACATATTTCAGATTTTAAAGGATTGCTTGGAAAATGCATTTACATTTTGTGGTTTTGTCCCTTTGTTAACTTGTGGAATTTTATTTTTTTTTTCACCATAACTTTTAGAACAGGTACATTGGTTTGAAAATCATAATGTTTTGCAAGTAATTATCCTCATTTCATACCCACTATTGATTGCCATGTTATTCTGGATTCTCTGAGATGGAAAACATAATTGCTGTAGAGAGGAGATGAACAGAGTGACCCAATCATAAATGTCAGAAAAAAAAAAAGAATAAAAAAAAGAATAAAAAACAATTAATTCCTTCAAAGGAGCATTTTAGTTTCCAAAGCTGTATCAGGATGACAAGAACAAAATGATTCCATCTGGAAACAAATTCTTTTTCCAAATATGTTTAATAAAAAGAAATTGCAGGGCAGTCTGCTGCTAGGCAGGGTTCATTTTGTCCAGACAAAACCCTGCAAAACTACTTAGCGGTAAGTTTTGAATCTTGGATTCATGCAGAGTGTAACTCACTTTACTGCTCAGCAGGCCAATGCAAGTCCAAAGCACCACTTCAGTTTTACAGACATAACGCAGTTCCCCATTTGACTTTATGCTGAGCTGGTGCACTCCAATGACTTTCACACATCCATTTAATGGGGATAGTGCATGGTAAAATCTCAATTTTGCTCAGCAGTAGAGAAGGAATAACCTTTCCAGGCAATGAGACTGTTTCTGAGGAGAGGAAGAGCTCATCTTTTGTTAGACCAGCTTCCACAGCTAGAAGGAATAGCTGAGCATGCAAGTCCTCTATCTTCAAGTCCTCCAATTTCTTCCTACAGACTTGCACCTTTAATTTCCATAGACCATTTGTTTCTGCCCATATTATCTGGAAAGTGTCAGATATAAGGCTTCTTGCACTTCAGTAATTAGAAAGTTGCCCTTTGCCTTGCGTGAAATGTAACAGCTTAATGGAGCGGAATAAGAAATAAAAGAACAGGACATTGCCTGTGGAGTGCTGGGTGGAACATTAATTTATGGATATATCTTGCTTCAGTGGGAAGGAGGATGTACAGACTAAGACCAGTACACATTCTTAGGCATTCATCAAGTCTCGTTTGAAATTTCTGCAATTTTAACTAAAATAATATCCTTGACTGTGTGTATATGTAATAGGTTTTTCTCTACTAAAGGTACTTTACTAAAAGCCTAGGAAAGATGAGGCATCTACTGAACACATTAGTTAACTAAACATTTAGAGCTCAAACTGTGACAGATTAAAATCCAAAATAAAATACTCCTCAGTCTCAACATTAACATCATTAACATCCAGAATGTCACTGGTTACTGTCCTAAGTAATTACAGTGTAATCACAGAATTTTGGCCTTGCACAGAAGAGTTCAGATGCAGTAGTATATGAAGTGATGGTACAAGTCGTAAGTGATGATGAGTATGTTGGAGCCTGGATCGGAAGAACTTTCTTTCCTATATTTTTCTGTACATCTATGCGACTTATTTAAACGCTGCAATCTTTTCTTTCAGGTCCAATTTTAAGCTTTTGGCTGTAAATGGAAAGCTCTATGCCATCGGTGGTCAATCCCTTTCCAATGTGGAGTGCTACAACCCAGAAAACGACTGGTGGAATTTTGTAGCATCCATGCCAAACCCTCTTGCAGAATTCTCGGCTTGCGAATGCAAGGGCAAGATCTATGTTATCGGAGGATACACTACACGAGGTAGCAAGCTTGCTTTTACTTTTTTTTTTTTTAAACTGGATTGCTTCTAAGGCCTAGATAGTTTTCTTCTCTTTTTCAGGAAACCTTTTGAACTGATGTAGAAAGCTGCGTAATACTCATTAAAACATGTAGAAATAAGTCACTGGTAGAAAATAATTGATGAAAAAAAAAATTAGCTCTGTCATAGAGGAATCAGATATTATTTGTTTTTCATGGCCTACATAGACTTGGGACTCTATTATTCTGAAGGAACAGACTGATGGGTACTTCAGCACCCAGCTGACCTCCTTTTTTTAGATTGTGATCACACAATAGAAAGAGAGGTCTCAAATGATACACTTGGTTTACTTTTAAATACCTGGTTTCGACTGTCAGAAGGAAAAATAGGAAGAAAATATCTGCCTGCATTAGTATTTCTCATGTATCAGTAGGTGTCATTTCACTATAGCATTTCAGTGTTTCTGTTTCAGCATTTCACAGGCAAATTCAAGCTGTAGGTAAGATTCTCAGTGCTGAAATAACTTAATTATCAAAAGCTTAATCAAGAACAAACATTTTTTACTTATTTCCTTTCTATACCTTGTTTTCTGAGGATACTGTCTAGAAGGAAGGATTCGAAGTTGCATTCTCTCCTGACAATTACTTTTTCTTCATCCAGTGGAAAAGCAAGCCACTTAACAAGAGCTCCCATTTGTTCATTCCTTAAGCACCTAGTGCCATTCTTTGGGAGGAATACCATTCCTCAGAGTTTTAGAAGTCTTCCCCCCCCCCCGCCATGTCAAATGTTCAGTATTTACCAGGATGTCCAAAACTTAAAATCCTGTCTCTAATCCTTTGCCCACTTCATTTGACCACAGCAGTTTTGGGGTTTTTTTTTTCCGAATGGAGAATAAAATTAGGAGAGAGATCAGTTTTTACAGAAAGTACTGCAAGCAAAGCTAAACTGACATTAGAACAAGCTGTCCCTTCTACTGTCAGAGCAGATTTTAGCTCTGAATCATTATAAGGTTTATAAAAGACGCATTTCCACCCCTCATGATCCTTGTGGTAATGCATTTCGAAAGCATTTTGTTAGGTCCGTTCTGACCCAGAACCTGGGGGCTTCACTGAGGAAAACAAAAGATATCAGTGTGCCTGTTTCCAGATGGAGGGCCATGCTGTGGCGTGCTCTGCAGTCCCAGCCCTCCGGCCATCCCCGCTAAGGGACCCGTTGGAGTGCATCATGCTCCCTGATGCAGTTCAGCCCTGTGCACTAGGACTGGGAGATGTCTGGCACACAACACTTGCTGTGCTGAAAAGTCAGACCCAAGGGGAAACATCCTTTGAGACAAGAGAGCAGAGAACAAAGACCAAAACAGAGGAATGGAAAACCTTGTCTCTAGAGACTGGAGTTAGGGGCTTGTCATTTTTATCTAGAGAAAGAGAGAGAAGAGGTAATAAGAAAAAGCTCTGATTTGGTTAATAGTGCTACAAGATTATGGCAATACCAGCTTTTCTCCTACATCCCCTGCACTTCGCAAGTTCCTTTTCTGGTTGTTGTGCTGTTCTTTCTTCAGGCTGTCTACTTCTGGTGTCATGAGCAGGAAGGTCAGCATGTTGCTGATGTAGATCCTATTCCCTTAAAATTAATTCACAAAATGTGTGTAGTCAGGATTGCTGCCCTGTCTCGAGCTCCTTTTTTGGTACTACCTTTGATTTCAACTTAAGGAGGGTAGTCAGTGAGTTACTTCTTGCTTCTTCCACACTTCAGGAGATTGCTGCTGACCTTCAGGCCTCTGTCTTTCCCTAGGTCTTTTCCTAAAAGCTGTTTTTAATGGAAACAGGATAGTAAAACAGTGTAAAGTTGTGAGCAGTGGATAACTAGCACGGTTAGAGTTATGTTTAAACGCAAGGCTGTTCAGGACAACAAACGCCTGTGCTTGTTATAAATAAAGATCCTTTCCTGAATGAGGCTCTAGAATCAGTTTTTCTGTGACTCCTTGGCCTAGGACAGCTATCAGACTTAGAAACCAGAATTACCGCAGTTACACTGGTGATTTACCTTCCAGGTTGTGCAGATGTCAGAGAACGTTAAGGCCTAACTAAGAGATGCTGAGGTTCATTTGATATTTAACTACACTCACTACATAAAACACATGCAGCAATTAATATGTAAATTTTAATTTAATTTTATTTTTCGTATTTCAGCATATACCTCAGTTTTGGTAGGTTTTTGGACTATTTTTTTGATTTGTGTACAGCTTTCTCCTGAGGCTGCGCTTTCCAAAAGATGGTAGGATCTGGAATTTCTCACTGTAAATTATAATGACACTTTTGAATAAAGACCCTCCTTCCAGTTCTCAGCTCTCACTTGTAAACCTAGATCCTAATAGAAAATCCATGTCAGGCACTATAATGTTCATGTTTTTTATTGCTGGGGTTTTTTTTTGTTGTTGTTTCAGTGGATATAAAAGACCCAGGCTCTGGGCTGAGCAAATGAAGGCCATATCGCAACAGACTTCCATTTCACATACCACCTCTCAAATCACAGAACTTTTTGCCTGGGAAGATTACTGCTATAGATAGACATAGAAACTTAATTGGGATTTCCCCCTGCCCCTTAATGAGTCAGAGCATGATACATTATTTGTAGACAAAGATCATCTATATGTAGAGCTTTAATCAGCAATTTCATAGAGCATTGCCATGATATTTTTCCTTCTTTTTTTCCGTTATTTAAAGAAGTGGCTTAGGTGTTCAAGAAGGCAATGTAAAGTAATAAATGACAACTGAAAATCATCAGAGTGCAAGCAAATGCTGTAGCAGCTCCTCCCCAGTCATGCCGCTAATGCACTTCATTCATGACAATCCAGTTGCATTTATGGCTATTTATACCTGTGCCCTTACATAACTTGTCAGTATGTCACTGTCTGCTGTTCCACTTGGGAGCTCATCTGGAGATCGTCATGCAGGATAGACTTGTGATATGGTGCAGATTTTATTAAAAGACCAGGCTGGAGTCTGCAAACCTGTTGCCTCTTGTCACTTGAGTTTGGATTTTAGCTCAGGTCTCCCTAGAGATTGAAACTGAATTTGCTAGCTAATGAGTCCTGTGCATTCTGTGTTAATTTAGTGGAGCCTTGGACACAGCCAGGGTCTCTGCTGCACCGTAAATCAGGGTGGTATTGTAACAATTTTGTAGAACAATATTGCAAACACATGCATCCACTGAGTATAGATATGGCTTCAGCTTTTTTCTGTGCCTCTGCCTGACGCTGGAGTATGGAGTTCGTGGTTCTTAAATGATTTTGACAATGTGTGTTCCTCTCTTTGTAAGGTATTGAACATGTGCCCTTAGGCCATCCGTGCCACTTGCTGAAATGTAACTAGCTTTATGAATTTTATTCCATAAAACTTTGATTTTATGGAATGAAATGCAAAGTATCAAAGTTAAGCTTAGATGATAAATCATCACTTGGCTACCATTAATGAAGCATACTGTCTTCATGATAATTTGATTCATCTGCTATCACTGTTGGAGAACAAATATTGCTCCATTTCCCTTTTCATAAAAAATTCTTACACATCAATTGGAGACAAAATAAAAAGCCTAAGTTAAAAGGTAGGGATTATTCTGCTAAAATCTGCATCCCCAGGCAATTTACATCACATAATGTGCCAGAAGTAGCTTAATTTTTCCCTCTGCGAAGGAACAGAACATTCGAACTTTATTGTCAAGGGCAAAGAGTTGCAGTTCTCAATAATCAGTATGTCTTCCCTGGTCTTCTATGGTTTTACACTGTAATACCTTAGCAATCTGTAATAATGGCTGATACAGTTTGTAGGGAGGAAGAATCCTCCTCCATGACTACCTTCTAATATATTTATTTTTAAATATCTCTCCTCTGTTTCAGATAGGAATATGAACATTTTGCAGTACTGTCCCACTTCTGATTCCTGGACCAACTTTGAACTTTGTGATGTCCATGTTCGCAAACAACAGATGCTCTCTGTTGAAGAAACTATATATCTGGTAGGGGGTTGCATTCATGAACTTGGACCAAACCAAAAATCCAGCCAAAGTGAGGACGTGCTAACTGTGCAGTCTTACAACATTGCTACCAAAGAATGGCTCTACCTCAAAGAGAACACATCAAAATCGGGTCTTAACTTGACTTGCACTCTCCACAATGATGGAGTCTATATATTGAGTAGGGATATTACTCTATCTACAAGCTTGGAGCACCGTGTCTTTCTTAAGTATAATATATTTACGGACAGTTGGGAGTCACTAAGACGCTTTCCAGCCTTTGGACAAAACATGCTGATCTGTTCTATGTATTTGCCTGATGTGCGAGAAGTGTAACGGGATCAAGTTTTGCTTTTCAGCTCATTAGTCATTCTTGGAAGAAATATTGCTCCCTCTAAATATTCCATTCTCAGAATATAATGTGGCTTTGTAACGTAGGCATAAAATACTGATTCTGGTCTTTAAAAAAGTTGCAAAATCCAATATTAAGAGAAATGCTTCCAGAAACAGTTTTAAGATTTCAATTTAAAAAAAATTTTTTTTTAATTAAAATTTCACCAGGTATTGTTTGCAATTTAAACAAAATTATTGTGTTGGTAACTGATAAAGGAATTCCAAAGGCAAAACTGATCAGTCTAGTTTTATTCTCCATCTTAATAGACAGTGTAGAAGATAAGAATGAAGTATACATGGTAAAAGCGGAAATAAATCAATAAAGTAAATAATAAGTACAATAAAATCACAAAAGGAATTATTTCTTTTAAAATACAGTTTTTACTCCAAACTATCACATTTTTATCTCTTGTGTGGTAACAAATGAGATTCTCAAAGGTGCCAGCAATTGGGGTGCCATCAAGAAATAAGAACTTCCCCTGAATTATTTGTAATGAAATGCTTTCCCAGGGACTGGGAGGAATTGCCTAGAGGCTTATGGTTGCTGGTTGGATATTAGATGCTCCTTTAATGGAAGTTGGAAGCATTTATTGCTACCATTAAAATAGAGGTCAAAAGGTTTAAAATTCAAATGGAGAAGGTTGCTCATCTTCAGAAAGGTTTTAAGTTTTAGTTGCCTTGTATTCTGCAGTACTGAGCGTTAAAGATCAAATTATAGTTCGCAACAAGCTGCATGTTAGAAAAATGTGCATGAGCACATGCAATGGTGATTCTGCACAAGGTGCATCCTTCTTGATAACAGTCATCCAAGACATCCATCACTTGGTATGATTTGTGTAAATGACTTCCTGCCAACACCACCCAAAGTAGGTGCACATGAATGTTGGCTCTTGCTTGTGTTATCAGGAGCTCGATAGAAATTACCTCAAGTTTGCCACCCAAAGTTGTTAGTCTTTACAAAGTGCACTGTAGGATGGTCACCGTGAATAGTCCTTTGTGGGGATTCAGGAATAGATAGTCTGCAAGCTTCTCCCAGTTCCTGCCTATTGCCTGAGAGAATTGTAGTCATGGTTGGCCGATTTTCTTTTTGTAGCTGACAAGTTCATAAGTATCAGAGAGGTTGTGGAGTCTCCTTCTCTGGACATATTCAAAACCCACGTGGATGCAATCCTGTGCAACCTGCTCTAGGTGAACCTGCTTTAGCAGGGGGGTTGGACTAAATGATCCCCAGAGATCCCTTCCAACCCCTACCATTCTGTGATTCTGAGTTCTCCTGAAGGCACCTGCCCAGGTATGGAATGTGTGTCCTTGTGACAAGAAAAGGAGATGGTCTTGGTCACCCTGGAAGGTTTTCACTGCAGCTGCCTCTAGGGAAGAGATAACCAGATTAGACATGTCCTGAGCACATTGCAGGGTTGCTGCTTCTGCACCAGCTCTTTCTCCACATGAGAAGATGAGATTTAATTCACCTGAACATGTTCCTAATGTGAGGAGATGTCTTTTTTTCCTTCATGGGAATTCAGGAATCTGAGTCTTCTTTTTGAACATTGGTTTTATAGAGGAGGAGGAGGCAGCAGTGGTTCCCTCAAGGTCCTTTTAACTCCCTGCTTTTCCATGGTTTTGAATGCAACCAGTGCTGACTAAAAGAGCTATCAGACTTGAAGTGCCTTGCCAATTACTGCTCACACATTCAGTGCTTAGGTGCATAATTTTGGTGCTTTCAATCACACATAGTAACCCAAATAGAAGATCCCAGGAAACTAATCCAGAATGAGGACATTTGGGTTTGAACACTTTTAGGATACATGTGGACATGAAACAAGGTATTTTGGATGTCCAAGATTTACCTTTTGGGTGGAATTTTTGCGGCCTGGCAGAGTATGTTATGTTTCAGCGCAAACTAGTGTCTATCATTCAGCTGTATGCATGAATTTAATTAGTTAAGTCCCTGTCTATATGTTAGTGTTTATTCATTTGAAAACACAATGCATTGAGCAGCTGCTGTGTTTTGACAGCAGCATCAGACCAAACAATGGCTCTTCTGCAATGAAGACATAAGGTGACTTTCATAAGATGCTTCATTCAGAAGTGTTTTAGAATAAATATAAGCAGTGTATAATTGTCTGGTGATAAATTATCTCAGTCACATTATGTTATTTGCTTGTCTTAATTTCTTTTCAGTTCCAGATTCAGTACCCTACAGTCATCCACAAGTCAACTCGGGTTGATACTGGTGGAGGGAGTCACATCTGAGGTGCAACATTCTCTTGCCTTGCAAATTAACTGTGAAAACCCATCACTCCCAGATTTGCAGTGTGACAGAGCTAATCAAGTCCTTTCAAACCCATTCAATTCTTACTGCAGTCATAATTCCAAAAGCTTTGACATCTTTTAGGTGTGATTACTCTTTTTCACAAGAGGCCTTTCCACACTGGCTTTATCTGCGTGTTGGTTTCACCTTCCAGTGATCAAGTGGCAACCTTGAAAGTCTGGAGAACCTGCTCAAATGTAGAAGAGAAAGATGGCTCAGACTGAAAATACAGTCAGACCCTTTTGTCAACACATGGTGCAAATTCCTTATATACTGATGTCTAACAGTACTACAATCACAAATCAAAACTGGTGTTGAATTTAGTGGTAGCGCCAGACTGTAATAATCTAAATGGACTGTATTACTACAGGCTGAAATAAATATTATTTTTTTTTAAACAAAATTCATTACAGAAAAGTATGCAATGTGGGTGGCCCCCATACCTCAGGAAAAAACCCAAACATTGTAATGACTGTCTCATGCCCTTTCCATTTTCACTTTAATATTTCACATTGGCACTGTTGGACAGCTTCTGGCCTTTGTGGCAAGGAAAACTGGTTGAGAGTCACTAACAAAGAATAATTAAAGAGCTGCTTTTTAGCCAGTGGAATGGTTCAGTGATTGAGTGTGCTCTCTTTTCTTTGGTGGTGGAAAGAAAAAGGTCCTTAACTTAAGGACAAATAAGCTTCATTTGAATGACAGGGATACAAGTGTAGACCAAGGGGCCTTGCAGTTTGATCAACTGGAAATTCCTGTGTTATCCTGATGTTGCTTCTAATATACTGTGTGGGCTTGGAGACATCACTCCACCTTTTTGCAACTTCATCCCCAAATGTAACACATGAGTAGGAATGTTCATCTTGTGGGAACACAGATGGTTTGTCTGGTGTAGTAGTGTAGTGTTTGTAAGACATCTCGAGCCTGTGAAGAAATACATATATTCTTATTGCTGTAACTGTTTACTTGGTTATTCAAACTGCTTCATGACAAGTAGCAGGATAGAAGGCAGCTAGTAATCTCATTGTGGTCTTTGCTAATTACCTTTATTTTGAACCGATGGCTATTTCCAGTCTGTTTCTTTTTTTCTTTTTATTTTTGGTCACCTAATAGCCTATAGTTCATCTAAGTTTCTTAGTCTGGGTGTTCTCAAGTCTGTATCCAAATTCAAAACTGCTGTTTTCCTGCTGTGTCTGCATTATCCAGTGCTTACATATCCACTGTTCGTCATCTCTGTCTCATGGACCAATTCCACTTGATACTGACCAGCAAAAGCTGACTATGGTAGAGGATGATCCCAAGTCGAAAGAAAGAAAAACAGCATCCAAAGTCCTGAGGGAGGAGTAAATGGAAAACTCTGGGAACTTAGTCCCTTCTCATAAAATAGAGAAGCATTTAAGAAGGTTGCTCACATCAAGAATAAGAGAGAGCATAACAGTTTCTTCCTTTCTGGGAATGGTTTGTGGTTTTCAATGTGAAATAAGACTTGTGTGGGGCTTAACTTTAATCTCCCTGGCCGGTTTCCATAGGTTTCCCTTTCTGCCCTGTCAATTGACCTTTCTTGGGCTTAGTATCTGTGTTTTCCATTCTTTGAGGATTTTGCCTTTCTACATCAGTGTCCAGCCTGTTGTGCTGAAATTATATGGTAGCAGTTTCTTGGTCTTTTCTAGTTGTTAGTCTGCTTTTCACACTGATCATAGAATCATAGAATCATAGAATGGTTTGGGTTGGAAGGGACCTTAAAGATCATCTAGTTCCAACCCCCCTGCTGCGGGCAGGGACACCCTCCACTAGACCAGGTTACCCAAAGCCTCATCCAACCTGGCCTTGAACACTTCCAGGGATGGGGCATCCACAACTTCTCTGGGCAACCTGTTCCAGTGCTTCACCACCCTCACGGTGAAGAATTTGTTTCAAACATCTAATCTTAATCGACCCTCCTTCAGCTTAAACCCATTACCCCTTGTCCTGTCAATCACCAGATCTGTGACTGTCAATCACCATGATGAAAAAGTAAAATAATTTGTTATTCTGGTTGAACCTTTTCATTTATTCAATTTTGGGCTTATGGAAGAGAAGTCTATGAAGCTACAAATGTTTTGTTTCATTTAATCCTCATTTTAGTGAGAAATGATGCTACAGACATTCAGTTTGTGGAAATTGATCTGCGTCAGTAATGTGATAGAGAACGGAAAGCACAGAGTGTAATGACAACATTTAGCACGTAAAATGCTCAAAGCCGTACACAAGCAGAGATTACTCATCCCTATCATCCCTGTAAGGTAAGATACATACTTTAAATGGTGTTAAACTAGAGATGATCCTTGGAGTATCTGTCAGTATGCCCAGTGAATTTATAGGTGGTTACCAACAACCCTCCTCAGAGGGCAGAAACCATCAGCTTCTGTGGTACATTATATTGATTTTGCATTTACAATAATGACCAAAGGGTGGCTCCCCATCCCCACAATAACTCTTAGGAAACAGAACAAATGCTGTAAGATACAGAAAGTTTAAACTTTCTCTGCAATATTAGCACTGCCATTCTCAGAATATGTTTTCTATATAATCAATGTAGAGCCTATTTTGGTGTAATCTCTGTCTTTTTTTCCCCAAAAGGAGAGTGGATTTTGGAAAAGGAGTCTGGATTTTGTGAACTGATAGAGATCATGCATTCACAGCTTTAAAATTGCTATCCCAATTATATATGGTATGTGGATTTTTTTCTAAAAGCATTGACATTACCAGTAAACATATGTTGTTATGTCCTATGAATATCAGTATTTTCTCAGCTAAGTTTCAGTTTCTTTATTGTAATTAGAAGAGTGAAACATGTTTCATTTCTGAAATAGAAATTGTGTCTTATAAAAGAAAAGGAATCACTGCAATTACTGTATTTTTCTAGTGGAAGGCAGGTTAGACAGTGTCCAGTTTTAGAGTATCCAGTTATGAGGGTGTGCTGCACATCTTCAACTCATATATGTTTCAGTAGGAGAGAAAGATGTGCAGCACCTGCGCAAAGATATTTCCTGTTTGGTGGTACTTATACCATTATTTAAGATTCAGCAGTGAATGCTGTTTTGAATCCTCCTTCCCTCACTCCATTTTTCAGTTGGAATTTATGATTATTTGATCTGTTGTTGATTTTCCACTCTCTGATATTTTCCAGATGTTTTAAGGGTGTGCCTTGTGATAAGACACCCTTTATAATTTTCAGAATTTAAAATAGTTTAATCTGACTCACTGTCTTTTGCCTATGAAGATTTTACCCAGCCACAGCTCTGTCATTTTTCTGCCGACATGCTGATCTAATGCTGCCTCACATTTGCCCTGATCACAATATTATCCTTTCTGAGCATCCCAAACTGGTAGCACTCTTGGATGAGGCTAAGCTGATCATATAACAGTTTTTGTTGTGCTGCAAGTCCCAAATTCCTTTCCCAGGACAAACCTTTAACACACTGTTTCTACTGTACAGTAACTCAACTTTGACTTATGAGATGCTGTCAGTCCACAAATCACTGCAGAAATCAGATTTCTGATGCAACTGTCAACCTCCTCTATGCTGGAAGCTGCCTGTCTCTTTTGGAGTTATACCCAACCCTTCTTGTTCAAGATTAAGTGATAAAGACCCCTACTGTAGGGAATTCCTGGGAATATTACACTTCAAAATTAAAATTAACTTCTATGTAGGTTTTGATCTTCCCATTCCTCCCCTTTGTGGTACCCCATTGACTTGTTCAAGGATACACAGATCCTTCCATGTCTTCGGTGCACTGTGTTTTCCAAGGAAACATGTCTTTTCTCTCCAGTCACCTTCTATAATTAGAAAGACCGAAAATCCTCTTTCCAAGAATCTTCCTAATTTTAAGTTCTTGCATCTTCAAAATGTCTTAGCCTATAAACTTTCTGATTTGCTTTTATTGCTCATGCTTTGAAAAATGATTCTGTAGAATTTCGAGTATTTCCTTGTACTTAGTGAGTATTCACAATGTAAGGGATTTACGCAGTGTAAAGGTAGGAAAATCTTATCTGTAGTTCTTCAAGGATGCAACTTCAGCTATGCAAGGTTTGAAATGTAAAAAGTGGCATTACTTAGTTTCCTTTGGAAGTTACACTAATTTCAAGATTTACACTATTCGCTGAGATTAAAAAACTTGTAACTGAACAGTGGTTTTGGAGATGATGTTAGAAGGGCTCTGTTTTCATCTTTGGATATTGTTATTGCAATTTTCTTTTCCTACTAGACATATTATGTATGTCTGGTATCATGTTGTATTGTCTTTTTAGTTGGTTGTAAGGGAAATTTTGCCCTTTTATAGGTAGGGCCTTGATTTACTGTGAAGACCAGAGCTGTGTCATTTGAGAATGTGTATTTTGCAGTTGTAAATTAACGATTGATGATAACTGCTCTGAAGCCCATAAAAGTATGATTTTGGGTGGTAGGGGTGGAGATAAAGTCAGAAAACAGATGCTTAGGAACAGCCATTCTCTAACCTCCAGGCATAAGCAATTTTCTAATGCAGAAGCAGGCAGAAGAAGTTTTAAATGGTTTTAAAATAACAACTCCTTTTTCCCTCTTCCCATCTCTCCCTCTCTCAAACCCTTTCAACCACAATAATTTGTGGCAAGGCATCTGTGCATTTGGAAGAAAATGTTAGTGGTGAGATAGGAATGCATTGCTTGGGCAGGTGATCCCTTATCAGAACTACTTCTTGGCAGACCAAGAAACCTTCCTTCAGCTTTTCTGAATGACTCTCTGACTGACATTTATGACTCTTTAATGACATGTTATCTGCTAACATATGCATAATGATAGGTGAGGCAGGGAGAGGAATCACAGAAGCCCTATTGTGTACCTAATAGCAAATGCACAATAGGCTTGTAGAAAGACTTTTTTTTTTTTTTTTTTTTTTTAAAATAGGGCCTGATCCAAAGCCGTTTGATGTTAATAAAAAGAACCAGCTTTGAATTAGGTACATATTTCAGTGAATTAGATAATTCTGAAAGAATCTGAAGAGATGTTAACTGTACAATTAGCTGATGAAAGAAGAGGCATAGAATGAAGACTTGGAGAATCTTGTTACAATATGATCTCTGATATGCCCCATCTGTGTTCCATGTGAAGTTGTCCATCTCTGTTAACACAAGTCTTTCAAATATACTGATATATAAATGATGAAGAGAATTATGTTTTCCTAAGAATATCTAGGGAGAAGGTGAACATCTCTGCAATTACACTGTTGGGGTCACTGAGCAAACGTCGCTGATACTTCATGACTCTGAACAGCAAAGCACTGTTGTGTGTCCTAGTCTACGTTTTCTTGTACCAAGAAATGTGGTATGGGAGGTTGAAATGTTTTACTTTAGATCATGATGCTATGAGATTTTTGTTTGTTTCCACAATGTCCCCTAAAAAAAGAAAAAAAAAGAAAAAAAAAGAGAAAATCTTGTATAAGCATTTGGATCCTTCTCTCACATGCTATAATAATGCCATACCCAACAAAATGCAGAATATGGTCTTGTGGAACAGATAGGGATCATTCCTGTTTTACATTGTCAATCTATACAAATACAAAAGATTTATTTGCACAAGGATTGGAACTTTGGCTGATATTCCATGCAAGGTGAAACAGCTCCAGGAACTGTTTGAGAGTTCCAAACCAACCAGGAACTCACCACCTCAGGGCTACACCTTCATAGGAAAGATAAGGGTGTGTCCCAAGTAGTGAGTTGAAATCCTTGAGGAAGAGGATGGACTTCAACCCAAATCTCTCATGTCTTGGCAAATTTCCCAGTAAACATAGTCCCTTCTCTCTTCAGTTGGTATATGTAACTAACTAGTTTTTGCTGTTTGCTTAAGCCAAAAAAAAAAAAAAAAAAAAAAAAAAAAAAAAAGTCAGGCTTTATTTAGGATAATCAAACTGTTTTTTCAGAAAATAAAATATTTACCCCAAGCTGTCTACATATAACATGCCCAAATCAGGTTGTTCAAGCTTTCGTTTCCAGTGTATTAATTCCCTTGTTTTGTGTCTAAATCTGTTTTGGCTGCTAGAGTATTCAAATGAATCTTGTTAATGCTGTGTCCTCTGAGTATTTGCAAAACAGCTCATGAAACAAGAGTGTCTCTCTGTCCATCAGCCTGGCATAATTGTACCTATCTGTGGGGAATTGGATATTCATTAGAGTAGTTGGTCAGAGTGGGTTTAACTAGCTGTTCAAGCCTAGTTGTAAAGACTGTCTGTGATTTTGAGGAGTGATTGTTGTTGACCAGTGGGGCCACAATGCCCCTTGAACATCCCCTTTCCAAGCAGCATAATGTAATAGTAACTCTGACATTGTTTCCTTCTGGATTTTTGGTTGATCCATCTACCCTCCAACACCTTCAAATCAGAGAAATCTTCTTCTGCCAGCTGCGTTGCATAAAACGTTCCACTCTCTATGTGGCCCCTGAAGTCCAAAGTAAACATACAGGAACATAAACTCTTTCACCCCTTCTGGGCCCAGCACTCAGCAGACTCCTCACCCCTCCAATGGTCAACAGAAGTCAAAAAAAAACCCCAAAAAGCAAATACTTCCATCCCACCTGGGATCAGGGACCCCTAAGTCACTGGCAGCCAGAAAAATCACTCATTTTCTGCCAGGCCTTCTTCACCAAAGGGAGGCTTTAATTGGGAACAGTCTCCCTTGGCTTCAGGCCCTCTCAGTTAGTCACCATTAATAGCTGAATACTCAACCTGTCAAGCTCTTCCCTGCCATTCTAACACCTACTTCCTTCAGGTGCCGTAGGGTGGGACGTATTAGGAACTCAGCAGCCCATTAATTCTTTCCTGATTTCTGTGGGAGGTCTTAACAGAAGTTCAAGATTTTCTTCAGAGGCAGCAAGTTTGGGATTTGAGTTCCACCCTCTGTAGCAAGCATGGACCATGCATAGTAATACTCAAATCTACCTGTCTTTTTATCAGAATTAAAATGCACTTGTGCTTTAAAAGTAGGCAAAGGTCAAGAAAATGTTGTGGTGCAATGAAAATGTGAATTGGGGTACAGAGTACGCTGCTAATTGCAGTGTTCACACGTACGTCCAGCAATGGCAACGGTAGGCACAGACATAGGCTTAGAAAAAAGGGGCAAAGGTTTTTCAGCATGGTCTACAATGCCTTAAGCATTGGGGCATTGAATTTCAGGCACTTCAGAACAGACTCTGATGTTTCTAAGTTCAGCGCTTAAGTGCTTTCTGAAAGTGTTTCTAATTAGGCATCTAGAAGTTACAGTCAATCACTCTGAGCTGTTTCTGTAAATTTTACTAAGCAGCTTTCTGTATCTTCCTCTTTCGAATGCTTTGCAACTTCAAAAGTACTATTTGCTTGATGGAAGAAATTTAATTGGGTAGGCTTCCTTCAAGCCATGTTATCTGGACAGAAATAGTGAGGCACTTGCCTCGCTTCCAATGTGGAAGTGCAGTTCTTCCAGTTCACATCTCCACAGCTTTTGTGCAATGTATCCTAGATAAGATATTGCAAAATATATTATATTTGTACTGTCCATTAAGAGCTATTGAACAGTGATCAGTAAACAGGAATAGCATGACGCAGGAAAACCACTCAGCATTGATTTAGTTAAGCATTAAGCTAAGCAACAGAGAGGGAGTGTATACTCAAAGGAAGAGACAGATAGAGAAACAGAAATACCTGAAAGTAAAGGGCCTGTATCTGTACAACAAAGTGATAAACAGACTTTTGGTTTTGGATGCACACTGCTTTTTTGCAGGTGTCTGTCTACCCATCCACCCATTTTTGTATTTCCTTTAAGCCAGGGTTTGTTTTATCAGATGCTGAGATGTCTTTTCTTTTTTCACCCTTCCATTTCCTCTCCCATCTCTGGTGTTTTCTGTGGCAGAGAAATTCCTTGCATGTTATAGATGATTTTGGGAAGAGGGGGCAGCCTTGCACTTCTATCTCTCCATTATTTTCTGACAGCAGTAGCCTTTAAGGAATATTTGGGACCTGAATTTCTTTACTGCACTTTTTAGCATTATTCACTTAAATCTGCCATTCTGTTGGAAGGAGCAATCTATTAATTTGTGACTCAAATCTGCAGTCATATCAGTTTTGATGTCATGTGTTACGATGCTGATGAACTGCCAACAGCTGTGAAAATTATTTAGCTGATGGTTTGCTACGAAGACCTGGCAGGGTTGTAGAACATTGCAGAGTATTTTTTTTTTGGTGACCTCAGAAAAGCCATTTCTCAGGCTTTGCCATCACAGGTCTCCATGGTTTGTAGATGAGCTGTATGAATAAAGAGCCGGTACGGAGTACCCACGGCAGAAGTCTCAGGCTGAAGCATGTTGCTTTGCACCACACAGTGGGGATTTTTTTAAAGCAGTAAGAGGTGGCTGGATGGGGAAGGCAAAGATGTATTTCCCTTCCTATAACCCTGTAAGTGTTTCACAGAGGATTTGTTCCAGGTAGTTGACAGTTTAATCTGTGCTGGGTCAAATGGATTGCATAGCGTTCAGGGGGTTTTGGTATGAAGAAATGTTACTCCACGAGCTCCAATAGGAATTAATCTGCCTTGGTGGAAGCAGCCCAGTGAAGTTAGGAGTGAAAGCTCCCTTTTCTGCATGCATTTCAACCAGCTTTGCTTGGCCATGGCACCAGGGTGTCAGAGTCCGTGATATCTTCAGCTGTCCAGCTGGTGAGAATCTGTAGGAAGGATGTGGTTTCATCGCGTTTGGTCTCTGTGTATGTGTATAAATGAGTCTGCGTACACATTCATCCAGGCCCTTGCTCCAAAAATCTCTCTTACACTGTTCTCTCTGCAAAGCTTTTCCTTCAACTTTATGGGAAGTTTAATCTAAAAGAGATCCATTTCCACATAGTCCCTCTCACTCGAGCTGATTTTGAATGCCTAATTACAAATTTATCACTTCCAGCACATAAAAATGCAGAGAAGCTAAAATAATCTTATCATTTGAAATACAAAGACTTATAAATTCTCAAATTTTATATGCATCTACAATCTAGGTAAGATGGATTTAATGACTTCTTAATGATGCATGCACTCTGCCCCACGCAAATTTACAATTCCAAATGTGGTTTTGACACAAACTCCCATTTGTCAAATGTTATAAAAATGCCATACTTTGCATTGTTTAAGAACATTTCAAAAAGTAAAACTTAAACACCTATGATAAACCTGACGCACTTATTTCACAGTTTTTGTGTGCTGCTTTTGAGAAGCATACCATGCATTCTATAAACATTTATCATATAATACATTTCCTTTAGTAAATATTTAAGTAGCTATCTAAGCTATTCCAACACAGCTGTAGACTTCCCCATGGCTGGGGGGAGAAGATGTTGCTAGGTGTTGCTATGCTAAGTGCTATACCAAGTGCACAACCTCCTTTTGCAATAGCGGTGCATCTGTTATCTAGAATAAATACATGGTTTTGACTCTGTTAAAAGATTATTTGTATGAAATAAAAAGCTTCAATGAGTGGAGACTTATTTTAGTTGTATGTTTATGCAAGTCTTGATCATGATGGAAACGTCTTTTCTTAGGCTTTTCAGTAACAGTAATAATTCCCTGTTTAAGGAGAGAGCCAAACTGCACTAGAACACACCAGCAGGGTTGGAAGGTGCAGATTTGCTGAACAGGGTCCGATGTTCCCAGGGCAGTATCTTATTTGCATTTTTGGCACTTGTGTTAGGAATGTTGTGACTGTATCCTGGGTTTAACTGTATGTCTATTCTCCCTGTCCTATGCTTCCATTTCACCTTTTATATTTAAAGGTAGGTCTCTGATTTTCTTCAACTAAAGATATGCGTATTGCACGAAACATGTTTATTGCTGGACTGTACAGTCTTCAAAGAAAATTCAGAGAAGGTCAGTTCTTGTTAGCTGCGGAAGATGGGAGATCGACTTTGCTTTCCCCTCTAGTCAAAATATTCCAGAGACTAGAGATCACGTACAAAAATATGATGCGTTTGCCTGAGGTTTTATCATGATGTCATTATAGCCTTGCAATAACAGCACTCCAGTGAGACACAATAATAACACGCATACACGTGGTCACACTCTGTTTAACTTTTAAGTTTATTCTGCTTTTGCCTCCAGCACTTCTTCTGTCTGATGCCGTGTGATTTGAAAGCATTCCCAATGTGCCAAGAGCAAAGCCCCAGGCTCTGGCGTCCCTGGCCTTGCTGTTCCCTTACTGGCTTGCTGGTGGAGTCTCTTTAAAGTGAAGCTACTCATGTTTTTTTGAACTGTTTATGACAACATATTGCATGTGAAATAATAAACACTGGCAGCTCTTTTCAATAATAAAGGTATCTCAGAACTGACACGAGGTTCTATCAGTTTCTTGAAGAAAGGACTTTCATGTGTAACCCTTTAAAGCAATTTGTCCGCGAGTGAGCATGTTAAGAAATTCTCCTCGCATCTTCCGGGGCTTTCGGGCTCTTTTATGCATTAAAGGATTTGAGCTTTGCTTTATAAAGCTTTGCTTTATTTTTTTCCAAATTTAGAAAAACTTTCAAGAAAGAGAAAAATACCACCACTTTGACTAATTATTTGATGTCTAGTAACAGTGTGTGGCTAACTGGGGCAGCACAGGAAAGGTACCTTCACTTTCTCGCTTCAATTTTGAAAGAGGTTATTTCTTTCCATCTCCTTCCCCGATGGTTACAGAAATTTACTCTTAACTTACTTACCCACTGACAACACTCAGATACAGTATAAAGAGCACTATCAATGCCTAATGAATATAAATGAAACAAGATCGATGTTATTTTTTAAAGTAGAAATTTTGGCTTTTAAACAGCTCAAAAGGCTTGCCTACCCTAGAATACTGTGGTGCTTAAACAGCTGGAAAATATGGTTAATTCCAGGCTATTTCTTCCTTTTGTCTCCTAACTCATGTTTTCAGAGTTTTCTCATGAAGACGATAATTAAAATAAGTTGCTGCAAACAACATCTCCTGCCACCGCTACATTGTAGTGAAGCTGTGATGTTGTTTGGCAGAATTTAACTTTTGGTGTATAAGCAAACTTTTTAAAGCAGGCAAATACTGTCTCACAGGGGGATTTGAGTTGGCTGAAGATTATATTAAATATCAATTTGGAAACATGCCCCAAATTCTGATCTTCTTCTTAATGCTTAGAGGATTCTTTTTCCTCACTAGCATTTTTAACATGTTTCAAATTATTCCAAATCTAGATAACAGGAGAGCATTTATGATAACTGTACAAATAGTATATCCTACAATAACCTATTTAAGATTTTAACCTCAAGGTATAAAGTGTTTTAGAGAGATTCTGTGAAGATATGGGTGTAAGGATGGGCTTTATTTTAATGGAAGCATAGACTTCTCTTTATTTTGCTGCTTCTGTATCATTGGGACAGTAACACATACAAAAGAAGATTGATGAGTGGATGAAAATATTGAAGAATAATGCAGACAAAATGAAAGGTATACCAATTGTCATCATTACAGTAGATTCTCATTAGATCCATAGCTCTAGGACGTACAGTGGAGGCCAGCACATTGAGAAGGTAGCAGCAGCTTCATTAGACAGGCTCTTTGGGTGTTTCTGTAACTCAGCAAGGACATCATGGGACTTTTGTGCTGGAAAAGAACTAGCCAGATGTAGCTGAAAGTAATCAATTAGAGAATAAGCTGCGTAAGAAGAATCAGATGGTGTTGCTGATAGAGTGCTGACCGGCAGGATGTTCTGTTTGGATTGTGGCATGGATTTGCAATGATAAGCTGGTGACCAAGCTATGCCCAAACCACAGGCAGCATCAAGACAGTGGTACTGTCATAAGTGGCACTTACAGGAGCCCTGTAAGGTTTCACAATTATTCTGGCTGTCCCATATAGCAAGAGGAGTCACATATAGCAAGAGGAGTAACATGAAGAGGCAGAATTATCAATTCCTGGATCTCTAAAGATTTGTGGTGATAACTGGGTTTGTGAGAAGAGACACGACTTGTGATATATGATCAGGATATATTGCAGGATGACTGTTGAAGAAGAGCAGAGGAGTGTAAAAGGAGGTTCATGGAGATGTATGCTGAGCTTACTCTTTCTGTGTTGGGGAAAATGATAGCTATAAACATGCTTCTGCAGTAAGGATTGCATGGTTGCTTCGAAGTCATCCGTGACTGCCACCATTCCCACGATGTCGTGAGTCAGTTCAATTTCAGAAAGTGCCGGGCTGCCAGCACAAGAAAGGGTGTGATGCTAGGGCATGACTGGGTGCTCGAGAGTGTGGTCTGCAGAAGCCAAGGTTGCTGCCAAAATCGTGTGCATGCAACCACAGCCTGTGCTCTGACAGTATCAAGATTTTGGTGGTAGTCCTGGCTTACGGCCCTCACCACACGTTCCTGCCTCTGTACCACAGCACACTACCCACTCGGTTGTGCTGATAAATCACTTGCATAGCCATGCTATAAACCCGGTCAGAGAATCTTAAAAAGAGAATGCCAAGAAAAAGGGATATGTGAAGGGGTCAATGATTTGAAAGATGGCTAGCTAGTTTTGTCTGAGGTTGTAGCTCACTGAGATAAAGTCTAGCAGCAAAACCAGCTTGAAGGTTTTCACCTCTCCACTTTTTCCACTGTACAACTCTTCTGTACTCATTCTGTGGTGCCCTGTCCCCCTCAGTTGTGTTAGCACAGCCGTTCATGCAGCCAAGCCTGCCAGCTGGAGTGTGGGCTTTCTTAATGCTCTGGATGTACAAAAAAACAATAACGAAATAAGAGAGTTGGCATTTGCTAATGGCTCCCCATTGGAACAAAAAGCCTTGGTCTCTCCTCTGAAACCACGTGGCAATTGGAGATCTTTGTCCAATTGGTTCGGACTGTGCGGAGAAACCCCACCTTGCATCTGCTCCTGACCTGAGTCTCGGGATCCTGCCAGTCTGCTGGCAAGCCTTCCCCTCCCGTTTCTCACCCCCGCGCAGCAGAAGCAGGATGGCTTGCTGCTGTCATGGTACTGAGGGCTGGTTCCTAAACTGCAGTGGGGGCTTCAGGCGCAGCAGAGCCAGTGCAAGAGGTGAGGAGCGTGCTTAGTTGGTGTTTGTGAGTCGGGTATTGAGTATACCATGGACCTACCCAGTTAAAGCTTGGGTATTTCGTTGGTGAGTGTCCTGCTTTGCTTCTGTTGACTTGAGTGGGGCAGGTCCCATGGGCAGTGCTGGTAGAGGTGAGGGTCCTACCCCATGTGCCACCCACTGCTCGATTCAATTGCCTGGTTCACAGTGTCTTGTTTTTCTCGTTCCAGCTTTCTGCCTCCAGTTTTATGCTTTCTCTGAAGGCAGTGCTGCAGTCTGCCCCACACATTTCCAGGTTTATTCCTGGTTGCAGTTGGTCTCACCAAGTAGGAAAGTATGAATTTGTAACCTTGTGGTTATTTTTATATAAGAATGTCTTAATACATGGTGGATGTTTGAGTCTAGCTTTCGATGTTTTTCAAACGGTGTCTGTATTTTGATTTTTAATTTGCCTCTGAGCAAGACTGTCTACAAACACTGGCCAAATCTGCCTATCTGGGACCTGGAAGGGGTCCCTGGAGAAAGCACTTCAAGTCATTTATTCAGCACTGGCTGCTTTTACATTTGGCTTGAAGTCTGACAACTTTCCACCAGACCTGCAGCATAGTAAAGCACATCCTCTCTATGACAGCAGTAGAGCCAAGGAACTAGCAGGTTGCAGGAGTGAATGCTATAAAACAGATGTTATTAGTGGGCTTCACCAAGGGTGGGAGGCCGAGTACAGTAGCCCTATTACAGCCTCCAAGGTGGGCCACAAGATCGCTGTCTTATGAGCAAGCTGTGCCTGCAGTATTTGGCTCAGCGTCGCATCCTGAAAATTCCAGTGCTGAGAAGCACTTTTGCGCTATGAGTAAACTGTAAGCTAGATTTGAAAGGAAAGATTTTGATTAAAATCAGCATTTCAGAGCCTTCAGCTGGCAGCTGGTGTGGTGTTAAGGATGGACATCGTTGGAGACTCCTGCAGTAAAGAGGCCCCATGTCTGAGTGTTTAAAACCAGGTTCCATCCAGTTGTGATGGTGGTTTTTAACAGTCAGAGGAAAAAAAATATTGCTGCATATTTACACATAGGGACAGATTCTGCTCCCATGAAAACCAATGGCAGAGTTCCCGTTGATTTCCATGGGTGCCTGCCTCAAAATGTTTGAACAGTAAATATATTCTTCTGGGTGGGAAACCAGGATAGAAATCCCTCTCACAGCCTGCTCCCAGCACTGCAAATGTCAGGGTTTTTCAGCGCTGGGCTCAGAAACGCTACTTCTAATTTTAAAATCCTTTTAAACTTCAACCACCATATGTAGCCTTACTTCACAGCTGTCAATCAGAATCAACAGCCAGTATTATATTAGCCTATATCTACCTCTGTTCTCCCTGTATGTGGAATTATTTCATTTTTATAAATATCAAATATATCAGAGTAATTGAGAAATGTAATATTAGATACAAACATTTGCTCCCCGAGTGCTTTTAATCAAATATTAAATCTTGATGTGCTTTAGTTTCATTGACACTAGATGATCTGATCTGGTACGGATTTTTTAGTACTATAGCTTATGCTCTATACACATTTCCCAAAGTGTGTGCATGGCTGTGAGCATGTATTTTTTGTTTCTCTCCCCACCTCTGTCTTGACTGAAAGCTCTAGAGGTTCACGGTCATTTGGGAGTTTTAGGGTTATAGCATACAAAATTTACAGAAAGGAACTTATAAAAAAAACCCTCCCTAGCTTCTGCCTTGAAATTTGAGACAAAAGCCTTTCTTTAACATCTCTGAAAGCTCCTTAATGCAGAGCATTCCCTCATAAACTGTTGGCTTTGTTTTAAACCTGTAATGTATATATAGATTTCTGTTTCCAATAGTTTTCAGAATTGTGTACAGTCAACTCAAATTATACAGAGCCAAAACTTCTGGCAAATTACTGTCAACCTGTATCAACATTTGCATCAATAACATTTGGTATCGCTTGATGGATGGTCTACATCCAAGCTTTGGAAATGGGTATGGCGTCTGTGTGTTCAATGTGCTGCTAACTGTGCTGTCTACTGAGGGCTGCTCCTCTTTGGCAGTCCATGCTTCCTAAGGATACAATTGCATGATGGGCAACCTGCATATCCCAAACTTCTTGGTCCAAGTAAACTATAGGTTTCGTCTGTGTACTGAAATATGCAGTAAGAGGGCACAACGACTGTCCAGAAAGGAGGGAGAAACAGATGAGTAATGGCCTTTGATTACCAAGGTGATCAGTGGGGGGAAAAAAAAAAAAAAGAGGAAAGAAAGAGAGAGAAAGGAATAAAAAAGAAGGAAAAAAGAGAGGAAGAATCAGAGAAATAAAAGACTTGATGTACCTATGCTTATAATACCACTCAGGTATCAACCTGTTCTTAAGCCACACACAGCTGATAGTAAATTGCACCTCCTTGGAAATGTTAACCTTGGAAATAGTTCTGAAAATACTCCTCACTCTTTTTTTTTTTTTTTTTTTTTTTTTGGTGCTAATAGAATATTAAACAAAGGTTTGGGCCTGTGCAGGCACTCTTAAGTGGCCTATGCCCATTACCTGTGGAGTAAAATCAGTCTGACATCTATGGAAAGCCAAGAGTTCGCAAGCCTCTCCTGGTTCACTGCACTGAATTTGGCTATTAGATCTTATGTCTGATGGAGCCACTCTATTAAAATAACAGGATTGTTAGGGGTGTGCCTATGTTTACACATTCTTCTTCTCTTATGACAGAGGAGTGTCACTTATGCTATAAGATAATAGATCTTATGGAAACCTCCCAAAAGGAAAGAGTGAAGAATAGAAGAAATCATAGCAGAGGAGCAGAGGTTTTCATTGCCCACTTCGTCTGCTAGGTCAGCTTTTACCCACGTTGGGATAGCTGGGTTGTGCGTGAGGATGATAGCAGCCAAAGTGGAGTCAGAGAAACCCCTGCTTCCCTGAGCTTTTGGTGTCCCAAAGCAGAGAGGGTTCCCCTCGTGGGTGTTCACGCTCTCCTGCCCTGCTCATTTGCAAGAGACAGCCCAGCAACCTTGGTCCCTGCTTGCTTTCTCAACACAGAGGTGAAGAAAACTTGTCATAAGCTTCTCTGCAACTCCAGTGCTTTTACAATGAAAGGCAAAATAAAGAAAGAACTCACTTTATTTACAATACATAAGTAATGATTTACAAAATACTCACTTTGTGTTAGAGATGGCCCCTTTTACAATTACACTCGTGAAGGCAGTGTCTTCAAATGTTTTTGAATATTTTGCAGAGTCACATTCAAATTTTCTTCTGTCAGTAGCTGTGCATGCTGTTGGTAAAAATAACAAGATAACCTAGAAGGAAGAAAAGCTCACATTTATTTCCTTATTTTGGCACAAATTACTCACCAGTCAGAATTTTTGAATCTCTTCACCTTTCTGAGGTAAATAAATTGAGTGCCATGTGCCTTAATATGTATGGGTCTTTCATATAAGATGTTAAAAACTGCATTGTGTAGATAATAGGTCCATTGATGAGGGACCAGACTGGTAATTGGCTGAGCTGAGTTCTCTTGTATGTTCTCTCTCTGAGTGGCTGCGTGGGGTTAAGAAAATTACTGAGCCTTGGAGCCCCCATTTGTGACAGCCCCTCTGCAAGTAAAGCACTTGAGGGTGTAGAGGTAAAAGTCACCACATATGGAGGGTGTCATTGACTGAGTCACCCCTCCTCCTTTATCACTGTACAAGAAAACAGGACAGGACTTTGGGTGGGGTTTTGTTTGTTTCTACTTTTCTTGGTTTTTTCCTTTTTTCCCCCTGACCCTCCTTTCGTCTGTTGTGCAGTTTCTGCTAGTGTTTAACGTGGAGTGTTTTTTACTGATGTCTCATCAGTGTATTGGATTATAAGTGTACCGTACTGATTATCTTGTGTCCTTATTACTGTGGGTGGTGGCAACTTGGTGTGAAATTCACTGAGATGGCAATCGGTATATCAGAATGAAGCAGTCTGTTGCTGTTTTGCTATGGTTGACAATTTGATAGCTAAGAAAAAGTTATATGTTAAGCTATACAAATAATGGGGTTTTTGGTTTGTTGTGATTCTGAAAATGTCATCCAGTTTTAGGTATGCCTTTTTATCAAATTCTGTTTTTTGCAAGTGAAAAAGATTGTTCTGAAATAAAACTTTGAAATGTTTCAATTAGTGTCGGTACAAAACCTTTCAGCGTTCCTACATTTTAATCTTTTTTAGTCAAAAGTATTTTTAAAATTCAACACAACTTCATGAATGGTTTCAGCCTTCCCAGAACTACATGGTTCTGTGAATAAGCTATTTGCCAAAGAGCAAAGAAATCAATCTGCTCGGTTCTATTTATAAACAAAAACTTTAAGAATTCATCATTGTTTTGCAAAGCTTATTTTGCACACCTGTCTCTTACTGAATAAATTGGATTAATTTTCGGTCTTGTAGTGTGTCTGTTCAAAATAACAAAACCAAAAATCCAGAATGTTTCTCATAGTTTTGAATTTGTTTCCAGCTGTGGTAATGACATATGCTATTTGTTGTCTCTGTTGATGTGGACATTTTCTATGCTTCCGCACAGTCCTTCGTGAGAGGACTACTGACTTATATAACATAGATTCAGATTTTGCTTCCCTCTTTTCTCTTTCTCACGCATTTAACTTTCCTGAGTGTGCCCACAAAATGGCAACAAAGCTGCAAGGTCACCAGGGAACACAAAAAAATCTCATAGGGAAAGGCAATTGGATTAATGCTATGGATTAGAATATATTTGTGCTTGACTGATTTTCCAATATCTTCATTAACACTGGCGTTGATAACATGGCTTTTAATAACTTTTATAACCACAAATGCAGCATGGAATGAAGCAAATAGGTCATTAATCCCTTAAAAGTACAATTTAATGCAATGCTTCATGACAGGAAGTGAACAGGATAATAAAACCTTTACTGTTTTAAGCCACACTTAATATTTTTATGGCACAGTTGGCTTGACAAAATACTCTTTGTGAGTCATCACTTCAAAGCAAGGTCCTGGGGACCAATTAAAGTTGTGTCTGCAACCCTCATGCATAACTGCATGTAAGCGTGAGGTATTTCAAAATATCTCTTTCAAGTAATGAGTTGTACCAAGATGAAGTAAAAGGGACCTTTTGCTTCAAGGCTTTTAATTTAAAATGCCTATGTGTGGAGACACCCTTGGGGAATGAGAAATTGATTTTCATTCTTTGCATGGATCCTACAGTAATTTGCACTGTCAAAATAGTCCGTGGAATTTGTCTTCCAAAAATTATATCCTTGACGGACAAACAATAGCGAAAGAGATTGTCCTTGATTTCAAGCTTTATCTTGAAAGAGACCAAAATGTCCCTATTGTGGCTGATTAAAAACCAAGAAAATCCAGTTTGCAATTTCTGGGCCAACAAACCTGAATGGATTAAGGACAAATATGAGGATTGGAGAATTTTCTATTCTAACTTAATCTGTGCCAATAACCTGCTGTTTGACCAGGCAAGGTGTTCCAGTCCCCTTTGGTTGATTTCCACTTTGAATGAATTGGAAATATATCTGTGTTGTTGGTGATATTACCACATACCTAATGTGGAAGTTCTCATCTGAATGGCATTCAGATGTGAATGAGCATTCTTGTGTGAATTTTATAGGGTTTCGGAGAATCAGCTTGAGTAGAAACTCCTTGAAAGTAACATGATGGCTTTCATACTGGAACGAGTTACATGCACTTTTTTTGTTGCTTGAGGATCATCTGAATAGAATCCCATTCATTACGCTGCAAACGGCAGGCATATAATGGTAATTCGTCACTGGAGGAATGAGAAAGCAAGACTGTTATTGTCATGTAAATAGAGAATAATCATTAGATGAGCTGTGTTTTCTGACAGAGACCGTGTGTTTATGGAAAAATCACTCTCTGCTATAGCTGGATTGAATGTTTTCATTGTGCTTATTCTGCAAACAAAATAGCAAGAGATAATGTGTTTCAAGAAGCTTGTAATAAAATACTTATTATTATTATTACTACTACAAATATTGCTGACAGATAAAAATAGGGGGACAACAAGCAGAAAGTGATATAATGAATCAGAAGGGAGAACTACATTTGTATTTCCTGTGTTCTAGTCAAGAGCTGTGTGTGCAGGACTGTAGTGTCTCAAGTACTATGCTGTTGGGCTTTTTTAAATTCTACACTACTAGAAAAAAAAAAACAACATGACAAAATATTGATTTGTTGCAACATCCATCCACTTCTCCGCACTGTCATGTCTTCCTTTTTCTTTCAGAATTTCCTTGGATTTTGATTGTGCAGTTTATTATTTGTGTTGGTGAATGAGGACTGAAGAACTGACTTACTAATGTAACAGATCATGGGATTTTTATGTGTTTGCATCCTGACACAGTTGTAAGAAATGTGCTGTGGAGAAGGAATAGACGTGCAAAAGAAACATACTTGCATGAGTGGTAGAAATTTGAGGTTCAGATGCAAATGACAGAGTTCACATGAGAATCTTCAGATTTCTGTTTTCCATCTAGGAAGCACTTTTGCAAGAGTGTTTCTATGAACAACCAACTTTTTCACCTCACCTCTCCCTTCCTCACATTTCCTGATTATCTGTCCCTTCCATCTCTTTATCCTGTATCTCTGTGTAATGCCCTAGGAACATCTTGGGAGCGTGAAAGTAGACAGCTTTGGTAAGTGTTTAGCAATGGCTGATGTGCAGATTTCTGAATCTAGGGAGGTTCAACCCGTGGGAAAGTTTCAAGTCCCATCTTAGGACTAAGCTCCAAGTATTGTTAAATGGCTGAGGTTAGAAATAGTGGGAAAAGAGTAAATAGATGCAGAGCTGCAAGTCAATTCTTTACACCCTTTCTTTTCCTTCTCCCCACAACCTTGCTTCATGCACTGTTGTTATATGAGTCATTCTGTTTCTCCCTCTGCAACCCCCCTCTAAGTGGGAAAGTGGATCTATAAAAACTAATAGAAACGAGAGGGGGAAAAAAAAAAAAAACCAAAACCAACCCAACCAACTCTTGATCTTCAGACTCAGAGACTTTGACTGAGAGCCAAATATTTCAAACAGCAGCCCTTTCATAACCGGGAGAGCTAGCGCTAGATCTGTTGGGTATGCAGTGTGACCACATAACGCTCAGCACATGTCAACATAACTGATAACCAAATTGTGCCTCTCAACCTCCCATACAGCATAACTTTGGCAAGCTGCCAGTCTCTCAGTCCTAATTAACACGCTGCCATGCTATGACTGGAAGGTTAAAGCCACAGCTTTATTTACTGCACAATTAACGGGTAAACATGACTTAATCATAACTTAAACATTCAGCATTTACGAGAAAATTTCAAAATCCTTTTAGGAGCCCTTTTGACCTCAAGTCTCAAAGCAGACCTCTTGTAATGTGGAATTAACCGCCTGTTCCACCAAGGGACATTGAGGCTCTCTGTGACACTATAGATTTCCATCCCTGAACAAATTAAAAACAACATCAACTTTATAGACATTCTTGTGTGTGGGTCTCATCCCAGTGTCAGGGTTCTTCTGGGCTAAATCTGCATCTGATGGCATCAGAGCACTGCCTTCATTGAGGATCTCCAAGTAGGAGGAGAGCTCTTTATTGTTCTTGGAACTCAGAAACTCTGCTGTGGCCCACGCCGACTCCTCAGCTTTGATCGAAATGCAGCAGCTTAGTCTTGGTGCTGCAGAGACCTAGGCACGTGCTTAACTTTACATCTTGTGAACAAGCATGTTAACTTCAATAAACTAACCACTCATAAAGTTTGGCATCCACATACTGTTTGTTCGGAGCTTTAGATGATAGCTGGCTTTTACTCAGTTTTAGTTTTTAAGTACTATAGAAACTGACCAATATAACGTGACTTCAGCAGCAAATTTCTTTTTGCTTAAGAGAACTGGTGCCCAATTTATGGTTTGTCTCACACCCAAGCAGAAATGTAATCCTTTCAAGTAAACTAGATATTATACCAGAGGTGGTGACCAATCTTAATCTCTGTGGAACTACCACAGGACAAAGGGAATTGTGTTGTAGCATGGCGGCACACCAGCAGCACCTGCTCCACGCTAGACCATTCACATCCTCAGAGTTAAGCAGCCATTCCTCATCTCTGGAACGAAGTAATTTACGTATCACTAGGTGTACAGGCACCACGTTTTGATGACACCTGACCACCGCTACAACTAGTTGTACAGCTATCTCGCTGATATGTGTATAGAAATACATCCCTACAAAGGATGGGAGGGGAAAAAAGCTTTCCTTTTCTGAAAGCAGAACGACTTGTAATTAAGTACTATCTACTGAAATTTATTACTTTTCAATATGGCAATATTTTTCAATATTATGCAGAGAAACACAAGGTAATTGTCCACCATGAAAAATATTAATCCTCTTTCACCTGAACTCCTGACCTTCTGATACCATCTTTGCTACCAGCACACTGTTTCTGCCATTGCAGTAAATGCTGAGCTGGCAGTTTTACCTCTCCCACCCCTGATTCAGACTGCAACGCGGAGAATCTTTGGCAGGAAACCAGGTGAAGTAAAGAAGGAAGTTACTGATATCAACCAGAGTGGGTCAATAAAGAATTTTAAACACCCATTTAGATATATTACTGTATTTTACAACTTGTAAATTGTGTTACCAAATAAAACTGATCAAGAGGTAGAGAAAATTGTTCATATTTTGTTGCTGAAAAATTCTATTTATTAAAAGCCTTAGTGCTGTTGCTAATACCTGATTTTTTCATATTCATGTGTATTTCTTCCAGGTACCAAAAATGCCACATCTTATACCATGTAATACTTACGTAAGGACATGTAAAAGTGGATGAATGGAAGCAGGTGCTTCCAGTGCCATGTGAGGGGAGAGAGCAGAGTATAGTTGGTTATGAACTGTCAGGAAGGTCCCCAGCTGTGCAGTTTAGATGGGCAGAGTTCAGCAAAGTGGTCCTTCCATGTAGGGTGCTTTCCTTCCCAGTTCCCCTCCCTGATCCTTTGAGCTTCTCCCAACCCTTTAAGAGGTCTTTCCTCTTCCAAATCAGCCCATGCTAGAAGTTGATATAGAGTGGGAGGAATTGCAGAATAAAGGAAGCTTTGTGGTCCCGGGACTGGCCAATTCATTGGCAAAATTCCTATGCCCTCCTACTCACTCCTCCCGCCGCTGCCCGTGGTGTGTTTACCACCTGCTTGGGTATGCCCTCTGACTGCAAGAAGGTAACCATTGCGCATTACACTCCTTCAGATCTGCATTCAACTAGTGATGTGAGACTGTCTTGTAGGAATGCCATTCAATGAAGAATTATTAGTCTAATCTTCTATTTCCAGCCCTCCCGTTGACTTCATTACACCGAGAGGGAAACCAGTTACTCTGACTTCCATGCTCCTCAGCTTTCCTGCCTGTATAACGGAGCTAGTGGTGCTTATCAGGAAAACATGAGTGACTTCGAGTTTTCGTTGTATTTGGAGAAAGCTTTGGTTTCTTGGATTTGAGGTCCCATTGGAAACGTCAAGTAGTATTAATGTAAAGAGACTATGGTGGTTTTTTGCTTCCTGTTAATGTGTTATTCACTTCTTGGCTTCAGGAATAATGTGCACATCCTCATATGTGTCTGTGCCAACGCTCAATATTGCGTGTGCCAAGATACGTTATAGTGTCTGTATTTACTATGTACAGCCTACATACCGCCTTTGTGAGTAAGTATGGCAGCAATGTAGCAGGGGAAGGGGGGGAGTATCTGTGTGTCTGTATATAAGATCATATATTTGTACAAAGTGTGTGTCTGTGGGCTTCAGAGACTGAGGGGAGTCTGTGGTTCAGACAGTCTGCCTGTTTTTTTCTTTTTTTCTCTGAAGGCAGCAAAATATGTTGATATGGATTTTTTTACAGGAGCTTTTTGTGTTTTGAGTTAATACATTTCCGTCACATCAGATCTTGCCAAACATCATTTACTTACTAGTACTGTGAAAGCAGGTTACCCAAAGGCAGCACCATTCCCTGTTGTTTTCTGTTCTCCCAAACTGCTCAGAGACATGCCGTAATAAGACTCCTGCTTAAAAACAACAGAATATCAGCATAAGTAGAAAAGTTGAGCAAAAATTCCTGTGCTTATGCTGCATATGTGCTTAAGCATTTAGCTGAACTAGTGCCTAGGTTGTGAGTTTATACGGCAGAAATACTGCCACTGATGTGCTCTGTGTAAATGTGACCCAGTAACTTCATTTGTGAATTGTGTCCAGTGTGATATTTCTATTCAATACTCCCACTGGTAAAATGAGGCTTTAATCACGGTGCATGTGAAAGAAAGAGAGAAGCTTCATACAGACTAGTCTACAATGAAGTACAGAATTTTCATTCATGAGAATAATGTCTGTGATTCTTTCCTCCCAGAAATGAAATGCCTGCAGTAAGAAAGTACAATACAAAGGAAGTGAACTCTTCCTGACTGCGGGAGGTTGTAAGTAATGACCTCTTCTCTGCCCCCGCCCCCCCTTTTTTTTTTGTTACCAACTAGCAAGATTTCTCAGTGGAAATAAGCTATTTAGTTTATGTATAGATCGTTCATCAGAGGGATTGAAATACACTCTTCACAAGCATGCTGCACATACCCAGCCATTAATAACAAAATTTTTAGTGGTGAATAAAACAAAGGTTATTACACGTTGCCAGTAGGGAAATTGATTTATCTTGCTTTGCTTGGTTGTCTGCATTAAGAAATGTCACACATATTCAAAGTGTTTTGCATAGCTAGTGTCTTGTGTTTTGCCATACCAATATCTCTGCCAGACTATATTTTGGCATTTTTTCTTGATCTCATGTCAGCAAGGAAACAGCTATTTTCAATGAAGTATGTTTAGCCGATCAATATATATACTTTTTTTATATATATATGCATACATATAAATATATATATATATTGTTATGCATGTGTTTACATATTTTGATGAATTAGACGGAACAACTTATTTGCTTCTCCAAAAAGGACCACGCTGAAACTTTGTAAACAATCTTCAAGGACAAATTATTGACACATGGGAAGACTTGCTTCTTCTGGGAGTAGGACTTCAGAGAACTTGCACTACTGGATCTTATCCTTTCCCATTGAAATCAGTGGCTTTAAGATAATTAAAACTAGATTTATGGACTTACAAGACAGCTCACAGACTGGTGGAGACAAAGCACAGCCCCTACTAGTGGAATTCATTTTGCCTAGGTCCACAATGCTGGTTGGCACCCTCTCAGATAAGTTTAACTCAATTGGTTGAAAAAAATATGCAGTCCATGATATAGCCACAGAGGCAGGATATAAGGCATGTTATGCTAATAGACACTTTTAAAACCACCTTTCAGAGATCTGTGAACATATCCAATGAGCATCGTTAGGCTAATAGTGATAATTCCACTCTAAGTATTTATAAATTTTCAAACGATATCTTGAAAGACAAAAAGTACTTAAGTTACATCCTGAAAATGAAATTTAAAACACTAAATTTGTTATTGTCCAGATTTGGCTTGAGGATTTTGTGTTTGTTTGTTGGTGGTTTTTTTCCTAAACTTATTGAGATCAATGATACCTACAGGCAAAATTTGGAAATTCCTTACTGTGGCTGATTTTGAGTTCATTGAGCAGAAAATGTCTGATCAGAATATACACGGAAAATTTTTTTGTGTGCCTTTTTTTGTTTTCAGTGCTAACATAAATAAACTGTTTAACTGATTTTGTATAAACTTTCCAAAAAAAATCTCAAGCATGGAAAATTTCAGCCCAAAATGGAGTTTATTTGAGAAAATTACAAGCAACAGAAAAAGAGGGTTAGAATGGAAATCTGAACTCCTCATTAACTAGAGTTAAGCGCCAACTTAAATGCCAGGGGTTTTTTCTGTTAATATTTGGTTTAAAGTTACATACAGGTTTGGAAGAGCTTAGCTCTTTTTAACCCCTTTTTTATTGCTGTCAGTGACTTAGTTTTGTTTCAAAGCGATGGCATGGGTTCAGGACTCAATAGCTATCTTCACCACAGCAGGAGACATACTTTTTAACTTTTTCTCTCAGATCATCGCTTGAGACCGTGTTCACACAGCCTTAAATTCCACCTAAATCCCTCTCCCTAGTATTTACTATTGGCTGGCTCTAAATATTTAGTGGCACAAGCCAATGGGGATCATTAGGCTAAGGCGGGCCTTAAGCTGTCAGATTATGGCTTCTGGTTTCCATTACAGATCTGTGGCAGTGCAAGGAGAAGACAGGAGGTCTACCTTACACAGCGAAAAGGTATGCATAAAACGGAGTAAGATACAGTGCTGCTGAAACAATGGCGTACTGTGTTTTTAATCCTTCGCTGGGGCAGAAACCTGCACAGTTTCATCGCTGAAAAGGATGGCAAGTAATGTTTTGAGCACATGTCATACTTTTCATCTGGAAATCTCAGCGCCTTTAGGAAAGTGAGGAGATGGATGATATTTGACTGCTTTTACTCTTGTTCTAACTAAATATGGAGATTGCTGTGGTCTAATGGGTAGGACCTGCATCTAACTCCTTAGCAAGCAGCTAACTCCGTTCCTGGCTCTGCTGCAAATTCCCTATGTAACCTCTGGCAAACCTTCTCTTCCACTGCTCCTTCCTTTGGAAAATTTCTCTGAATTCAGGGGGGCATTTTGTTGGGGCAATGCAGGATGAGGAGTCACTTTACCAGATTTGGAGTCCCTTTGGCTTCTTGAAGGTTAGCCAGTTCAGTTCTGAGACGAACAATGAATGTCTCCGTTGCAGTTCTTAAGAGAATTGTCTCTTTTTCCAGTGATGTAAATTTTGTTTACATTGTATGCTTTCTACTTTTAAAAACCTCTCTGGTCTGTCTTTGTTCCCAATTTTTTAGTCCAAAAGATCTTTATTAGATACACAGAAGAAGGGATCCAAGTATGTATTAAAAACAATTATAAGAATGCTTAATTTAAAAAATGACTATTGCAAATATTCAGAAAACATTCAAGTGGTCAGTGAGATTGCACTGAGTGTGGGAGTGTGCGCTTCTCTTATTTTTAAGTTATGAAAATTATTAACTTCTCTATAGCTGTGAGGAAGCAACTGACAACTCAGGTGCCTGGAAGAGCAGGGCTACAACTCTGGTACTGCAGCTCCCAAAGAGAGGTCCCTGACACTTTAAAGAAGACAATTAGAAGAAGACTTCTGTCAAGCACTGGCAGTCTGCAGAAACACGCATGCAAACTAAGTGGCAAGGTGCCTGCACGCTGAGGCCATAATCAGGCAGCCTAAATCCCAGGAGTGCCTGTGCCTAGATTTTCCTATCGGCTGTTTTTCAACCTCTCCATCCTCAGCTTGCCTCGGTCCTCTGAACCATGCTTCAGGGGCCTTCAGAGGTGCTTGGCTTTCTCAATGGAGTAAGTGTAGGGACTTAAGTGGGTTATAGACCATCTGAATGTGGTACTCAGGACCTAGTCGTGTTCTCACTAAATGGTATTAAATCCTTCATTATCGTCACTGAAAGCTGACATGGACTCTGATCTCTCCATAGCCACAGTTATTAGTTAAAATTTACAAAACCATAAGCTATTGATTGACATTTCTGATAAATTTGGATTCTTTAGACAAACAACCCCACCACTGGTTAAACATACTTCTACATTTCTGAAAATTTCAACCATTTTTTCACTAGCATACCTCTCTTCAAGGAGATCTAATTACGCAGAAAGCTTCAAAGAGTTCTAACAAGCTGCATATAGCTGTTTCCATTTTTTGGTAATGTGGGCAAAAATACAATCTAATCTAATGAGCAAAACATTTATTTTGATCCAGGATTCGTCCTGCTGCTTAATGCTCTTTCCTTCTGCTTTTTTCTAGAGTACATGGGTTTTCACATTGGCAGGATGTGCGTGGACATAAGCTGAATATAAATTTAATCTAAAATTCAGTAGCAAACACCGTTATTGAACAACAATGCCTGCACAAAGACAAAATTACGTCGGCCCGGTAGGACGTTATGATAAGGTGATTGCTGACTTTATTGTGTAGACTACAGCCTGCTTTCCAATAGAGTCCAGCATTTTTTGAAGTAACAATACTTCTGATCTGAACACTTAGTTTGTATAGAATCTACAACTCCTAATACAGCCGCTCTTGTGAAGCACATGCGAAAAAGCCGTGATTAAAATTCATTTTCAATGTATTTTTTTCAAATAATAGCTTGAGCATGATCAGTGCTGTCACAGCATGTCATGATGGTTAATGTAACCTGTATTAGGAAAAGAAGTGGCAATTCAGTGCTGCGAGACTTGTGCTGATTATGGTGGAGCTGGAATAAAAATAAAGATAAAAGCTCAGTCTAAACATTTGTGCTTAGACACTTATATAGACAACAGCTGCTCCCTTCCTGATGTCAATACAAACCTTATATTCCTTTTTTCCCTGCAGGAAGCCCTCAAGCTAATGTTTGTTAGCAGGGAGCTGTTTGCAACTGGGAGAAATGCTGTGTGCGTGGCTACTCTGAGAGATGCTCACAAATTCCAGCTAGCACAGTATCATTCTGTGACTGGCACTATGTAACATCTACATTTGAGATATTTCCATGCTCTGGCCAGAAAAATCCCAACTGAATTCAGCTTTTGATATTCATGAAGGGCCCCTCACAAAGGTACTCCATCCACTTCAAGTTCCACCTGGACACACAGCTTCTTTGGTGCTGATTTATGCAACCTGGTTATGTTTACTCCATGGCGAATATTTCATTCCCATGATGAAAATAGCTCAGAGTGGCAGAGAACTGCTTTTCTTTCTCACAATTTCTTCCTTTTTTGCTCTCCAGAAGATGCTGATGTTATCTGTAAGATTGGAGCTTCATCCCCCCCATCAGTTAGTTACCAGTCCTGCTGCTACTTCAACCTCGTGCAGATGGTGAGCTCTTGTGTCACAGTGACTGAAAGGCAGAAAGGAAAGAGGTGACCTTGCAGGAGCTCAAGAATAAGGTGGGATCTGGCAATGAAACTATGGATGGTTTCAAGTTTGTAAGCTGGGGCTGGGCTCTGTGCTGTAGGTCAAGGAGCAAGGAATGGCTCAATGTCTTGTCTTTCTCTCCCTGTCACTCATAGCCCTCTACTGCAAAGCTACGCTGCTCTGAGAGGCCGAGTTGAACCTACTGCTTTTGCAAATACTGTTGTCCTCCCGCACAAATACTCTTGAGTTTTGCCTTGGGAGGGTGGGAAGCTGTGGTGAAAGTGCTTCGACCTTCACAAGCTTTTAACAACACAGTTTTTGCTCATTCCTTCATTGCCCTCAATCTTTCCCAGATGAGTAGATATGCCCCAAGACACAATTAGAGATGGTCTGCAGAGAAGGAACACAGTCAAACAGAAAGCAAACTACCAAGAATTTAAAAAAGAATATTCACAAGAAGTAACTCAGCTTTGAGGCTTATTTAATGATGTCTTCCATTTCTCAAAGGGGACTAGCTTTTAGATGATTAAAAATCTAGTAATTTAAAAATCCTGGTAGGTATCTGCCTGCTTATTCAGGTACTTAATTACATTTAAAAAGCTGGTCATCAGAGCATTCTTCCCATATGGATTTTGGGGCAATTTTTCCTGTGTTAGAACTGTCACCAGCCATTTTTTTCTGTCACCTGTAAGAGAAGGATATGTACACTGTTCATAATTCCCAGATAATCTTTCAGAAAGCGTAAGTAAAGATGAAGAAAAATAATGATATATAGTTAAAACATGGCTACAATATTGCTGTTAATGTGGGTGACCAAACGCCTGAAACCAAAATGTAAGATGCCTGTTTCTCCTAGTGAGCTTGTGAAGCTGATACTCCATCAGTGTAGGAATGAAGCCAAGTAATATGACAAGTGAAATGTTGTGGTTCTGGGAATTTCTAGCAGGCTTATGGCTCACGTGTATTTCATGTGAAAGCATGTCATGTGCCTGTCCTGGCTGATCTTGTATACAGCTGTTGAACAAAAGTATGTGGAAGAAAGCTTGCATGCAAATGTTTCTTCTATGTGTGCCAAAGAGAGGTGTTTTCTTTTCAGTCCAGGAGATGTTAATTATTGGAGCTGGGCAAGGAAGTACTTTCAGCAAAGGACTTCTGCTGTGAGGAACGGCAGGTTTTCCCACTTCTTAGAAAAATTAATTTTTGGTATGTCTTTTGGTTCTACAGTTTATAGGGCAATTTGTAGTGTATATTATTACTAACTAGAAAAGAGCTGCTATGAGAAAGCTAGATGCCAACAAAGAAAACAGCATCCTTTTCTAAGAGAAAGAGAGGCTAAAAGTTTTGTAGGCTGTATTGGAGTTTTTCTCCCATGTATCAGTTTGGTAGGGTAGTAAGAGGTACTAACAGGACTATCACCAGAAGAAAACCAATTCAGTCCTTAACTGATGTACACTCTTTTTAATTGTTGCAATGCACTTTCATTACCTGAAATTGAGCATGCCAGTCATGATAATTGATATTGTACTCTCTACCTGTAAACTTATTCTTTTCTCCATCATCATCATTTCTCAGAAGTGAGTCACTGAAAACTGCAAAGACACATTCAGACACTGCAGTTTATTGCTTGCTTTGCTTGTAAGGAATCTCTGATCCTTGATGTGATATAGATTATATATAGAATTACAAATGTAGTATTCAAGAGACTGCCAGAGTTTCTGTGTGTGTGCAGCTTCAGACCATCAGTGTGGCCTGAACCTTTGAACTCTTAACAGTGAAAGCATGAATCCTGTCAGATGGAAATAAAGACCTAGACTTGTAATGAGGTAGTTTATATAGTTTGAGCTTTTTTGCTGATCATGCAATAATGGTCAAAAAAAGATGGGAATAAGGCACTCTCAAAATGGGGATCACGCTTTTTCTTTGACCTTCTGCAAAAGTCAGCAAGTACATGGAGAATGGAACTACTGCTGGTTCATGACCAGTTGATTTTAGGGAGAGCAGGTGATGTTTTGAAACCCCTTCAAAAACATCTGTTCTTACACTGGCTTCAAATGGTGACAAAAGTGTTTAGAAGCTGTTTTTATGGGAATTTTGAGGAGGGAAGTCAGAAATAATGCATAGGGAAGAATTTACCAGTGGATTCGATAGTTTGGTGACCTTCCTTAAATAATAAATAATCCATCCTAATAATTTTGAGCTGTTATCCTAGTTAAAAACCAAAAGAATTCTTCCTTGATCAGCTGAACATTGAGAAGCCTTGGTTTCTTACGTTAAATTCTTCCATGACTTCTCACCTGCAAGGTTTTCCTGTTTTTTGAAGTCAAGAGATAAACATCATTCAAGAGTGGCTCAGCTGTGCTCATCAGGGAGACGGATTAAGACAGTGTTTCTCTCAGCCAAGAAATATGACAGTCTGTTTTTATATGGAGTCAATTTTAAGAAGTCTTACTTAAGAAAACAGAAAGAAGAACTGAAGAGAAGTTTAGTCCGTGACATTTCCTTACTTCTCCCCCTAATTTTGTACTACATAAATACTCCCTGAAATAATTTCTTGGTGTGACCTTGAATGGGTTCTCAACCTTTGATGAATTGCTTTCAGGGTTTGTTTCTGAGGAGTTTGCACAATTAAAGAAAAAAGATATTCCTAGGGGATTCCCTAGGAAGAACTGTCTGTCTTGTTACGGGATACGTTTCTTGTACTGTCACAAGATGAAATGAGGGGCTCCCCTGACAAATATAAAAGTTATGTGACAGCCCATCTATTTTTAGATGATTTAAATCAGTGAAGAAGGAAAAACATTTGTTTCCAAGACTGTAATTTTCCAGATGACACCATTTTATTGCACGGTGCCATACCATGAGAAAGAGCATTCTTGTGGCTTTTGAACTGGAAATCCTGTAGGAATGCTATTTCTGGCATTTATTTGCTGTGAAGCCAGGCACACATGGAGAGCAGACAGACTGACCAGATACAGTTTGTGGTATTAAGGCATTCAGAAAAGTCCCTGCTGCACAGCCCTTTTCCAGTATGCAAAATGTTGAGTGAAGTTGAAAAATTATCAATGAAGATCAAGTCTGAAAGCCATCATCTGATCAGACAGCCAGACTTTCACGCTATTAATGTATTCTTTCCTCTTGCAAAAAACCCCTATTTCGAAAATTCAGCTTTTGTGTTTTCATACATCGATGCTTATAAAATAATTCTTGGTAATGAACAAGATTTTGATACAGAGTGCGAGTGAAGGTTGAATGCACACTTTAATGAAAAACCAAATGCGGTCACTCAGTTTAACTGGGAAGATTATTTTTATTTACCTGAGTACCACATGTGAGCATGTGAAAAAAATGTTGATTGAAGAATGAACTCAAGAGTAGACAGCTTAGGCCCATTCTTTGGTAACCTTCCGAAGTGGGCCATCATAGTGAATTCAGTATGGCTACCCATGCAAGAAGAGCTTTTGCATGGGTAAGTACTTATGGGAGGTATCCCTCTGTAGCTTAAGTATGTGTATCTTCAGATACTTTCTGTATTCAGTTAATAGAGTAGTCTGGACTTTTCAGAAAAAAAAAAAAAATTTTTTTCTTGAATATAGTTGCGTCTCTCCACAGCTCACTCTCATAGGAACAGCTCTAAAATGATAGTCTGCCTGAACGGAGCAAAACCCCTAATAAATATGGTGCATTCCTCTTTAAAAAGTATATTTATTTAGTAAGTTTAGAAACCACTCTGAGGTTAGGTTACAGCTATTGGGATTAGAGGGCGTCTCGTGGGCAGTTCAGACATCAAGCTATAGGTCCGTGGAGTGAAGCTAAGCTGTTTCTAGCCTGATGTCTGAATTATGAATTAGGTTCATTCTAATTCCAATGGGGTAAACCTCAGAGCAGTTTATATACTTATGGCTAAGTGCTCCTAAAATACAGGCTATTTATTTAAAACATACATGTAAAATATAATCTCTAAAAAAGATGTCCGGCCTAGCAATGCTGGAGCAGAGCAACCCAGCCAAATAAAATCTGAATTCCAACTTTGGAGCCCTACGGAAGGGGATGGCACAGCTGGCTTTATGCCACATGCTGATACTCCCAGCTAGTCCAGATCTCTGCTTGGCTCAGGGTGAACTGGAACAGCCACAAGACTAAATTAATTTGCCTCAGCCCAAGGCACTTGCCTCTTCCTCAGCCATGCCTGTCATGCCAAGGCTGGGAGAGTCTTGGGTCATGATGCCCTCCCTTGGCCACTCAGGAGCATTCCTTAGGCCAAGAATACTCTGCAGGGTTGGCTCCTCTTGCTTTCTGTCTCTGAAGTTGTGCAAAGAAGCCCGAATCTACTTTTTAGTCTAGTTGGATATTTGGGGAGTAGAATGGAGCTGGAGGGTTGGACAGAAAGCACAGGATTTATTAATAGCATCAGCAACTACTTCCATCTGGAGCCACCCTGGTCTCTGAGCTCATTCTGGCAGCAGTGCCAGCTGGTGAACCTCTCACCTTAATCATATGTCTTTGACCCCTGCTGCTAGCAGTCAGGTAGCTGTGCCAAGCTGCAGTCTACAGCTGGCTTTTTCACAGGAGGCTTCTGACTGGCTGCCTTGTGGGGAAGAGCAGTCAGTGAGGGTTTCTGCAGGAGGCTAAGCCTTGCTCTATTCATTTTGCTCAGGCTACCAGAGAATCTAAAGGAGAGACAGCATCTGATGTTATTTTCCTAGGATGGGAGTGGAACAGAAACTACCCGTCATTTTAGGACAGCTGAGCTGGCTCCATCACTGTACAAAAAAAATGAGTCAGTTTATACTCTGGTTCTCTCTTCCCTCCTCAGCATCCTCCTTTAATTTCCATTCCAGGAAATAAATGGGACAGAATACCTCTCAAGTAATTACTTCTGCCCCAGCATTGAGTGAGGTGTAGAGAAATCTTCTGGAAACTACCTTTCCCAGGTTTGGTCAGAAGGTGAAGATCTCTTGCAGAGGCAGAAGCAGCAGATGTGTAGTGGACACAAAGGGCAGATTTCTTTGGGCACTGAAGAATTGACATAGGGCTGAAGGAGCGCGTAATTAATTCATGTAGGGATCCTGGGGTCAAAGATTACTTTATACAAATTTGCAAGAGTTGGCAAAACTAAATGTCACAAACGAGCTAGTGGGAGTTAAAAACTGAACATGGACAAAACCCGCTGTTGTTGTTTTCTGTTTTCAGAGAAACTAAATCTCGCCATTTTGCGTGGCAGCAGGGTGCTTACTCATAGTTCTTGGATGCCTGAGGCTGACCATGCAGCACTAAATATGCATGAGTGTAATGATAATATTGGAATAATCCCTCTCCCTCAGCTGCCTAAAGCCACTCAGAGATGCTTGGGAGACAATACTTCATCTGGCATAACTGAATTTTGGACTGGGCTCCACTCAGTCCAGGAACAAGAAGTGGAGTGCTTTCGGTGGACTGTTGGGATATCAGCAAACTTACCACATCATTGATAAACATGAAAGGAACTCTAATGAAGGATTTTGGAGAGTGAGATAAAAGCAATGAAAGATCTGAAAGTGGATCTCCATCTCGGCCTGCTGCTGTCCTTTGGTCCACGATTCTAACCATCATCATCCTCTGGGCTTTGTCAAAAGTGTCTACAGTATCAACAACCTGTCCCTGGGCTGTAGCATTCAACTAGGTGGGTAGTAACTGCAAGGTCATACTAAGCCCTTTATTCAGATGCACTCCTAGTGCAGGAGAAATATCACATCTAGAATTGCTTGATTTTTTGCGTGCTCTCTACCAAGAGTATTTAGGCAATAAGATTTGGTCGTATGAATGTGTCTTTTTGTTACACTTTGTTTTGATAGACTACTCATGTGTCCTCAGAGCTATCTGAATTAGCATCTGGGTTACTTCAGAGGAGATAGAGCAGGTCCTTGAGGTATGATGGCACTACAGAACAGACACGATGGCTTGGTAAGGGCTCAGATGTTGTGCCTGCAATATGTTAGAACCAGCTGCCTGCCTGGAATATTATTTTCTTTGCTGATGACCAATATATATGGTCGAAGGAAAAATTCTCCAGGAAAGTGTCATTGGAGAATATGCATCAGTCAGTAAAAGCTGAATTACAGAAAAAAAAAAATCCTGTTGTAACAGATTAAGTACCTATTAAGTGACAACAGCACTTTATTTTCCTCGAGCAAAAGTAATGGATATACTTAGACATAATCCTAGCATCAAGTGTTTTAAATCTGATGGCACTTCTTATTGAGAGTGACCAAAATGGAAAAGTGTTTCTAATGGAAACAATGTCATAAAGTTGACAGTATTTCTACAAGGTAGGTTGACACCTAAATTAGCTAAGAAGGCTTGAAACAAGATGGAAAAAGAATTAAAATTAAAAGGAAAGAAAAAAATTCGCTATGAGTCAGTGTTTTTATTATTTGATGAGTGTTTTGCAGTCTGTGTTTTCACAGCCTATTAAGATACAAAGGGTAGAGGATTAGGTCTTGTTTGTTTTATTCCACCTTCCCGGTCTGTTGACTGGCTAATCAAGAAAGCTCCAGACCCAGGAGGTGATTTCTCTTGTGATTTCTCTTTGCCTCCATGTTTTACTTGTAAATGTACTTTGTTAAACTTGCAACTCATCCTATACCCTTGAAACAAACAAGGAAAATGCAATGGATTCAAGCTTCCATGCCTCTTGGCCTCTTGGTGTTGATATTGTAAGCATTGCTTATCTGTACAGGATAGAGGATATGCCAATACACTTATTTATTCCATGCAGGTGACCAAAACCACATCTGTATGCTGATATATGGAATGCTGATACGACCGGACTTGCTCTTATATATCCTTAATTTCATTTGTAAGGAGATAATTTTTTCCTAATCAAATATTTGCAGGTTGTTAAAATCACCCAACAGGCTAATGAACCCTACAGTGTGTTTCTGTGTGATTCCCAGTATATTTTCTCAACCTGAGCAAAACCAAAGTTGTGCAACTCCAGGAGCACCTGAGGGAAAAAAATGCATGCTTCAAAGAGGCACTTCCTTTTGTGGTGCCTTCTTGCTCCTGGCAGAGAAAGTATTGGTTTTGTACCAACCCACACTATCAGCAGACTATTTTGCAACCCTCCATGCAGAATACAGCATGCTGTAAAGAAAGCTGCTTATGTGCAAACTGAATTTTTGGTTCATCATAAGTCAGTTAGGCTATGTTATATTTCAAGTCTATGGGTTTAATAAAACGAGAGACTTCAAGGTTGGAGATCATTCTGGAAAGCTCAGGATAAGCTCCTGAAATCTAATTTTCCTTCTGTACTCATATAAGAGTTTCTTTGCCTGTATTATATGGTGCAAGGAGTAGGATTTGATTGTCTGTCTTCAAGGAAGGGGGAGGAAGTCATATGGATGAACTAGAGAAGGACATTCATCACACACAAAAAAAACCCTCAACCCAAAAAAAGGCATAACCATGAGCATATTCATTGGAATGAAGTTCTTTCAGGTTCTGTCATGACATTCAGACTTTCAGTCTCCTCTATTCAAAAACTTAACATGACAGGTAGACCAAGATGGTATAGTTTTGGGGTGATGAAGCTAAAATTGAAACCACCTCTATAAGAAATAACGGAAAACCTCTCTGATATCTCTGTCAGCATGTCTAATGTTTTGAGACAGTCCGGAAGACGTTTCATAAAGCAAGCTTCCATGGCTCATTGCTTTAGGTTGATTACTCATATTTTCCCTTTGTAGTAATATTTTTCTAAATGCATTTCATTCAACACAGTGTTTCTCTGGCAACAAATGGCAGCTCATTGTTGAATAACTAGCATTGCTTTGATGATTTTATTACTTCAGTGCCCATTTGCATAGCAGAATCCTCTACAGGACTAACACAGCCAGTTCCTTGTGTCAAAATTTTCAGAAGGTTGAACTTTAAAAGTGCACAGCTTTCAACAGCAGAAAGATGAGTGCTTCATCCCATGAAAGTGCTTGAGGTTCAAGGAAGGTTCTTTACTTCTATAGTGGCGAGGCCAAGAAAAACTAAAAAACCTTGTAAAATATTTTCACACACATGTGCAAAGATACCTTGGGACAGCTAAGAGCTGTCTACTTAGGGCACTTGTATGGGTTGGCAAAGAATGACTTAGCAGAGGTTTAAATCCAATTTTTTATATCCCAGCTGACAGCCCCAATCAGTAGGTTATCGTCTACACTGAAGTTATTTGATCAGTCTCTTGTGTGTTTCTCTCCTGTCTCATATCAATGTGGTCCTTGGTTTTCCTCCTTCCCAGGCAGTCTAATCTCTGACACATTGTAAGAGGATTTCCATGTTAATTTTTTTGCACAGATAAAAAAGAAGGTCTACCGAGCTTTAAAATGGAGTAATGTTAATCTGTTTCAGGCTCCTCCCAAGTCCTGACTATAGAATGACTGGCTAGGCCTAACACTCCACTGGAGTTATTTGTTCTGCTTTATTGAGACTCAGATACTTACAGTTGATTTTGGATGATTGCTGATTGTGAGTCTATTGGAAGATCTGTAGCTTAGTCTTTCTGTCATCTCAGAGCAATCCCACTTACAAGTAAGTATTATAGTTAAGTATTTTTAAATAAAGTATTATTTAAAATAAATACTGTTTAAAATAAATATTATAAATAAGTAATTTTTCAATGAAACAAGGTTTTGACCTATATTCCAAGTGAGTGTCAAATTACTGAAACTAAACTTTGCAGAAAATTCTGTTCAAAATTTAGAAGTGATTTTGTGATACAAGGTTATTCTAATTTAATATCTTCCCATTAAGCATTCTGCTTTTATGGAACTGGTATCCTTGATGTTAAAATGTGTGGTAAAAAGCATGCTAATGGATGTTTGTGTTTTTCTGCAGAGTGATGTGAGTGATCCTGACCTGAACAAGGAAGGAGCAGGAGTTCTTATCCAGCTGATTCTAAGTTTTTAAACCACCATTGCAATGCTCCTTCTTAGCCAAATAGGTCCAGCTATACTGATTATTGTGGGACCTGATTTGCCTCTGAAAGAAAAATACATTTATGATAGTATCCTAACTTGTTTTTGATAGAAAGCATAAACTTCTCAATTTCAGGTGTTAATTGAAGTGAGGATTCTTTGAATCTATCCCTATGCTCCCACTAAACTAAGTTATAAAACTTCTCTGGGAACCAGGGTAGGCCACTTCAGAAAACCCGGCCTCACATTCCTTGTCATTTCTCACATCCATCTAAGATGGTTGGAACCTCAACCCTTACCTCCTTAGTTTAAGAATATCCTTGTCATTAGGAGCTCTTGGTTACCTGGCAAGCTCTCGTTCTACCAGGATGAGATCTGACTGGGTTGTAACCAACTGGACACTTCCATTTATCTCTTCATGATGGATCAACATGGTAAAATGAAGACTACGTGTTTAAAGGCAGTAAACTCTAAAGTGGCATCTAATCAACCTGTGGAATTTTTTGCTGTGGGACTTGAAGGCAAACAGTTTGAGAGTCAGGGTAGGATTAAGCACTTGAATAGGAATAATACCTGCAGTTAACTTGTGAGGTTAAAGTATTATGAGGTTTATCAGTTCTTTTGCTTCTGGGCGTAAACTGCCATCTCAGCTTGTGAAAGAACTCGTTTTCTGTTCTCGCTGATTGCTCGGAGCCGTTTGTGGGATGTTTTCACAGGGTGTTGGGCACCCGAGTAGGTTGGTGCTGGAGGGGAGGACAGCAAACCAGCACGGTCAATAGCTCTACTGTGGAGCAGGGGCTGTGGGGCTGGAATTGATCCCCCCGCTTCTGAGGGATTCCACAGCCCATGTGGGAGGCAAGCAGCGCAGCCAGTGGGCTGCCTTATATTAAATCTTGCTTGCAGAAAGGCTGGGAAGTGATTTATCATCCAGTCACTGCATGGCCACTTTTCCATACAAAACAGAAGTCCTCCATTATGTATGTGCGTCTTCTGACACATGAATATATTAAAAGGAATTAAATCCTCCTATCTTTTGGTCTGAGATCACACTTATCTGCACATTCTCTTTCTGTCTTTTTGGTAAAGAAAAGCTAGAAGAAAGTGGCTTGAACATTCCTGCCTTTTAAAAACCTTTTCCATAATGTCTCTTCACAGACAGAGATTATACATATGCATGTTATGGCTAGAAGTAAATGCACAGGCATTAACTACAGCAGCAGGTGTTTGGGGGATTGTTTACCTCTAGAATATTTGCACAACACCATTTAAACAATTAGCTGTTTGCCCTCAAGGCCTGGGGTTTATAACATGGAACACTTTACAGCAAGGGTGGTTCTCACTGGAAATGGCACCAGTTAGATGAGGGTTTTTGTTCTCAGGCTCGAAGATTAAGATTAAAACTTTAAATGCCTGGTTGTACCGCAGTGGAACTTGGCATGTGGACTGCAAAACTATGTTCAGGCTGCAGGAGAGCAGAGAGACAGTTCTTTTGGTAAAGATGTTACATTAGAAAACAAGGTTAAGAGTGGCGCTCTTCAGGCAGAGATACAGTGTCTTCAGATAGGCTTGCAGGAGCATCTGATGGTCTTATCTCACAGATTTTTTAAAAAAAGGAGAACATTCTGACTCCTTTGAATGATTAATGTAACCACAAGTGTTACTAAGAGGTCTAGTTGAACTCAAACAAAAGCAAGTGATGCTTTTCCTCCACTTGGTGTCAAGGAGCCAGTCAAGGTGTTAGATGTGCTGATCTCAAAAACCAGGATAAAGGGTTGGGGAACCCAATTTAAATGCTTCTTGTATTTCCAGACTGCTGAAAATTTCTGTACTCCATTCACAGCTTTATTCTTAAAGAGGACAAGGTGTTGGAGATGCCATGAAATAATACACTGTATCTCCCTATTGATCTGGGTATGTAGGGATGCTAGGTTTTATCTTGTGCACTACTGGATCCTTGGGTGGAGGTATCTGGACAAGTGCTATCCATCTGCATGACAACTACTGCCTGGAAATTTAATATATGGATCTACTGACCTTTCTAGTCCCTTGAGAGACCATCCCTTTAAGACTCTGTGTGCTGAGGTGAGTTGAGCAATGGGACAAAGCACTACTAAAGGACAGTAATTCCTTGGTTTTACAAGCTCTGTTGCCAAGTTAGGTTGGTCAGGGCCTTGAGTGCACCAAAAGCCCCTAGTTGCCCTGACCAGTGTCACCCAGGCCCTCCATCCATGCAGCCCCTGCCCATTGATCCATGAGCTCCATTAAGCTCAGTCCCAGGCCCCCAGAGTGCCTGAGTGATGTTGCAGATGTGCCTGTTTCTTGCTGTCCTGAGTTGCTGACTGGATTTCCAGGATGGACACGGGGCCTGTGTTGTAGCCCTGTTTCTGATCCCGTCTCTGGTCTGAGCTACGTCGTTGGTAGTCTTGTCTCTGGTTCTGTCTCTTCTTATCTTGACTAGATGACTTGACTTTCTGGATGGACTCCAGAGCATACAGATAGTAGTCTTGTCTCCAGCTCTGTCTCCAGAGACTGTTATGTTATGCAGTAAACGTGGAATAATCCAAAGTGTATTTGGCATTGTGCTGTAGCTGTGAGGATATTAACTGGCATAGTCAAAGTCAGAGAGGAAGGGAGAGAGAATTGCAGCTGTGGTGATGTGCTGGTTAATGTACTGTAGACTAATTTACTCATTGTGAACCACTCAATAGCATCTAGCTTCATTGTGCCTATTCCTCTAGTTCAGACATGTAGCTAAACAATGTCCTGATTCTAGTTCTGTGCCAGAAGGGCAGCTTATAAACCCTTCTCAGACAACGTACAACCTCCTTCTTCCTTCCCGTGAAACCTCCTGGGGCTTAGCATGTGCGGGGGTGGTGGAAAAAGGGAGGGAGAAGAGGAGGAAGGGTGAGAGGAGCAAATATCCATTGCCAGCCGTTCCCGATGGAGAAAAAGGCTGTGATAGTAAATGATGCGTTTTATGGCAGAGAGGAAATGCCTTCATCCCATGAGCTGTGGCTGCTTACGAGCGCCCTGGCCAGGGTTCTGGCTACCTGAGGAGGAGGGGGTAGCTCCCCGGCTGTATTTGGCCAGATGAGAAATCTGCAAGTTGGGAGGTGTTATCCCTGGTGGATGTAAAATACTTACAGGTGCTTCCTGCCGCCTGGCTCCAGCTCCAGCTCTTATGTCAGGAGTCAGGAGAGCTGTGAGCAGATGATGTAGTTGTGTCTGGAAGTTCTCAGGTGGCAGATCACCCCTTAGAGACTGTCACAGCAAGTGTGGATCAGACCAGTGAACTGAGTCGGGGCCTGTGGAAGACTGGGAACTACAACAGGCTGTACTTTTCTTACCTGGAAAAAAAGGACACAGGCAAGGAATGGTTGCAGGTTTTTGTTTGCGGAATTTCTTGCTGTTGTCCTTTCACGTTATCTGAAATGCACTTTGAGTTTTGTCTTGAAATGAAACTTTTTGACACTCATTTGGAGACATGCCCAAGGGATGGTCTAAAAGCTCTACAGGAAAGATCTGTCATGATAGCTCTTATGAAGTCTGAAAAGAGGCTTATATCAGGTCTAGCAAAGTTTGTAAGCAGAACTCTAACCCCTTTGCAAGGAAGAACATTTTCTCTAAGCCATCAGGGCTTTTTTTTCTCAGTTTTCTTCTTCATTCTATTTATAGGCTGCTTTAGTTTAATTTTTCTTGGCCATCAGACAAGTAAGCAAGTCTTTTCTCTGCTGATCTTAAGGTGGAGTTTGTTTATACGTATACAAGATCTGTAATTACATAGCAGTGTGATTCCCCACAGAACACCCCCTAGCCTCCACTTCTCAAATTCATATAAGATTTCTTTTCTGCAAGGCCAAACACACTTTCAGAGTTTCTAGACAAAGCTATTTTGTGTATATATGATTTTCCCTCCTGTCTAAACCCTTCCCTCACAAAAAAGAAAAAAGGGGGGGCGGGGGGGGAGAAGACAGGACAGCTGGGAAATATTAGACTAAAGGGCAGATCACATTTCAAAACATTGTGATCTAAAAATAACAATTCTGATTTCCCCTTTCCTCTCTTTCTCTCCCCCTTCCCCTTCTTCTCAATGAAATTCATATTCTCTAAAGAAAATTTGCATCCTGGGAATATATGTGACATGTAACACTTTAGTGAGATTGATCTTATTTGCAATATACAGTCATGATTTTAAAAATTGGGAACTGGGATAAAAGCAAGCCTGAGACTGTTGTGACTTGTGTGACTTGATGTAATACTGTACGTACATGCATACACATGCACGTGTGGAGTAATATGTCTTAAATTCGTGTCCATTTCAGTTTATGTCAGGAATCAGATATTTTTATGGATTTCACATTAATTATTAAATATTTTGGCTTTGTGGACTTCTATCTCTCAAAGGACAGTTTCTGCTGAAATTTGTGGGTCTACCCTTCTTGTATGTAGATCGGAGGGTTTGGGTTGCTGGTTTGGTTTTTGTTTGGGGTTTGGGGTGGGGTTTTTTTGGTGTTTTTTTGTGTTTGTTTTTTTTTTTTTTAAAACTTTCATTGGTGTTTTCAAAAGCAAAGAAGAATTTTGCACCTTTTTGAGTGCCACTCTGCTGCAGGTAAAGAATGTAACAGCTTGTGAGAGTGCAGCTAGAGCCAATAATAATTTGACTGACATGTCTTGGCACTGAAATGCCTATTAAAACTCACTCTGTCCTTTCAAGATGGAGATTTTAATGCTGGGCATTTGTTTGAGCTGAAAATTCACTCTCTTTATTGATCCAAAGAGCCTACATCCATGCTTATTTCAGGTTTTAGGCTGAAGAAAGATTCTCAGAAGGATCTAACATTTCTATTGATGATAGAATAAATCCTTCAGTGTCATGAAGTTTCCAAGCCATGGAAGTTTCCAAGCCCAGTACGTACTGCAAACATGTTTCCATATGTAACACACCGTACTTTTCCATGCAGGTTCCCAAAGATTCCTTGGAAAACTGCAGAGGACAGTCAACTATGATAACCTGGTAATAGTTTTAGGAAAAAATATATTTATTTTTGAGAATTTATAGGTACTATAACAATTCTCTGTAGGGGTTAACTCTGGATTCTAGGGATGGCAAAGTTCATCATGGGAACAAATGTCTTCAGATATTTGATGGGCATGATTTCAATGGCAAATAAGCCAGCTCTATTCAGAAAAGTTTGACAATATATATATATATATACACTCTTGTTTCACAGACAGGCAACTTCTTTGATTTTATGTAAGATATGCACGCTTTTAAAGCCAGTTGCAAAGTAAAATCACTGATATTCTTTCCATGGATTTGAGAGAGTTCCAGTAGGTGGGAGGTTAGCTCTCCTACCTACACTGCCAGTAACCAGAAGAGGTTTTTTAAAGAGCTGTTTATTACATGGTATGGTAGAATAAAATTTTTCAATACAACCGCCTGTCTCCTGCAGCTTGTAGTACTAACACAGGTTTGTGGTGCCTGCTGGAATCTGCCTAGATTTTAAGGCAGAATTTTAAAAAAGCTATCTGTTTCCCTCTTTAACACACAGTGCAATAAAGGCTTGTATTAGCATTTAGAAAATTCTACATGTGTGAGAGACCATGACATTTGTTTGACACAGACTCCTGTGTTGACTTTCTGCAGAATTAAAGATACTTTGTCACAGAAGGTACTGTACATGTGTAGGCAAATGTCTATATGTAGGCACAGATATAAAGAGATTGATATACCAAGTACTCTTACTGCTTTCATTATCTGCTCTGTGGCTATAGCTTTTTACCTGTAATTGAACATCATCATCATCTTAACAGTGAATCATACAGTTCCTACAAGTGCTTTCCAATCCAATATCAAGAAGGATCAATAAATCCATTTCATCCCGGTATCTGTACCACCACTGTGATTTTTTTTTCAGAATCCAAAGACATGTAGAAATTTGGGGTGAGATCATGCCATCCTGGATCATTCTCTACTACAAAACTTTTGAAACAGATATGAAATGGCACTATGGTGAACAGTCAGATCTTTGTAGATCTCCAGAAAAACAGTACATCCCTCACAACTGTGCAACAGCTTTGATTCCTCTCTTTGCTGAGAAGTCAAATGGAATTATTTAGGAGAGTCCAGTTTTAGCATCCAGTTTTAGGAACTGAGCCAAGCTGGCAAAGTTAGCTGCCTCCCTGGACTTCTCGTATGGACAAGGATGAGAGGATTCTCCTGAGGCTGATACAAGGGAGTTAGAACTACCTCCAGCAGCACCTGTAGAAGGACCCCAGGGAACTGGGTGCCTGGGATCAGGTAGTGCAATGGCTGCTACTAATACCAAAATCCCGTGTACATGAGGACTTCTCATCAGTCCTCAGTGGAGCCTACTGAAGGCTTTGCTTCTCACAATGGGAGATACTGTTGGGTTGGCTGTAACTCTGAATCATAAATGGTCAGACATGAAAGACAGCACAGATAAACCTATTTGAATAGGGAACCTGGATTTTCTGCAGCCCCCCAATTTGTCAAAACCCACGTTTATGGAGCAGAGAAGAGCAATTGTTCTCCCACGGCAGCCCACGGGAGCAGCAGTAGCCAAATACGAGATACCTCACTGCTCTGCAATTTGCAGTGCTGTAGAATATCTGCATAAAGAACAGTGAAATGATCTTTGTGATTTCCAAGAATTTGATTACTCTTTCACGTCGTTTTAGTTCTAGTTGCACTCTGGCATTTCTGCATGTGTATGCCACAAGCAAGAATCATTTTTTCCTAAAGCAATAATAATAACTTTTGAAATTCATTGTGCCTAAACAAGCCTCCCTTGAGGAAAATATTGTCTTACTTTTCCTTTCCACCACACAATTTAGAAAAGATTTACAAACAAGTATGTATACTGTATACTGTACAGATTTATTTGGATTAGAAATCTTGCTTGTTAGGCGTGTAGTTTTTAAAATACTTCTTTGAATGAGCAAAAAGTGCATTTGCATAAGGAAAGGAGGAAAATGTAATATAATGAACGTTGGGCTGAATTAGGAAATAAACATTTCAAGATGCCACAGATAACACAAAGCTTGTGATTTCTTTCAAAGAAGCCAGGCCATATTCCTCCTAAAACAACCTGAGCTTCAGGGCTGTTTTGTCTGTGGGGTCTCAGATGTTCCAGCTCAGTCACCCCACACTGTGGCTGTAACTGTCCTACAGATACTCCTTTGACAGTTTCACAGGGTAGGTGAGAGTATATAATGACATAAGTTTTCAGTAAAGGTGCTAGAAACCTATTAGCATAATGTTGTCCCACCGCATTTCCACGGCATGACCATTTTTTTCCATTGGTTGTCTTGGGAGCCATCTCTGAACTTTGATCAGTGTGAACAAGGGCAAAACTTGGGCTTCATCCTGTGTGAAACTCCAGTTACCTCTCCTTTAACTTTACAACGAAGAGATTAGAAGTTTTGTGAGTCTGCAGCCAGCAGCGCTGTGAGAACTACGTCTCCCTTGCTTCAAGCATGAAAGGGTGAGCTCATCCAGGTGTACCTGGCTGCAGTATCAAAGGCCATTTCTGAACTGGTCACACTAGGCTCCATTTACAGTCAGGATCAAGTCAGGATAATTAGTGGTGTCTAGAGCATAACCTATCATCATCTCAACCAAAGCTAGACAACTAAAATGACATTGGCTCTAGCAAGGTTTAGAATAGAGAAGAGAAGAGAAGAGAAGGGAAGAGAAGAGAAGAAAAGAAAAGAAAAAAGAAAAGAAAAGAGAAGAAAAGAGAAGAAAAGAAAAGAAAAGAAAAGAAAAGAGAAGAAAAGAAAAGAAAAGAAAAGAAAAGAAAAGAAAAGAAAAGAAAAGAAAAGAAAAGAAAAGAAAAGAAAAGAAAAGAAAAGAAAAGAAAAGAAAAGAAAAGAAAAGAAAAGAAAAGAAAAGAAAATAAAATAAAACAAAAATAAAAGAAAAGAAAAGAAAAGAAAAGAAAAGAAAAGAAAAGAGAAGAAAAGAAAAGAAAAGAAAAGAAAAGAAAAGAAAAGAAAAGAAAAGAGAAAAGAAAAGAAAAGAAAAGAAAAGAAAAGAAAAGAAAAGAAAAGAAAAGAAAAGGAAAGGAAAAGGAAAGAGAAAAAAGAAAAAAGAAAATTACATTTCATTTGGAAGGCACCTACAATGATCATTTATTCCAATTGAATGGGTCTCTAAAAGTGCCACTTTCCCTTCACTATCTATCAAGGGAACTCAGAGTGACTCATTTGGCTATAGAATGAAATGTACTGTGTAAAGACTGAAAGTGGGGAGAGATGAGCCCCACCTAAATTCTACTGCCATTGATAGGCACAGTGAACGTGAATTGCAAAATTCAGCTTCTATGTCTCTCCCTAATATAGAACATATACTAGCAAAAATAGAGCTGATAGCATTTATTGTGACAGCTGATGCTGATGATTTGACTTCCATTAAATAGATGACTCATCTACAATTTGTTTTTAGATTGTCTAGATAATGTGTACTTAAAGTCCTTTGAGGATTTTAATTCTGCATTTCATCTGTGACAAGGAAAAGAGTAGGTATGTTGAGCATATGAAGAGGCAAAAAGGAAACCTGAAAGTTTCCCAGGGTCTGTGACACAAAGAGTCAGATGGCCTAAGAAACCAGGTGACACAGATATATAAACTCTTCTCCGGTGTCAGGGATCTGTTGTCTAAAGCAGCAGTGGGAATATGCAGGTACTGCTGCTGAGATAGAAGCAGCCACAGGGTGATTCTGTTGGGATGACTCTACCTTCCTGAGAAGAGAGAGGGAAAGAACATGTGTGCTTTCTGATAGGAACAGGTGGTGGAGGAAGACTTCCTCAACACACCCCAATTTTAGGATCAGAAATCCATAATGGAACTAGCCAAATGACAGCCAGCATGCAAACTTTTACCTTTGCTTAAACACCTGTTGGTTATTCAGACATGAACTATGTCCTGGGTGCTGAGTTCTCCTCATTATTATTTCTGTGGTTTCAAAAATTTCAGCTTTCCTGCAGCAGTGTGTGCTAGAGGCTGGAGCACATCTCTCCACTGTCTCTCCAGAGACGTACCTCTCTTTAGGAAAAAAAAAAAAAAAAGAAAAAAAAAAAAAGAAGAAGAAAAACACTGAACCTTCTTTCTTCCACACTAAAAGACCTTTGTCCCAAACCACACATGTAGATTTTAAACAGAAAATAATATGAAAGCACAGTGCTTCCTTTATAGCAGACCTTATGTGCCTTATGCAGCTTTCTGAGTTCCTGTGTCCATGGATTTATGATGTGCTCTACACTTTCCACATTCTCAGTGTTGTTTTCCCACATTTGAAGGAGAAATGATCAAGAGATTTGTGCTGGAGTGAAATTTATTCTGTCTTAAGCTGTGTAAAGGTTCCAAATTCACCACAGCATGGAAAATAGAAATGCTGTAAGCATCTTGGGCCCTTCCCAGGCATGCAGACACCGTGCCTTCTGTAGAAATGAACATTACATTCTTGTAATTACTGTTCTTGTCAGAACTGCTTTTGCCTCTAATAGATCAGGTAAATATGAACTGAGCATATGTTATAATGCCCAGGGGGTCGTTTCTGCCTGGGAAAATAGCCCCCAACCCAATGAAAAGTTGCACTCCTCTGCAGAAGGGGGAGGCTGAGTGGCCTTTCTGGTCATTTAGAGTTAATTGCAGGGGTGGACCATCAGTGTTCCAAGGGGATCCTTTGCTTTGGGGTAGGAGAGCTGTAATTTAATATTTAAAAAAAACCAAAAACAAAAACAAAAAAAACCCCAAACAAACAAACAAACAAAGAGACCCAAAACCATTTTAGGGCTGTGGTAAACAGGGTCTCACAGTCCAGTTTCCTCCGTGTGTGCTAGAAAACTGTGAGTGACCATCAAGGTTCAGGTGCTGAAGCCACTGTCCTGCTGTGCGGACACCCTGGTAAGGCCCCCACATCCACAGCAATTCCTAATAACAGCACTGCCAGACTTGCTTCCATACTGCTCAGCAAGAAACCACCTCGCTACCTCCTCAGTAACCTCGAGTATTCCTTGGAAATATTGGTGATTACAGTCATGGTCCTGTCCCCTCTGTTGAGGAATACTCTAATTCTGCTGAAATTCCTCAGTGGTTTGCCAACTGCCCTTTCCATGGAACAAACAAAAAAACCCCAACAAACCCACAAGCAAAAGTAAAGAATTAATTTCTTCTTACTCCACAATTAACAAAGCAGACACACAGAAACAGAATAGAATAAAACCACACTCAAAATTGCCCTTTCCTTAGATCACCTATTAACCACCTAACCTGCTGTCAAGACACTTAGGTAGCTGGGATCAGTCCTCACTCAAGATTCCTGGGCATTACTTATATAGAAAGGAATTGAGACTGGATGAGGAACTTCTCCTTATATATCTGTTTGGTCCTTGAGAAAGTAGCTCCAGCTTGAAAAGCCTTTTGTAATTCATAACTTAATTAGGATGCCAATTTTTAACGGTGCTATTAAAAGATTACTGACCTCCCCTGCCTAATTTTAGAAATATTGATGTCTCTTTGGCATGGCTAGGTAGATCTATTTTCTGATCAGAGGATAAACATAACTTGCTAATGACTGTGCTAGTGCTTAACAGGCTACAGATCTATTTATAATAATAAGGGAAATCTTCCTGCCTGGAATTGTTGAACGTACACTAATGTTCAAACATTTGTATATGATCAGTGTACACAAAAGCCTGTAATTTAAAGAAACATATAAATTGATAAACATACTTCATTCTCATTTCTGTGTTTTCATAATATGAATAACTCATTATTATTTCTCAGATCCAGTCAGAACCAGAGCAATATTGGATTTGCAGCTTGGAGACTGGATATTGCAGGGATATTGTGATTTGAAGCGTAATATTTTCCCCATTCTATTCCATTCCTTTCATTTTTTGTTATTCTACAGGGATTTTTAGACTAGTTACCAGCAGCTGCAGTGAAGAGCATTCAAGTTTAATACAATCCTGCCAGATTGTAGGCAAGTGCTAGGTACGTGCCTCTCTAGCTATGTTTTCATTATAACACATATTAAAACTAATAAACTTTTGAGATACTGAAGAAATTTTTATTCCAAATATGGGTTTACATTGTCAGCTGGTCATCATGTTAACCAATAAACATTTCTTACTGTGTCTTCACTGCACCCTAAAGTTGCCCTAAAACAAAAACAAAGCCTGAAAATCAGAGCATCACAGAGTGTTAACCCACTTAACACTTAACAGCCCACTTATATCCCACTTAAGCATTGGACTTTCAAATCTAACCTTAATGGAACAACTCACAGCGTCAAAGGAAAAAGCATCACTCTTGTGAACCTTAGTTGCTTTGATCCTTGCTGAGCAATGCGCTGTGCTAGGCCATGCTCGAATTGTCAGTCAATGCAGGATCTGCTCTATTTCTCTCAAACTGAGCAGTGGTATATTTCTCTCTCTTGATTTCTTATTTCCAAGTCCAGCAGAAGCTGCAGAGACAGCACATTTGGCTCCCTCCGGAAGGATGTTAGTGCTTTGTTTGGTTTGAATCTCTCACCTCACCCTCTAGCCAATGAACAATCATCATGGGCAGACTCTGAAGGGAATTTTCTCGAGGTCTTCTTGAAGGAAAGATGATGCCAGTGATCTGGCAAGGGCGGATAGTCATGCCTCAGAAACCAACATGGCTCTACCACACCTACCCACAAAAAGAAATAATAACATGAATGGTAAAATTAGGGTTGGAAATAAGTAGTGCGATGCTATGACCACAAGTACAGCACAAAAGAGAGTCAGAGAAACTGGCATGGTAACAAAATGTGCTGGGATCAGCGCAGAAGGAAAAGAGACCTTGGAACAGGTCTCTTGGAACAGAAGGTAAGATCAACTGGAAAAAAAGTGTGCTGCATTATCAGTTATTCTACTCCCTTGCAGTAGATGGCGCTGTGGAATTCCCATGGGCCACTATGGTTTATGAGACTGAAGCAGGAGTAATCTAAGTATCTTTCTTTTCCTCTTCAAGGGATGTGATCAAGGACATTAAAAGTACAAATTAACCTAACAAGAGTTGATTTAAAATAACATAGAAAATGGGTACTTCATCTGAAAAAACCCCATACAACCCCATCCTTCCCCCACCCCCAAACCATCAAAGAGGAGTAGCCTTAAAAGCAGAAACTGCATGGGAAGTGGGGGGTTTTTGTCTATCATACAGACCCTAAAGACACTATATGGATCTCAGCGGTTTGTATATGAAACAGAAAATTAATGTATTGTAATTCAGATCAAAAGATAAATAATGGATTCAGAAAGCAGCATTAAAAACCAAGATCCTTTCTTTATTTTGACTAATGATTTTTGAATGGCAAAAGCATACAAAGCTGGGCAAAACTACTCCATTATGGGTTTCTAACTCCACCACAACGCTGCAGCCTTGGTCCTGTGGGGCTCTGGAGCCCAAGGAAACATCACCTGCAAGACAGCAGGGCTTTCCAAAGCCTGGTATGAAAATTACAGTTTAGATAGCTAAGGCAGAGCTGGCGGCACTACCTGTTGGTGTAAGACCCCACTTCCAGTGGACATTGAAATTGCAATAATTTCAGTTGACATCTTTCACACCACGGGTCTGGCTCAATGCACATGATATTGTTGTATCCACAGTGACTAGCAGATACAGGGAATAAGGAAGCCGTGTGATGTTGGCTTTTGCATAATACCCACTGACCTACTGAGTGCCCTATTTTGGTATGTCATGGCAATAATACCCCCTACAAATGTTCCTTTGTATGCATGAATGCTATAATTGTGCATGCAAATCAAGGACACATAATTGCCCTGGCATTTTCAAAAACTAAGATTCAATGCAGAATTTTAGTTTTGTTCAGTGTAATCAACCTGGTTTTAAAGGCCTGTACAACAGATTTCCTGCAATGTCCATAAGAATCTTTTCTGTAGCTTGATTTTTTTTATTGCCATGATTTTTTCCTTACTTGTGTTTCTGAAAATAAAATGTTGCTTTAAAAAAATATATTTTATTTTGTTTCTATGGATTTGACATTAGAGTTGATATGTTTGCTAGTGGAGAACACAATCTCTACCCCAAGGAGCTTGGCATGTTAGGGCAGACAACATGACGCTTTTATGTACAGATGCATATGTATAGGATTCCACTTCTGACAAAATGGGAGAGCTTTACAAGGAAGATACAGGGCCCTTTTTATCATTCTTGTGAAAAATGAATGAATTATTGTGGTAAGGCCTTTCAGAGTTGGAGTTTTCAAAAGCGTAGGGTTGATCAAGCATACTCCAGCTCCTGCTATTTTGTTTCTAGCACAGAAGGTAAAGGAGGAACAACAGATCCTAAGGTTTTTGGCCAGATCAATTAAGCCTTGGGTGCCTTGGCTGAATAAAAAACCCACAAAAACACAGGGAAGAAAACTCAGTATCCCTTTGCAAAACTCATCTTCTACTTGAACAAGTGCAGTTGGAAAAGGATGAATAGACTGATCATTGCTTTTTAAGGAAACCATCATCTGTCTGTCTGAAATCTCTCTCCATGCTGTAATAGCTATTAACAGCATCTCTTACTGTAAACACTATTTTTCCATCTTTATTTCTCGTTCATATATTTTGTATATATAGAAGTTCTGGTATATAATTAACTCTAGTGGATCCTGAGATACTTGACCACTTTTTCATACTAGTTATGTGACCAGGCAATTGATGGAGCAATAGAAAGATTTCTTTCTCCCCATTCCTTTTTTTTTTTTTTTTTTAAAGAATGTTCACCACAGGACCAAGGGCAACTCCTTTGGCAAGTTTGCCTGTGCTTTTTGAATATTTACTTAGTATCATTGTTTAGTACTGAATTATCTGATTAATCTTCAGTGACAGTAACTTCAAGAAAAAATTACACAGCTTCAAAAAGTGTGTGGGCAAATTCATGGCAGAAAAATCTACTAAGACTATTAAATACAAAACCAGAAAGTCCCTAAACTGCAAATTGCTGGAAGTTGGAAGAGTATTCCAAGGAAGTATCACTGTATCTTTTGCTTATAATTTTCCCTGGGCATCTGCTTTTGGCCAGCATTGGAGACAGGGTACTGAGCCAGACGGATCTTTGGTCTGACTCAGTACTGTTATAATTTTACGGAAGTGTCATGAGAGAGACATGACAGATGCAGGGATGCAGGTGAAAGTGCTTTTTTTTATAGGTAACTAATCTTTTTTTTCCTTTTCTTTTTTTTTTCTTTCTTTTTTTTTTCTTTTTTTTTCAAGTAATTAATATGCTATGTGTTTGCTGTGAGAGGTCATTTAACTTCAGTCATTGTTTTGCCAGAGCTGGCCTTTGCAAATTCAACCTAACTGCAAATGTTGTGGGGAAAGAGAAATCTCTCTATCCCTGGAGGAATTAAAGCTCTCAGTGAGAACTCACTGGTCTGATCCTTTGTGTAACCACAGTGTTGTTGCTGAGCTCCTGCTCTCTATTAGCCTCCCGTGCAGTCTAGGGTTTAACTTGGCAGAACTCAAGGTTTTCAGAGAAATTGGTTCAGCTCTTTAACCATCATGTTTACCAGCCCACATGCAAAATCCCTAAATATCAAAAGTCACGGATACTTTGAAAGCACATGAAAATCCGTGACTCACATGACAGCTGTGACAAAAATGCAGTCTTTCTTACTCCCCTTTTGTTTATGGTCCTTCAGCCAATTTCCAGTCTGACAGTATAGAAGTTCAAGTTAATTTTCAAATAAATGAGTAAAGTTCAATAGCAACACCTTGAAATCTTTGCTAAAACTCAAATATAGTTTTCACTGTGTTCGCTTCATCTGTAGCTCTTTTAAAATACAGATTAATAAAAGAAAAAAGGTATTGTTACCTGGAAAGACTTTGTTTTTCTATTTATTGGATTTATTTGTGGTTTTAAGAGTTCTTTTTGCACATCTGGTACTCTGGTATTTGTACATAAATATTTTAACAATCTTTCTTTTAAATACATTAATATGAATGTCAACCACTGCTAAAAGGAAGAACTCTCCTATCAATTGTGTGAAGGTAGATTAAAAGAAAGTTGTAAGGGCTGTCAACATTTGTAAAACGCTTGAGAATATGTCAGTTCATGAACAAATTCAATAATCACAGATTTTAAGATCTCACCCAGTTACTGAACAGTCACTTTAATTTGGCATAAATCGATGCAGCCAAAAGGGGTATTTCTGCCTTCCTCCCCTCCATCGCACTCTTGGCTGCCTCTTTTTTCTGCCTCTCCTGTGCTGCCACTAGCACTAATCTCTGGCCTGATCTTTCTGCCACATGGCTGCATAAACTGTAACAGTGGAACAAGGACGAGTGTGGGCAGTACTGTTCCTTTGGCACAGCACAAACGAGTGTCTAATTAAAGTGGGCATGTAACCATGACTCCAGTCCTTGGCTCTTCCACCAAGTAGTATGTCCTGAACGGTTTATCTGGGTTATCTCTGTTTCGGTTGAGGAAGGTTACACAAGGGAGGAGGCAGACTTTAACCAGCCTCACAACACCTGTGCCCCAAGCCGAGCTTAAGCTAAGGTCTCCAGTCATCCCCTCAGACGGCAGGTAGCGTGCTGCGCTTTTGTACTAATGCCATCACCAAAACAAGCAATTTGCTGATATCTCCAGTCAATTAAGCACTGAAATGGCTGCCAAGGAACATTATTTGGACAATAATCTGAGCCTGACAAGGCCAGTTGCAGCTGTTATCTGGAAAGGGGATGAGAGCAGAAAGTGAAGGCCTCCTAGTACATGCTGTATGGGGAGGTTATAGCTGTGGGCCATCACCTTCTCTCTTCTCCCTGACTTCTGCTAACTTAACAAATGCTCACCGGGGAAGAAAAAGGAGTGGCGACCTCTCAGGAGGTTTACCAGCCACAGGGAAGCAATGATTGTGAAGAAGGGAGGCCTGTCCAGACACCGGTGCTAGTTCAGGACCTAGCAGGAGAAGAGCAGGACTGCTGCCACAATCGGCTCCTCGAACCGAAGTGCAGTCTCTCACAAAGGAAGGATGAAACATGGCTCCTGGTGGTAACTCCAGATCTTTCCACCTGTGTCGTCTCCAGCTTGGTCTAACAGCTTTTGTTTTGAACTCCTCATCTGGAAGCAGTGACATGACTAGATCTTAACCAGAAACAACTGTTAGATGTACTGGGTGTTCAAACGCAGCCCAAAGCATTGTAGAAGCCTCCTTAAGCTCACAGAAACACATACATTAAAAAAATTACAAGGCAGGTGGTCAAATGAAAGCCTACATGCTCCTGTGAAATAGATCTGCTGTGAGGGGGAAGGAATCATCCAAGTCCACGGAGGATTAAATTACTCTGTTGAGCTCAGTCTTAACAATAATAGCAAGAGTCATGATCATCCCCTGCTTCTGAACACAGGACAATTAATAGTATCTCATGAATAGTGGCATAAAAGGCAGTTATGACAGTGGAGGCATGAACATGGTCTACAACAAACTTTCAGCAAGGCAAGTGACAGAATCCGCCCCAATGTGTGGATTGATTAAAATGTGACGGTCTAGAAAGTACAAAAACTGCTTTCCCTTGAAAGGGAAAGGCTTCACATCAGAAGATACTTAGCCAGAAACAAACTAGGAACCATACTTCTTACTCCTGACTCACCTACCAGCCTCTAAATGTTGAGGATGCTTTTCTGAGCATTTGCAGTTTTGTTCTAATTATGGGCTGAAATTGTATTTCCTGACTGTTAATTGGCAACATTCTTCCTTCCTTCCTCTCTGTTTAAATAGCACTATTGATTTTATTTTATGCTTTTTTCCGTTACCTCTCCTAATTACTTCAAAGTATAGATATTAGCAATTCAGTCTGTTCACTAGCTAACTTGCTTCTACAACCAATAATGACTGCTGTGTGGTGCCTTCAAGGAACAGGTGATGGGTATGTTTTCTTGTCATTTCTATATTTACACTTGCTTTTTTCCAGTTTCCAACTTTACCATTTACTTGTCATATCCTTATTAAAGAGGGGTTTGAAATGTCATTTCGGACATTGCACCTCCAATAGTAATGCTTCTTAACTTCTGGTTTCTAAATTTATTTACCTCCTTTTTTGGATTGCTGTAGTTTTCTTATGACTTTTTTTCCCCCTAATTTTGTGTCTTGGTGAAATGTTCTTATCTGCAAGAGAAATGAAGGCAGAAGGCAATTTTCCTGTTTCCATTACAATATATTTTAGAATCATATCTTTGAGCAATCCCTCATGAAGACCTGTTGGCTGATTTCTGGTTTTGACATCTTTTTTGGAGAAATTGTAACCTGTTGGGCCTTAATTATAATGACTCCAAGATTCTCCAGCTGCCTTGGATTTTACTATTTCCTCTTGCTATATTTCTTCCACTACTCCACCTCTTCTTTGCCTCCAACTCTTCTGCTCTTCTTCTGATGAACTGAATTAAAACTTTCACTAGCAGAAATTATGGTGTGCAGCTGTGCACACCATTTGCTGATTCCAGATTCTTTCCCTCTGTTTATGCTTTCCACACAGATTGTTGCTGCCACTGGAAAAACAAATTAAATAAAACTGGCACCCAGCTTACTGGTGAGACTAGCAGTAAACAAGCTGGGGAATGTTGGAGCTGTGTGATAGCCTTAAGAAAATGAAATTAAATAAAAAGTCCAGCTGCAATGAATCATTTAGCACAAATGCCTAGAAAGTATCATGAAGGTGAGGCGTCCCAAAGGGGGATGACTGCGGGTTGATTTTTATTGAGCCTTATAAGCTTTGGTGTCTTCTCCAGGTTAGGAAGCTAACAGGTTGACTTGGAGGCCCTGGGAAGGATAACTTGTTCTTTCTAAAAGGGCAGGATTTCTAGTAAAGGATTTATTTCCATTATCCTATTCTCAGCAAACCGTTTTGCTTGCTTATTAGTTAATGAGTATGGAGAATAAGGGGAAACATTCCCTACTTGGTGTTAAGATACACATATGGCTCTGCTGAGATATTTCAAGTCTGAAACCTAACTGGCAAAATGTTGGGTATCTTCCAACGTGTGTCGCCAGCTGCATGTGAATATGCATCCCTGAAATGCTAGCATTTGGCAGCCATCAAGATCTGCAAATATTAAAGTATTCGTTCTTGGATCTACCTATATGTTTATAACATGCCTCCCCCAACTGTGTGTGAGAGTCCAAAACCAAAGAATCCCCAAATACCCTTTATATGCTCTCTGGCTCTCACTCCGACACACACTCGTACGTGCATGTGCATGTATGCATAGTTATTAGTCAAAAATACATGCAGACATACACAAAAAACAAGGCAGAAAGGAAAGCTGCTCTTGAAGGAACATCGTTTGCAAGATGTAGCCTTTGCAGCTTCATTTTTGTTCTTTTATGTGATAGCAGATATTTCAGCTTTCTCTTGCTTTTATAAGGTATTCTGTGCTGACTATGAAGTTACCAGAAACTTGTGGAGAGCAACAGGGTGGATTAAGGGCATATCAGAAATTGGTCTGAAAGAGAGACTATGGGGTGGAAAGGAAGCTGCAGGCTAAAAAGGGGGCCTCTAAAGGGCAGGAAAAAACAACTTGTATAGCTTTTTGGATTCTTATTCCAAATGAACTTGCAAACCTCTTCTCCTGTGGGTCCAGCCAGATGATTTCAGCCATTGCAAGTGATGATTGCTGTGCATACCTCTGTCGCAGAGGCAGCAGGCATCGCTGGAGAAACGTGGGATCTAACAGCTGGTGGGGGGAAGGGTGGAAGAAGCAGAAAATGACCCCCTACATTTGAAAGGCATGATATTTCTTGCCTTGTTCCCCTCGCCCCCACCACGCTTCCTTCCCTCCCTCCTACACGTGCATTAATAGAGCAAATAAGGATTTCAAGCTATGCAGTTCTTGGAAATAGGTTGGAGAGCCGGCGGTGCTGTAACCGATGTGTGATTGTCCTTTTAGGAACGAGTCCCATGTGCTGTGTACAGGGCTGAGGAGCAAAAGCCTCGCTGCCAGCCAGGGCAGAGGCAAAGTGTCTGCAGCCTTTGGTTAACGTTCCCCCGGTGCTGGGAAAAACAGTATTTCTGAAAGCAAAATGGCATTATATATGTAAGACATAACGTAACTTTGTTTTTTATAAAAGCTACTCTTAAGCGTGGCACAGAGCTGGGAGGCTCTGAGCAGGGCAGGACACTTCAGGGTCAGATTGAAGACGGTAAACACATACAGGAGATAAAAGTTTGAGATTCTTTGGAGGGAAACCTGGTGAGAATTTAAGCTTTTGATGTGGACACGAGCCTCGTCTCCTGCTTTGCTTCTGCAGCCAGTGCCTCCAAGTTCCAGTAAAGTCAGACTGGAGATGCAGTATCTTCTCTCACCCTTTCAGCCCCCGCCGCCACCACCACCACCTCAAACGGGTGGCTGGTGCATTGGAGGTCCTGCTTTCATCTGACTCGTTCTCCTTTTCTGTCACAGTGACCTCCAGTGGTTCTCTTCATTTATGTCCTGCGTGCTGTGTCCTTCTAAAGAAATTGGGCTTTTTTTCCCCTTTTTTTCTTTTCTTTTAAACAACCACAGAGCAAAACCTGTTGAAGGGAAGAAATGAGAACGCATCGGTTTTTTAATCAGATTATTATTGTTGCTCATGTAGGCACCGGATTCCTCCTCGTCGAATGTGCAGGAAAGGCATGCATCTGTGAGACTGGTGAAATAATTAGCTGGTGAAACAGAACCATTATTTGTGACTATTAAATGAATGAGTAAAACTGTTCTGAGCTCTGCCAAAATGTTCACATAGAAAAATCAGACTGCTCAAGGGGGGGGAGGGAGGGAGTGAGAGGCTTGGAAAAACTGATTTGCTCAAGTTTGAAGCAGGTCAGGGAAGACTGGGGGAGGGGATGGGACTAACTTCATCTCTGAGGTGGTCCCACTTTCAAGAACTTTGTGAGCCCTCTTTCTGGAAGTGGTTCTCTTTATACATTCAGACTTGGCTGGCAGCGGTCACCTTGCTTGGCCTTCCCTTATTTAAAGAAACAGCTGCATATGTCAGTGGTTTTGTTGCAATTACTTTGTACCGTGTGCCAGAAGCTCTGAAGCTATAAGCCTGCTCACCTTATATGTACAGCATATAAATCTATACTCTTAAAAAGGGCCAATGGGACAGTCCTGGAGGATGGGAATGAAAGGGAAGGGCATCAGAGGCTAGGACTGAGACACCTCTGTTTGCAAAGAAGAGACAGATCATTATAGGCTGGATGAGGAATTGTGTTGAAAACAAGTTAAATACTTTCAAACTCTGAGGGGGCCCTTGGGAATATTTTTTATGCAGGCAAAAGTACCAGTGAACTCAATGGAAGGTTTGCTTGATTAATGGCAGTTGAATATAGCCCTAGAGCATCCCTCCTGCCACGTGCCCAACCCCAACAAAAAAAAAGCAGAAGCCTGGGTGCTAAAGAAAATCACCATGAATTAATTTGTAGTCTGTTGTTCAAAACAGTATCAGGAAAAATTTACACATAAATTTCATTGCTTGTAGGTGCCTGTGGTGTTCACTTTAGTTCTGAGATAGTTATGCATCTCATCTGCTGTGAGATCTTCCTCATTCCTGCCAGCCCTGTCTAGTGGCAGAAGGGAAAATATTGGTGAAATGCAGGACGACTCCCAAGAATCCAGTGTGGGATCAGCCTCTAGATTATGTGCTAGCTACTGATATTTTTTTTCCAGTTGAATGAAGAGCCTGGCCTCAGACAAGCTGAGCCTGCCTGTGCACGAAGCAGCTGATGAGCGGGTGAGCGCAGCCTGCAGCGCAACGTCTGATGCGTGTGCGCTGGTCCCGAGGATAGCTCCTGCTAACATCAACAAAAGCTCTGCGGGGTGTTTATAGTGCACCCAGACAAGCATTCCTTTCACAATACCTAACAGACCTTGTATATACCACTGTAGATTGTTCCATATAATCCTACCTAGGCTCTGACAAATAAGACCACATCGCGGACCGCTCTTTCCCAGCCTCAGGCAAATTGCCAGTGTGCTCATTTTCCTCTTAAAGTGTTAAAATCACCTAGGATGAGCTGCACATTTTCCTGAGGTCTTTTTTTTTTCCCGAGAATTTTAATTAGATCCTTGTAGTTGTTTCTCATTATGCATGCATATATTCTTACTACAATGCTGTTTAAATAATAATATGCACAGCAAATTGTTCATTTCTGTTCTAAATTTACTGGTGATTTTTGGACTGTGAGACTAACTCTTGTTATGTCTGTCTCTGTTGATCTCTGGCTGCTGACTTTTTTTATAAGTGTAACTATTAATGGTCCCATTGCGTTGATCTTTGTCTGATAAAAACATCTCTTAAATGGATTAAATATAAATGACAGATCATCTGTCATTAGAGCTGCTCTTAATTCCAAGTATTTACCCCATGTCATCTTGTCGTTATCTGAATAACTCGAATACAGTCGTAGTGATTGTGATATATTTATTTAAAGTTTTCATTCTCCTGCCAATAGGGAGCCTCTGAAACTGAGCAAGGCTCAGAGCTCTGGATCTGCTTAGCCCTATGGAGTCCTGATGTAAGCGCAATGTAAAAAAAAAAAAAAAAAAAAAAAATCAGTGGATGTCAGCTGCATTTCATTAACGTAGATATAGATAGCATTTTCTGTATCTTATTTCATGATCTGGTGTTTCAAATATAAACAAATCTACTCTGTCCTGTAAGGAACTTCCTGTAGTCATTGCACAACAGCTACACTACTTGAGAAGAAGCCTTTTAAAGAACAGCCTCTCTGTATCATTCACACTTAAAAAACCCCAAAGTTTTGTCAAGTTTTTATACAGATGCCAAATCCTCACAGCAGATCATTTGGAACTGATGGTCACCCAGGTGATTGTCAGTAATGCTGTCCTCTGCTGCCCAGTTGTACTGAGACACGAGGCTTCCAATATTCCCAGCTGCTGCTGGTGGTTTTGCCCCAGTTCTTGCCAGTTTATCGGCTTTGCAGAGTCTGTGCGTTGTCATGCTTTACCCACATGCGATTCATAGATTCTATGTCCAGCAAACACGTAGGACTTCTCTGTGATCGGTGCTTGGAATATCGACCACTTGTGTATGCAACAACCCCTCTGTGGATAAGGAGACCATATAATCCTTGCTTATTTATTGATTGTAAGCAATCATGTGGGACTCATATCGGTGTGTTAGACTCAAACTGCTTGAGGCAGTAAAGCAAGCCTTGTCAACCCGAGGTACATTTAAGCTAACTTCTCAGTGTAGTTAGTGAGTTACAAGGAAACTTGTCCTTCATCTCTCATGATGTCATATGTGTGAGTGGAATGTCATCACTACACAATGAGAAGACTCATCGTTAGCCCCAAAAGCATGATGTCTGTTTTGTCTTACGAAAAATTTGTTAAGTCTGTGTGCTTTCCTGGTAAATCTCTCTTGGTTATTATTGGAACAGGAACTAGAACGATACAAAAGGTGGAAAGGAAAAGAATCTATTTACAGACACTTCTTGCCTGCTGGCATTAAAAACTGTAGACATTTTAAGTGGGTACAGCAAAGCACTAAATCTTCCCTGTTTTGTCTCAGAATTGCAAAAGCAGACTGGCCTAAAAGCCTGGCTGAGGAATTGGTTACTAATACCCCCAGTTCCCATGTTGATGGGACCACCACTCCTGAGTCTCAGCCTGGATGAGAGGAGCCTTGAGGCAGTTCACATTTCACACTGAAGGTTGATCTGCTCCCAGGACTGAACCACTGACAAAATGGTATACAGCCACTTTTTTCTTATTGGGAAAAGAATTGATCTTATTTGGATCAGAGTTTCGCTGCACTCAGTGATTTATTCTGACATGCCTGTGTGCTTCCATGTCCTTTCAGCTGCTAGAGGGTGAAAGAGGGTAAGAATAAGTTTCTGAACACCGGTAAAGTGACAAAGAGTGTGAAAACTTGAAATGTATCAGAGTAGGTCTTTACTCCTCTAGTGTCCTGACAAAATGGAAAATTTGGATACATACTCAGATTACAAGGTGAGATATTTTTTCCTTTTGTCTTGCACTAGTTTTCTGTTTGAGTGATCCAGATCTTATAAAATGCAGTTCTAATGGCACTAATCCACACAAATCCCTCCAGTCTCTAACATGCTTGTACATGCACAGTCATGGCAAGAAAGGCCGTTACAGTATCTTGCTGCTTAATGAAGGATTTTCATGTGTGAATACGCAGAGCTTACCTTGCATTTCCACGGGGAGAAAAATCTCTTCAAATTTTCTGAAGTTTTCCTTAAGGGAAGCTCGTGCACAACACATGGTGGTCTTAAACATGCTTTCTAAAGTCCAAATATGTATCCTAGTGCAGCAGTGCACACAGTAAGATGCAGAGCATGCTCACCTGCGTTGTCAGAGAACAGGATCCAGCCGTTGGAAAAGGACAGTCCATGGCATATGCATTACAAACCACTCTGTTGGATCACTAGCTCATTTGGAAGGAGGGGCATGGAGAGGTTTAGGTCATAGATATTTTCCGCAGTAAATTAGTTAGCATTAACTATAGGAAAATATTATTTTAGTTGTGAGGAGAAGAGTCCAGGAAACCAATTAAAAGAGTGAACTCTAGGGGGTATATGTTAAAAGAATTGTGTGGGAAGTTGTGTACGTAATGTCCACTGAGGTCAATGTCTAGAGGGGCATCATGGTGGATGGGTAATGAGAAACTCTAAGCGTGGTCACCTTTATCTGGGTGAACACTGAAACCTATGACTTACTATCTGATGACTGTATTCATAGCCTGAGTGAAAGAACTGGAATAACCAACCATTCAACCCCCCCCAAAAAAAACCCAAAACAACCAAACTAAAACCCAAGCCCAACCAACAAAAAGCAGGGGGGAGGAGGGTGGGCTCTACAATAATGTTTTGCCTTTCTACACCAAGGTTTCGGTAGAGCTCAGAACATTTTTGAAAAGTGGGCAGATCTGAACTCATTTTGAATAACTGCAATAAAGAAGTAAAATGAATTATCCAAGGAAAGGAATCCTGGTGCTCCTGATAAAATTGGAGGTGAATGCACATGCCTCTTTCCCTGCTTTGTTCTTGAAGCCCTTAGAAGAAACTGGTGGTGGTCTTAATAGAGCACAAAACGTATACTTTCTAATGAGTTTGATGCTCACATGACCTGACTCCTCATGCTGATAGTTTCCATTTTATAAGGGGAGGTATGGTGGTTCTTAAAAGGTAGTTTGTGCTTCCTCTACTTGTATCTATTCTATGATTAAATAAAGAACTTCAGACTCCAGAGAAACTACTCCAGCACCTTTTCTCTGCATTAAATTATGACCAAATAACAAAATGTTTTAAACTCTCAAAGCCTGTAACTAAATACGGCCAGCATTCCCCTACCTTCTGAATTACTGCAAGAGAGCCAAATTCTCTGTGGTGGCTCAGGAGATCAAGGGCACTTTTACTCATAAGTGAACACGCATGCTTACTACACTGTAGGTGCATTGTATTGGGAATAGTGCTGTCCACATGTTGAGATGGTGAATGCCTAAAACTAAGCCAAATAGTTACTGTGCCTGAAATCCCTTCCTTGAGAGCATAGAGTCATTTCACAGTATAGGTGTAAACTACATTGGCTTTTTTTGTGTGTGTCTTGAAAGCCAAATGAATGTCTGTATTTACGAAGGACCACGAAACAAACTCTGTGAGTGGAACTCCAATGTTAGTGAGCTACCACTGCCAAGTGCACAGAGCCTAAAAAAGTCTGTTACTGAGGTCCAGCACAGGGTAGCTGCTGTGAGGAGCTGTCATCATTTGATGTCTCTTAAAAGCTTTTAAGTTCTGTAGTAAACATGATGACTACTTTAAAACCAGAGCAGCAGTGGGGTGCCAAATATAAGTTCCCCTTGGAGGTCTTGGGCAGTAACAAAGTTTCTGACTGTGTTAGCTGGACCTGAGAGGCAGGACAGCTGCTCAGTGCATTTCTGAGGTAGCCCACCATCTCCTAGTACAACATCCTGGCTTCAATTCTTTGTAATTCTGACTCATCTTTGACCTCTCAAGCTAAAAACTTGTAAACTGTCTTTTAGAAAATTTCCGCCAAAATAGACATACCATTTTAAAATGCAAAACAAGGAAAACGCATTGTATTATCCATGTTAAAAATATTCTGGAATTTCTTCTGAGAAACCCCAGCACCTTTGTGGTTCAGGGGGAAAAAATGCAAATATGGAAGTGCATCCTCTGCATTAGGAATGCTCTTTTATCACCTTAAAGAACACCTGGACATGTTATAACCCTCTGAAAAATTACACTCATTGAATGAAGGTTCCTTTATCAGCAAAAGCCTTCATCACTGAGCATGGTCCAACTCCTCTGCATGACTGGACTTTGAGTGCACATCCCTTACTGAACAACCAAAGGTACCCTACCACCCTCCAGCTCCCATGTTCCACCAGGAGTGCAGACCTTGCTGTCTGAGCAGGCTCGTGCTCAGAGGCTACGAGGGCAAAGGTGGACTATCCCCACAATGCCTGGTTAGCCAGGAGATTGGCAAAAGGCACTGGGATAGGGCGATGTAAAGCAACAGTGAGGAGGAAGCCTCCCCGCTCTGCTGTGGTTGGTTTTCCTGCTGGAGGAAGCTGGTGTGGCTGCTGAGGGGACAGCATAACCCAGCAGGAGAAAAGCTGGGACGAAGAACTTGGAGAAACACAAGATCAGTCACTGCAAGCCAGGATGCAAAAGAGGGACTTGCTGAGCCAGGAAACTGGTGAAGGAAGCTGACATGGGTGAGGTGAGGTCTGGGAAAAGCTGCCTGAAGAGGAGGGAAGCTGGGGTGTTGCTGGGGATGGTGGAGACCAGGAGAAACAGAGCTGAAAGGACTTGGGGTGTAGAGAGGGAAGGAGGTATGAGTAGAGGGCAGTGACATATATGGTGGGAGCAGAGGCCATAAGCCAAGGAGAGCTCAGGGCAGCTGACATCAGATGAAAACACAAGAGCTGGATTTTCGTTTCAACAGAGGAAAAGGACTGAGACATGGATGGGAAGGCAGAGGTGGAGGGGAGGAGAGGGAAGAGAAGAAAGGTGGCAGGAGTAAGAAATGTAACATCTGCTCATGTAATCCTAGCCCTGACTGTAATGTGGGAGCAAAGAGAGCAAATGAAAGTTGCATGAGCAACTTTTCTTCTGGTACTTCCAAATTCTTGGAGTGCCTCCTTATCCATAACACTGTCCATTTTAAGCACGTTTAGGTGTGCACGTGTGCCGTGTAGAACATCAAGTGGTCAGACACACATGAATGTAAAAACACAATCTTCCAAAATGTCATGAAATGCATAGGTTGAAGCTCTAGCACCATTTTTTTCCTCCTCTGAAATAATCATACCTTACATTTGACATCATGTATATCAGAAAATATGAGGATAAGTCCCGGTTACTGCAGGGTCTCTGAGGCAAGTTGAATCATGGGGGTTGAACTGACTGAGAAACTGAAATCTCTGGAAGATTTTACCCCCACCCCCCCCCCCCCACCCCCCCACTTAGGAAGGCAAAGCTGCTGTAGTTTGTCTCAGAAATAGGGGTCTTCAGAATTAATTTTCCCGCAAAGCTGAGTGCTCAAAAAAACTTTCATTCAGCTTTGTGGAGTTAAATCCAATGGTCTGTAGCAGTGACTTTCAAACGATAGTCTGTGAACCACAGGATCCATAGACTGGTTTTATAAGGCCTGTGTAAAGGTCTTTAAGAAAACAGCATCTTTACTTAAATTTGCTACAATCACAAATTTTACATATAGAAACTAGGAAAAAAAATCGCTAGTCCTTAATGAACAGCATAAAGATATGGGAGAGACCGGAGGCCCGTCAAAATCAGGCCTCCTCTTATGAAGTGGCCAGTTCCACAGAGCCAGGGTTTAGCATTTGCGTGTATGGGTTTGTTTTATGCTCTTCGGGTCCCCTGTTTGCTGAGGATCATCCTTTCTGATGAAGATAAATTGCCCCTGACCACTGCAGCTTTAGGTTTTATTTCCAGCTGGGATATGCTGGAAATCCTGAAGTACAAAATCATCTTCTGAATATATTGCAGTTAACTTCAGTTGTATAAATCCGAGCATTAGCTGGATACTATAAATAGGCAGGATGTGCAAGGAGGCCAAGTTGAAAATGTGCAGGAACCATGCCTTTTTTCTTTAATGCAACCCCGAAGTTGTGCTATGTTTCATCATGTATAATATTTTTCATCTGAAAAGGAAATGATATGCATGTGCTTTATGGCTGTAGTAATTAACTGGACATAAGGAAGCCTTGAATTTCACACTTCGGATAAGTGGATGGGGGAGGATGGGTAAGTTTTTGTCAAATTTTCTTGCTTTTAGTGCTTTCTTGGAGGTAGTTTTCTGCAAGATTGGGTAGAGAGCAGAAATACATCTGTTTTATATTATACGATGGCTGTACTTTGGCAATGGAAAAAGATGGCACTTAAAAAAAAGGAAAGAAGAAGAAAAAAGAAAAGCTTGGCAACTACAGAATGGAGCAACAATTACAAGAACTATCTTAAAATTCCCAGGATTTGTAATTTATTTTTCCACGCTTGCATTTTTCTGATGATGCTGATGTTAAAGGAGTGAGACAGAGGAAATTCAGTAGGATTTTACAAAGCACAGATATCTCCGTGAAACAATCTCCTTTATTCAGGTTGCCCCCACAGCAGCTGCTGTGATTAACATGTGGGTGGTAGTAAAAGGGATAGGAAGCAGGACTCAAATGTTCACTTTAAAAAAAGTGATAGGAGATCATAATTCTTTTTCTATTGTTCTCTGCAGCCAGTGACCATGAAGTAATGAAGATGGTCTCCCCCTTAACTGCAATTTTCTCTGGGTATAAGGCAGAAGTAATATTAACGCAGATGTTTTTCGGAAACAGCCATGTGGCGGGAAAAGTTATTCAAGCAATACAGCACTACCTAGTGATGTGTCACCTACAGTGGTTTCCATGTTTTCTTTCCTTTATATATTCACCCACTCCCCCCCCCGCCAACATAAGGTGGTCCCAAAGTACAAAGAGCTGAGACTTTACTCATGTGGTAGACATTTTCATCTTTGAGTAAAGTTAGTGGGAGCTGAGGACACTGAGCATCCGTCTTTTGAGCAAGACTACGGGATGTGATGTGTGAGCACCTTCCAGAAGTAGTAAGTGCTGCATGCCCTGGGGCTGCTTTTCACGTCCTCTCATTCTCTCATTCGGAGAGTGCAATGCTTCAGCCTTTGCAGGGCTGGGGGGCTGGAAACGTTGGGAATCGTGCTTTCCCTGCAGTGGGGGTCTGAGCTATATGACAGTACCCCCAGGTTGTTCAGCAACTTAGCTGACTTGAAATAGAGCACTGGAACAAAATATGTTCTGAGTGATTTTTAAGTAAAAGCTAATGTGAAAATGTGGGAGTTTGAACCAATGTAAACACATTAAATTTAAAACGATTTTCAAATGTAGTAAAGAAAAAAAATAGTGTTCCTGCTCTTGAAATTCCTAAAGGACACATTTTTCCTTCTGAGTCATGATTTAATTAGATTATATTTTATTAGACATTCTTTACAAATTTTAAAATACTGCTATTATACATGCACAAAGGAAAATCAGTTTGAACAATTGTATGCAGGCATTCATTGAAGTCAACCACAAAACAGGAACATTTTAGGTCAGTTATCAATGTACTCGATATGTATATCTAAAGTGCATTATGTTACAAAATATAGAAAGTCAGCAGCACCAAGATACGTTCACAAAATAAATACACCAGTCAACAAAATAAATTATGGTAAATGTGACAATAATTGTCTTAGCCTTAGCAAAAAAAAAAAAAAAAAGGAAAATTCACAATAACCAAATGTGCAGTTTCAGAGAGCAATGGGGGAAAAAGGTTTTATTCTGAGCATTTACAATATTTACAGGTAATAAATATTTTAATACTTTCCATATGTTCACTATTACAGAATACTGCAATATGTCTTCCAAAAATCTCTTGCTGAAAATATCAGCGCCTCCTGCAAAGAAAAAAAGAACAGAAAAAAATAGAAAAATTAATTTTCACTTCAACTACATGGACACAAAATTAATAGCAAGAGTGCCACAGACTATAATGTGTTGCTAGTAAACATTTGCAGTAATAGGGCCTGTTTAACAATGCTACAGTTTTAGGCATCTTTTCAAGACTTCTACTATATTTCCTTCAATGCAGCTCAGCTAGCAGTATGAAGACCTGCAGTTTGTTACGACACTGAGGCCATCTATTCCACTCTACTGGACACTCAGAGAAATAAGACAGGGCTTTAACATTTTTTAGAGCCTTATGCAAGAAGATTCCCAAGTGCTACAGGTAGAAAGATTGCATCAACCTATAATAAATATACCAAATGCTGAAAAGAAAGTAATACAGTTGGAGAAGTGAGAAATTTGTTCTGAAGATAAGAAAAAGAAAGTCCTTATTGAACATTGTGTTAATCGTACCCCTCCTGTCTTAACCGCCTGGGTGTGGTGCTGGGCTTCTGATCAAAACAGTCCCACGGGGCTACTTGGTCTATCTTTCCTACTGATAGACCACCTGTCAGACAAGGGTCTGTTCATCTAGGAGGTAAATATTTCTGTGCTGTCATGTATATGAGTACATGCAGTACTCATGCAGTAAAGGCTGCTCAGGTCTTGAATGGACCCTTGATAGTGTGTCTCTTCAAGTGCTTGAATGAATGAAAAGACTATAATCCTGAAACTTTCCCTCCATGAGTCAAAGAGATGGGTACTGAAAGAAAACGAGCATCTCGTCGCGTTAAGCTCTGACTCCTGTTGCATTCAGTCAAAGCTGAAACAGTCAGCTGTATACAGTCCTAAGATTTGAGAGTTTTCTAAGGGGTGCTGGAAGCCTGGTGTGAGTTCTGCACTCCTCCCTTCCTTGTGAAGGCATGAGAACAAAAGCAGAGCCTGCTCCTATCCTGCCAGAATATTACTTATACTACAATATTATTTTAAGTTACTTCTTAGCAGAGCTGCAGGAAATGCTGAAGGGTTGGGCTTCTTTCCCTTCTGTCCCTGTGAACAGCACATTTCTGTAATGCACGTTGGTTCCCTGGGAAACAGCTATAGGGCGGAATGCGAAGCTATAAGATGGAACGTGATTTGCTCTGTTGCTGGACTGATCGCCAAAGCTGTGGGTAGCGTTCCACATGGCAGATGTGTACGGGCACGAGAGACACAGAAAAAGCAAATCCTTGAGAGTTTAAGAGGGGGTTTTTATGTGCACATTGAATTGAGACTACATTTAACATTAGGGAGTCTACTCATTTGAAAAGTTTCTTAGGAAATTAGGTAATAACAGCTTGATTGAATTGGAGTGGGAATATAGCTGGAATGTCCATGAGAAAGAATTTTTTAAGTGCCTGGAGTGGAAATGCTAGCATGAAGCTCCTTAATAATTAACTAGTAATATTAGGGTGTGTTCAGGCTATATTACAATATGTATAATAATGGCACACAAGTCATACAGTGTGACTGTATATGTGTGCCTGCACTACATAGGTCTGTTTTTAAGAGGCTGACATTTTTCAATTTGGCTTGGACTTTAGGCTCTGTTTTAGAGTTTAAGCTAAGCCACATCTTGACAATGGGCTCTCTATTAACGACTACTTGCAAGCTGCTTTCTGTGATTTGGTCCCAGATTTTGCAAGATTGGCTTCTTTTATGGGATACTTCCTGTAGTAAGCTAAAAGATCTAGAGAGCGCATTATTTTTGGTCTTTTTTTCTGACCTAAACCCCAAATCTTGGGATTGAGATTGGGCAGAGGGAATTGGCACGAGGATTTTACTTCAGTGCGTTGAGCAGAAAAGAAACGCAGAGATACAGTGAAAAGCGTGCTTAAAGTTCATCTTTGTGCTTCCTTGACATTTGCCCTGCTGCGTTATGCATATCCACACCTTCACTGTAAAGTGGTGATGCTTCTCCTAAGCTGCAGCTAGCCTTAGGGGTGCCACAAAAGCAGCTTCTATTGGTGTGGCATGTGGAAATCCTTTTTGCACACACCTTCCTTGTCCCCTACCTGCAGATAGAGTAGAAGCTGCTGATTCACCTCAGTATGGCTGAGGAATCAACCTCACTCAGGTGTGGTTATTCCTCCATCTAAAATGTGCTTGCCCACCTTGTGCCAACAACCGCATAGACAACTGCACTGAACCTGGCTCCCCCTAAAGCACATATCAGGGAGTTGGGACTTGCTTACATTTAAAGTTTAGAAATTATATCTTTTGCCAGCCTACTGGGATAACTGTAAGCTCATATACTAGCAGTTTCTTAAGAGCTGAACCAGCATATTGTGCTCTGTACTTGTGAAGGAGGAATTTTGTTTTCCTGTTTTATGGCTTTTGCTTAATCATCTTCAATGAAGTATCTAAAATATAGCTCCTTTTTAGGAATCTGGTTTTTGCCCTGGAGAAATACTGCATGTTGGGCAATAATATCCATAAGGTAAAGCTGGAGATTGCCTTCAGCAGTCTGGGCTCCACAGTAAGGCTGCCTGCCTTCAGCCATCCAACCGTACTCGAAACAGAAAGGCTGAACTAGGAAAATCCACGGGGTTGTACCTGTCCATTTTTTACATATCCCATTGGATATACAAGCAAAAACAGGGTAGTGAGGAAAAGAAGTAACAGTCGAAATGCCCTAGGATGTTTTTTCCCTACATTCAAGATTTCTATGTGCCAAAGACAGGTGCTATTTATTGGTCTTAACACCTGTAGAAATTTCAGGCAACTCCTGACCATAGTCCTGGAGCATGCCTTTCCTAAGGTGCTGAGACAAACCAGCCCCTCGTACTTCACTGCTAACTGCTACAGCCACGCCAACTGGTTTACGGTCTGGGACACTGAATGCCTAGAACGGAATGCCGCTAACTCCTGTAGATGCTAGTACAGAAGTGGAGGCGATAGAGCACGTTGCAAACTGTGGCCTGTAAAGCTTAACCCAAGACTGCATTTTAGTAAATCCCACAGCTGGCGTTTCTTTCTAAGGGATTTACTGTGAGCAAGTGGCACTTCTCTTATGTCCCTATTCTTCCAAATTGAAGAGGAGAGAAAAGAGTGGGGATTTTGCTGTTGAAAATGCAAACATTTAAGGAGAACTGAGGAGTGGACGCCTTCGCTTTGTCTGCAAGTGTGCAGACTTCTACTCAAGCTGCGATGACTGCGAGCAAATGAGTCGCTTGGGGCACCTAGGCTGAAGTCTCCAGCTCGCCACTGCCCTGAAAACCCTTCATTGTCATACATGAGGGAAGCACGTCCCTCTCCAAAAGCAATGCTCAACATTTTTCAGCAGCAACGTAATTGTTTCACGAGCTGGCAAAAAGATGGAGCTGAATTAAAAAGTCCTAATGGCAGGGAAAATTTTATGGCAAAAGGCTGGTCTGCATTGTTTGCAGATATTACTAAGAGAGAAATTTTCCGTGTTCTCCCCTAAGGTTAAACAGTAAAATGAAAAACTGTAAAGCGAGGGTAGGAAAGTTGCCAAAAAGGGGAGGCGTTGAGAGGGAGGAAAGAAAACTTCGCCATTTTATAGATGCAGAGCCTTAAATAAAACTCAAAGCTTTCAATCTGCTGAGGCCCAAGCGTGGGACCGAGATCTGAAGTGAGAGACACTACGGTTAAAACAGGAAAGAAAATGTTAATGGCTATGATGCGCTTTCTTTTTGCAGAAATAACTTTACTTACTAGTCACCCAGCTTCAGGAAGCTCATCTTGGCAATAAGTGGTTTACTTGAATTGTTTGTCATAGGAAAAAAAGACTTTGCCACCAGTGCAAGGTGGAAAGGGTACCTACCTCCAGAAAGCACCTTGAGACTGTGCACTGCTTGAAAAGCCACTGCCCAGTTATGAGTGTAAAGGCATGCTATTACTCCAGGCTTGAGTGAGGCCTCGGCCTCACACACCAAAGCATAACAATTTCAGTAAATATTTGGTATGCCCCCCCAAAAGGATGTAGCAGAATTACCTTAAAGTGTAATTATGTGTAGTAACAGAGTCATCCAAGAGTGGGCTCTCGGTCATGCCACTTCCATATATGCCAAAATTTAGCCAAGTCGAACGGGCTCGCCTCTTTTTCTTCTCTTGTTCCTTACGTTTTCCAGGCTTTGCTTTCTTTTTCTTCCCCGATACCTTCAGGGGCTGCTCCTTGTAGGTCTGTGATTTGTTTGTCTCCTGAGTTAGGTATCTGCCTTCATCTTCACTACCAAATCGGACAGGGTAGTTCTTCGTGTTGGTCGCGGGCTTAGGATTAGGTGAAACCTCTGAAGTTGCACGGATTTCTGCAGTGTTGACACCTTCAATTAAATTTTGAAGGAATATTCTTCTTCGTAAATCTTGGATTGACTTGCCCTTGTCATGCAATAGCTGATGTTCTGATACAGCCCGTTTGCTAAAGAAAGAGAAGAGACGAGGGGGAAAAAAAACAAAACAAAACAGAAAACATTTAGGATTTGGTTATTGCCCAGTACTTGGCAGAACTCCTCTCTCCTCTGGCAACGGCAGCCCCACAGTGCCTGTGTACCAGCTCTCAGGCTTGGAGACATCCAGTTAAGTCAGATTGCTGGAGCAAGTCCTGCTTCTCAGAGTAGCTGCTCCCTACAGAGAAGGGAAAGACCTCAGCGGGTAATAATTCTCAGCTGACCGATCATACACCACTAGACCTGGAGTCGGATTAGTCACTGCTGTGTTCTAGGAAAGCATTACAACTCTTAATATATCACGCTTCAGGCAGTAAAAGTAGGAAGGCAGTTGTCAGAGACAGGAAAACTAAAGGATCAGATAATGGAGCAGTCCCGCAAGGGAGGGAATAACAAGTACTTGTAATGAAGCCGGAAGCAATGTTTATACAGCATCATTCTAATAATTTTCTTCTGCTCAGTCATCTACTTCAAAAACATAAATAAATACATAAAAGTGCATTTAAATAAGTGCAGGAGTGTAATGGAAAAATGTTCGAATTTGTGTGCCTAAAATGTAGGCACTTCAGTCCATAATGAGCTGCCAGAGAGGCAGCAGCCTGAGCATCAGCTGAAGTGAGCCTCAGCCACTCCTGTAGATTTTACTGCGTGGCCACTTGTGTCTAATTATGGTTTTAGATGCCTTTCTAGTATTCTATTAAACATAAACTTTTGGGAGCAAATTTCTTGTCTGCTGTGCTCTCTGAGTTTTATGCTAGCTCTCTTCACTGGGTCTTCTTCAAGAGCATCCTGGTTTGTTTGAGTGCGTCTCTGGTACTTTTCCAGAATTTGTGACCTTTTGGTTGACTAACCTCTGTCTTATTTTCAAAGAACTGGGGGATGTTTAGCCATCTGTCTTTCAGAGATGTTCTACTGGCAAAGAAGGTACGAAACATCTGAGGAAAGAAGATACAAGTGGCACCTGGATAATAAATATCCATGAGAAAATGCATGCTTTTTCCTTGATGTGGGATAGATGCACAGCTGCACTGTGAACCAGAGAAAGAGCGCAAGCTGGGATTTTAGCTATGTTCCCATGCATGTTATAATAGCGTTTATCCTTCCAATTGCCCTACTTCAGTGTGCTGAGATTGGCTATGTATCCTCTCATCTTGCATCAGGGTACTGCATGTGACTGGATTCTTACTGGCCAAAGAAAATGAATTCACTGCCTTGTCTCTCGTATAATCATTTGGTCAGCTAGCTGGATAAGAAGTTGTTTCTGCATGTGGGTGAAATGGGAGAAGACACATAACTGTGAGTGGATATTCCTTCCTTCCGTCCCATCCCTAATTATCCTGCTACATTACCAGGTTTCAAAATGTGGTAGACAAAGATAGTATGCTAAACAATTGGGAGTGTTCTGCAATTTATCTTTCTCAGTTCCTTCAGCCAAACCCTTTAGATTTGTGACTTGATCAACAGTAGAGCTATTTGAAATTGGCAACTTCAAGTAGCATTGGTTTAAGAGCATCTCCTTCACTTTTTGTCTTTGTAGAGCTGCACTTTTTGAGTACTGGGTTCCAGTGACGGGTTCAAGTGATATTACATCTCTGTTACTCAGTGTAAAATTCAAATAGCAGCTTTCCCCCATTCTACAATGAAAGCTGACTGTTGTTTTTTCATGAAGTCACACAGTAGGGGTGCTTGCTCAAAATCGGGCCTAGATATACTCATATTTGTGAGCACACATTTGACCAAACATTTTCTATGTTTTAAGCATCCCAAAGTCAGTTTTGGATGACTTCAGGCTTTATGGCAAATATTTTATGCCCTTCAAGTCAATGTCCCTAAGTAAAAATGCAATGTGAGAATACTGAGCTGAACCCATATTCTTTCTTTCTCTTCAGTGCAGCTGTGACCATTAACACAAGCTCAAGATCTCCCCCAGGAGAATTTTTTTTGACCAGTGCACTCCCTGAAGCTCTCCAACAGCCATCTCCAACAACCTTCTCATTAAGGCCAGGCTGATTTGCGAGTGTGCTAATAAAACTTGTACCTTAGACTCCTCTGAGTGGCATACTTCTGTGCTGCTTGTCAAGCTGTCCATTGTGGCTCACATTACATTCCTAGCTTCAGTAATCTATTTTCCCAGGACATTTGCATGGGAAATGCAGTTCTCCTTTCACTCTTCTAGTTTATAAAAAGCATACAAAATCTTAGTGCTTTACTGAGTCTAAAACATTATGTCTCATGTGATGAGCAAAGCTTTCCTACTGCCTCTTGTAAACTACCAAGGATAATTCCTTTTATCACAGACAACCTAAAGCTGCCTTAATCCTGTAATGTGTATTTGATCAATTTACCCACTGTGACAAAATCTTGAATCTCTAAAGCCTGTTATTAAAGCACTCTTGATTGAAAAGCTATTCCATTTTACAGAGCTGAAACCTAAAGATTTTGTTCCAGCACACACAAGGCAGTCAAAGAGCATTAGAAGATCTACATCTTGAGTGAGTATGCATTTCCAAAATAATGCAGGGATTGACGTGTGAGGGGTTAGTGTGCCAAAGAGGGTGGGTTTCTGTTTAAATGTCTGTATGATATTTAGCATCAAGTCTGGCCCCAAATAACATTCTGCTATTCCAGATGATTGTATAACATTACGTAGTGTTACATTTCACATGACTTTTATTACTCAGCCAGACTTAAGGATTACATTTTGCCTACCAATTTCCTTTGTATACTCTAGATCAAAAATCTCCGTAAAACAAAGAAGATGTGGTAGATACATATCTCTTTGACCTTCTGCCTTAGTTATTCAAACAACTCCTGTGTTTGTAAATCAGGGAAAAATACTTGCCCAAGAAGGCTGATGTAAGAAGTGCTTCATAATGGAGATATCAACAATATCTCACCCACACACAGAGTAGGAAGGCAGTGGAAACTGGAATGATTGCATTCACATAATGGGTACGATATATAAAAAAATATTAGGCTGTTAGGGTTAAGATGACCCACTAGAGGTCCCTTCCATCCTTCTATAAAATGCACCTCTCATTCAAGGAAAAAGAGTCTGACCCCAAACCAAGCCCAGTAAATGCTAAGCTTACACGTGGTAGGCACTTCTGAGAGAAGCATGTTGATGGTTTGTATTTGACTGGAGTGTCCAAACTGATTACTGTATCCAAGTACACTATGCACATACGAGACTTAATGTCTCATTACGAGGAAAACAGTAGAAATCCATGACTTGTGACTATTCTGACTTCATGTACTTCTAGATAAGCTGTTCTTTTCAGGCACATTCTTTCTTTATTTTTTTCACTAGCTATTTAGCGTCACTGAGAGGCAACATTCTTCAAGCGACAACTTTCTGTCTCAGAGTTGCTCTTATTTAGCCGTTATTATCCTTGACTATTCACATTGGGTCTAATCGTAAGTTCAGCAAAATAACTGGAAAGGATTCAGTCAGCTCTCTGTCTGGATTTTGCAAGACTGAGTGCCCTTGCCACTGGCTCCAAAGGGAGTGAAAGCTGCTCAGCCTATCTCAGGGTTAGGAAAAATATTTTGAAGAGATCTGGGGACACGATGCTGCAGTGTCTGGGCATGCTGATAAAAATATCTAATTTCACTTTGAGGCATTACTGGGTTTCTCAGAAGTTCTTTAGCAGCTAAAGCATTTCTATAACAAATAATAAGTCTGGCAATCTTTTCTTGGGACAATTTGCTATTGCTTTCCATGCGAGATTTGCCTCAGTAAAGTCTGTAGAATTAGGCCTATGTAATTTTGATTATTTTTGCATGGCTATAATAACGTGCTTCAGTATTTTCATCCGTTACTGGTTTAAGCCTTTGACTGAAAAAAAATATCTCTAGGCTTAAGTGAGTTATTAACCATTAACTCTAGGAATGGTTTGTGGTGATATTAAAACAGGACACATGTTTGAATGTGGTGTCTGTGTTTGTGCTGTACCCACAAATAAAACTACGTGAATGCCACTAACTGACAGCTAACTGGTTTCTTCTGTGTGTTTTACATGCCATAGCAAAGAGGGAGCTGAGAAATGCATTTTGACTGTTCAGCTTCCACTTTTTTTCCCCCCTGTCAGGATGGAATGGGGATGTTGGGAAGACCTCTAATCCTGACCTTTAAAAACAAGTGTTAGAACAACACTAGCTTCAAAAAGAGAAAGAGTGTTTCTTAGCAAATCTAACTTTTTTAAAAACAAATTTGGCTTAGATCCATTTCAGAGTTTCCTAGCCAAGTACATACAACATTTGACTGTACTTCAATTATTTTATTTTTTTTTAAATTTCTGAATCTGAAGTTTAGTTCCTCTATATCCCAATAAAATAGTCTCAAATGAAAGAAATAATATTTTGCAGGAGTACAAAGCAGCTAAGCATTAATGTACTGGGAAGAAATATCAGCAATAACATGTTCTACACAATTTGCTGGAGGAGATTTATCATAGCTGTCTGTCTGGTGCCAAGGTTTAGGTGTGTCTGAAGTCACTTCACCTGAGGGATTTTTTTGTTGTTGCTTGAATGGCAGAGGAAGTGCTATTTGGAGATCTTGTCCTTATATATGTAATAAAACAGTTACAAGGAAACCCATCTGAAATTGTTTGCTGTGTCATGTTTCCCCATAATTTGTGATTGGATTTTCCAACCCTCTTTCTTCAACCTGACTTCCTTTTGAACTTAGTAACAATACAGCTCTCCCCAGTATGACTGCAGTGTTTCTTCCTTAGAAAATCTGATGCAAGTGCAGTGAAAGCCAGTGAGTTTGATGTGTGAGACAGCTGCTCCTACATCAGCCCAGTGGCTTCTCTTCCGCACTCTGCGTAGGGGTATTAGTGTAAACCATGTTGATTATTTGGAAAGAGCAAAAAGGTTATTTCCTGAACAGACTCTCATAAGTTACATTATCCTTTATCAAAAATATGCTTCTGCCTCCAAGTCAGATACTGGACTCCCTTTGGATTTTTTTTTTTTTTTTCTGAAGTGACAAAAATCCAAAGAAACTTTTTTGGCACTTCAGTTTCATGATGGCCCTCACTACTGCACGTTTCCCCTGCCCTTATCAATATTGGCTCCATGCCAGTGCTGAAGAAGTGTATGGTACTTGGTGTACCGTACAGCAGTTTGATAAATCGGGATGCTCCCTACTAGGACCCTCCCAGGTCGCAGAAAGGTGCATGGGCAGCAGCGCATGGTGGACAAGCACACAGCTGCATTGCTGATCTCCCTCAGAAGAAGAGACCCTCGGCTTTAACATCTCCTTCCCAGAAGCTTTACAGGTTCAGGCAGCAGCAAAGCGCCCTTTCCCTGCCCCAAACGCCCTCTGCCTACCGCTTAGACACCACCAGTGAGCACCTGGGGCAGGTAACCCGGAGCCGCGCCGGGAGCGCTGCTGGAGGCTGCAGACACCCCCCCCCCGCCCCGGGCTGCTCCTGCCGCCGGCACCGACCCGGGGAACCCGGCCACCTCCCTCCCCACCCGCACCGTCACCGAAGCGAGAGAGGAAAAAAAAAAAAAAAAAAAAAGAGAAACTCACAGTCTGCGGCTGATCCCCTCTACTGATCTCCCGTACGAGGGCACGGAATAGCTCAGCAGAAACACTGCGAAACTCCACTGCTGGAAGAGTTTAGTGAACATTGTATCCTCCGGGTCTTAAAACCTGCAAGGAAAGGGAGATCAGTCCCGAGTGAGACATGCGCCAGCGCCGTCCTCAAGCATACCCGCTTTCGGCTCTACCAGCTCCGAGGTTGGGAAGGAAAAGCAAACTTCCTGAGCTCTCGGCAGCGGCTCACTCCTTCCAAACTTCGCTCCGTCTCTCTCCCTTCCTTGCTGTCTGCCTCTCCCTCCCTCCCTCCTTCCCTCCCTCCCTCTTTCTCTGTCTCTCGCTGCCTGGAGGCAAGGTCTCTCTCAATATATAGTTAAAAAAAATAAATCACCTAGCTCCTATCTGAATCGAGTTAGAGAGCGCGTCCATTTGTCTCCTACGAGCCGTGTTCAACCCTAGTCCGCTAAGCCGCTGTCTCAGGGCTTTATGTTACAGGAGCAGCTCTCTTTGCAGATAAGGAAAGATTCCCAAAAGCCAGCACAGCTAGCCTCTTCTCTGTAAACACTCGCGCAGGGACACACACACACACACACACACACACACAGAGATTCAGGCGGGGAGGAGGGGGATGCATCTATACATCTGTCTTTAAGTATACCTCTGGAAAAAGGAAAAAAAAAAAAAAAAAAAAAAAAGTCAGGTTCACGTCCTCTGTTTCCGGAAAGTTGGATCCACAACTGTAACAAGGAAAGGGAACTCCAGCAAAGAGCCGTGCCTAGCTGGAGAGCCCGAGAGGTCTCAGAGGAGCGGTAGGTAGCCCGGGGAGGCTCAGAGGCTGGGAAGCATGCTTGGCTCCGCAGGTTGGATTGGGCTGGAGCCTGCGATGTTCACACGCTCCGAAGCAGCCTCTGGGAGACCTGCGGGAGGACGGAGGGTTTTGCAAAGAGATGGCGCCCTAGGAACATGTGCGGAGAGAGCTAGAGCCCGGGCGGGATACCCACAGCCGAATAGGAGACTAGAAATCAGCGCTTCCCGGGACCGGAATCAAAAAGGAGCGGAGAAAGGGAAACACCCGACAGCACATGCACTCAGCAGACCCTAAGGATTCCGGCCAAGCTCTTCGCATCTTCTGCAGCCGAGCTCCTCTCCCTCTCTCTCTCTCTCTCTGCCCCCACCGCTCCCTTTTCTGTGTTTACCCCGAGGTCAGTGCCTCCCCTGCCGTAGCACCGTGGAAAGGGCGATCCCCCCCATCAGTGGCGATACTTTTTAGATCAAGCCCAAAAGCCCAACCTGAGATCGTTGCCGCCTTTCCTTTCACACACCTACCGTTGTTCGCCGCAGTTCCCTTATTAGCTGGAGGGCTGATTCTTAATGATGTTAATTGTACGCTAGTAAAGGGGAGGGGGGGCTAAGGGGTTGGGCTGGGGGAAGGACTCGCAGTCTATGAACGCAGGCGCTCCTGGCCAAAAAAAGTAAATTAGTGGAAAGTTTTCTCCTCCTCTCCCTCTTTCGCCTTCCACTATTCCCTCCGTCAATCTGGCCAGGGCGTTGCAAATATCTGTGTCAGGTTGCGCTGCCGTGCGAGGCGGGCAGCGGCACGGGGCTGCGGGGGCAGCGGCGGCGGCAGGGGCGGCGGTGCCCGGAGCGGCGGGAGCGCGGCCAGCCCCCCTCCGGGGACAGACCGTCGCCCCCGCGCCCTGCCGGCAGCCCCCCACCCCCCCCTCCCCAAATTTTTTCCATCACAGGGAAACACTTATGTAAAAAACAAAGGTGACACAATCCGCCCCCTTTATACAGCCGGCTCGCGCAAGAAGCTGCCCCCGGCTATTACGAAGTAAAGTACAGGGAGAAAGCCTGGGGGGTTGCTGCGCCCCTTGCCCCCATCCCCGGCGGCTCTTCGAAAGGGAAATACTTTGCGAGCCAATCTCCTCTTTGACGGCAGAGGATGGGCTCTCCCCCACGCTGTGGCCCTGTCCAGGCGGACAGCGAGGAACACCTGGGGACGCCGGCTCCGTCCCGGTAACATCCCGGGACCCCTCACGGCTCCGCGGCCGCGCACTCTCCGCGGGGCTCCGCTCCGCGCCCCGCCGAAACCTCCCCGGAGCGACCTGCCCGCGGGCAGCGCCGTTGCCCCCAGGTACGGAGGGGGTCACTTGTTTCTGCCACTGACAGCCTGATTTGCAGCAATGCTTTCCCAACACCCTCACAAGCCGCAACAAAACACCGAGGTGTGCCGGCTGGTTGCTCCTTCTCATCCTGTTCCCGTATTAAGGAACGCTTTCTGGAGAAAGTTGAGGTGCAAAGCAAATAATTTTTCTACCTGCAGGTTATTTTGCATTAAACGACGCTTGCTGCCACAATTTAAAAGCCCAGATCCTTAGCCAAATTTCATACCACATAGGCAAATAAAACCGAACACATAAGAGCTGAAATAGAAATCATGCTGAAAACATTAAATCGTTTATGCTGTAAATAAATTCCCTGAACACCTGGTAGGCTATAACTTAAAATGTATAGCTAATAGACTTCTTTGATTTACACTGCCCTTTCGTCTAATTAAAAATAATTGTGACATCCCCTGAAAACAGCCCCCACACACTCACAGGTCTATTGCTCATGTTAAAGGTAAAGGGTCCATCAAATATTTTTAGAATTTCCTTTCCCCCAGAAATAATAATAAAAAAACCCCAAACACCAAAAACCCAACCCTTACGGACTCAGGAAAAATAAATAGCCTTTATAAACTTGGAAAACTGAAGTTTCTTCACAATTTATTACTTCACCTTTTCCTTGAGTTACAGCCCTCTGTGCCTCTCAGAGATCACCCTGGCCAACAGTGGTTGATCTTCTCAGCAATCGCTTCCAAAACTATGTTCTATCCTTAAGAAAAAGAAAAAAAAAGTGAAATAAATGAAAAAAGTAACACTTTTCAAAAGAAATCCAGCCCTACAGAGTCTTTATTCTGCCTGCAACAGATTAGTGCTAAATAAAGGGTGTTAAAAGCAGGTGCTTTTCTCCCTTGCTGCTCTTTTTATTATGAAGAACAGAAGCTTCTCCTAATATATATAGTGAGGGAGACCCTTCTCTATTGCTTTTATTGAAAAGATCAAACTTGTGACATCACTAACCACCTTCCTATGGCTGAGTTTGCCTCATCTCTGCCTCAGTGGGCTTGGAAAAAAAAAAAAAAATACAACCCAACTATGGCTTGCTAATATGGCAGGAACTGAGCAGTGCCAAACCCGTTTAGGAGACTTACTATCATACCATGATACCATGCCCTGCCCGCCCCCCCGCCTCTTCTCTGAAGCCTGTTTGTCATCTGCAACAACCGGCGCAGGGCTTTTTCTCCTGCCACCTACACAAATGCTTAACTCGTGAGCAAACTCATCCTGGTACCTAGCCTCACCGCAAGCCCGAGCCTTCTTCCGTGGCAGGACGGGGCGAAGAATTCCCTCTACCATATTTTAAACTTTCCCCTTCCCCGATGGATGGTACCCGCCCGGCTGCGCGGAGCCGGGGATGCGCACCCAGAGAAGCAGCTCCCGGGGAAGGACCCACCGCCACCTGCAGCATCTAACACCGCCGGACCTGACCGCTCCTCTCTGCCAGCTCTGGGCTTCGGGGGGGGTGGGGGGGTGAGAGGATGAGGCTGGAGGGGAGGAAGGACCCGCGGAGCGATGCTTTGGCGCAGGTGTGGGGACGGGAATCGCGCCGTCCGGCGCGATTCCCGTCCCCACACCTGCGCCAAAGCATCGCTCCGCGCATAGGGCACCCCCGGGGCACAGCTAATCCCGTGTCTAGGAACGGGGAAAAGGCACAATTTTGTCCGGATTTCACCTGTCGGGGCCTCGGTTACGGTAGGGCTCGTCGCCAAGGCGAGGTGCTTGCGGCGACCGGTTGTTTTCCCAGCCGGGGCGAACGGAGGGACCGGTCGTTTTGTCGGACCTGAAAAAAGTCTTCAGCCGCGGGTTGCTGAGGCAAAACCCTGTGTTTGCCTTTCTGATCAAGTCCTCCCTGCCGCGACAAGGCAGATCTTATCATTTTAGGTTTTCTGCCTCCCTTTTCTCCCCCCCCTTCTCGCCTCAAAGACAATGAGATTTTGGAGGTATGCCGCGCTTGGCTTCTGCCTCCTTTTTCCATACGTATAAACAGGCATAAATCAGCTTTCCTACGAGGAAGTTGACCTGGGAGCTTGGCTAGGAACATAAGTCCCGCTTCCAGGTTTGGCACATAATTCCCGAGCGGGGAAAAGGGCCAGGGGTTGCGGACGGGCGGGCGACCGGGCTCCCCCAAACGTCGCTCTGGAGCAAAACCTTCCCCTGAAAGGAAAAAAAAAAAAAAAAAAAAAAAAAAGAAACAACCGGACAACTAGGACAGGTTCAGCTAATCGGAGAGGAGTTGCCATTGCAGCCTCAGAGAGACAGAAGGAAATAATGACTAAGCCCCCGGTCGGTGCTCAGAGACAGGCTAAATCCTTAGCTCCGCAAACTTCCCATCCTTCACCTTTGTGAAGTTCCGCCTCTCCCTCCTCCCTCTTGTTTTATTCACAATAAAACATTTTCGTCATTTCCCCTCCCGGATTTCTATAACCTCAGTTGCACTCGTCCAGGGCTTCGGTTCAGACGGGGAGTTTAACCTCCCCAGTCTTCCCAGGGTGGAAAAAATGGTGTTCAGCAAAAAAACACAGGCATGCTGACTGCTTGAGAATCTGGCGGGGAAGGGAAGGGAAGGGAGCGGCAGAACACCGATTGCTGGACTCCTGCGAGGACCAGAAATCCCCTGAGACTTGCACAACCCCTGTGATCTAGCAAGACGCAAAGCCAGCGAGCGCAGCTCTCTGCAGGCAAGGTGCGAAGTCCCAGTGTTGGTTTTTTTTTTTTCCAGAGCTCCCGGGGTGGTCTTGAGGGCAAGACTGTTATGCAGCTAGTAGCAAAAGCAATTGCTTGCAGATTTAGGCAGGCTTTCTAGCACATACTCATTCTCGCCCGCAACCTAGCCCTCTTGTGCTCTGCTGTCCCCAGCTCCTATAAAGGTTGCCTTCCCCCCCTCTGACTATCCCGTGGCTGTCAGGGATGAGAAACTCCTTAGTCCGCGTCCGACTTGGTATAATCTTCTAACTGGGCGAAAAGATTGCTTAGGGAGAAAGACACCGTTTTTTTTCCTCCCCATCAGCAAGACCCAGACGTTCCGTGGCACTCCATCTGCGCACAATAATCTCCTTTATTAAACAATGATAGAGTAGCTGAGCGAGAGGCGGCTGGAGCTCCTCAAGTTCAGCTATTGACACAATGAGCGGTTTATTTACACAATATGCATTTAATTTAATGCACTGTAGGAAAAAAAAAAAAAAAAACCAACAGAAAAAAAGAAAAAAAAAAAAAGCTGTGGGGAACCGAAGAGGGTTTTGCCAAATCTTCTGTCTGGTTCCTAGAATCCAGTAGACACCGAAAGGAATAATTTTCAAATTTGAGGGCAAAGAGTCAGTTATTAATTCATAAAGCCTGTCCCTACTATCTATAGCCCCGCGGTGCAGGCGGCTGGCACCCCGCGGCGGCGCAGGCGGCGGAGCGCGGACGGGCTCCGGCGGGCGGCGGCGGCGGCGGCGGGGCCGGTGAGCCCCAGTGAGCTGTCCATGGTGGTGCCGGGCTCCGGCTTCCCGCTCCGCCCGCTCCGCCCGCCCGACGCCGGCCACCTGCCCCCGGGCGCCCCCCGCCGCCCGGCCCGGTCCCGGCCACGGCCCCGGCCCCGGCCCCGGCCCCGGCCCCAGCGGGACGCTGCCGCCCGGCTCCGGCTCCGGCTCCGGCTCCGGCTCCGGCTCCGGCTAGGTGAGGAGCGAGGTCGCAGGCCGCCGCGTCCTGTGTTACCGGCTCCCTGACCCTGCCTTCTCCTAAGGTACAGCGATCCAGCCGATCCGTGCTGTTTCTACTCATAAAGCCTCCAGGTGAATCCGAATCTATAGGTAATTAACCTGAAAGATACAGGCAGCTTTTAGACCCCTGTTGAAGGAAGACTTACAAACATACCCTCTCCAAATGTGCATAGTAAGCATGCTTTCAATGATGCATGTATTTTCATTTAGTGCTCTGAAACCTTAAGCCGTTAAGCTGCCCCTCTCTAGGTCTAGTCTTGAGTTTAGCTTCTAACATCGCTTAACATAGATTGTTTTATTTGTTCCATTTTTGAGACTGAATATCTATTAAATACCAACAGGAACAAACGTGTCTGGTCTATTTAACTTACACAAAACTATTAGCAAGCTGGGCTGGCTGGAGAACAAGAATTCAATTTAAAGGAGGAGGGTAGGGGGAGAAGCTTTGAAATTTGTTTTTGTGCTATGTTGGAACAAAATCCAGCCCTTTAGACATTTTTCTGAGAGGAGACAGACTCACCTCCTGCCTTGGAATAGCTTAGTGGTTAGTGTGCTCATCTGGGATGTGGGACACCAGAGTTCAAGTCCTTCCCTTTTCTGATTCAGAGCCCTAATCCCTGGACTGTTGGCTTCTCTCAGTTCCACCCCAGACCTAAAAACCTTTCCGATGACTTTTGTGATGAATTGATATTTTCCAATGGGTGAAAAATGAATGTTTAGTTAAGGAAAAATTCCCATCTAACAGTTATGCTGAGCAGCCGGGGATTTTTGGTTAAACAAGGAAAAGTCCAGACTGACATCACACAGCAATGGAAGAGGATAGCAAGCTGTAAAAAGAAGTGGTGTGCTAGGAAATAAAGAAGTTTCCTTCTCCAATGGTGTACAGGGCTAGTGTGGTTAAGGCATACTTTCGTTAACTTTAGGTTTGCAGATGATTTCGAAAAAAAGGAGGACTCTGTCCTGCCTCATGGGCACATGGGGCTAGTACGGTTAAAGTATGCTCTACTTAGATATAGTTTTGTTTGATTTTTTTTTTCTTATTTCTTTAGCAAATGGAACACAAGAGAACATATCTAGCCTCATTTGACTTCCCAGCTCAGAAGACAGGCTGCCTTTCCACACCTCAGCTGAAGAAAATAACTCGGTTTTGTGAAACTTGAAGTCATGCCTGTGAATTTGCACAGCAAAGTACTGTAACGTGCTCTACCATGAGCATAGCCTTTCTTTGCTAGCATTTCTTAAATACATATCTTTGTTTTATGCATTTTGGATTTTATTAACCAAATTATTTTTGTACTCTCCAGTCTGCCTTCCAGGGACTTTGCTTGATCTTGCTGTTTATTTTAAAACATAGAGATGACTGGAACTGTTATGTGCATCCTCTGCTTTGGCTCAGATGTGCTTTGCTCCTTCCTTTGTTCTTATACAAGTAGAATGATCTTGCATTATCTCCTTTCATACCACATTGAATATCCATTTTCATATCCTTAATTTCCAGTGGAACAAACTGCATCTTTAAGCTTTTCCCAGAAGTCATGGGATCTGATCCAGCTCTCACTGAAGCCAAACTGATTCTCTTCATTTGCTTTATTTGGATGGTGGTAAGCATCTTACATGGCCATGCCTTCTCCAAGTTTTGAATGTTCTTTGATCTCGCAGTGTGGTTACTCTTTCAGACAAGATGTCCCATACGGTGCGAAGCCTAAGCTGTAATAAGCAAAAAGTGGACTGACCACTTAACTTGCCTTAAGCAGGCCATGCATAGTGAAATGTAGCCCGTAGAGTTGCCCGTGACACACTGCATAATCAGCTTGGACAGCAGGAGATGTGAGCAAGCACATTTTTAGGGGAGCTTCAATTAACCCTTGCAAGTTAGGGTTCTAAATTTACTAGCTTATCAAAAGTGAAATTCAATTAACCTGAAGAAATAAATAAGGATCAACTATAAAAGTTATGTATTTGCTGTTATTTGTTTATCCCAAGACGATTAAACTGTTTCTTATATCGTTCTAACACCTTATCTAACACTGAGATTAAGTTAGTTGCTCCTTTGTCTCCAGATTTCATCTCTCAAAAACAGATACAATACTCTGTGTATTTGGTCTGACCTATCAATGGTGCTCTCTAAAAGCTGTTTTTTTGTTTCTTAGGAATATCGACTACTTTATTTCTCCCAAATGCTTGAAGCAATTTCAGTGGCTGTGGGAGGTGGAAGTGTAAAGGTGCCAAAAAGTTGGTAAAGCAGTATTTGGCTTCAGCAAGCCAAAATGGCAAGGTCTAATTTTCTGCTAAAAATCAAAAAGTAGTTAGAATTTTGGCTCTGAGCAGGGCTGGACAGTGACAGTCAGAGTTTCTGGGTTCTGCTGCCCGTATTCAAATCACTCCATCTTCCAAGCCCTTGAGGTGACTTGAGTCTTATACAGGTTCTTGAGCTGGCAAATGATGGAATGACACATGGGAGAGTTTTCTGAGAGCAGCCCATATGACTCAGGGGTGGCCTCTGTAGTCATAGCGCATGTAAAAACAAAGCAAGCTAAACTTAGTGCGGGCTGAGGACAGCTCTAGGAAGGAGCTGTAGGTTGCTATGCTGGCAGGACTGAGATCTGAGGTTGTAATACGCAACCTTGACAAAGGGAGGCTGTACTCATCACTTCAACCTGTAGATCAGAGCAGCAGCAAGGGGTTGGCTTCTATTTTATTGGAAATATTTCAATTTCACAATTGCTTTGCATATTACCAGGTTAGAAAGAAAATCTTTAAGTGGTTTTCCCATCTTTGTTCTGTTGGAGTATTGCACTTGCTGCCCAGCTAACTGTACCTCCTGAATAAGCCTTGCCCCTGCAGTATGACAAGCATGTCTGAAGGAACCACAAGGTGCCTGCTTGATGTTGCTTTCTGGAAAGGGCCAGTCATTGAGCATGGGAATGTGACAAGCTTCTCGCTTCCAGCCCTGAGTGATGTATCAGTTTTGAAATTATGCATGCACACAGACAGAAAAGGCTCTTGGGCTTCCCACAAAGCGTTAAGTCATTCAGGGCATGCGGCTATTCCAGTCCTTTTCAGAGACCCTCTCACACCCTAGTCATTGCAGAAATTCCTCACATGTGCCCAGACCTGACAGAACTTTTCCTCACTTTACTATTGTTCATCTTTGAAAGCACAGTACTGAAACTCCTATAAGAACCTTGTGTCAGGACCAGTACAACAGAAAAACTGAAATTAAAATTGATGGATCCCATTTGTATGGAGAGAAAGAGCTTGCAGGACTCAAGGGGAAATGTCAGACCTGATTAAATCTGTATGGTTTTTCGTTAACTATCCACGGAGTCACGGCCATGAATAGGGAAAAATTGTGCAACAGATGGTGAGGCTTATCAGGTGGTTGCTTATCACTAATTACCCCTGGGATGCCTTTATCCTCTTTTCACCAAATATCACTATTTTTGCAATATCAGGCCAAAAGGTAATCAGTGATAACAACAGCCTGTCCTGTCACAAAGGCAGGGTTTGTTAGACTCATCTTTTCTACAGTTGCAGTCGCTGTCAGACCGTGTCAGACTCTCCCTCAACCACCTCTTTGAGGTCACATTCATAAACTCCTTTCGTAAAGCGTAAGGGGTCAGCTCTGTGTGTGGGAGGAAGGGAAACAAACTATTTCAGTGACTACGGATATCAGAAATATCAGCAACCTATGCCGTGAAGGCCATCTGCACACTGTGCAATCTGTCCTCCCAACAGCTTCAGAGCAGGTGTTTTTTAATCAAGGTCTCCAGGTGCTTGTTTGTGAAATACTTTGTTTGGAGGGACACATGCGCAGTCTGAGGAGGAGTGTGATATCTGTGCAGTCCTCTGGAATCCTGTACTCATTAGTAAGTAGTGATGATGTGCTTGTCAACACCTATAGGAAAGCCAATTTGTACTAAATTATTTAAACCCTACTCAAACAATGATGATCTTATTTAAGTTGCAGGTGCTCAGCTTCAGGCCCAGGCTTGTGTAAGCTGTTTACTTCTTATGTCTCAAAATGCATTTACTGGAAAAAAAAAAAAAAGAAAGAAAGAAAAAATGTGCATGTAAGAATGCACAAAACAGTGTCTTTGTTAAATTTTAAGGCCTTTTTCCATAAACGCACAAAAGCTGAACTAAGACAGCCTTGTTAAGTTTTGCCAAGCACTGGGGCCTCCAAGATCCCGTGTATGTTCTACAGAGCTTTTGCACAGTAGATAGCATCCACAGGCTGCAAATGAGCATAAGGGCTCTGCTCTGTTTGGTGCTATACCACCCTGTGGTATAAAAATAACTTCTGCTTAACAATCTGGTTTAAGGACGAATTGCAACAGGGAAACAAGCAAATAGGGAGAGGACAAATGAGATGACAGCAATAAACCCAAATCCATTGCAGTCAGCTTTGTATCAGTCCAGCCCACTGTCTATAAGGCAGTAACTGCTAGACATGAAGGCAGAAGTAAAGCTTTGGGTGGAATTTAAAGGTGTGTAAGGAAATGGCTCAATGGCATAAGGGACACAGGGAGAGAGAGCACAGGGGGATGCAAGGCAGATGTGCATGAACAGGCAGGGAAAGCTGGCAGTGCTAATAAAGATGGGAATACGGCAAGAACTGAACAGCCATGTAAGGTGCAGTTTAGTTGTGAAAGGATTTAAAGAGAGGGATAAAGGTGGAGGCGTGTTTTGCTCTGTTTGTTTGTTGTTGTTGTTGTTCATTCTACGGAAGAAGCGGGGAGGAAGAAGGCCATGAATGGTATAAATTGTAGGACTGAAATAACTAGCAAAGAGGATGATTTGAACAACTCTTTGAGCAGACCAGGTGGTGAACAGCTTGCCAAGTGTTAGAAGCATCAAAATGCCTCGAAAAAACCCCCACAAACCAACCACCAAATCAAAATCCATAACCACGGACCTGAGGGACTGCATGTTTGATAAGACTGTTATCAACAGGGAGAAATAGTGAAAAAAGAGTCTGGGTTTGGAGAAGAGCTCAGCTGAGATCTCAACTATGTTTAGATTAAGCTCAAGCCTATACAAGTGACAGATGGAATAAAAGATGGAATTGGATGGAGGCAATTTCATGTGTCATCATCCTAAAGATAGTGCGAGAGTGAATAAAGTTTCTGTGTTTAGGGAGGCCTGATACTGTGGGTCTTGGTCCATAGTTGAGCTCTTAGCTGTTATGGTAACACAAACACATAGTAACCATGAAGGAAGGATTCAATGACAGCACAGTGTAAAGCCCAAAGAAAGGGAAGGGGTAAAAAGAGGAGAGAGCATCTGGATAAAGCTCTAAATGGCCAAGTAAAGAAACGTAATGAAACAAAATGCCCCAGTGCAACGTGGAATTTAAACAGGGTGCTGCTGAACAGAAGAACTGAACAGTTTATGAGGATGTAGATAGAGGAGGAGATCTGGGACTTAGCCAAGTGAAAGAGGTTGGAAACTTATCTGAGAGCTGCATTAGTCAAAAGAAGAGGCTAGAAGTCAAACTAGAGACAGCTGTGAATAGTATTAGTGAGAAGGATTCTAGGGTTTTTTTGGTGTTGCAAAAGGCATGCCTCTTTTGAGAGGAGAAAGAAAATGGGAATGTTGTCAAGTATGGGTTGTTTAAAGATGGGAAGCACTACAGCATGTTTAAAACAATGCTGTGGCTTTCTCTGTCTTATTTCGTCACACTAGTGTAGGACAGGAATATTTTGCCAAGTGCAAAGTTCACAGGTATGTAATTTTGCTTGTATACTGTAATTCTTATAATGAACTTCAAACAACTTCAGCTGGGTTACAACATAGCATATTTCAGTCTTCCTGTTCCTGAACTTTTACCTTAGTATGAAATGTATGTCTTTTCTCTCTCTTTTTTTAATTCCTCAGGTCCATCTTTGTCCTTTGTGGATGCCTCACTTGTGTAATAAGTTCGTGCCCTACAGTTGGTTTATAGTCTGGTCCCCAAGCTTTTCTATCCTGGCTTATTTATTTTTGTGTACAGTTTGATTATACCCCTCTGCTATCACAGCTATTTTAGAAACATCCTAAGTTTTACATTACCTCCTGAAGTAATTCATATGGAAGATACTGAGCCTTTCAAGTTGCTCCAAAGAGCCAAACTAAGCCAGCCAGTTAACTGACCTGAAACCATTCTCTCAAATCCTAGTTAAAGCTGATTGCTTAATCTATCCTCTGTACAGGAAGGTTCCCTAAGAATATTGGCCAGGAGACATATCTGAAATTTTTCTGCATTTCTGTCATTATTTCCAGGGTCTTGCTGGAAAGCAGTTTATAAATTATGTAATCGTACCTTTAAGTCCAAAAATTCCATGTACAGAGTTCCCTGAAAACACTGCTGTGTGAAGAAATACTGGAGTTTTGGTTTTTTTCCAGCCTCTTTTGCAGAAGTTTCATTATAAGTTTCATTATGTTGTGACAGGGCCTGTGAATACAGTGCTTGGCCATAAACATAATGACAGACTTGGTAACAAAATGTATTAATTTCGATTTATTTATATCATTTTGTTTATTTTGCTTTATTTGTCATGCTACTACATTTTTTAAATTCTTTTTATACCATCACAGAACAGATAAACTCCATCTTCCGGTGATGTGGGAAAGGCAACGAATGACTGTTTACTGATACAAACAGTAACAGTGGAGTTGGCCTTCTTGGAATAAAGAATTAGATCATATATTTTACACGAAAGAGTAGAAAAACACTCTGAATGTCAGTCCTTGCTTTATTTCACAAGTTCTCTGTCTCTCTAAGTGTACTACAGAGTAAAGCACAGACAGCATTATTCTAGCTCTGTGATTAGAAACAGTTTTTCCCAAGACCACTTTTGATTTTAAGGTTTGAAATCTGTTTTTATTTATCGTATATAAAAGCTCATTTCTGTAATGGAGGTTATTTTAAAAGAGGAAGCTATGCATACTTAAATCAAGAAAGTTAAATAATTTAATTATTATTTATAGTATTGTCAACAAGTTGATTATTTAATCAGAACAAGCTATTTAGTAATCATAGGAAATATAGCAAGGGTCACATGTACAGTAAATGCTTAGCTAAAAAGAAAGAAGTCTGTTGAGATGGTTTCCTTGCTAATCAGAAGCATGGCAAATTTTCAGGCTCAGGAAGTTCATTTAGGTCACAACAAGGCAACGGTATATAAATATATTGTTTAGTTTACTTTTTTTTTTCCCCCCACAAGCAATAACAGAATCTTCAGTCACAGTATGCCAGCAGAAGAGGATGACAGAAAATGACTCTACAAATCCCTGCAGCCAGAAATCTATTTATGATTAGAATTTAAGAATATTTTTTGTAAGACTTCTATGTGACTACTCATTTGCAAAGTAATGTAAAGTGTTTGGAGATGTATCGTTTGAGCTGCTGACATAATTAATGATTTCATTAAGAGCATGAAAGGAGTCGCTTGTATTTCTCTGGCATTAGCAAGCCAAGTTCATGTCCGAACTCTAATAACCAAAGTCGCTTTTGCCGATCTAGACTGTTGGTCCTCTTGTTGCAAAACAAAAATTTGAAAGCCAAATATTATACTGGGCTGTGAAATTTCCCAACGTGTCAGGAGTGTGACATGTTTTAAATATGAGCAGCTACTATGGATTACAGGCTGGCAGAAAACTCACCAACATTTCATATAACAATGCAAATAGGAAGAATGTAAACAGAATAATATGCTTGCAGAAGTTCAAAGGAAATCAATTTAAAAATTACCACTTATCCCTTCCAGTTTTCGTATAACATCCTTGCTTAGGTAGTCTGCACTCCAGAAGTAATGTTGATCCTTGAAAATTTATGGCAATCCTAAGAAAACTGCAGTAGGATTTGTTAGGAATAAATTATGAATTTGGGACAGTGCCCTTTTAGTTATGCCCTGACTGACTTTTCATCTCATGAGAGTTGGGCTAACATCCTGCATAAGTTGACATGAGTTTGGTTTCTTCATCTTGATACCTAATGAATAATAAAGATACAGCTGCTACATAATCCATACTTTGAAGTAGTCCAGAGAAGTGGAACAGCAAGTTGCTGAAAGCCAGATTTGTGCTCTAGACCTATGAGAAAACAAAGCACGTAGGAAGTACAAATAGCCAAACTGACTTCACAGAGACTACCCAAGTGCTTAAGTTAAGGAAAGGCTGCTGAGCTTTTCTGGTTCAGAACCAAGCACAACAGGAGCTAAAATACTAAGAGGGCTGGAACCTATGTCAGGGTTGAGAGGCATTGCAGGACTACATGGAAAACTTCTAGTGCATGCCTGGCCTCGGACAGCGTTGGCCTCTTCAATGAACACTGAGGACACACAATGCCCTGCATCAATCTATACTATATATTTGTTAATTTTATAAAGGAGCCAACTCTCTGATGATGTTACAGTTATGAAATCAAGGATACAAACCGGCCTAAGAATATGCTTGGCATTAAGCCTGAGAGTAGTCCTTTTTAAACCAGAAATCACACGTTAAAACTTGCACACATACCAGAAGTAAGAAAAATGTGGAACTACATGGAGATTAAGGGGAAAAATGACCCCCTATCAGGTGTTTGGAAGTCGTTTGCTGATTCATGTTAATGTGGTTGGTAGCTTCGTCTCTTCATTAATTTGAGCATATTACATTGCAATGAAAATAAAAGGAAGATACCATAGTTCTCTGTTTATGTGTATTATTTCATAGGACCTACACTTATACAGACATCGGTATCTAAGGTTTCAGAGAGGATAAGAATAGCCATATTAGGTCAGAATCAAGGTGCAGCTAGCCCATTGGATTGCTTGTGGCAGGGGCCAGCAGCAGACACACAGGCTAATACAAAGTGAATCATCTCCAGTTAAATTCTCCCATCTCTCAGTAATCATTGATTTAGAGGGTGACTGGAGGATGCATTTGTACCATCATTTTGAATAGCCACGAATAGACTTACTCTTCCTGAGTTTTACTAAAACCTTTTCTGACCTCGGTTACAGAGCTGGCCTCCACAACATCTTGTGGTGGACTTCCACAGTTTAATTACTATGTTGTGAGAAAAAATACTTCCTTTTGTTTGTTTTTAATGCGGAGGGAACTGAATTCTCCCTAATTTTGAATGTTATGAGAAATAGGGAATAGTCATTTTCTGCTCATCTTCTTGTTGCCATTCATAATTTTGTAGACCCTATTATATTTCCTCTCTGTCATCTCTTTTTCCAGCAGGGAAGTTGTAGTCCATTTCATTTCTCTTCCTGTGCAAGCCTTTCCTTAATTCAAGTTGTTTTTCTCAGCATAGTTATGTTCTGTATCTTTTCTACCTCTACCGTATCATTATTAACAAAGGACGATCAGAATGATGAGATTATTCAAAACAGTGCAAACATACCATGTAAGAATATGCAGAACTCAGATTACTTTTTCCTTACACATTTATAGTATTTAATTTCCATGATAATGTCCAGCTACGCACTGTTGTTCTGCAGCTTTAGTGCTTCTTGTCCTGAATGTTTTTCATGTATTCTGTCCTACTGGAGTAATTATAAAGAAAAAATCAAATTATGTTTCCCCTCTAAGCAACCTAAAGAGATGACAGCTATCGATTTTTTATTTATTGGTCTTCTAGGTTCAAGTAAGAGAGAGGGAAAAAGAGAAAGTATAAAATAAGTCTGCAAATTCTTTATGAAATTTTCAAAGGTCTTGAAGAACCATTATGAGGCATTACCTTTACAAAATAATTTAGATTCCAAAATCTATATTTAGTTACCTTTCCTTGGAAGTTCCGTTCCTAAAAGTCTGTCTCTCAGCTTTTGCTTGGCTGTTTGGTTGCATGTGCATCTGTGTGCTAGTATGTGAGTGTGTGTGTGTGTGCGCGCGCGTGTGTGCGCTAGTGTGTGTGTGAGCTCATTCACTTTGTGCTTGGGTTAATAAGATATGAGGTCATTCTTTCTTGAGAAAGGGTTTTGTGGTCTGGCTGGAGGAAAAAAGCCATATTCAGCATTTTAAGCTGTCTCTTGCTGGGGAAAATCTCAACTTTCTTTAGGAGCCCACTTATCACAGAAAGATCTGGGCATGGAATGAAGTGCTATACTTCAGGTTGCTCAGTCTTAATCCTCTGAATTTATGGAACCAATATATATGAAAAGAAAATGTGATTATTCATATATACATATAGATGTGTCTAGATAGGTTGGGCTTTATATGTAACAGAAAAAATATGTTTAATATGTATTTTACATTTATAAAGTATACATATGCATATGTGTACATATGTCTATACTTATATACATATATACATTATATATGTATGTATATGTAGGCCTATCTATCCACAAACAGCAGTAAGTCTGGGGAGTAACAGGAAGCTCTTCTGTCTAGGGAGACCCTCTTTGAGGTAAACAGCTGAGGTATAGTGTTTATATTAATGCAAAACTCTGCTTTTGAGAACCTGAGATAATTTCACATATTGCTCAACAGAGTTGTGGTTTGGTGATGAGTGCCTTACAGCCCTGGACTACACTCGTTCTCTCTCCTGTCTCTTTTTAGTTAATTTTTTTTTCTTAATTCAGGATATTCTTTTATTCCTAGCTTCTGGCTCATTAGAGTGCATATCAGTTACACCATTTACTTTGAATAGTCCCATGAAATTTGTAGCAATATTCATGTCAGTAGGAGATGCCTGAATCTTTACATGTATCCACATGCAAAAGTTACAGCTTTGGCTGTGATTTTTAGCTATGCGAGTACAAGACTACTTGAAACATATGGGAAGTGTGTGAGTTTAGAGTGTAGATATACATATGTGAGATTTCCTCAGTCTAAAACTAAGCTAATTGCTTTCTGGTAGAAAGTGGGCACAGGGTGCTTCATCCCAAAGTGAACAATTTTGGGAAAATTTAAAACAACTGAAAATCCAAGATTAAAAATGTGTATAGAAGGAGAGGACTTGGGACTGATCTGGTTAGTGAGAAAGGATTGGCAAGGGGTTATAAAACCTCATGTCTGGGACTGCATCTTGTGGTAGGGAAACATTTACCACAGCAACCAATGTGTACTGGAGGGAGCTGAAAGTCCTTTCCCTTTCCCTCCTTTCTCTCAGTAAATCCACTTTAAATGAACTTTAGCTTTTACCATCCAAAATGCTAAACTGTACTTCTGTAAACTGCACGTCTGCACCTAGAAAGCATTCATTGCGAAGTTTTCCTGGTTTCTCCCAGTATACCACACACCTAGCAGTCTATAGTACTGGTGCGTGAGAAGATTAACAGGTGTGGCTGTAATGTATGATAAAATAATAAAATCTTAAAACAAAACTGATATTTAATGGGAAGGTAGACTGACAGAAAAAAAAATATATAAATTTTTACCATCATCACCAGGTTCTGACTACGTGCCTTTTTGCATTTACTCTGACTTCAGAGTTGCACTGCAATTGCAATAGGCTCCCTTTTCAGTTGACACATCCAAAGAGGAACACCTCATATAACCGCACGCTGAGTCAGTACTAAAGCTCAATGGGAAAATACTAGCTGTTACCCTTTAGGTATTAAAACAATAGCTGAAGTATTAATCATTCTACATTTAATGCAGAGATGAACAAGCCTTTTCCCGAAAATTAAGTATATTTGTTTGAGCATTATTTCCATGTCATAACTGATTCAGTTCTCCCACTAAGCTCTGACTGCTAAATGGAAATAATTAATTTAAAATTATAAAAACTACTGCTTTGTTATGTTGTAAAACTGTGATTAACATGTACTTTACAAAATGGATTCTTTTGCTTTTGGATTTGGTGGGTTTGGAAGGTTTTTTATTTTTGGATTTTGTGGGTTTGGGGTTTCTTTTATTTTGTGGTACACAAGTCTATAAGAATTACATTATACATTCTACTCTTGAAGAATCCTTTATCCTGTAGGAACAGCTACACCTTACAATGATTTTTCCTCTTTCCAGAACACCCTTCTTCCAGAAACTTTCAAAATACTGTGCAGATTTAAATATAACTTGCAGATCTTAACATGAATTTGATTTAAAGACCAAGGAATGACTTCCATTAGCTTTGATGGCTCTGTCTCTGATACTATAACTTTACTCATTGTTAAAATGGGACGGCATAGAAAAGCACTTCAACATTGCATGGCAGTACTCAGTAATATTTCAGGAACGTACATGCAGAAAAAGAATATAACACCCATCAGAAGTTGAAGTGCAATTAAAATGCAGTATCTCAAGAGAAGTTTGAGTGGGACATGGACATTATCTTTGCTTAGTCTACTTACAAACACTGTGGAATTTTATATAGCAAAAGAGCTTACCTCTACATTATCAAATCTTTGTGCAGTCTTTGTTTGGCGTATATTGACTATAAGAGTAATTCAGGAAGGTTATATTAACATGGCCCCTTGGGGAAAAAAGTTTGGAACATTGCCTTGAAATAATTAATATGTAAGCACTGCTAGGAAATGAGTAAACAGGAATCCCAGAGGTAATCCTAATAGTCTCAGAGGGAATGGGAATTGTTAGTTTCCACACTCTTATTTTGAGAGTTCTTCCTTTTGTTAGATAGACCAAGGACGTTCAGAAGGCCTCACAAGATTTGTTTGAATCTGTGCTTACACAGCATGCTGAGTTTGAGATTTTTATGAAAATGGGTCTAGAGATGACATGGAAACCATAGGAATAGAGATTTTCCCCTCCCCTGCCAAAGCAGGCCACTGTTACTTCTGCCTTGTTGGAATGCTTTGTGTTCAACCCCTGCTGAACAACTGCAAAATCTTACTGCAGGCTATCATCATATCTAGAAATCTTTGCTAAGCCAGATGTAGCACTCAATTACTATAACTTATGTTGTAACAACTCCGTAACTGACTCTGCAGTTGGAAACATACAATCGAAGTCTTAGAGCTCCCGAATCTTGAAGACAGTAGCAGACAAGCAGTGTGTGCCAGAGTGCTGGTCCTGGGAGCACGCTAAGCACAACCGCAGTGCTTGTTCAAACGTTGGGAAGACAAAGGCTAGAAAACTGCCTGGGGGCTGAAGGAGGATGTGGGTCCCCAGGGCTGTGCGAGGATGCTCAGCTACAGAACTAATTGAGCTAAAAGCAGCAGCTCTGCCTGGTTCAGAGCAGACCAGGTTTCAAACTTGCTTCCCATTTTCTTAAGCGTAGGCGTTATGCCTAGTTCATGACGTCTTGAGGGTTTGCCACTGCCTCCACCTTCCATCAGTGATACGATCGCCTCACAGCGCACTGCTTTCTAGTAACCTTGTGCTCCCCTCTTCCTCCCCATCACTCTGCTGCTCTCTGGGACCTACCGTTAAGCATGTAAGCACAAAAAAGTAAACCAATTAAGGGAACCACGGCCACATATGTGACTTAAGGAGATATGCTGTATTTCCTTAATCTAGTTTCTTTTATTTTCTTTCCTTCTTTTTTATTTTTTTTTTTTTTTTTTAATTTTGGTCAGCATTTGGTGTATTAGGTCCAAATTCATTTGCTGTATTAGGTTCAAGTTGCTACCTCCTCAGGGTGACTAGGAGATAACTTGTTTTCCAGATTGACACAGGGTTTCTATGAGAAAATATAAATGTTTTCCTGTCACTAAGGTCTGCAATACATAGTTTTACACAAGGCAATTGTAAATTTGTTGTTTCTCTACCTTTGGAAGCTCTCAGATGGCAACAAAAATAACATCCTGCTATCATTGTGTATGTAATTTCATATTAGTTGGGGGCTTTTAATTAATAAACACAACAAAAATGCTCTAACAGTCATTTATCATTCTCCATTGAAATTTGACCTCCAGGCATAACAACACAAGCAATTTCTGACTGAGTGTCATCAAACAGAAATAGGTTATTCAGTTCATTTAAAAAAGGTCTTTCCCTGCGTGAACTGGACATTTGAGGGAGAGGTACAGCGAGTTCTATTTCTTTGAGTTAGTTTTCCTTTGAAGTGATGTCTTCATCATATCTTTGCCCATAAGCCTCCCTCTTCCTTTCATTTCGATCTCTTTTCTTCATCGACTGCTCCAACACTCCGGATCTCTCATCCTAACGACTTGTTCTTTCTTCCTTGTTCCCTATTGTAGCTGCTGCCACACCATGTCCCCACGCTGGCCTTTGTAAGCCTGCGCCTGTCAGACTGAGTCCCCTTGGTGGGCTGGCAGAGCCGTTTTGTCTGTACCAGCCTAAGACAGCCATCCGTGGAGTTGTTGTAGGTGCAGCATGGAGGCAGAAGCATCAAATCTCTGGGAATTTTAGCTAGTTGCCAAAATAACTCCGGGCTCTGGAAAATACAGTAAAAATAATGGTGATTTTCAACACCCCTATTACCTGTCCAAATCTGAATTTATTAACAGTACCAGCAAAAGGCATGACACTGGCCCTAAGGCAGTCCCTGCTTCTGCCAGATTTCAAAGACAAACAATAGAGGTGTTAACGTTTTTCAGAAATTGATTGCAATAATCTTATAATGGAAAGCATTAGGCAACTTACATACAGGGGCTGGTGCCAGCTCCCACTACAATAACAGTCTCCTCTGTCTCACCATGCCCAGGCACTATAGGATCAGAGTCAGGGCAAAGTGTCAATGGCAGTCTGATCTTTATTTCTCTTTCAGCTTTTCTCATGCCCTCCCTTTGCTTAACCAAGGGGTCTAGTCTTGGGGAGGAAAGTGAGGAGACAGGGATATGGGGAACAGTTCCAGGTCAGCACCTCAGAAGAACAGGCACTAGTGGGGTGCACAGAATAGGATACCCTTGCAGAAAAAAACCAGCTTTGAAGACTGTGTAGGCTGCTTGGTGCTTCTCTTCGTGAATGTTTTCTCTTCTTTGGCCTCATTAGGACAGGACTGGGTTTCATTGAAATGTCATTAATTTGTCTTGCTTTTGCTGTGTGACTGGATTCTCTTCTCAAGTATTTAAAAACCCACCTGTTGTCTCAGAGTACTTCCTATCATCAGGTCTAAGACTGGGATGCCTGTCTGGGACGAATGGGGTTAAGAAAAGAGATTAGGAAAAGCAATCCCACTATACATGAGCATCTCCACAATGAACAAAAAAACTTCTTAGCACATATGGTGAATGATGAGGCTCTTTTCATAGTTTTGTTTGAGGATGAGTTTCACTGGAGAGCTGAATTTGGCTGATTGTCTTTCAGTTTCTATTTATTAATTTCATCTAATTTAATGACAGGAAATGAGTAACGAAACTCAGCAGTGACAGGCTGCGTATTTAGGCCAAATGATTTGCATCTGAACAGAAAGGGGCCCAGTCCACTACTTCACCAAGATATTTGTTCTGCTGTTTGCTAATACATATCCAAACAGATAAAATAAAAAAGCTGTTATGACAACTTTAAAGGATTACTGGGTGGCAATACTAGAAAACGTTGGCTCTTCAGAGTCTACCATAGTGGGTTCTGATAGTCACGTCCACTGCCATCAGCGGCAATGGGATGCTACACGTAAGTTGGCCAGAAAGAGTTTGCGGCAAGACAGGCAGAGCTGAGTTAGCAATATTTACTACTTCTCATAAATTCCAAGTAAAACATGCACACCTGCTGGGATAACGTCTAAAATGGTGATGTTAAGTTTGTTTCCATATTCCTTCATCTGTTGTATGTCATTTCCAGGCTACAATGAGGGGGAAGGAGGAACAGAAGGACCCAGATGAAGTGAGATATTTTTTTAATTTAAATGTGAAGGTATTGCCTGGAGGTATTTTCAGCTACAACCCGAGGTTTCGGAATAGAAGTTTAATTGATGTGATGTCATAAAATAAATAGAATAAATTTATGAATTGATGGTCTCTCAGTCTGGCTCTCAGTGGGTGGCAGGTATCTACATTACAAAGACGATCAAGACTGGCACCTCTCTTGGCAGTGTCAGCTAGGAACCTAAGCATTAATTTGGCATGGAGATTACACTGTTCTTCAAGGTGGTCTCTCCAGGTGATGGCTTCAGCACCATGTTGTATTCATGAGGGGAGGTCTGGGGGATGGCACAGGAGGCAAAGAGGACTATCAGTGCCTAAGCAGAACCTGTGTGTGCATCACTGAAAACTCTCTTCTCCAGTGGTGTCAATCTGACATCTGTCACCACCACTAAGTGAGCTATTAAAATTTTAAAGAAGATACTTGTTTGTTTGCTTTTAATATTAGGGTACTTTTCAAGTGCTAAAGGACCCCTTGTTAAGAAATAGCAAGTGATAGCAAGTTAAGAAAGTGATGGTGAGATCAGCAGGGTTCGCTCTTCCATGTTAAACATGGTCACCGTGCTGGTTGTCTGCTGTTACTGTGGAATGAGTTAGTACCGGAGGGATGGAAGCCATCAGAAGGTTGGAAGCCATCAGAGAAGGCTGCAAAGCACAATATCAAAAGGGTCTTGGGCCCACAGAGAAGGAGTGATAGTAAGGAAATGTGCTGGTCTGAGAAGAAGGTGGACCATCTAAGAAAAGAGCTGACAAGCAAGTTGCTGCAGGGGACAGGGCTTGGTCTAGAAGGACAATAAGTTTTGAAGGGGACAGGGCTTGGTCTAGAAGGACTATTGCCAGAACATAATCTGGAAATGTAAACCATGCAGATGTCTAAAGACACAATTATACAGATAATAGGGCTTATCCGCACTTTTGTAAGATGAAACTGCCTCTCTGTGGGTGGGGTCAGACGTTGTGAAAGCTGAAGTGCTGTAACCAAACCCAAATAAGTATTTGCCTTTATGGTATTACATTATTACTCCAAATTAGGGTCTGCAATTCCAGCTGTTGTGAATGTAATAGCAGGCTACTCACGCTCTGCACCCCTATGAAGTATCTGCCAATATCCTCAATCCAGATGTACAGAGTGAGGTCCGAAGCTGCTGTTTTGTTTTGTTTTGGCCTTTTTTTTTTTTCTTTATTTTATCTGGCAAGGAGTGAAATCTACAACTTCAAGGGGAAGGGAAATTTCCAGCAGTACTCCTCAGTCTGCTGAGTTTTAGGTTTATGGAAATGCTGTGATAACAGATGGTGAGCAAGGGGAAGGAAACCATTTCCAACTAACACTTGGTGTCTTAACGAGGGTATGTTTGAAAATATCTATAAGCTGAAAAACACTGACTTTCAAGTAACACGTAGCACAAGAATTTTGTGTAGCTCTATTACATTCAGGTTCTTTGCCCAGGCAAGCATGATTGTAGGGGAAAACTTTGTCTGCCCGTGTTCATTCATAGATACCTGTGACTATATACACTAAATATAGCCTGTGTCCTAATAGAAATGTTGATCTAAAGAGTGATGGAGACAGAGGATTTGTATGGTCTGGGACATTACTCACTCTTCAAAAAAAAAAAAAAAAAAAAAAAAAAAAAAAAAAAGCCTTATGAAAAGCCTCAGAATTAATACTTGACTGAAGAAACACAATTGTCATAATTATACCAGGACTGCACTATTACTTTACACCTTCTCAATACAATGTAGAATTATAGGATTCCAGTGAATGCTGCCATGACCATTTCAGCACAGAAGTACATGCCAGTTAATAGCTTCATTTATTTTTGGTATGATCACTGTTCCCTAAGAAAATTAGTAGGAGCAGGACATAGTAAATCCTAGGTCTTAGCTGTATAGTTCTCACTTCCCTGGATCCTTGCCATCCTCTCATTTCTTTATATGGTTAATTTGTTAGGAATCCTCTTGAAATGTCATTTATAACTTCTTTTAACACAAATAAAATAAAATCCATCAAACTTTATTAAGAGGAAAAGAAAAAGAGTATGTGATAGTCTTAATAAACCATGCTAATACTAAAGTTTTCATGGCTAGGTCAATGGATACATGCTGAGTCTTGATTTCTGTTAAGGTATTTATTTGCTTTCAGAAGAGATTTTTTTTTTTCCGAGAAGGTGGAAATGGGGTGCCTCTGGCCACGGGTGCCCACCCACATGAAAGTCTGGGAGAATTATTTTATTTATTCCTTTTTGCCACATCTCTTCTGAATTCTGCTTTTGTCAAGTCTTAATCTTTACATCAACTAATGGCTCTTGAAACTCTGCTTTGCTGCCACGTTTAAGAACTACTCAATGCATATTTCCTCTGATGGTAGCATTTGCTAAAGTTATAAATGTGTGTGCATTTTCATGTGTATATGAAGATAAATATGTGAAGGAAACCATTTTATAAATAATATATTTAAAATGCAGTGAATTGAACTGCTAGCATTGAGAAAGGAATTAATATCTATGCTGAAAGTCAGAATGGGGCTCATGCAAGAACTGAATCTCAAAAATAGGCTTAAGGTAGAATTTAAGTGAGATTTAAAAATGTAAATGTGTAATAAAAATACAGAGATCTTTCCTTGCTTGCAATTAGTTGTACTGGGCTAATCAGAACTCATTTTAAATTTTCTGGCAGGTTATATTCTGAGCCAATACTTTATAGAAAGATGTGATGAAAGAAATAATTTCTTCTACAACACCATGGAAGGCAAAATGAGGACTCCTCCCTAGGACCAGCCTTTCCTGGTAAAACCATACATGATACTTCATTGAGGAAAAATGAAGAAGGTGCCTACATGCTGTTTGTATTCTAGGTAGAAGCTCTGCTATCAAAATGGTATCTTGTTTTTGCAGCAGGAAGAATCCCCTTTTCTTGGTGACTGATGAGGAGTTTAAGGTTCATTTTGATTCCCAGAAAGTGTAATGCCTTAGTATGCGTACTGATTTTAAAAGGATAAGATACTGGTGTGCTAGAGAAAAGACCAGTCAGGATCTACAAATAGATATACACAAAAATAAACATTAAAACAGGTGAGACCTGAAGCTATGCAGATTTACATTTTGTCTTGACTGGAGCTCTATTCATGTATTTGCTTTCCCAGTCTTTCTCTCTCCTTCCCTTTTCTCTCCTCTCCCTTTCTTTTCCCCTCCCACTTTTCTTCCTTTATTGCTCTTTCTTGCTTCTTCCTTCCCCCCTTTCCTTTTTGACCCTTTTCTCACTTTTTCTCACCCTTCATCCTTTTCTCAGCCATATTCTCCCATTCTCCTACTTTATCCTCTTTTTATAATTTCTTATTTTCCTTTTTCATGCCCTTATTTCTTTCCCTTTTCACATTTTTTTGAGGTTCAGCATGACTTCAGAGCACTTCAAGACTCACGAGTCCTCAGGAAACTGTGCCCAGTTCCCACTTCCACTAATAATGCTTTACTGCATTTACTGCAGAGGGCAAAATGTCAGAATTCAAAGGAAATGGACAGTGAATACTTCTCTCAAGGTGATGGCACCCACTCTGATTTATATGGACATATTAGCAAACTTGACAAAAAGGAAGCATTTAACTCCCTGTCTCAGGGGAAGGGTGGAGAACTTGTGTTTCACTTAGTTCAGAGCACGATCAAATGCAAAATTTAGGATGCTGGAAAAGTGTCCTGCTCAGTTTTCTTGCTTTCTAGGAAAGGTCTGCCACTGCTGAGCTTCAGCCTTTTCAGTGAACACAGAGCAGTACTGAGAGGCATAAAAAAGAACTACTGGCAGGTATCTTCTGTGAAAAGGTGTTACCTACTTGAGCCCAGAAGATAAAGCAGAGAATTTTTTGTAGCAAAGACTTTCACTGCTCTTCATCTGCAGTGCGGAAAAAGCACCTAAGTATGTGTGATCCAACTTATGACAATGAGGGAGTCCAAACACCACCTTATGGACCAGATCATCTAGAGTGTCATCACATGGCATGTACAGGACAACCAGGTCATCAGGCCCAGTCAGCATGGTTTTATGAAAGGCAGGTTCTGCTTGATTAACCTGATCTCCTTCTACGACAAGGTGACCCACTTAGTGGATGAGGGAAAGGCTGTGGATGTTGTTTACCTGGACTTTAGTAAAGGTTTTGACACCATTTCCCACAGCATTCTGGAGAAACTGGCTGCTTGTGGCTTGGACAGGCGTCCTCTTTGCTGGGTAAAAAACTGGCTGGATGGCTGGGCCCAAAGGCTTGTGGTGAGTGGAGTTAAATCCAGTTGGCAGCTGGTCACAAGTGGTGTTCCCCAGGGCTCAGTATTGGGGTGAGTTCTCTTTAATATCTTTATCAATAATCTGGACAAGGGGATCAAGTGCACCCTCAGTAAGATTGCAGATGACATCAAGTTGTGCAGGAGTGTTGATCTGCTTGAGGGTAGGAAGGGTCTACAGAGGGATCTGGACAGGCTGGATCCATGGGCCAAGGCCAACTGTATGAGGTTCAACAAGGCTCAGTGCTGGGTCCTGTCCTTGGGTCACAACAACCCCATGCAATGCTACAAGCTTGGGGAAGAGTGGGTGGGAAGCTGCCCGGAGGAAAAGGACCTGGGGGTGTTGGTCGACAGTTGGCTGAATAGGAGCCAGCAGTGTGCCCAGGTGGCCAAGAAGGCCAACAGCATCCTGACTTGTACCAGAAATAGTGTGGTCAGCAGGACGAGGGGAGTGATCATCCCTAGCACGGTACTCAGCACGGGTGGGGCTGCACCTCAAGTACTGTGTTCAGTTTTGGGCCCCTCAGTACAACAAGGACATTGAGGTGCTGGAGCGTGTCCAAAGAAGGGTAACGAAGCTAGTGAAGGGTCTAGAGCACAAGTCTTATGAGGAGTGGCTGAGGGAACTGGGGTTGTTTAGCCTGGAGAAAAGGAAGCTGAGGGGACACCTTATGGCTCTCTACACCTACCTGAAAGGAGGTTGTAGCCAGGTGGGTGTTGGTCTCTTCTCCCAAGTAACAAGTGATAGGACAAGAGGAAACAGCCTCAGGTTGTGCCAGGGCAGGTTTAGACTGACTATTTCTTGAAGGACCTTTACCAGTTGTCTAGACCAGTGAGTGTTATTTTGGCTCTGTGAGATAAAAAATTATCATTACTGTGTTACAGATACACAGTCATATTTGGCTTTCAGATATGTAAGGGCTAATTCAAAATGACTTTTAAAAGCATAGGTATTGCTATAGGAAACTGAGAAGAGATTTTGCTCCTGTCAAGCATTACAAAGGCAGCACGCCATGGTCATGGCAGAGACATGAGTGCAGCCATTTTAAACTCTAGAACCCAGATTCAAAACAAGTCTTATTTTGCAAAGAGGGTTTTGGGTCAGTCTGGTTTCCACGCGAAGGCTCTGGTCATGTTCCCATTGCAGTTTCACTAGCTGAGATGTACCATCTACTATAATAGACACTTTCCCAGGGATTAAATGTGTTTACATTTGTGGTTACTTTGAAAGCACTATGAAGTCTTTTTATTTAATTAAATTAACATTTATTCTCTTTAGTGAAACATAATGTGCATTCTCCCTTTATATTCATTCTTTACCTTAGGCAATTTGGATAACATTGTTAGGTTGTTAGAAAAGATTAGCGTCATGTAGGATTGTGCTAGCTTTGCGAAATGTATTCTTTCATATCTTTTCAACTATTGAGTTTGTTTGGTAAAGAATGAATAAAACATATCATCCTGTAGGCTAGAATACATCTAATTGCCATCTATCATATTTCAAGGGAGCTCAATCAAATAAATTATTTCCTTATGCTTTAAATATGTTGCTTAACCTTTTAATTCCTTAAAACAAAAAAAGTATCCTAAGTCTACAGTGTGGTATAAATTAAAAAAAAGGAGAAAACTTATTTTTATTTCATGCCCTCTATCTTTTTTTTTCCCTTATGAGAATGTGTTGATAAAGTCATAAAAAATGTTCAGACTTCCATCAGTCTGGTATGGGTTGAACTCAAAAGACTTGAAGAAAAAAAAAGCCTAATGAAAGCTTTTTTTTAGGCAGAGTTCAGAACTGTCCTGGTTTATTGCACATTTGTTATTCTTCTTGTATTTTATGTTTTCCATTTCTCGCCATATAAAAAATAGTCCAGCAATATGGGTTTGCTGTCATTGTTTCACTTAATCTCAGTCAGAGCAGATGTAGTTGCCCATTTCCTTGAATGAATAAACCAGCATTAATCTGTGCTTCACACTCTGCTTCATTAAGCATAGCTCTGTGCAATATCAAGGAAGAAACCAACTGTAGGAATTGAAAGAGTACTTTTTTTTTTCTCCCCCCCCCCCCCCCCCCCCGTAGAAAATGGTTTAGCAAGCTAAGTAACTGAGATACTGAACTGAGTAAAAATGTGTACGGGTATTTCCTAGGGACTGAGGTCTGGGAGAACACAACTAACACTGTGACCAGGCATGACAGCACCCTTTAAAATAAAGGCTTGAAAACTTTTTTATTCTCCAGCTTTCTCAGCGCTCACATGGCTGTAATACAGAATGAAAGGTTAGCATGTTTTGAAGTAATCCAGCTCCCCTTTAAATTTGCCATTGTGAAAGTAGGCTTCAAAAATCTCTTGCCAGTTTTTAAACATCGCAGTGGCTATTTCTTAAGACATGGCTGAAGTCATTGCTATTCTGAATGAGCACAGGATAGTGGTATGGGAAATTTCATAACTGATGCAACTTCACTTTGGTATGTGTAATAAATGGGATTTCTAGATAATACATTTCCTCTACTATTAGGTAAGTCCTGCTCGGAATTGGATGAATACACTCTCAAGGATTTGGTGTCCTTCCCAGATTTCCTGCTCTTCTTCTTCTTCTGCCATTGCCTCTTGTCAGCCTGTCCATCAAAAAAAAAAACCCCAATAAATCTCCACTTCACCTGAATGTTCGCCATTTATTACTACCTCACCTGTCTGCATAGCATTTGCAGGCAGAAGAAAAGAAGGGATGTTTCCTTGTGGCAGTGTTTAAGTTTGAGGAGAAAAAATTTTTGAGTTTACTTGTTGGTTAATGAAGACACTGCTAATTCTAAGTTGTACTCATATTATTAAAGAGAAGCAAGTACTTTACTGCAGACTTTCTTTCCATTCAGCTGCAAGGGCCAAATTCTGCTCCCATACTTCAACTAACCATATGAACAAAACACAAAGCTTCTCTCCAAGGAGTCACAGGGAGAATATCTTTTATCCAAGAAGAGATTTCAGGAGAAACACATACAGAGCTAGTGGAGAATTATCTGACACTAGTTATTTTGTTGTTTATGGAAAATGCTGGCCTGCTGAAGTTAATCTTTCCAAGAAACTACATCAGTTGTGAGGAAATCTGACTCGAAAATATTCTCAGAAATTGAAAGAGAAATAGAAAAAGGGATTGGAGGGATGAGACTCCTTGGACCACAGGGCTCCTACCATGTGAGACAGATGAGCCAGGCTCAAGAGCTTGATCTGAAGTAGGCAGGGCATGGATCTGCCCTTGGATCTTGCAGTCTCCATGTGAAATTCATGATCACTGAGCAAAGCAGTTAGTTTGTTTTCAAAACCTATTAGAAAAGTTCCCAGCTCTAGCCTATTGAAACCTGGAACAAGAAAGGAAGCAAAGGGAAGGGAGGGAAGAAAGAGGGAAGATAGATAGATAGATAGATAGATAGATAGATAGATAGATAGATAGATATGCAGGACAGATTAGATGTTTCCTACCCTACTTGCTTTCTATGCAAGTACCTCTCACTAAGAGTTTAAGCTTGGAGACATAATGTGTGTGCCAGGTCTCTCTCCAAGTAAACTTTCTAGACTCGCCCTTCTCTCCCCTTCCAAATCATCTTCTGAGGTCAGGTCTCTTTTCTAGGAGTGAATGAAGCTACACCCCAAACACAATGTACCTCAGGACAGACAAAAGTAAGGTAGTACATTTCTGTTGTGCACTTCCTTTCCATTTGAAAGGTTTCTGGAGATGCCTTTGAGCACCTGTTTGCTAAACTTGATCTACTGTAATTAACTCTTTCTCTTATTGACCTTAAACATCCTTTGCACTCAAAAGAGCAAACCATTATGGAACATTACTTAGCAGCACTGTACTAAAACACTTTTAAAAACAGAACAGCTGATTTGCATCACTGGTATTCATGAAGGTTCAGATAAATTGTCCTCATAGTTGGTTGTTTTTTTTTTTAATTTTCACCTTTCTCTGAAAGTAATCTCAAACCAAAAGAGCCAGGCTAACATTTTTTCCAGTCTCTGAAAGAATGTTCTGAACAGGAAGACTTTAATAACTTCAGTCCTGCTCCTCAAAGCAGGAAGAGGAGACATCAGAGCTTAGAGAATACTTGCTATGATCCTGCCCTTTGTTTTATTCTTTATCTTTGTGTTGTCACTAAAAGTTGCAAGCAGTTCAGTACATTCTTCTCATGCTGAAGGTCTGATTTTAGTCTCATCTCTTCTGCTTTCCCTTCACATCTTTTCCAACTTGTGTGTAAAAAGAAAAAAAAAGAAAAAAAGAAAAAAGAAAAAAGAAAAATACAAAAAGAGAAAAAAAAGAAAAAAGAAAAAAAAAAAGAAAAAAGAAAGAGATGAGACTAACTAGTTGCCTGAGATGAATTATAGTCCATGAGAATTTCTTACAGGATTGTGAAATATGCTCAGTTGCATATTGAAATCTATGGGCACTAACTAGTTGCAAAGTAAAATTACTACACAGATACTTTGATATAGTCTGTGATTCCAAAAGCTGGAGATGCACTGTTCTAAAGAAATCTTTTGATGTTTCAAGAATCCCATTTATAGTATAATTTAATAACTGATACTAATACAATGCAGCTGGAAATTCTTAGTTCTACTGTATAAATTGCTAAAATTACCATGGAAGGAAAGAGAGGTAAAAAATAAAGAATTAAAATATCACTGAGGAAAAGATCAGATCAGTACTAAGTTGGAATGGAATTGTTAATTATTTTTGTATCTGGATGAATAAGAAGTGCTCATGCAAAAGTGACATGGATCATCCTAAACTGCAGGCTTGCAAATGCCACTTGTGAAGATGGCATACCAGAGAAAAGGGAAACATTTTATGCCTAGTCTGGCCAGAGACCAGGTATATACATTTAGTTGTGGTGTTTCCAGTAGAATCAGTCCCAGAGAGATGCTACTTGAGTTTGCACATGTTGAAACTTATTGGAATATGTTTTCAAAATACTCAAAGTTTCATGTTACAACACTTCAGAAAATTTCACCTGTAGCACATCAGTTTCCTGTAAATTGATTGTATGCATGAATATCTATGTAAAGTAATTGCATATGGGCTGTGATCAAGTACATGGGTAAATCTGAGGTTGGATCAGGGAGAATAAACAATAGTAAGTGTGTAGATAATCCCAGTTGAGTAATTACAAAAATTCATAAATTTGTGCATGAATTATGAAAACCAATTTTTAAAAAGCCTTGAAATATTTTTTTTCTTCTATTTTGAACATATAATTCCCTTGCTATTGTAAATACATATGAAACTCAAGAGCAGAATAAAATAACACAGTTCTTTCAGACTAGGCTATTTTTGGTTATTTTTAGAGGAATTTTACTTACCCAGTTTTTAGTCTTTAATTAGTTTTATTTTGGGCCCTTTCATTGCTAGAAGCAACAGTTGTGTGTTTCACTGGGATGCTGGGAAATTCCCTCTTCTAAAAGATATAAAGTTCCCTTATCTAACCCTGGAGGGCTTTAATTTATCAAACTTTAAGATAATTAAATGTTTGTATGTATATGTAAGTACAAAAGCCTGTGACAGAACCTCGCTGAAGCTGAGCCTCCTGCAAGAATATCAGAATTTTTTGTGGTTTCCATCTCCTATATTAAGGAAGATGGATTAGTGTGTTGGGAGCAAATTATGTGGCTGAAATTAAATTAGTATATCTATTGCAACACCTTTCAAAATAGAGGAGAAAATTCTTCACAATGTTTTCTGAAGAATGAAATAAAGTTGACATTCGAAAGGATCACAGAGGTGCTATAGATAATAGTTTACAGATTGAAAACAAGACAATAAAAATCTAGTTGCAAAAAAGGCAGAAATCTTACTACGTTGTGTGAACCAGCGTGTTACACCTCCTGCTCTCTTTGGCTCTGCACGTGCAGAGAAAGTCAACAGGACAGCAGCAAAAGTGACTGGAGGTTTAGAAAAAATGTCATGTAAAGAAAAATTGCACGAATTGTGGATGAACAGTCTACAGAAGAAATTGACGCAGCTCATCTAGATATATAAAAAGGCTGCTGCAAAGACGAAGGGAATAATTTTTTTTCTTACTTCTATGACAGATGGGACTGAAAGCAATAGGCCTAACTGGAGGCAGGAGTGTTTAATCTGGATACTGGGAAAAATCTTTCCAATAGTACGAAGAGTGGCTTGTGGAGGTTACAAACTATGAGAAGAGATTGGAGACACCTCAGTCAAGGTTAAGTTGGTTGGTCTTGTCTTGGGCAGCAGGATAGACTATATAACCCCCTGGGGCCTCTTCCAGGCTTAATTTTGGATGATTTTAATAACATCTGATGTGTAATTCCCTGACAATTTTTCTATAAAGTGCTTTATACTGAGTTGGTCCCAGGTAGTGAAAGAGGCCTATGGGGAGTCAGTCATTTATGACTTATGTTTAATATGCCAGAGCTATGCAAATTTCCATGCCCAGACCTATTGTATTTTCTCTACAGAAGATTCAGCGTACTTGAAGACCATATAGAATGAGTTTTATAAATGTGCTTATTCAGACCACAAAAAAAGGAGGGGAAGTCAGCTAAGATGCTGTCTTAATAATAAAACTTTCACTGAAGTATAGTCAGATAGTTTATAGCTATAACACAGTGTTCCGGTGCATCTCACCATATGTCCTTCCATTGACTTCACTGATGCTCCCCTAAGCTTCAGCTGAGTTAAGCTTTGTGATACAACTTTCTGTAAATACGTCTCCATGCATGCCTGGTTTTGTTAACACTCAGTAATTTGTAATTTGATAATAACATGCTCTTTTTTCTTGCCTATGGGACATGAATATTGTCCTTACAGTTCCAGGCATTGTCATACCTTCTTTTTTGGCCCCAGTGAGACTCATGACTATGAGTTTCGTTGAGCTGAAATGACATGAAAACATAAAAGAGAAATATTACCTTTTCATTATTTAATGGAAAACATCCAAAGATGTTCCTTTGGGAGACAGCATCGAAATGGCTAGTTTTGGCTAATAAGTTTCTAGGATTGAAAAATAAGTGTGTATGGCTTCAACTCTTGTACTGTGGGAGCAAGGAGAGATACTAAAACCTCTTTCCTAATTTTTTAATGTGAGAATGTCCTTCTAATATCATGTCTATCAGAAGTTACAAGCATAGACAGCCTGCATAACTGAGATCCAAACTGCAAAAAAGTTCCTGATTCACTAGTTCACTGAGAGTGCCCAGATCTGCATGCTAGAGTGTTTTAAATGCAGTCAATAATAGGAAATGCATGACTGCTGGAGCGAGACAGAGTTCAGGTAGCAAGAGGGACTACTTCATTTGCATCACATGTGCTAAAATCTTTGGAGATACAGGTGGCATATAAAGGCCCTGTTCTTCTGCCCATAAGCACATACATTTCTTGCCTTCTTTGAAAGTTGCCCTGGGTTTATCTACGTGGTATTTTCCAGGCTGAGGAGAGTCTGCTTGGGCCAGTCTGTGAGCCATCATGAAGCTTCCATTAGTTCAGCTGGGAGAGAAACGTTATTAGCTTTGGCCCAGCAACGTTAGCTCCAGCTCAGCACCGACCACATTCTGGTCACTGACTGCTTCTGGTCTGGGCAGCTCAGAGAGCAAGCAGGCTGGGCTGGCAGTTGGTCAAGGCACATGCAATCCTGGCTCTTGTCTGCATACTAAATGTCATGTCGGCATTCCCACTATGTTAGGCTAGGGCACTGGAAAAAAATAAAAGATTGCTCAAATGCTTAAAGAAGTGGTTGACTGTATCTAACGCTTGCTGTGAAAAGACACAGAAGGTGAACGCATGGTTTCACAGTCTGAGTAATAGTTTACTGAGGTGTACCTAAAAGATAGTGCGGATTTGTGTAACTACAAGCTTACCCTTTAGATCTTGTCCTCCTTCACTTGCAAAGATTTCCTCAGAGGGGAAAAGATCTGAGATCGGTATGAAAGCAATTGTTCATTGTGTGGTTTCTTTATTGTCTGTTGGCATGAATCAGAGCCAAGCTTCCTCAGGTTTGCTGGGCAACCAATGACTATGCTATTGTGCTTTCACCAGTCAAGGAGGATTTTTATAACCCTTGGTGTGCTAGATATCTATGTGTGAAATCCGATTTTAATCTGTCTCTATAAACATACTAACATATCTCTAGCTAGCCCTTAGGGCATTAATGCCTGAGGTAATGTCTGGATTTGATGCCCCTCCCCTCCTTTGCTCCCTGCTTCCTCTTTCACATAAAAGCTTCTTGGCTCAGCCCTGAGTCTAGTCCCTCGTCCTCACGAGATTTTTTTATTCTCGAGAGAGCTTCCATTTATTTTAGCTTGTACATAATGAACACCACCAGTGCACCTGCAGAAAGAAAAGACGTAAATTTTTCTCAGGTGACCTTGTGGCCCCATGGCAGCACCTCTACCAGAGAAGAAAGAGCCTTTGGGGTACCTCGTAAGATTCCAGCTTGCTCTGCCTAGACTACCTGATGACTAAAGCAGCTTTTGAAGCATGTTTCATGCCCATAAAAGGGTTAATCACCTCTCTGAAAATGATAGAAATATGCTGATTGGCATTAAGGAGTCAGATGTTTGGCAGAGCTAATCATAGTGAGAAAACAGAGCAAACTCCTATCATAGGTCTAGTATACATCCAAAGTAGCATCTGTTGGTAAATAGTGTTTTTTGAAAAGCCAGCTCTGAGGATAGTAGTATAGTTAGTCTGATGCTACCAACCCTTTGTTGAATCGTGTGAAGAGTAAGAAACAACAAAGTTCCCTAGCCCATCCACACATCTTATTCCATGCATTTCTGTTCATTTTTTGTCTCTTGTTGAACTCAAAAGCAAGCACATGGACTGACAAACTCCACTTCCAGATGATGAAAAAAATGGATCTCAAAGTAATTCTGGTCCTTTTGTACTACATATTTCCTTTTTTGGCCAACATGCAGGTGGCTTTGTTACATCACCCAACTTGCAAGCCTGGCTCTTTAATTACTGCTGTACCTGCACAAGCATCAGGCTCTGTAAATCTACAAGGTGGTGACTGATACTTGGGCCCATCGTACTAATTAAGCACTCACTTTTCTTGTAGGGAGAGGTTAGATAGTTTCTAATGAATCTAGTTAGTCCTTCTGTCGTAACAAACAGTGCCCAGTCTTGCACACATATGTTGTAACACCTTATCATCACCCTTTCATTAATGTATGAAAATCATAGAATGTAGAAAGGTTTATCGGCCTTCTGTTGTGTAACTCAACACTGATGAGCAGAACCGCGTTTCATCACCATTCCTTAGGGAGGGCAGCAGAGAGGAGCTGCTATTTGGATAGTTGAATTTGGGCCATTTCTCCAGACATAAAGTCTCCTCTGTTTTACATCAGGTAGATTATAAAAGTTTAACCCTTTCAATGAATAACTGAATGGTAGAAACGTAATCATCAAAGTGCAGTATATAAAAACCAATGGTTGGATGTTGCTGCTTTTCACTAAACAACAATAAAGACTTCGAGACTCCATTATGAGCCATGGAGGGGCTCAGATTCGCTTCAGGAGTAAAAATACAGTGAAGATAATTACTACACATCTTTAAGTTCTCTCAGGTAGTGTTTCCTGCTTGACTAAGGTTAGGAAAGCTACAAGTTTGCACACATGTATAATTGAAAAGGATGGTACATGAAGAGTTACCATACACAAAGAAATAACTTTTGCAGCTGATGAAGGATCTAGTCTCTTTCTTTTTGAAGTCTGCAGAATTCCCCATTGATTTGAGTGGAAGGAGAATTTGGCCCTAACTACTAAAGCAAGACTGAGACATTTAAGAACCACAAGATCACTTGGTATAAGACACTCTTTATTATAATAATTATTGTGTTGCTTAATGGCAACTGAATAGTAGTGACTCTTACAAAATGTGTTTTTCTTTGGAAATGCTTATATTGTCTTCCAGAAAGGGGTTTGCAACAAAGATCTGTCCCACAACTGTTAGAATTTCTTAGACTTAACAGTACTTTAGCATGCAGCACCAGAGTATAAAACTGAGCATAATTGTATGCATTATAAAACAATATACACATTGACTGTAAACGTAATTGTACAATAGCAAAAGACATTTAGTGTAGCCACTTTCATTGCACCTTGTTTCAAATAAGAAAAAAAAGGTAAAATAATATAAATTTAACCTATAAGCACACAGGATGTTTCACATAAATTAAACATATCTTCAGAGTGGAAATTCCTTAACCTTAACTCCTTAGCTATGGTCTACAATGGCTGTGTAAATAAAAAGAGTCCTTGGCACCCCCACATTGGGTGGTGACCTGCGATATGAAGTGAAAGCAAGAATTTATATGTATGAAACACAGTATGAGACTGGCCTAGGAGCAAATTCATCTGTTCCACTTTTCAAGTAATTAGTAGCAACTACTAAAGCAGTTTTCATAGAAGGGACTTTTACAGAGCATGTGACCTTGCCTTGCTCACGGTTTCATCAGACCATATATAGAAGTTCCACCAATTTGTGGAATTACTCTCTGCAACTCGTTAAAGAATTTAACAACTGCTGAGTGAGATAAACCTGTGAATCCCTGAGGCTGCAGGTGTTATGTAGGGAAAGTTGTTAAAATGTATCTTAACTAAATTTACAGAGATATCGTGGGCTTTCTTATGAACTTCACTGAGATGTCCTATTAAGGTATGGTAATGTGGATTGCTGAGTTCACAGCAGACCTTTTCACTATATCCTATACACCAGCTCTACTGAGAATTAAAATATTCTTGAAGTCTTAGGCAACTTTCTTTGCCCATATCATTCAAGCTGTGGGCATCCACATTGGTAAATGTGAAGTCTGATGCAGTCTCCCACCCACCCCACCCCACAACCCATGACATTAGAGCTGAGAAAAGAGGGAGAACCTTTGCTGTTTGAATTTGAGAGACACATGAAAACTGGGATCTCAGGGGTGCAGGAGCTGCCTCCAGCTCTTTTGAAACTCAGTTGAGGACTGGCAGAAGTAGGTGTGCCTGCCACTAGTGGTTGCTCCCAGTGAAATAAAGTCCTTGCTAGGCAGGGAATGCCACTAGAGACTGTCCACGTTCTCTAAGAGGAGATAAGTTGATTTTGAAGAAACTCAGTTTTCACTAAAAAAAAACAAACCACAAATGCAGGTCTAACTGTATAATATAAAATACGTAAGTTGGGGTGGCAATGAGAAGCAAATCTTTTTCTCCAGTTTTATTCAATTAATAAAGAGTCCAGGAGGTGGCAAATATCTTTCAAACCAGGAAGAATTTTGATGGAGGAAGCATGAAACTGGCACGAGCAGTGCAACTACCCTGCTTCCCAGCATCATGGCAGTGGAGGAGGGAGTATGGAGAAGCTTAGGGAAATTTGCTGGAGAGAAGGAGGAGAAGAAGGAGAGAAAAGACTCTAGAGGTGAGGCAAAGCCAAGTTATGGGCCCATGACAGAAAGCCCATCAGCACGTACAGAACATGTTGCAAAACCATTTCTTCAGCCGAGCTATGTCTTCTGAGGACAACACACCCAGTGACTCTGCCAGTAGGATAGAGGATCTTCAAAGCACTCAGACTTGTGGTATTTGCTCAGGTTGGACAGGTTTGCTGCTATCCTTATGTGGATTATGGAGAGAAGATAAACAGGTCACTGTCATCCTGCTAGCGCTCTCCATGCTGATGTCCAACTAATGGAGCAGAAAGCAACAGCTGTCCTTGAAGACTCTACAGGTGTACTACAGGTCAACAGACAGAAGTTGAGGACCAAGCTGCACTGCATATTGGTGTCAGTGTTGTCACAGTAAGCCCACAAACAAAAAGTAGCAAAGGATTGGCAGACATACAGGTACCTCTAACCACAGGGTTTAAAACATGATACTGACAGTGGGGGGTGGATTTTCTTGTAAAATAGACACTGGATTTGGGGGGAAAAAAATGCCTTATAAAAAGATGAGCCAACCTGCTCTGGTTGAGAAGCATAGATTGTTGAGATGCATGGGCTCTGACTCTGAAGTAAGATGGCGTCATCAGAATAGTTAGAATAATTTGGGGGCCCTTTTGACATACACCAAGTAGGAATTGTTTAAGGCTGCTGCAGAGCTGGGTGTGCTGAATGGCAAGCTGGTCTCTTGAAGAGCAGCCACTCATGGGCAGACCTGCCAGCATGTGACCACCAAAACTTCCGTAATGATTACAGCAAAATGGACCAGCAATGCCCAGCTGCCATACCTCTAATCAGCATGAGCATGCCTGTGGGGCTATATCCATGTGCTAGATATTTAACCACAACCACTAGAACACGGTGAATATCAGCTTGGTAATAGCACCTTGAACAACCTAGTTGTGCTTTTGACATATGAGAGAATGGCCTTCTTGGAAGAGGCCTGGGCAGCACAGTATTTCAGATGCTTATACCTGTTTGACCTTCTGTGAAGCCTCTAACTTCTTCAGTGTGCTTTCTCAGTTGCAGTATACTGAAGTAACAAGAGCACTGTGAATGCTGAAGAACAGCACTGGATGGAACTTCTTATAAAGGGCTATGCAGTAGATCTGACAGCTGAAAACAAAGTAGACTACTAGGTACGACTGCCAAAAGGTCTGTGTTCAGTGTATTGCGAAGACTTTCGGGGCAGTATGTACTCCCAAGGGCAACTCAGCTTCAATGCAGTGTTGTCATGCTTGAGCCTCGCTGGGGGACAGAGACCACCAGAGGCAAGTTGGAAACATGCACAAAGACAATTCCATCAGAGGAGGCCAGACACAGACACTATGTCTGGGCCAGAAATCAAAAGCTATGCTGACAAATCAGATGGTTCAGAGAGGAGAATGATGAACAGTAAATAGAAAGGATCTCATATTGCGCAGGTTATCGCAAAGAATGTTATAGAAAGACTTGTTAACAGGTTATATGCACCTAATTAGAGAGAAGAAATTTGCTAATAGAGGGAACAAGGTCCTGAAGAGAGAATTTTAATGTGATGAAGTTGAACATGAATGCAGTCTAGAAACTGAGTGTGAATTTTCAAAACAGTATATCAAAGACTTCTGTTGATGGAATTGTGTAAATCATTGGATAACAATCAGTCAAAAGTCCTTACAAAGAGACAGCAAGCTAGATGTTGCACTCTCATTCCTCATTTCACATGGCTATTTGAAATACCAGTATTATAGCATCTCTGTTCTTACCAGCCTCTGAAGTTCAATACAAAGAAGGGGAATCTGCCTGCTAAACGTGACTAAAGATTTATGTTCTTATTAAGTTCATATAAGCAGTGCCACTAGCGGGAAGAGAATGCCTTTTCCAGATATGTTTCCTTTAGTACACCCCCTGTAGGAAACTTATGTCTCTACTCCAAAAAAAAATGTATAATTTATAGAAGAGGCTGATTGCTTTACAGTATGAAACTGAAAGCTACATTTCATTAAAACAAGTTGGCTGCTCTGGGAATGGGACTGTTACAGTTATAAATCAGAAAAAGCCGTAGCAGCGTTGGTCTGCTCTAACAGCTGTTAGGTTTTACAGTGTTCACAGGTAACATTTGCCAGTAATTAAAACAGAGAGACTTTTATGATGCCACCATTTTCACTAATCTGATTGTTAACTTGAAAATTCTGATTAGTCAGAACAATTTGAAAAGGCTTGCATTCTGTAACAGTGAAGGATTATGCCCCTAGATGACACATGATAGGCTTTTCCATCAGAGTAACATTTATTATTCTTAGGAATGGCCAAAGTAGAATCAAGATATATTCCTATGTTCCATATCCTATTCACAGACTAGTGAGATATGACATGAAACACACTGAAAAATTGTCTTGCTTCTTAGAAGAAGATCTGATCATATAATTGTATTCTTTATCAAGTGTTTCTTTGTCTGGAGAGCCCTGTTAACTTTAATGGCAAAGCACCTTCCCCCCCCCGCCCCAGACAAGGAGGCCTATCAAGAGCACTTGACCACCTGCATAGATCTGATTGCAGGACTGGGATCTTGGTTCAGCTACTTGTATTTACATTTTTACTAAAATGAAGCTTCATTATTTCACATTCCTGAGTTTTCAAACTCCTGTTAAGTATACAACCAGTTAATAGGTAATCACTTCAGATCAGTTACAAGACTTCCCCAGCTAAAGAAAAAGAAACATTGTAGGCAGGGAGGAAAGAAATATTTTTACCATTCCTTTAAAACTTCTGAGGAATAATCATCTTGGACATATTCACAAACTAGTTTTCCCCTTGAGATTCTAAATTGGTTATGCTGACACATTAAATCAAGTGTTGTGACTGTTACTGTTTATGTTGTACCATATGGAGATGATGATGTATTGTATATTATATAGGATTCTACTATATATTTCTGTTGTGCCAAATGTGCTTAAAGCAGAAGAAAGAACTACAACCTTTTCAGGTAGGCAATCTGTGCCAGTCAATCTGTTCATCATTCAACCCATGTATTTCTTGTTCCGTAACAATAAGCATAATTAATAGATTGAATTGTGGCTGGTACAGATGGCAGATATTACACACTGAGTTTAATATAAAGGAAAAAAAACCCATACAGATTAAAAGTAATGCCACAGTAATTCAACCTGAGAAATACACACATAAATACTACACAATCTCTTCCCTTTGACCCAATTCCAATTCAGATTGCCTCCCTATGCGAGACTGCACTTGTCCCAAATAAACAAAATCCATGCCACAAGCAATAAACATGTTGAACAAAACCTACCTCAACTGAAAGAAACCGAGAGCATGCTGAAAGCTATTTCACTAAATAAATAATGTCTCAATTATGCCTATTAGCATCAAAGGAGAAAGCAAATTACTAGACAATTTTAAAAACAATCCTAACACCTTACCTTATTTTGTTGTCATTTTAGCAAGGAAAGCAAGACAAATAAATACAAAGAAACAATATAAAGTGGTTTTTAAAGGCATCTGACAGCGTATCAGAAAAAGTTTGTTTGCAATGCAGTTTGGGTCTATTTCTATTGCTTTATAAGTAGAAATCAATCAAAGTGGCTCTTCATCCATTGAGGATCCTCTTTGGCTTTATCACAGTAAGAATGATAAGACCTTAAAGGTGTAGATACATTCCCTGAAGACCAGTGGCTTTGTTATCTATTTCCACTAATGTTATGCAAGAGTATTTTGACATCTATGTTTTCTACAAAATACAGGAGTTTAGTAGGCAACATTGCCGAATTACGAATTTAGGTCTCTCGACCTTCTCTCTTCTGTCCGTCTTCCTGCTACTTGTTTATCTCCCTGTCTTCTCTTTATCTTTTATTTTACTGCTGAACTATACTCAAGATCCACTGGAATTTAAATGGGAAAAAAATAGTACCTCTTCACAACAGCTGAGTGCATTCAAGCAAGCTAAATGAGCCTTCCTTACCCCAAAGATATGGAACAAAGAAACTTGAAAATGGCCATGCGGTCAGGATTTCTAGCCAGGAGCTTTTGAAATGCTAGGCAAACAAATGCAATATCTAATGTCAGAGCTGGTGTTGCATCACAAGTCATTGGAAAGCTATTTAGTTCTTTTTTTTTTTTTTTTTTTTTTTTTACTGTATTTGTTGTTGGAAGAGTGGTATTTACTGTTGCATCTCCATGCATGCGAGCACACATAAAGTCATCCTGTTTTTATTATCCTAATATTTCTATCATTCACAGTATGATTGAAAATTTCCTGGAGGGATAAATCTGGACTTAGGGAGGTGCCTTTTGTGGGTTCCAAAAATGTCAGTTTACATTTGGTTGATTTATAATTGTGGAACAGGCATTTTTCAGCCCACAGTTTGAATATTGTAGGACGTTTGGGTTTGGGTTTTTTAGGGGAGGATTGGAAACATGTCAAAACCCTTCCGTGCTACATTCAGTAGCACTAAGCATGCCCTATTGTGGTGTTTCACATCCCCATCTTAGCAGAGTCCAGACTTTGTGGCTATGTGAAAAATGGCCCCTCCATTTCCTTCCATGCGTATGTGCTGCAGAGTGCTGACAAGTATTCAGCAGCAGAGATGACACTGAGTTTCCATCTTGGTGTGTGAGTGGAAGAGTGATGAGGGAAGTAGGCTGTGCTGGCACTTGGGCTCAGAAACCTCTTAACAGGCTTGTGGTGCCGCCTGCCTATCTCACCTCAACGAGCTGAAGGGCAAGAATGAGAACTTTACAGATGTATCTTCCCAGGAAAAACCTTTTTGCTGGGGTACATTGCCCAGAATAAAAAGAACAGCTGTTTGAGGGTGCTGAGAAGTATGGAATGGTGGAAGTAGTCCCAGAAGAGGCAGGTTAGTAGGGAAAGGCCAGATGAGGTGTTCAGAAGCACATAATAAATTGTGAAGCCATGTAATAAATATTATTTAGTGCATGGTTCTGCAGTTTATCTTATGATTCTAAGCTTACCGTGAGGATAACACCATCCATATATTTATGGATATCCTGTATATAGTATTTACATAGACATATAACATACTCCTGTAAACAGGACCCTACTTATACATAAATATCCTGCTGTGTTTTGAAATACTCCTGACTTTTTTTTTGTATTATTAGTATAAAGATAACAGTAAAATGCATAAATGTTCCTCGGCATTGGAATAGCTTCATCTTTGGCTGTTTACAACTTTTGCACACTTGTATAAACCAGCTGGTATCAAGTTTAAAAGGAAATCGTATCAATGACTGAGAAAAATCAAAACAGATGCTCATTACATTTGTCTAAGATAAAATTAACTGAACCTGTCATATTTTGTGGGCAATTCTTCTAACATCTGCACAACAAAGCAAATACACTTAATTCACTACAGCCTTTAGTTTATAGGTCAGATATGGCCTCTCAGGGCTATTGTGTTTGTGTTTAAAATCTTAGAGTAAGTTTGAAAACAAAAAAGCTGGAAATGTTTATTTTTGTGGCCTGAGATAATCATCCTTCCTGAGTTTCAGTTATTCTAATTTAAGGTTTACACTTGGATGGAATAACCAGACTCGGCACAAATAATTCATATGCAGCTGGATGGGGGAAAGGGAACTCATGCAGGGAATTAATGAATTTAACTGTTACCTCCTGAGACTGGAGAGGAACCTCTGTCTTAAATAGATCTGTCTCAAAAGAAAGACATGCCTATGTGTCTTCAGAGAAGGCATCTGTCTTCATTGCTGTACAGTTTGTCTTGATTGGAGAAATTGGTATTTCTGCCATATAAGAGAAAGGTACGCTTGCAGGTCTGTAACAATTCCCGCTGTTAGTTATTCTTCATGTCTCAAATTTTCTAAGCAGCAGAACAGCTCAAATGTTTATCTCTTATTAGGTAGCTAACCACTCCCTCCCACCCCCATACAAAATTTGGTGTGGTATCGCTGTGACTGACAGAGTTCACACAGGGAACTCACAAACACTGAGATGAAACAACCAAAGGTGAAAACCTGAATTCAGCGAGGCTTTCCATACAGCTTCCCATAAGCAGGCTTGCTAGTAAACTGCAGCAGAAGGGACTGGATGCAGAGACGACAAGGTGAGTGAAAATCTGCCTGGACTGTTACGCTTGTAGGGTAGTGGTGCGAGGTTTGAAGATCAACTGGTGGCTGGTTACTGGGGCTGATATTGTTCCACGTCTGCATCAACAACCAGGGTGACAGGATGGAGTGTGCCCACAGAAAGTCCATAGATGGCACCAAACTGGAGGGGTGGGTAACGTGCTGGAGGGGAGCGCTGCCACTCAGCACCATGTCAACAGACTGGAGAAAATGGCAGACAGAAACCCGATGAAGCCCAGCAAAGGCAAATGCAGAGACTTGCTCGTGGGACAGCGTGAGCCCCATACCTCAGTACAGGCTGGGACTCACTGGCTGGAGACCTGCTCTGCAGAAAAGGTCTGAGATGTCCTGGTGGTCAGTAAGTTGAAACTGAGTCAGCAGTGTGTCCGTGTGATGACAAAGGCCAAACACATCCGGGGTTGTATTAGTGTTGCCACTGGGCCAACAGAAGCGATTCCTCCCTTCTGCCTAGCCCCTGTGAGGCTGCTCCTGCAGTACCGTGTCCCGTTATGGGCTTCCATGCAAGAAAATTGTTGGCCTACTGCAGTTGGTCCATGGAGCACATGATGTATGAGAGGGGCTATGAGAGTTGGATTTGTTCACCTTGGAGAAGAAAAGGCTAAGTGAAGAATGGAGGGAATCTCATTTTTGTCTTCAATTACCCAAAGGAAGATTATGCAGAAAACAGAACTAGACTCTTCTCAAACTTGTGCAGCGAAATGCAATGGATTTCAGCAAAGGACCTTGTGGTTAGACATAAGAAAAATGTATTCACTTGAAAGAGGCACAACGCTGGAAAAGGTACGCACAGAGGCTGTTGGATTTGCTTAAATTTTTAAAACTCAGTCAGATGGGGCCCTAAGCAACTGAATCTAGCTTCAAAACAGGCCCTGCTTTGAGCAGGAGGTCAGTCTAGAGACTTCCAGAAGTTCCTTCCAACTGTCCTGTGACTCTATGGAAGTGGCCATGGGTTACTGCCACAGAGTTGTTTGGAAATATGCCCATCTCCTCTTCTTTATCTTCACATTTCTCAAATTTGGAATCTTCCTCTCTCTGCTCTCTCACAATTAAAACAATCTCACATTTGGAGAGGGCAAATACAGGTCAAGAGATTAGAAGTCAGGTATTTTACGCACCATTCAGACCCTAGAAATAGGAGTGGTATCTTTGACCTCATTCACAATTTTCTCACTATTCATAGATTGCTCCTACATCAACACTTTAGCCAGTCCTACACTCTATGTAGGTTTTTTAATCGTTCAGAAAATTATTCCTTCCTATCTGTAGTTACAGGGGCCAGACTGTGCTTTGTTGTTTTGGGGGAAGGAAGGAGGTTGCTGTAAAGGATATAATCAATGCAAGACTGCTTTATGAGGAATTAACATCCTTGGGGGAAAGCCAGAGAGGGTCAGAAGACAGGTGGCTCTGATCGGGCTTATCTTTAGAGTCAGTTTGTGGAGCTAGTCCCACTATAGCTTGACAAATAAGCTGCACATGTAAAACATTCAGAGCAGTGAACTCGTAATTTCCATGTGTGCCTTGAAACTTGGGAAGAAGTCCTCCTCCCCGGCTGGTAAGACAGTGCCTAATGGAGTCCTCTGAACAGCCTTTGCTGTTATTGCCCACACTTCTTCTCACTGTGTCATCATTTGTGGGAATTTCAAGGAAAATGTGGAAACTGATGATTTAAATTGCTGCTGGATCTGCTTGACTTAACTCTTTTACCTTACTGAATCTCTGTGGTTGAGTAGTACCACGCGTGGGCAGAGGTTTTCAGAAGCAGGACCTACCCATAAACCTTCAACCTATGTGAAGCTGAATAGATCTTTAAGGACTTTTATTTTGAAAGAAATATCAGTGATTTTTTTTTTTTTTTTTTAATATTTTGCATTAGGTAGACTCCTTATATGAAATAAGTGTAAATAAAATAATTCTTTAAGTACAATCTAAGCAAGTTATGGGATATTGTTCCATTTTTATGGTACTCAGTTTTGAAACAGAATGATTGGAGTTAATTAAACACAAAGGCCTTCAGGGCTCTTTTCCAGTAATCAGACACATAAATCCGTAAAAGTGCTTTCTTGGAACCACTGTTGCTAAAGGGGTGACACAATTTACTTTTGTGCTTGACATGAGTCCTTCAAGCAATATATACCATTTTATTTCAGGATGCATAAACTACACATTATTGTCTACAGTAGAAACAATTATAACTAGACTTGCTTATTCATGTTAACCTGTAATATCATTATAGAATGATTTGAGGTTAAAGCTAAGAGTACTAAAAATACATTTTATTTTTATACAGAATCTGCAATAAATACTGCCACAAAAATCTCTGCAGAGTCAATAGAAGGATTTAAGAGGGAAGGGTAAATTTATGTGTGCAACCAGAAATACCAAGTTTGCTATATACTACAGTTTCAGAGGGAATGGAAGAATATCAGTTTTTATGAGAGAGGAAAGAACACCTTCTGTTTACAATGTTGTAGTTAGTCCTACCAACTGAAAACTTTTACCACAGCTTCTAGAGACATATGTCAGCCCTGACTTCCCCTCGTTGGAAATAACATAAGCAACAATTTTTCAAGAATGAGTGTTCCTCACTTCTCTCTGAGGCCACGTGACTAGAAGATCACATTTCAAAATAAAGCAAGGAGGAATTTCCAATGTTACCCTTTTGAACCAGCACTTTTATAAACTCTGAATTGTACCTTGTAAACAGCAATGTTCAAGTTCATGTCAGATCTTGACTTCTAACTAGTTGCAGACCAGTAACACTAGCACTTGGTCATTACTTATTGTAAAGAACTTGACTTTTCTTTCCTAAGGTAGGGAAATAAAGGCAGGGATCTGATTCAAATCAGTTTTCTAGAAGCTCATGAAATCATTGCAAAGAGGCTGAGTACTGCAAGGATAAAGAAGATATCTGAAGTATTTCAGATTTGGAGATTTGGACAATCTGAATTAGAATGTCATTCTAATTTAGAAACCAGCAGGGGGGTCAGGAATTCAAGGAAGAAAGGAGTCTAAAACAGCATTTAAAGACACCTATTAGAAAATGATGGATTATTATGTCTATCAAAAGACCAGAGAGCTTTCACCTATGTTTTGATACTTCCTTTCTCCTATCAAGCACTGCTTCACAACTATTTGGGACCCTGCAAAAAGTTATTCAAATTCTAGTACAAGGTTGTCTGTACCATAAATAAAATGATCCGTGTTGAAATCATCAAGTTTCTGCACAGGCAGCCTCAGAGAAAACAATGATTTAATGAGCAAGGGGAACAAACGACTCTCTTACTCTTTGGATGTGGTCTGTCACGGCATATTTCAGGTGTATTGTCAAAATAATGGTGAGGGAGTGTATGCTTCTGCTCCCCGTTTCACAAAGCTCCTGTGAACAAATAGATATGTTCACTATTGGGACTTCTCAGATTGTCTTTTTTCACTGGGAATCAGTTTCATTTTTCTTTAGAGAAAACCATGGAAATAGCAGTACTTAACTTGCCAATCTCTGTTCGCTAAAGCAGGTAATGTTGCTGAAAGATTCTCCCTAAGGCACCCCGAGGCAAAGTCCCACTGTGTCTCTGCTCAAGGGATATCTGTCACTCAATAAAAACTTAGCTTTCTGTGCCAGAGTGCTTCAGCCCATTGGTAACGAAAAGTCTGCTGCCGCTGCAAATGGAGTGCTTTTCCAAGGCTCCTGGCAAACACTGAAGAACTGATTTGAAATATTAAAACCCCTGCATATAGGTGTCACCTGAAAGGAAGACAGCCGAAATAAGCAATGAAAGGAAGAAGAACCCTTCAATTCACAATATCCAGGGTCAGAGTCAAGGCAGAAATGGAACAAAAGGGGGCAGGAATCAGCAAGTACCTAAGAGTAGTGTCAAAAGTCAAAAGACAAAGTCTGAAAGTACAGGAGGAGCCAAAAGCTCCAGATGAAGGCTTGGAGCACCGGCTAACTAGAGAACAATGTGGGCTGCTCCAAAGGTTACCTGTGGTTAGGCTGTGGTTACCAAAGCTCAAGCTGAAAAGAGCAGTTCTTTGATCCTGGCTAATGAACCCCAGCTAGAGAGAACTGAGGCCAAACTCAGATACCCGAAAGCAAGCCACAGCAGAGCAGGCTCTTAGTTTAAGGGCATAGCTTAATCCAGCATTTGAGGTAAACTGCAGAAGCTGAGAGGCTGAGTCAGTGGCTAGATGGTTGCACTGTGCTTTGGTGCAGTATTCTGTTCAAATATTTTGCTATTCTGTTTCTCCAGCAAGAACCAGACATTGAAAAGAATGGGAATACCAGTTCAGTACTCCCAGAAAGTCAGGAAAAGTATTTTGTTTCTTTCCGTGGACTTTGGATCAGGTTCACAAAGCCTTTAGGAGCTCAGTTTGTTGGGTGATCGTGAATCATTTTCTTTCTTATCCTACAGGTACATCCTCTACTTTGGCAGGCTGTCTGCTGCTGTTTTTTCAAAGATTTTGAGAAACTGAATGAAAGGAAGTAAGCATTAGACAGGGTAATTTTCCTGTGATGAATTAGGGCTGGGCATTCATTTGTTCCTTTGAGAAATCTTTGATCTGGTTTTATATCTTAGTTGTCCTTGATGGGAAACAAACAGAGCCTTTGTCAGGTAGTCATGAGTGGGATAATACCTGTACCTTAAGATGCTTACCTACTTCCAGTAGGCTTAATGATCATCTGTCTTCTTCAGACTCCTGAGAACTTGTATAACATGCCATAAGGGGGAAAAGAAGGGAGCAAGAATAATATAGATCAGCACTTTAGGCCATGTTATAAACTATGTGGTAATTTGGACTGCTGCATTTACAGTTAAGTTCTACCAGATGACACATACAGAATGAATCATAACATGCCTGAGTCTGCACACCCTCCTGATTGCAGTGAGCTCAGGGCAAGAAGGGGCAAAGGGATTAAGTACTCAGTTGTCTCCTTCCTCAAGAGGCCAAATCAAAGACCTGCCTCCTGATTTACAGATCTCTGGGTTTTGCCACATCTCACTCCAGTCCAAAAGTTCAGTGTCAGTAGTTTTCTATATATTTACTTATATAAGTATTACATATATTTACATGTTTATACAGACACACACATACTTACAGAAACAATATATACATACTAACGTCCACAGTTTCAGCATTGTTTGCATACGTCAGATGTGTGACCAGTGTTACAAGGCACGTTGCCATATGACTGCAAGGGACTGAGCTGCCATTGCTGCAAGTAAGCTGCTGGTGAAAGCAGCCTCTTCCTTTCCTGAAAGCTTATGTCACAAAATGATAGCAAGGAAGACAAAGCTCAGTAGGCTTTTCTGAAATGACATTATTGCCCTTTTGCTGACCTCTTTGCTGTACTTGAGTGACTGGCAGCACTAAGCTATTGAGAAACAGGGCGTGCACGTTGCACCCAAAAATCTTTCATAAACACCTGTCTATCATGGCTTCTTAGGAGGAAAATGTACTTTTCCCGTTGCTCCTGGCATCTTGGAACAACACTGCACACCATTTGGTTCCCTGACCTTACCAGCTGGGTCTAGCTGCATGTAGAGCTTAGCAAAAAGAAAACACGGTTCAGTCCAGAGCATGTCCCATGGGCTCTTTTCTTTTTTTTCTCTTTGTGAATTGTTACTGACAATGTTCTT